>NC_079296.1:55941008-56554991 GCF_023638135.1 Falco biarmicus | reverse complement strand
AACCCTAACCCTAACCCTAACCCTAACCCTAACCCTAACCCTAACCCTAACCCTAACCCTAACCCTAACCCTAACCCTAACCCTAACCCTAACCCTAACCCTAACCCTAACCCTAACCCTAACCCTAACCCTAACCCTAACCCTAACCCTAACCCTAACCCTAACCCTAACCCTAACCCTAACCCTAACCCTAACCCTAACCCTAACCCTAACCCTAACCCTAACCCTAACCCTAACCCTAACCCTAACCCTAACCCTAACCCTAACCCTAACCCTAACCCTAACCCTAACCCTAACCCTAACCCTAACCCTAACCCTAACCCTAACCCTAACCCTAACCCTAACCCTAACCCTAACCCTAACCCTAACCCTAACCCTAACCCTAACCCTAACCCTAACCCTAACCCTAACCCTAACCCTAACCCTAACCCTAACCCTAACCCTAACCCTAACCCTAACCCTAACCCTAACCCTAACCCTAACCCTAACCCTAACCCTAACCCTAACCCTAACCCTAACCCTAACCCTAACCCTAACCCTAACCCTAACCCTAACCCTAACCCTAACCCTAACCCTAACCCTAACCCTAACCCTAACCCTAACCCTAACCCTAACCCTAACCCTAACCCTAACCCTAACCCTAACCCTAACCCTAACCCTAACCCTAACCCTAACCCTAACCCTAACCCTAACCCTAACCCTAACCCTAACCCTAACCCTAACCCTAACCCTAACCCTAACCCTAACCCTAACCCTAACCCTAACCCTAACCCTAACCCTAACCCTAACCCTAACCCTAACCCTAACCCTAACCCTAACCCTAACCCTAACCCTAACCCTAACCCTAACCCTAACCCTAACCCTAACCCTAACCCTAACCCTAACCCTAACCCTAACCCTAACCCTAACCCTAACCCTAACCCTAACCCTAACCCTAACCCTAACCCTAACCCTAACCCTAACCCTAACCCTAACCCTAACCCTAACCCTAACCCTAACCCTAACCCTAACCCTAACCCTAACCCTAACCCTAACCCTAACCCTAACCCTAACCCTAACCCTAACCCTAACCCTAACCCTAACCCTAACCCTAACCCTAACCCTAACCCTAACCCTAACCCTAACCCTAACCCTAACCCTAACCCTAACCCTAACCCTAACCCTAACCCTAACCCTAACCCTAACCCTAACCCTAACCCTAACCCTAACCCTAACCCTAACCCTAACCCTAACCCTAACCCTAACCCTAACCCTAACCCTAACCCTAACCCTAACCCTAACCCTAACCCTAACCCTAACCCTAACCCTAACCCTAACCCTAACCCTAACCCTAACCCTAACCCTAACCCTAACCCTAACCCTAACCCTAACCCTAACCCTAACCCTAACCCTAACCCTAACCCTAACCCTAACCCTAACCCTAACCCTAACCCTAACCCTAACCCTAACCCTAACCCTAACCCTAACCCTAACCCTAACCCTAACCCTAACCCTAACCCTAACCCTAACCCTAACCCTAACCCTAACCCTAACCCTAACCCTAACCCTAACCCTAACCCTAACCCTAACCCTAACCCTAACCCTAACCCTAACCCTAACCCTAACCCTAACCCTAACCCTAACCCTAACCCTAACCCTAACCCTAACCCTAACCCTAACCCTAACCCTAACCCTAACCCTAACCCTAACCCTAACCCTAACCCTAACCCTAACCCTAACCCTAACCCTAACCCTAACCCTAACCCTAACCCTAACCCTAACCCTAACCCTAACCCTAACCCTAACCCTAACCCTAACCCTAACCCTAACCCTAACCCTAACCCTAACCCTAACCCTAACCCTAACCCTAACCCTAACCCTAACCCTAACCCTAACCCTAACCCTAACCCTAACCCTAACCCTAACCCTAACCCTAACCCTAACCCTAACCCTAACCCTAACCCTAACCCTAACCCTAACCCTAACCCTAACCCTAACCCTAACCCTAACCCTAACCCTAACCCTAACCCTAACCCTAACCCTAACCCTAACCCTAACCCTAACCCTAACCCTAACCCTAACCCTAACCCTAACCCTAACCCTAACCCTAACCCTAACCCTAACCCTAACCCTAACCCTAACCCTAACCCTAACCCTAACCCTAACCCTAACCCTAACCCTAACCCTAACCCTAACCCTAACCCTAACCCTAACCCTAACCCTAACCCTAACCCTAACCCTAACCCTAACCCTAACCCTAACCCTAACCCTAACCCTAACCCTAACCCTAACCCTAACCCTAACCCTAACCCTAACCCTAACCCTAACCCTAACCCTAACCCTAACCCTAACCCTAACCCTAACCCTAACCCTAACCCTAACCCTAACCCTAACCCTAACCCTAACCCTAACCCTAACCCTAACCCTAACCCTAACCCTAACCCTAACCCTAACCCTAACCCTAACCCTAACCCTAACCCTAACCCTAACCCTAACCCTAACCCTAACCCTAACCCTAACCCTAACCCTAACCCTAACCCTAACCCTAACCCTAACCCTAACCCTAACCCTAACCCTAACCCTAACCCTAACCCTAACCCTAACCCTAACCCTAACCCTAACCCTAACCCTAACCCTAACCCTAACCCTAACCCTAACCCTAACCCTAACCCTAACCCTAACCCTAACCCTAACCCTAACCCTAACCCTAACCCTAACCCTAACCCTAACCCTAACCCTAACCCTAACCCTAACCCTAACCCTAACCCTAACCCTAACCCTAACCCTAACCCTAACCCTAACCCTAACCCTAACCCTAACCCTAACCCTAACCCTAACCCTAACCCTAACCCTAACCCTAACCCTAACCCTAACCCTAACCCTAACCCTAACCCTAACCCTAACCCTAACCCTAACCCTAACCCTAACCCTAACCCTAACCCTAACCCTAACCCTAACCCTAACCCTAACCCTAACCCTAACCCTAACCCTAACCCTAACCCTAACCCTAACCCTAACCCTAACCCTAACCCTAACCCTAACCCTAACCCTAACCCTAACCCTAACCCTAACCCTAACCCTAACCCTAACCCTAACCCTAACCCTAACCCTAACCCTAACCCTAACCCTAACCCTAACCCTAACCCTAACCCTAACCCTAACCCTAACCCTAACCCTAACCCTAACCCTAACCCTAACCCTAACCCTAACCCTAACCCTAACCCTAACCCTAACCCTAACCCTAACCCTAACCCTAACCCTAACCCTAACCCTAACCCTAACCCTAACCCTAACCCTAACCCTAACCCTAACCCTAACCCTAACCCTAACCCTAACCCTAACCCTAACCCTAACCCTAACCCTAACCCTAACCCTAACCCTAACCCTAACCCTAACCCTAACCCTAACCCTAACCCTAACCCTAACCCTAACCCTAACCCTAACCCTAACCCTAACCCTAACCCTAACCCTAACCCTAACCCTAACCCTAACCCTAACCCTAACCCTAACCCTAACCCTAACCCTAACCCTAACCCTAACCCTAACCCTAACCCTAACCCTAACCCTAACCCTAACCCTAACCCTAACCCTAACCCTAACCCTAACCCTAACCCTAACCCTAACCCTAACCCTAACCCTAACCCTAACCCTAACCCTAACCCTAACCCTAACCCTAACCCTAACCCTAACCCTAACCCTAACCCTAACCCTAACCCTAACCCTAACCCTAACCCTAACCCTAACCCTAACCCTAACCCTAACCCTAACCCTAACCCTAACCCTAACCCTAACCCTAACCCTAACCCTAACCCTAACCCTAACCCTAACCCTAACCCTAACCCTAACCCTAACCCTAACCCTAACCCTAACCCTAACCCTAACCCTAACCCTAACCCTAACCCTAACCCTAACCCTAACCCTAACCCTAACCCTAACCCTAACCCTAACCCTAACCCTAACCCTAACCCTAACCCTAACCCTAACCCTAACCCTAACCCTAACCCTAACCCTAACCCTAACCCTAACCCTAACCCTAACCCTAACCCTAACCCTAACCCTAACCCTAACCCTAACCCTAACCCTAACCCTAACCCTAACCCTAACCCTAACCCTAACCCTAACCCTAACCCTAACCCTAACCCTAACCCTAACCCTAACCCTAACCCTAACCCTAACCCTAACCCTAACCCTAACCCTAACCCTAACCCTAACCCTAACCCTAACCCTAACCCTAACCCTAACCCTAACCCTAACCCTAACCCTAACCCTAACCCTAACCCTAACCCTAACCCTAACCCTAACCCTAACCCTAACCCTAACCCTAACCCTAACCCTAACCCTAACCCTAACCCTAACCCTAACCCTAACCCTAACCCTAACCCTAACCCTAACCCTAACCCTAACCCTAACCCTAACCCTAACCCTAACCCTAACCCTAACCCTAACCCTAACCCTAACCCTAACCCTAACCCTAACCCTAACCCTAACCCTAACCCTAACCCTAACCCTAACCCTAACCCTAACCCTAACCCTAACCCTAACCCTAACCCTAACCCTAACCCTAACCCTAACCCTAACCCTAACCCTAACCCTAACCCTAACCCTAACCCTAACCCTAACCCTAACCCTAACCCTAACCCTAACCCTAACCCTAACCCTAACCCTAACCCTAACCCTAACCCTAACCCTAACCCTAACCCTAACCCTAACCCTAACCCTAACCCTAACCCTAACCCTAACCCTAACCCTAACCCTAACCCTAACCCTAACCCTAACCCTAACCCTAACCCTAACCCTAACCCTAACCCTAACCCTAACCCTAACCCTAACCCTAACCCTAACCCTAACCCTAACCCTAACCCTAACCCTAACCCTAACCCTAACCCTAACCCTAACCCTAACCCTAACCCTAACCCTAACCCTAACCCTAACCCTAACCCTAACCCTAACCCTAACCCTAACCCTAACCCTAACCCTAACCCTAACCCTAACCCTAACCCTAACCCTAACCCTAACCCTAACCCTAACCCTAACCCTAACCCTAACCCTAACCCTAACCCTAACCCTAACCCTAACCCTAACCCTAACCCTAACCCTAACCCTAACCCTAACCCTAACCCTAACCCTAACCCTAACCCTAACCCTAACCCTAACCCTAACCCTAACCCTAACCCTAACCCTAACCCTAACCCTAACCCTAACCCTAACCCTAACCCTAACCCTAACCCTAACCCTAACCCTAACCCTAACCCTAACCCTAACCCTAACCCTAACCCTAACCCTAACCCTAACCCTAACCCTAACCCTAACCCTAACCCTAACCCTAACCCTAACCCTAACCCTAACCCTAACCCTAACCCTAACCCTAACCCTAACCCTAACCCTAACCCTAACCCTAACCCTAACCCTAACCCTAACCCTAACCCTAACCCTAACCCTAACCCTAACCCTAACCCTAACCCTAACCCTAACCCTAACCCTAACCCTAACCCTAACCCTAACCCTAACCCTAACCCTAACCCTAACCCTAACCCTAACCCTAACCCTAACCCTAACCCTAACCCTAACCCTAACCCTAACCCTAACCCTAACCCTAACCCTAACCCTAACCCTAACCCTAACCCTAACCCTAACCCTAACCCTAACCCTAACCCTAACCCTAACCCTAACCCTAACCCTAACCCTAACCCTAACCCTAACCCTAACCCTAACCCTAACCCTAACCCTAACCCTAACCCTAACCCTAACCCTAACCCTAACCCTAACCCTAACCCTAACCCTAACCCTAACCCTAACCCTAACCCTAACCCTAACCCTAACCCTAACCCTAACCCTAACCCTAACCCTAACCCTAACCCTAACCCTAACCCTAACCCTAACCCTAACCCTAACCCTAACCCTAACCCTAACCCTAACCCTAACCCTAACCCTAACCCTAACCCTAACCCTAACCCTAACCCTAACCCTAACCCTAACCCTAACCCTAACCCTAACCCTAACCCTAACCCTAACCCTAACCCTAACCCTAACCCTAACCCTAACCCTAACCCTAACCCTAACCCTAACCCTAACCCTAACCCTAACCCTAACCCTAACCCTAACCCTAACCCTAACCCTAACCCTAACCCTAACCCTAACCCTAACCCTAACCCTAACCCTAACCCTAACCCTAACCCTAACCCTAACCCTAACCCTAACCCTAACCCTAACCCTAACCCTAACCCTAACCCTAACCCTAACCCTAACCCTAACCCTAACCCTAACCCTAACCCTAACCCTAACCCTAACCCTAACCCTAACCCTAACCCTAACCCTAACCCTAACCCTAACCCTAACCCTAACCCTAACCCTAACCCTAACCCTAACCCTAACCCTAACCCTAACCCTAACCCTAACCCTAACCCTAACCCTAACCCTAACCCTAACCCTAACCCTAACCCTAACCCTAACCCTAACCCTAACCCTAACCCTAACCCTAACCCTAACCCTAACCCTAACCCTAACCCTAACCCTAACCCTAACCCTAACCCTAACCCTAACCCTAACCCTAACCCTAACCCTAACCCTAACCCTAACCCTAACCCTAACCCTAACCCTAACCCTAACCCTAACCCTAACCCTAACCCTAACCCTAACCCTAACCCTAACCCTAACCCTAACCCTAACCCTAACCCTAACCCTAACCCTAACCCTAACCCTAACCCTAACCCTAACCCTAACCCTAACCCTAACCCTAACCCTAACCCTAACCCTAACCCTAACCCTAACCCTAACCCTAACCCTAACCCTAACCCTAACCCTAACCCTAACCCTAACCCTAACCCTAACCCTAACCCTAACCCTAACCCTAACCCTAACCCTAACCCTAACCCTAACCCTAACCCTAACCCTAACCCTAACCCTAACCCTAACCCTAACCCTAACCCTAACCCTAACCCTAACCCTAACCCTAACCCTAACCCTAACCCTAACCCTAACCCTAACCCTAACCCTAACCCTAACCCTAACCCTAACCCTAACCCTAACCCTAACCCTAACCCTAACCCTAACCCTAACCCTAACCCTAACCCTAACCCTAACCCTAACCCTAACCCTAACCCTAACCCTAACCCTAACCCTAACCCTAACCCTAACCCTAACCCTAACCCTAACCCTAACCCTAACCCTAACCCTAACCCTAACCCTAACCCTAACCCTAACCCTAACCCTAACCCTAACCCTAACCCTAACCCTAACCCTAACCCTAACCCTAACCCTAACCCTAACCCTAACCCTAACCCTAACCCTAACCCTAACCCTAACCCTAACCCTAACCCTAACCCTAACCCTAACCCTAACCCTAACCCTAACCCTAACCCTAACCCTAACCCTAACCCTAACCCTAACCCTAACCCTAACCCTAACCCTAACCCTAACCCTAACCCTAACCCTAACCCTAACCCTAACCCTAACCCTAACCCTAACCCTAACCCTAACCCTAACCCTAACCCTAACCCTAACCCTAACCCTAACCCTAACCCTAACCCTAACCCTAACCCTAACCCTAACCCTAACCCTAACCCTAACCCTAACCCTAACCCTAACCCTAACCCTAACCCTAACCCTAACCCTAACCCTAACCCTAACCCTAACCCTAACCCTAACCCTAACCCTAACCCTAACCCTAACCCTAACCCTAACCCTAACCCTAACCCTAACCCTAACCCTAACCCTAACCCTAACCCTAACCCTAACCCTAACCCTAACCCTAACCCTAACCCTAACCCTAACCCTAACCCTAACCCTAACCCTAACCCTAACCCTAACCCTAACCCTAACCCTAACCCTAACCCTAACCCTAACCCTAACCCTAACCCTAACCCTAACCCTAACCCTAACCCTAACCCTAACCCTAACCCTAACCCTAACCCTAACCCTAACCCTAACCCTAACCCTAACCCTAACCCTAACCCTAACCCTAACCCTAACCCTAACCCTAACCCTAACCCTAACCCTAACCCTAACCCTAACCCTAACCCTAACCCTAACCCTAACCCTAACCCTAACCCTAACCCTAACCCTAACCCTAACCCTAACCCTAACCCTAACCCTAACCCTAACCCTAACCCTAACCCTAACCCTAACCCTAACCCTAACCCTAACCCTAACCCTAACCCTAACCCTAACCCTAACCCTAACCCTAACCCTAACCCTAACCCTAACCCTAACCCTAACCCTAACCCTAACCCTAACCCTAACCCTAACCCTAACCCTAACCCTAACCCTAACCCTAACCCTAACCCTAACCCTAACCCTAACCCTAACCCTAACCCTAACCCTAACCCTAACCCTAACCCTAACCCTAACCCTAACCCTAACCCTAACCCTAACCCTAACCCTAACCCTAACCCTAACCCTAACCCTAACCCTAACCCTAACCCTAACCCTAACCCTAACCCTAACCCTAACCCTAACCCTAACCCTAACCCTAACCCTAACCCTAACCCTAACCCTAACCCTAACCCTAACCCTAACCCTAACCCTAACCCTAACCCTAACCCTAACCCTAACCCTAACCCTAACCCTAACCCTAACCCTAACCCTAACCCTAACCCTAACCCTAACCCTAACCCTAACCCTAACCCTAACCCTAACCCTAACCCTAACCCTAACCCTAACCCTAACCCTAACCCTAACCCTAACCCTAACCCTAACCCTAACCCTAACCCTAACCCTAACCCTAACCCTAACCCTAACCCTAACCCTAACCCTAACCCTAACCCTAACCCTAACCCTAACCCTAACCCTAACCCTAACCCTAACCCTAACCCTAACCCTAACCCTAACCCTAACCCTAACCCTAACCCTAACCCTAACCCTAACCCTAACCCTAACCCTAACCCTAACCCTAACCCTAACCCTAACCCTAACCCTAACCCTAACCCTAACCCTAACCCTAACCCTAACCCTAACCCTAACCCTAACCCTAACCCTAACCCTAACCCTAACCCTAACCCTAACCCTAACCCTAACCCTAACCCTAACCCTAACCCTAACCCTAACCCTAACCCTAACCCTAACCCTAACCCTAACCCTAACCCTAACCCTAACCCTAACCCTAACCCTAACCCTAACCCTAACCCTAACCCTAACCCTAACCCTAACCCTAACCCTAACCCTAACCCTAACCCTAACCCTAACCCTAACCCTAACCCTAACCCTAACCCTAACCCTAACCCTAACCCTAACCCTAACCCTAACCCTAACCCTAACCCTAACCCTAACCCTAACCCTAACCCTAACCCTAACCCTAACCCTAACCCTAACCCTAACCCTAACCCTAACCCTAACCCTAACCCTAACCCTAACCCTAACCCTAACCCTAACCCTAACCCTAACCCTAACCCTAACCCTAACCCTAACCCTAACCCTAACCCTAACCCTAACCCTAACCCTAACCCTAACCCTAACCCTAACCCTAACCCTAACCCTAACCCTAACCCTAACCCTAACCCTAACCCTAACCCTAACCCTAACCCTAACCCTAACCCTAACCCTAACCCTAACCCTAACCCTAACCCTAACCCTAACCCTAACCCTAACCCTAACCCTAACCCTAACCCTAACCCTAACCCTAACCCTAACCCTAACCCTAACCCTAACCCTAACCCTAACCCTAACCCTAACCCTAACCCTAACCCTAACCCTAACCCTAACCCTAACCCTAACCCTAACCCTAACCCTAACCCTAACCCTAACCCTAACCCTAACCCTAACCCTAACCCTAACCCTAACCCTAACCCTAACCCTAACCCTAACCCTAACCCTAACCCTAACCCTAACCCTAACCCTAACCCTAACCCTAACCCTAACCCTAACCCTAACCCTAACCCTAACCCTAACCCTAACCCTAACCCTAACCCTAACCCTAACCCTAACCCTAACCCTAACCCTAACCCTAACCCTAACCCTAACCCTAACCCTAACCCTAACCCTAACCCTAACCCTAACCCTAACCCTAACCCTAACCCTAACCCTAACCCTAACCCTAACCCTAACCCTAACCCTAACCCTAACCCTAACCCTAACCCTAACCCTAACCCTAACCCTAACCCTAACCCTAACCCTAACCCTAACCCTAACCCTAACCCTAACCCTAACCCTAACCCTAACCCTAACCCTAACCCTAACCCTAACCCTAACCCTAACCCTAACCCTAACCCTAACCCTAACCCTAACCCTAACCCTAACCCTAACCCTAACCCTAACCCTAACCCTAACCCTAACCCTAACCCTAACCCTAACCCTAACCCTAACCCTAACCCTAACCCTAACCCTAACCCTAACCCTAACCCTAACCCTAACCCTAACCCTAACCCTAACCCTAACCCTAACCCTAACCCTAACCCTAACCCTAACCCTAACCCTAACCCTAACCCTAACCCTAACCCTAACCCTAACCCTAACCCTAACCCTAACCCTAACCCTAACCCTAACCCTAACCCTAACCCTAACCCTAACCCTAACCCTAACCCTAACCCTAACCCTAACCCTAACCCTAACCCTAACCCTAACCCTAACCCTAACCCTAACCCTAACCCTAACCCTAACCCTAACCCTAACCCTAACCCTAACCCTAACCCTAACCCTAACCCTAACCCTAACCCTAACCCTAACCCTAACCCTAACCCTAACCCTAACCCTAACCCTAACCCTAACCCTAACCCTAACCCTAACCCTAACCCTAACCCTAACCCTAACCCTAACCCTAACCCTAACCCTAACCCTAACCCTAACCCTAACCCTAACCCTAACCCTAACCCTAACCCTAACCCTAACCCTAACCCTAACCCTAACCCTAACCCTAACCCTAACCCTAACCCTAACCCTAACCCTAACCCTAACCCTAACCCTAACCCTAACCCTAACCCTAACCCTAACCCTAACCCTAACCCTAACCCTAACCCTAACCCTAACCCTAACCCTAACCCTAACCCTAACCCTAACCCTAACCCTAACCCTAACCCTAACCCTAACCCTAACCCTAACCCTAACCCTAACCCTAACCCTAACCCTAACCCTAACCCTAACCCTAACCCTAACCCTAACCCTAACCCTAACCCTAACCCTAACCCTAACCCTAACCCTAACCCTAACCCTAACCCTAACCCTAACCCTAACCCTAACCCTAACCCTAACCCTAACCCTAACCCTAACCCTAACCCTAACCCTAACCCTAACCCTAACCCTAACCCTAACCCTAACCCTAACCCTAACCCTAACCCTAACCCTAACCCTAACCCTAACCCTAACCCTAACCCTAACCCTAACCCTAACCCTAACCCTAACCCTAACCCTAACCCTAACCCTAACCCTAACCCTAACCCTAACCCTAACCCTAACCCTAACCCTAACCCTAACCCTAACCCTAACCCTAACCCTAACCCTAACCCTAACCCTAACCCTAACCCTAACCCTAACCCTAACCCTAACCCTAACCCTAACCCTAACCCTAACCCTAACCCTAACCCTAACCCTAACCCTAACCCTAACCCTAACCCTAACCCTAACCCTAACCCTAACCCTAACCCTAACCCTAACCCTAACCCTAACCCTAACCCTAACCCTAACCCTAACCCTAACCCTAACCCTAACCCTAACCCTAACCCTAACCCTAACCCTAACCCTAACCCTAACCCTAACCCTAACCCTAACCCTAACCCTAACCCTAACCCTAACCCTAACCCTAACCCTAACCCTAACCCTAACCCTAACCCTAACCCTAACCCTAACCCTAACCCTAACCCTAACCCTAACCCTAACCCTAACCCTAACCCTAACCCTAACCCTAACCCTAACCCTAACCCTAACCCTAACCCTAACCCTAACCCTAACCCTAACCCTAACCCTAACCCTAACCCTAACCCTAACCCTAACCCTAACCCTAACCCTAACCCTAACCCTAACCCTAACCCTAACCCTAACCCTAACCCTAACCCTAACCCTAACCCTAACCCTAACCCTAACCCTAACCCTAACCCTAACCCTAACCCTAACCCTAACCCTAACCCTAACCCTAACCCTAACCCTAACCCTAACCCTAACCCTAACCCTAACCCTAACCCTAACCCTAACCCTAACCCTAACCCTAACCCTAACCCTAACCCTAACCCTAACCCTAACCCTAACCCTAACCCTAACCCTAACCCTAACCCTAACCCTAACCCTAACCCTAACCCTAACCCTAACCCTAACCCTAACCCTAACCCTAACCCTAACCCTAACCCTAACCCTAACCCTAACCCTAACCCTAACCCTAACCCTAACCCTAACCCTAACCCTAACCCTAACCCTAACCCTAACCCTAACCCTAACCCTAACCCTAACCCTAACCCTAACCCTAACCCTAACCCTAACCCTAACCCTAACCCTAACCCTAACCCTAACCCTAACCCTAACCCTAACCCTAACCCTAACCCTAACCCTAACCCTAACCCTAACCCTAACCCTAACCCTAACCCTAACCCTAACCCTAACCCTAACCCTAACCCTAACCCTAACCCTAACCCTAACCCTAACCCTAACCCTAACCCTAACCCTAACCCTAACCCTAACCCTAACCCTAACCCTAACCCTAACCCTAACCCTAACCCTAACCCTAACCCTAACCCTAACCCTAACCCTAACCCTAACCCTAACCCTAACCCTAACCCTAACCCTAACCCTAACCCTAACCCTAACCCTAACCCTAACCCTAACCCTAACCCTAACCCTAACCCTAACCCTAACCCTAACCCTAACCCTAACCCTAACCCTAACCCTAACCCTAACCCTAACCCTAACCCTAACCCTAACCCTAACCCTAACCCTAACCCTAACCCTAACCCTAACCCTAACCCTAACCCTAACCCTAACCCTAACCCTAACCCTAACCCTAACCCTAACCCTAACCCTAACCCTAACCCTAACCCTAACCCTAACCCTAACCCTAACCCTAACCCTAACCCTAACCCTAACCCTAACCCTAACCCTAACCCTAACCCTAACCCTAACCCTAACCCTAACCCTAACCCTAACCCTAACCCTAACCCTAACCCTAACCCTAACCCTAACCCTAACCCTAACCCTAACCCTAACCCTAACCCTAACCCTAACCCTAACCCTAACCCTAACCCTAACCCTAACCCTAACCCTAACCCTAACCCTAACCCTAACCCTAACCCTAACCCTAACCCTAACCCTAACCCTAACCCTAACCCTAACCCTAACCCTAACCCTAACCCTAACCCTAACCCTAACCCTAACCCTAACCCTAACCCTAACCCTAACCCTAACCCTAACCCTAACCCTAACCCTAACCCTAACCCTAACCCTAACCCTAACCCTAACCCTAACCCTAACCCTAACCCTAACCCTAACCCTAACCCTAACCCTAACCCTAACCCTAACCCTAACCCTAACCCTAACCCTAACCCTAACCCTAACCCTAACCCTAACCCTAACCCTAACCCTAACCCTAACCCTAACCCTAACCCTAACCCTAACCCTAACCCTAACCCTAACCCTAACCCTAACCCTAACCCTAACCCTAACCCTAACCCTAACCCTAACCCTAACCCTAACCCTAACCCTAACCCTAACCCTAACCCTAACCCTAACCCTAACCCTAACCCTAACCCTAACCCTAACCCTAACCCTAACCCTAACCCTAACCCTAACCCTAACCCTAACCCTAACCCTAACCCTAACCCTAACCCTAACCCTAACCCTAACCCTAACCCTAACCCTAAACAACCAAGGCGGCTGCAGTACCCACTTATATGTCGCTAGGCGGCAGCAGCGCTCCACCAACCGGGCGGCTGCAGTACCCATTTACATTTCGCTAGGTGGCAGCAGCGCTCTACCAACCGGGCCGGCTGCAGTACCCATTTATATTTCGCTAGATGGCAGCAGCGCTCCACCAACAGGGCCGGTTGCAGTACCCGTTTTTATTTCGCTAGGTGGCAGCAGCGCTCCACCAAAAGGGCCGGCTGCAGTACCCAAATATATTTCGCTAGGTGGCAGCAGCGCTCCACCAACAGGGCCGGCTGCAGTACCCAATTAAGTTTCGCTAGGTGGCAGCAGCGCTCCACCAACCGGGCGGCTGCAGTACCCAATTACATTTCCCCAGATGGCAGCAGCGCTCCATTAACCGGGCGGCTGCAGTACGCAATTATATTTCGCTAGATGGCAGCAGCGATGCACCAACCGGGCCGGCTGTAGTACCCAAATATATTTCGCTAGGTGGAAGCAGTGATCCACCAACAGGGCCGGCTGCAGTACCCAATTACATTTCGCAAGATGGCAGCAGCGATCCACCCACAGGGCCGGCTGCAGTACCCAAATATCTTTCGCTAGATGGCAGCAGCGATCCACCAACAGGGCCGGACGCAGTACCCACTTATATTTCGCTAGATGGCAGCAGCGCTCCACCAACCGGGCGGCTGCAGTACCCAAATATCTTTCGCTAGATGGCAGCAGCGCTCCACCAACAGGGCCGGCTGCAGTGCCCATTTATATTTCGCTAGGTGGCAGCAGCGCTCCACCCACAAGTCCGGCTGCAGTACCCATTTTTATTTCGCTAGGTGGCAGCAGCGATCCACCAACAGGGCCGGCTGCAGTACCCATTTTTATTTCGCTAGGTGGCAGCAGCGCTCCACCCACAGGGTCAGTTGCAGTACCCATTTATATTTCGCTAGATGGCAGCAGCGCTCCACCAACAGGGCCGGCTGCAGTACCCATTTATATTTCGCTAGGTGGCAGCAGCGCTCCACCAACAGGGCCGGCTGCAGTACCCATTTATATTTCGCTAGGTGGCAGCAGCGCTCCACCAACAGGGCCGGCTGCAGTACCCATTTTTATTTCGCTAGATGGCAGCAGCGATCCACCAACCGGGCCGGTTGCAGTACCCAAATATATTTCGCTAGGTGGCAGCAGAGATCCACCAACAGGGGCGGCTGCAGTACCCATTTATATTTCGCTAGGTGGCAGCAGCGATCCACCAACAGGGCCGGTTGCAGTACCCATTTATATTTCGCTAGGTGGCAGCAGGGATCCACCAACAGGGCCGGCTGCAGTACCCAAATATATTTCGCTAGGTGGCAGCAGCGCTCCACCAACCGGGTCGGCTGCAGTACCCATTTTTATTTCGCTAGGTGGCAGCAGCGATCCACCAACAGGGCCGGTTGCAGTACCCAAATATATTTCGCTAGGTGGCAGCAGCGATCCACCAACAGGGCCGGCTGCAGTACCCATTTTTATTTCGCTAGGTGGCAGCAGCGCTCCACCAACCGGGCCGGATGCAGTACCCAAATATATTTCGCTAGGTGGCAGCAGAGATCCACCAACAGGGCCGGCTGCAGTACCCATTTATATTTCGCTAGGTGGCAGCAGCGCTCCACCAACCGGGCCGGCTGCAGTACCCAAATATATTTCGCTAGGTGGCAGCAGAGATCCACCAACAGGGCCGGCTGCAGTACCCATTTTTATTTCGCTAGGTGGCAGCAGCGATCCACCAACAGGGCCGGCTGCAGTACCCATTTATATTTCGCTAGATGGCAGCAGCGCTCCACCAACAGGGCCGGCTGCAGTACCCAATTATATTTCGCTAGGTGGCAGCAGAGCTCCACCAACAGGGCCGGCTGCAGTACCCATTTATATTTCGCTAGATGGCAGCAGCGCTCCAACTATCGGGCAGCGCATGCGCAGAAACGACGTGACGCCAAAGGGGCGGGGCTTCCGGCCTCGTACGTTTGGGCTACGCATACGGCCCCGGAAGGTGGGTTCATTTCCGGCCCGCGCGGCGCGCTGGAGTGGCTGTGGGGGTGCGGAGCCTTCGCCGGGAACCTGGAAGAGTTTCGGGCCGGGACGTGCGGCGGCGCGCTGGGTGAGCGCTCGGGCTGAGGGCGGGCGGGGGCCGGCGGGCAGCGGCCGAGTGGGGGGGATGTGGCGGCCCGGCGCTCGGCCGCGGCAGGGAGCGCCTGGTGCCGGCGGCGGGCGGGCTGAGGCAGGCGGGCGGCCCGGCCCGGGACCGGCGGGGCTGCTGCCGGTTCTCGTCTCCCCGGCAGGGACGGTGGTCAGCGGGCTCCTCACGGGGCTGCCCTTTTTTGGGTGTTGGTTTTTTTTTTTTTTTTGTCTCTCGGAGCCGCGCCGCTACCTCGGCGAGGAGCGGCGGCGGGGCGCGGGAGAGGGGTCGGCCATCGGCGCCCCGCCGCCCACCCGCCGCCTCCGGGCTGCCCGGGCAGCCGCCGCAGCCGCCGCAGCTCTGCGCGGGGCTTTGTCTTTCCCCCAGCCGCTGGCCTGAGCCGTGGCAGCCGGCTGGGGCTGCCGGCCCCCGCGGGCCGCAGAGGCTGCCTTGGGGCCTGCGGTAACGCTGTCGCGGGGTGGGGTGGCTCAGGAGCCTCTTCCCGCCCCTGGGAGCGGGCAAAGGCAAGAAAAGAAAGCCGGTAGCAGAATCCCCACCCGTCGCCCCCGACTGCTGATTTCTCCGCAAGCGTTTAACCACCGGGATGGGCTGGGAGGCAGCAGCTACTCAGGTGTCTGGCTGATCTTGTGTCGTGACAGTCAGCTCCGGGTCCGGAGCAGCCGAGGGGAAGAGGCCTTTTGATTTGCTTCCCAGTGAAACGGGGGTCTTTTGTTTTTCCTTTGTCCCTAGGTTCGTCTGGAATTGTACATTGACAAATCAAGGGGAGCGGAACCGAAGGTCAGTCGAGATGTTACTTTTCCACGTGTGCCTTGTGCTTGTGAGTCGGACTGCTGACTACGGAGGGATAACCTTTGTACTTGCCGAGGGCCCGCGAGGCTCCGTGTGCCCGCTGCTTCCGAGTGCTGCGCTGCGGCTCGGGCAACGGCCGGGGAGGAATTGTCGGTCCCTCGTGGTTACGCAGCCGGGCCTGCTAGGCGCTTGAAGCAGCGCGTCCGGTCGGGCAGTATTATTTTTCTAGATTGTAAATGAGCCTGAGGTATAAACCCACTTACGTTTCCGTACGGCGGTGTACTTTGTCAGAGAGCTCAGATGTACTGATGGAGCTGGCACAGAGTTCCCTTGGGACTCCAGATTTGACTGTCTTGTTGAAAGGCTCCAGAGCCTCCTTTGAAAGTCGCTTGACAAAGCACAGCTTTGCCGTGATTTTTATACTGGAATTCCGACTGTAATGCCAATGCCACGTGTTAGCCTTTCTCCAGCAGCTATTAAAAGCAGAATGAGCGTTAAGAATCTGATTACCTTTTAACTAAATTCAAAACAAAGCTGCGGGGTGAAGCGACTGGAAGCGTCCTGCCAGTCTGACGTGGGTATCGCTGCCGTGCGTGTTTTCTGCCTGTCTACTGATCGCCCCTGCCTCTTGTTGTGCCCCGGTAATTCCTCTGGGGAAGGCGTTGGGCTCTGACTGCAGCGCACCCCGACTCCCTCCTGACCCCTGCGAGACGTGATCGGTGTTTGCCTTCCTCCCCTTTCACAGGGCCTCGGCTGTTGCGTGCAGAGAAGCTGTCAGCCTTGTGAGAGAGCATGCAGCCGGCAAGCGCATCGTGGTGCTTCGGTACCGAGCTGAGACCGCAGGCGTCCGTCTTTTGTTTGCGAAAAGGGATCGCGAGGAAAGGTGCTGACATTGGAGGGGGAAAGGTGGCGGGAGAACAGGTAGGAGGCAGCTCTTTCAACCGGTTTTAGGCTTAACTCCTGTGTTCCTGAGCAAGGTTCTGGGCTTCGAGGGGTTTGCTTTTGGCTTTTTGCCTTCAGCGCGTCCTCCGTCACCGCTGTCGGCGCGCGCTGAGCTGCGGCTCAGGGGACTGCGGCGATACAGACTGTGTGCGTGCCAACCGTCCTCCAGGCTATAGCTGTATTCTACCCTAAAAAAAGCTTTCCGTGATACTATGCTTCCGTTAGGACGCAATTTTCTCGAGTTCCCCCCACCTCAGGGTGATTTTCCCACACCCCTAACCCCAACCCCTAAGCCCACCTGCAACACCCCATTTTCTCCTAGGCTTTTAGGAGTGGCCTGAGAGGTGCTTGCAGGGTATTCCATTTTGCCTTAGACAGCTTAGGAGACCAACCACATGCCTGGAGATCTGTATCTATCCTTAGGCTCCTAGTGGGATTCACACAAAACCAGTATGTGTGGGCACG
Source organism: Falco biarmicus (assembly GCF_023638135.1). Lineage (NCBI taxonomy): Eukaryota > Metazoa > Chordata > Aves > Falconiformes > Falconidae > Falco > Falco biarmicus. The sequence continues at coordinate 56,536,873 of NC_079296.1, read as the reverse complement.
TTCTCCTAGCAGCTCGGTGTCTTTTTGCTGTTGCAGAGGTGATTTCCAGGCGGAGCTGACCAGTGGGGTTCTCTGGCTGAGGGGAAGACCAGCAGTCAGCTGGTGGATGTGCTTCTGGAAGAAATAGCAACGGGAGCTCTAAGAGAGGGAAATGGCTTCCCTGCATGGGTATGTGGAAGCTTTCTTCACTGCTTGTTTCCACTGAGATTAATTGGTAATAAATACCCATTAGGAAGGTGGGAGAATTACTTTCGTGGCCGGTGTCTTCAATGTTCACCTTCTTCTTAGTGTAAACACTGAAAACTTTAAAGCCAGGGAAACTCAGGTGCACTAGAAAAGCTGAAACGGTGAGCATACTGAAGACATAGCTGAAGTAGCCACACTTTACAATGATGCCACGTGAACCACCGGACATGCAGGTATTTCTAGTGGGCTCGAGCCCCTGCTAATGCTGCGCTATACGGCCAAGCCAAAGTAACAGCTTCCTGCTGCTGAAAAGCCTCATCCTCCTCCCCTCTCCCTGCCCCGGTACTGGTGGCCGTGACCGGGAAGTGTCCAGCAGAGCAGTATTTGGGTTTTCCCGGGTTACTTCTCTGCTGACGAGATTAATGCAGACAAGCGCCAGAATGACTAAGTAGCAAGACTACATTGTAAGGAATGACTGCTTCTTGTGGCATGAGGAAGTTCATTCAACTCACAATGTCCCATTGCACCGTACCCCAGCACATGGGGGAAGCAGGCAATGATACAGGGACAAGGAAGCGTTGCAAGAATTCTTCACGTCATACTAAGCACGACTGTATCCAGAGGTTCTCTCTGGGATAGAGTAGCATTTCTTTGATCCTTCGACATCTTTTCCTCAGCCTTTCCAGAAGCTTGAGCCGGTTTCCCTGCCATTCCTGAAAGGTATTTCCAAGGAAGATCTTTCCTTTTCTGGTTTTGTTGGGCAGAACCTCTCAGAGAGTCCCATTTTTTTTCCACCCTGGAGCACTCGAGACAAGTTGCAAAGGTGCTGACAGATGTGTTTTGTAGTACTGCGAGACCCACACAAAAGACCTATCCCTAATATAATCCCTAAATCCCTAAAACAAATGTAATCCTTAATTAAATCTCTAATCCCTAAAACTTAAGTAACGTCAGTTTAATTCTTTGAATAAGGATAAGTTGTCAATGAGGTCTTCAGTGCTGTACCTGCTTGCATCAACTAGTTCTTGGATTGGCTCTTTCCTTTTCAGGAGAATGGGATTAAATTAGGGATTAAATTAGTTTTATAAGACTAGCTAGGTTTATCAGACTTACAAAGCTGGAGTGCCCACCACAAGCTCTAACACCTGAAGGCCCTCTGCAGACAATGGCAGTGCAAGCTTGTGCCTTTTCTGTGATGGGAGTTTTTCCCATATTCTTTCTCTCTATTTCCACTTTTCACGTGGAAATTCCATTTCTAGGAGAGCCGCGTTATTTTCGTGCACGTTGAGAGGCAGCTCCTGTGCAGACCGGAACACATGTTCGGTGCTAACACAGCTGTAATTTCTTTCAGGAGGAGGCGGGGAGCGCTGAAGCTTTCGTGGCCAAGCCCCGGAGCCAGGATGTCAGGGAGAAGCAGGAGTATCTGAGCCAGCTGAAGAACAAGCTGGGAGATCTACTGTAAGTATGGAGGGAAGGGGCTGATGGGGACAGTAGCTCAGGACCGCGCGTGCAGAGGGAACCCCGCAGTGGACGCGGTGTGCGTGGCCAGCGCAGGCCTCCCTGCGCTACAGGGCTGTGCCCGTTGCAGTGAATGCCGAGACCTGGCTGAGCCCGGCTCTGCGGAACACTGCGAGCAGCAGTCCCCGACCCAAAGAACTTTGGCGTGGCAGACAGCGAGCAGAGATCAGTTGTACCACTAATCCACTTCGGTACAGTGCTCCTCTGTCGCGACGGAGGGAAGACACAGTCACTCAATATGAGTGATCAGCAGACTTCGTTTATTGTACCTTACAGTCACCTTTTATGCCTTGTTATAATTAGCTCATACGTATTACAAAAGTTAAGCTCATTATTGGTGAGTTGCCTAAATATCAAGCCCACCCCTAGTTTCTCTTCTGTAGTTATCTGTTCCCACCTGCAACATTCTTTTCCCACCGAAATCTTCCTGTTATTGTGTAACAAGAACAGCCAAAGGCAGCGTATTTGTGCTTTACTTCAGATAAGCTGAGAGCGATGCGCATTTTTGTCTAGCCAGCTAGACTATGTTTATGTGAACTTTTTCAGCTAGCCAGTTATCCACACTCCTCAGCTCTCCAAAAATAGTGGTAAAATCCTGTACATCTTCAGAGACTGGTTCTGAGGAGTGGGAAGAGCAAATAGGACTGACAACTGGTGCAAATCTGAGAAATAATTCCACCTCAAAACAAGAGGCAATTACTGCATTGAAAAAAAGTCTGGTGCCACACCGAGCACCGAGGAGAACGCCAGAGGTGGGCAGGTGCCTGTGAAGTGAAATCCTGTCCAACGTGGGCGCTGGATTAGCAAGAAGTACAGTTCTGTAATAAGGGATATCAATGCACAATAGAGTGAAATTAAGGTCTTCCCACGTTATCATGAATCTAAGATTTCTTAACTTCCGGTCAGTTTGACGTTTAGCATTCACCAGTCTTTATTGCACATTTGTTTAACAACGGGATGCTAGTAGAGGCAGAGATGACTGTATCAAAAGACATCTCTGCTCTGCATTTCGGGCAACATGGATTCTCAGTGTGACACAAGTAAGTAAATGTTCTTTTCACATACCACAACGTAATGGTGACTGTGTTGTTTTGGAACAGAGAGGGGAAGGCAGATGATCTGAAGACTGCTTTCTGTGCGATTGATCCCGGTATCGACGATCAGACGCTAGATACCTACGTTGACCTGCCGGATCAAGAAGATGTGCCTGTGGAAACTGCACTCGAGAGGCTGCTTGCTGGATATGCGAGACGAGTAGGGCCCTCGCCCAGGGAGGGAAGCACGACAGGCTTTGGAGGGGAGGAAGGAGACTTCCAATAATAAGAATAAATGGACTGTTTGATCTACGGGTTTGGGTGCCAAGCCGAGAGTTGGAGTTACTGCGTTAAATACTTCTTCCCATTGCATATGGAGGTACAGCTCGTAAGAGCTGAGTGGGTGGGCTAGCTTGAGGTATCGGAAGCACTTTCATCTTAAGCAGCACAGCACTCCGAGACAATTTTACAGCCTCTGCAGAGTCATTGTAGCTCAGCAAGACCTGTGGTGGGAGGCTGCCTGATCCCCAGAGAGAGGCTTCACACCCCCGGGGCGCCGAGGCACTTCAGGGTGTCAGGCGCTCTGCTTGGTGACACAAGAGCTGTGCTCCACAGCCATTGCTGGAACCTGAGAAGCCACCGTCAGGCTCCAGGCTGCAGCGTGGCTGCTTTGGCCCTTGGCCCTTACAGTCCCTTGTCTCAAAGAAAGAGGGTTTCAAAGATTCCTTTGCAAAATAAGGTGCCGGTTGCAAGCAAAAGGTGAGGTCAGCCCACACGAAGTCTGCTATCATGTCTGTCCCCGAGGAGACTTTTGTCTTGGTGTGGCTGCTGTAGTCCAGTATGAAATCACTCAACAGACGTTCAAGTGCTGCCCCATGAGTAGATTTAACCAAACTCTGAGCTGCAAAAGTCATCCAAGCATAGAAAAACTGAAATCAGTCCCTTGCGTCAAGGAAGGCACCACGTGCCCTTTGGTAACTTTACTCAGTCGTCTCTACTCTTGGTGTCCGCTTTGCCCTGCACATAGCCCTCTCTAGGGAGGGGAGGGAGGGTTCTGGAAACTGTAGGAAAACAGCTCTGCTGTGGTCATGCCTGAATTGCCAAGTAACTGGAGCAAACCTGAGAAGCAAAACCCTTTCTTTTTCTTGCGATGTAGGCATATAAAAAGTAGAAATGGGTAAGCTGAAACCCAAAGACACCTTCCTGATAAAGCACTAGTTTTGTAAGCTTGCCAAAACTGATTGCATTTGTAAAGCGGGAAGGCACCACAGCTGGTGTGACACAGCATGAGCCACCCAGAGGTACGAGGCCCTGGGGCTTTCTGCCTTAATACTAGAACCTGGTGCAAGGCACTTCCAACACAAGTCACAAAATAGCAGGAAAGGAGCTCCACCAACCGGGCGGCTGCAGTACCCAATTGTATTTCGCTAGATGGCAGCAGCGCTCCACCAACAGGGCCGGCTGCAGTACCCATTTATATTTCGCTAGGTGGCAGCAGCGCTCCACCCACAGGGCCGGCTGCAGTTCCCATTTATATTTCGCTAGGTGGCAGCAGCGCTCCACCAAAGGGGCCGGCTGCAGTTCCCATTTATATTTCGCTAGGTGGCAGCAGCGCTCCACCAACAGGGCCGGTTGCAGTTCCCATTTATATTTCGCTAGGTGGCAGCAGCGCTCCACCGACCGGGCCGGCTGCAGTACCCATTTAAATTTCGCTAGGTGGCAGCAGCGCTCCACCAACCGGGCGGCTGCAGTACCCAAATATATTTCGCTAGGTGGCAGCAGCGCTCCACCAACCGGCCGGCTGCAGTACCCACTTATATTTCGCTAGATGGCAGCAGCGCTCCACCAACCGGGCGGCTGCAGTACCCAAATATCTTTCGCTAGATGGCAGCAGCGCTCCACCAACAGGGCCGGCTGCAGTACCCAAATATATTTCGCTAGGTGGCAGCAGCGATCCACCAACAGGGGCGGTTGCAGTACCCATTTTTATTTCGCTAGGTGGCAGCAGGGATCCACCACCAGGGTCAGTTGCAGTACCCAAATATATTTCGCTAGATGGCAGCAGCGCTCCACCAACAGGGCCGGCTGCAGTACCCATTAAAATTTCGCTAGGTGGCAGCAGCGCTCCACCAACAGGGCCGGCTGCAGTACCCAAATATATTTCGCTAGATGGCAGCAGAGATCCACCAACCGGGCCGGCTGCAGTACCCATTTATATTTCGCTAGATGGCAGCAGCGCTCCACCAACAGGGCCGGCTGCAGTACCCATTTATATTTCGCTAGGTGGCAGTAGCGCTCCACCAACAGGGCGGCTGCAGTACCCAAATATATTTCGCTAGATGGCAGCAGAGATCCACCAACAGGGCCGGCTGCAGTACCCATTTTTATTTCGCTAGGTGGCAGCAGCGCTCCACCAACAGGGCCGGTTGCAGTACCCAAATATATTTCGCTAGGTGGCAGCAGCGCTGCACCAACAGGGCCGGCTGCAGTTCCCATATATCTTTCGCTAGATGGCAGCAGCGCTCCACCAACAGGGGCGGCTGCAGTACCCAAATATATTTCGCTAGGTGGCAGCAGCGCTCCACCCACAGGGCCGGCTGCAGTTCCCATTTATATTTCGCTAGGTGGCAGCAGCGCTCCACCAACAGGGCCGGCTGCAGTACCCAAATATATTTCGCTAGGTGGCAGCAGCGCTCCACCCACAGGGCCGGCTGCAGTTCCCATTTATATTTCGCTAGGTGGCAGCAGCGCTCCACCAAAGGGGCCGGCTGCAGTACCCATTTTTATTTCGCTAGGTGGCAGCAGCGCTCCACCAACCGGGCGGCTGCAGTACCCAAATATATTTCGCTAGGTGGCAGCAGAGATCCACCAACAGGGCCGGCTGCAGTACCCATTTATATTTCGCTAGATGGCAGCAGCGCTCCACCAACAGGGCCGGCTGCAGTACCCAAATATATTTCGCTAGGTGGCAGCAGCGCTCCACCAACCGGGCCGGCTGCAGTTCCCATTAAAATTTCGCTAGGTGGCAGCAGGGCTCCACCAACCGGGCGGCTGCAGTACCCAAATATATTTCGCTAGATGGCAGCAGCGCTCCACCAACCGGGCGGCTGCAGTACCCATTTATATTTCGCTAGATGGCAGCAGCGCTCCACCAACCGGGCAGCGCATGCGCAGGAACGGCTTGACGCCAAAGGGGCGGGGCTTCCGGCCTCGTACGTATGGGCTACGCGTACGGCCCCGGAAGGTGGGTTCATTTCCGGCCCGCGCGGCGCGCTGAAGTGGCCGTGGAGGTGCGGAGCCTTCGCCGGGAGCCTGGAAGAGTTTCGGGCCGGGACGTGCGGCGGCGCGCTGGGTGAGCGCTCGGGCTGAGGGCGGGCGGGGGCCGGCGGGCAGCGGCCGAGTGGGGGGGATGTGGCGGCCCGGCGCTCGGCCGCGGCAGGGAGCGCCTGGTGCCGGCGGCGGGCGGGCTGAGGCAGGCGGGCGGCCCGGCCCGGGACCGGCGGGGCTGCCGCCGGTTCTCGTCTCCCCGGCAGTGACGGTGGTCAGCGGGCTCCTCACGGGGCTGCCTTTTTTTGGTTGTGGTTTTTTTTTTGTTGTCTCTCGGAGCTGCGCCGCTACCTCGGCGAGGAGCGGCGGCGGGGCGGCCCCGGTGCTCGCTTGTGGCGGCGGCGCCCGGGAGAGGGGTCGGCCCGCAGCGCCTTGCCGCCCACCCGCCGCCTCTGGGCTGCCCGGGCAGCCGCCGCAGCCCTGCGCGGGGCTTTGTCTTTCCCCCAGCCGCTGGCCTGAGCCGTGGCAGCCGGCTGGGGCTGCCGGCCCGCGCGGGCCGCAGAGGCTGCCTTGGGGCCTGCGGTAACGCTGTCGCGGGGGGGTGGCTCAGGAGCCTCTTCCCGCCCCTGCGAGCGGGCCAGAGAAAGAAAAGGCAGCCGGCAGCGGAATCCCCAGCCGTCGCCCCCGACTGCTGATTTCTCCGCAAGCGTTTAACTACCGGGGAGGGCTGGGAGGCAGCAGCAGCTCAGGTGTCTGGCTGATCTTGTGTCGTGACAGTCAGCTACGGGGCCGGAGCAGCCGAGGGGAAGAGGCCTTTTGATTTGCTTCCCAGTGAAACGGGGGTCTTTTGTTTTTCCTTTGTCCCTAGGTTCATCTGGAATCGTACGTTGACAAGTCAAGGGGAGCGGAACTGAAGGTCAGTCGGGATGTTACTTTTCCACGTGTGCCTTGTGCTTGTGAGTCGGACTGCTGACTACGGAGGGATCCCTTTTGTAGCCGCCGAGGGCCCGCGAGGCTCCGTGTGCCCGCTGCTTCCGAGTGCTGCGCTGCGGCTTGGGCAACGGCCGGGGAGGAATTGTCGGTCCCTCGTGGTTATGCAGTCGGGCCTGCTAGGCGCTTAAAGCAGCGCGTCCGGTCGGGCAGTATTATTTTTCTAGATTGTAAATGAGCCTGAGGTATAAACCCACTTACGTTTCCGTACGGCGGTGTACTTTGTCAGAGAGCTCAGCCGTACTGACGGAGCTGGCACAGAGTTCCCTCGGGACTCCAGATTTGACTGTCTCGTTGAAAGGCTCCAGAGCCTGCTTTGGAAGCCACTTGACAAGGCACAGCTTTGCCGTGATTTTTATACTGGAATTCTGACTGTAATGCCAATGCCACGTGTTAGCCTTTCTCCAGAAGTTATTAAAAGCAGAACGAGCATTAAGAATCTGATTACCTTTTAACTAAATTCAAAACAAAGTTGCGGGGTGAAGCGACTGGAAGCGTCCTGCAAGTCTGACGTGGGTATCGCTGCCGTGCGTGTTACCTGCCTGTCTACTGATCGCTCCTGCCTCTTGTTCTGCTGTGGTAATTCCTTTGGGTAAGGCGTTGGGCTCTGACTGTAGTACATCGTGACTTCCTCCTGACCCCTGCGAGATGTTATCGGTGTTTGCCTTCCTCCCGTTTCACAGGGCGTGGGAAGGCCGGAGAGACTGGAAGCCTTGGCTGTTGTGTGCGAAGAAGCTATGAGCCTTCTAAGAGAGCATGTAGACGGCAAGGGCATCATGGTGCTTCGGCACCAAGCCGATATGACAGACCTCAATGTTTTTTGTGAAAAGGGATCACCAGGAAATGTGCTGATGTTGAAGGGGGAAAGGTGGTAGGGGAAGAGGTAGGAGGCAGTTTTCAACCAATTTTAGGCTTAACTCCTGTGTTCCTGAGAATGGTTCTGGGCTTTGAGGGGTTTGCTTTTGGATTTTTGCCTTAAGCGCGTCTACCTTTCAGGGTAACGCTTTCTTGGAAGTTGGAAACTGTCCTTCTTGAACACCAAACCAGACCCCGTACCTGGGAGGGCCGTTTAGCGTGCTGCACTGTGTGTTTTATTCCCTGTCGGTCACTTGACATTAGCTGTACATGCTCTCTCGGTTTGGCACTTCGTTGCCCTGCTGGCTGAAAGATTCTGTCTTTTCACTTCCTCAGCTTGCCACAGGCCATAACAAACGTGTGTTCATAGACCGCTTTCCTTGCTCGCTGCTTTCAGATTTGAGCATCGATGCCATGGACGGAGCAGGAGAGCCTCAGCAGGACGTCGAGCACAAGCCGTTTAAACAGCGCTTGGATAAAGCTGCCAATCGTGTGACTCCAGAAGCAGAGAGAGAGACACGGTAAGATGCTATTCTGCCATTCTTGGATGGATGCTCTCATAGTCTTTCCATTACCGTATGCCTGCCATGAGATTCATGGGAACAAGGGACGGCTGAATTCACAGCGTTTTAAACACCACAAACTATTGAAAAGTTTATAGGACGCAAGTCTATTACACTGGCAGATCAGACAAGCTTCTGGGTGTGTGTATATACATTATACTCGGTACTTTTGCGAGGCAAGTCTTTGCCTGGTCCCTCTGAAATTGGGACAAGGACTCATTGATGCATTTCAGGAGCAAAGCTGCTGAGTGAATAGGCTTTTTCTACTAGAAATCAAGCAGCTGCTCTGGCAAAACTTGACTTTGGTTGCATTTTTAAATCCTAGGAGGCTGAGAAACGGGACGAGCTGGTTAGAGGAAAGAGCCTCTCTCCAGGGAAGGCTCCGCTGACTTGACCCTTAAGCCTAAACTTGTGTCTTACTATGTTTGCTTTGTGTGTGTTAATGCATACCTGATTAATAGATTTCAGTTGATTTATCAGTTACAAGTTGGAGTAAGTGGTCCTTGGCTACATAAACCTCTCCTCTGTATTTTTTGACGTGTTATGGCTTACTGTTCTAGTTCAATACAAACCGGGAACAATTCTGGTAGTGTTGCAGTCTAACGGTAATACTGCAAGACTTGGTCTTTCTAAAACGTGAGGTCCTTGTTATCTGTTCTGGGAGATAGTGTCGTTTTGTGTATTGGCATGAACTAAACTTGCTGATTTGTTGTAACTCAGATTTAGCTTTTCTGTTCTTAAAGCTGAAAGGCTAAACTAAGCTAAGAACTGAACAGTGGGTAGGTATGAGACCTTCTCCTGGTGTCACAGAAGTGAGGTGATAGCATTCTTACTGTTGTGTCATTTAGCAGCCTTTCTGTATTCGGAGGCTGTGGCGTGACAAATGTAATGTCTGGGGTCAAACCCCGCTTTTTGTACCCAATTCTCTGTTTCCACATATGGGCCTTCTGCCTTACTTGTGTTGCCAGCCTCCACTGGGATTACTAGGTCTGAACCGGTTGCTCTTGCTCATTATATTATCAATGGAGAGGAAGAGAAACTTGCAGGGAGCAAACAGTCTCATCCAGGAGAGGCATTTTGAAAGCGATCAAATTGCATTGCATGCAACGAGCAATTTCTTCTGCTGTCTGGAAAAAGGATATGGCTAGTTTGATTTCCACCACACGTGTGGCAAGTTAGATTGGAAGTGTCCACCCACCTTTGTGAAACTCTATGATTATCAGTTTCTGTTAGTAACACTTGATGTTCAGTCAGTTATTTAAATGGCAACCATAGCAGTATTGTCTGGTAAAGGAAAAATCCACACAGACGTGGTTACCGCTGGGCTTGCTTTAGTCATGACTCAGAGCTGGGCCACCACCCCAGTGGGTGACAGAGAACCAAGGGATACAGCGTAGGTTATATACGCTTATCAGATCATTAGTCAATGTCTGAAGTTTTTAGGAGTTTCTTTTGGTCCTGTGAGTTCTGTGAATCCATCACCTGACTATGTCCCAGTTGATTCACCTGCTTGGTTCCAGTCTCTGCCTCGGTTCCAAGCTCCTCCTTGGATCGTGATCTTCTTTCTGCCTGCTTTAACTCACACGCTCCTTCAAGCGCGCTTAGTCTTTGAAAGAGCAGTTCCTATTCACATGCACCAATTTTTCCAAAACCGCCTGTGTTTCTGAAAGCACCTGTGTCCACAGATTGATCATCTGTTGCTTCTCTGTTCTCCCACTGATTAACTGGACTGGGTTTTAAACCAGCCTTGGATTAGGGCTATGCTAGGGACGGGGCCTGGTTCTGCCACTTAGCTGCTTCGGCACTTTAAATTTCTTAGTTAAAAATACATTTTATTTAACATTAACCTTAAATTTAGTAAAGCATACCTAAATATTATGGAGTAGTATGTGGAGGCTTTTCCTGATCATAGTTACATTCAAATAGTTAATAGCTTAATGATTTCTATGGTAGGTTGCATTCTGTGCTGGGATGTCATCTCATTAATTTCCACTGGATGGCGATAGAGGATTGAATTTTTTTTATTTTTATTTACTGTTTCGTTTCCTTTTAACATGGACCGAGTTTTCCAGCGTCATGTGTCATATCTGCATGCAAGTCGAGGACCATGTTAACAGCACAAAACTTTGCATGTGGGGTTTTATGTACTGCAGTTTCTTTATAGTATCTAAGCTGTGTGCAGTACCTCTGGGTGCTCTCTGAGACAACTCGACAGGCAGCTACCGATTACATTCAGAACGCTGTTACTAGCTGCTGTATCTTGAAAGACTCCGTGTGTTGTACAGGTGTTCTTCAAATGGCAGGAATCATGGCTTTGACAAAGCGTAGGAATTATTAAGCTGCATTCTTCCTGACGCTAACCTTTAGTGTAATTACAGGATCAAAACCCGTACTGGTTGAATTCTTAATTGTACTCTCAACTTGTTTGAATGCTGTAAGCTGTAGAAAGTAAGTCTCATACAGTGGTTTAAGAATGGGTATATTTTTCTAAAATTTTTTATTTGTTTGATCATAACTACCATAAAGTGAGGTTAACGATTGATTTTCATGCATATTTCGTACTTCCTAATTAAAATCTCTTTTTTTCTGTGGCTAATACAGATGTCTTAAATACTCACTTCTGTCCACCTGCTATACCTCCCAATCTCAACAAAGAGGGTCCCGATAACATTTTGTCCCCTCAGCAGTGTCTGACTTATCACCTGCCCCGGCCTTAGTTATCCAAGAAGCCACCTTTTCAAGGCTTGTAAGAGGGTAGTGCGGCGGTGCCTAGACAGTGATCATTAGAGGGCTTTTGTAATCCAGCAGACTTGGTCCTGTCCTTCAGGATTTGTGAGTGAAACAGCCTGGTTTTAAGGGGCCTCTTCCAATAAGAACCCATGTTTCTGGAAATTTTAGACATGCCATTCCTTGGCTCACTTATTCCAAACTCCAAAGTTTACAGACCTTTCGCATTTGTTTTGGGTTTTGGGAAAACAAAGGTCCTGTTTGAGTTTTCTGGAGGCATGTCTTGCCCTTTGGCAGGTTTCAGCTGTCACCGGCTCTCATCTCCTCTGTTAAGAGTCCCTCTGCAGCCTTCTGCATTTAAGAACATAAAACTCTGAGTTTGTGCCCCAGCTGTACTGTGGCTGCGCATGCGACACACAGGTGGCACAGACACTTGCAGAATTGTAAAATCATGACAAAGATAGAAATTCCTTGGAGATTTCTAGTAAGCCAGTGGTTAATGTGTGTGCATTGTCAGCATCGTTGTACTGGAGAGCTGAGTGTCAGTTTTCCACTTGGGAGATTCCCAATGTGATTTAGTTTCACAGCAATATATAACTGTGTTCCCTACATATCTTGGGACAGGATTATGTGCTGTGCGCTGCTGTCTGCTATTTAAAATGTTATTTGTGTAACAGGTCCTGTATCGGTCGCAATTTGCTGTTTGGGTCTGCTTTAGACAAAGTTTAAACAAAGCCTTTGTGCAAGTAACAGCTGATTGGCACTCTGGCAAGGCTTACAGGTGGCTGGTTCTTTCAATGGAGGGTGTTCTTCAGATGGCAAATGCTACTCTGCTTGTTGATCTTATTTTGCAGCTCAACAGGCCCTGTGCATTCTTTCAGGTGAGCTTCGGGTGCAGGATGCGCAGATTCTGATACAAAATCATTTCCTTCATGTGTAGAACAGTTTCTGTGCATAGAGCAGAAGTACAAGATAGTGTTTCTAGACGTGCCTCGTCACTTTGAATCCTCTTTTATCTTAGAACTGGGGAAAGAAGAAGAAAAGGTGTTTGATCCAAATGCTTTGGATGCTGATCGCTGTGAAAGCTGTTACGGGGCAGAGTCAGAGGACATTCGGTACTTTACATCTTCTTAGTCCTTGAATCGATACAGTTAATGTGGCATACATGTTGGAGGTTTTTTTCCAAAATGTCTGTGAAGGTCCGTACAGTGAAATCCTCCTGGGCACCTGTTCAGAGAATGGTGAGAGCTGTTGTGTTTTAGTACGCCTGTGCTGCACTCACGATTGTTAAGAGCGTGCAGAGTTAGGTTGTCTGTTTTGTCTGCGTGCCTGTTTAAGGGCAGTAGCACAAAGATTGTATCTTAGCAAACAGAACCTTTTCTGGGATTACTTGGTGTCCAGAGGGGAGCTGTGTAAATTATTTCACTGTTCTGTGAGCTGTCTCGGAATAAAACCCGGTTATGGCTTTGCCTTCTCGCTTCTGCTGCAGGGTTTGCATCCTTATGGGAGCAAAGACCAGACACCTATCACTCACACAAATGATGGGTGTCATTCGGTGTTTCTCATTCCTTCTACCTGCAAATTTGTGTAAGAATGGATTCGTGATAGTCCACAGGTTCTGGACTATCTGTTGCTATTATTGTCTCTGTAGTAACTTAGTTTGTAACATCTGTCAAGTTGCATCCTTCCCCAGAGATGTTTCCATCTTGAGGGATTCATGATTCCCTTTTTGTTTTGTCCAGCACAACATGGAACAGAGGCAGACAGTTGTTTTTTCTGGTGAGCGCAATAGAGACTCTGGTGAGTCCAGAGGTAGAAGAGCAATGCAGAAAGTTTGCCGTTAACCTTGCCTCCGATGTTTGCAGTCTTTCCCTAAAAACAGAGGAAGGGAGGAATAGAAACAGGTAGATGCTTTGTTCACATGGGGAAGTTCCAAGCTGCTCAGAACTGTGGGAGACTTCCCACAGAAACAAATGTCACTTCTGCAGCAAATTTGTTTGCCAAGAATGGACTTGGCTGTCTAAATGGACAACTAAAGCCCTTTTCAGAATTAAGCACTGCATTAGAACAGCTTGCATCCTTGTGCCAAAATCTCAAAAAGTATGTCAGGAAGCTCAAGCTCCTTCAGGAGCATTAGACCACCTTTCAGTGTCCAGTTCCTGAAGTTTGCTGCTTTGAAATAAAATCCACCCGTGATTTGAGTCCTGAGCTGGAGTCTCTTTATCGCTGTAAAGATGATAAGATGATGTTTGTGCTCTTGCAGGTGCTGCAATACTTGTGACGATGTCAGAGAAGCATACAGGTATCGAGGCTGGGCCTTTGAGAACCTGGATAGCATAGAGCAGTGCAAGAGGGAAGGATTTAGCCAGAAAATGGAAGAGCAGAAGAACGAGGGCTGGTTTCCTGGAGGTCAGCAAGGTGAGAGATGGGTTTTGCCGTGAGCCTGTTGCATGGTGGTGATGAGCATCAGAAGGCACAGTCAGGGCACTCTGCTCTTTTTTCCAACTTTAAGTGTTCACAGGACTGTAATAACCCCTGGGCTCAGGAAGGTACTTGTGCCTGTAGAGGGGTTCAGTAGGAGGGTCAGGAAAAGGGTGGGAAGGGGCTAGTTCTCTGTTTCATGAGGTGGGCTGGCTGGAGAAGCTTAGCTTTTTCTACCATCTAGCTAGTGAGTCATCTTACCGAGGTTTCTGGAGGGGGAGAGGCAGCTTCTCTGAGGTGAGGTTGTCCCACCTGCCCTTCTAGTCTCAAAACAGAGACCACCGGTGGGTGCTGGAGATAACAGTAAGCAACAACTTGTCAGCAGAGGTGCTGGAGGGAGTGAAATGTTCCCTTCTTTAGAAAACCAGTGGAAGCAAGACTATTGGAGTTGTCAAGGTTGAAGATGCTTAAAGAGATGTTTTTTGCAACTGCTGTATGAAACTGTAGTACAAGATACACCAGATGACTATGTAACTACCCTGTCATTTGTCAGGTTACCGCGCTCAAAACACTTGGATGTGCAGGTTGCGTACCCAAGTACATTCTAGCAGTCAGGCCCAGGGTAATTTTTTTTTACTACTTTATTTCAAAATCTGGAGGTTTTTTAACATTTTTGTGTACTATTCCTGGAGACAACATCCTTTATTTCTGAAAAACAAAACCAAACCCAAACACACCCCACCCTTTCACTCATGAAGCCAGACTTCGTGTTTTGAACATCATCATGAGTGCTGAACCGTTACAGAACCCTTTGCCACAAAGTGTGGTGAGCAGGAAAGATTCAAAGGGGAGTGCTGTGGGTAGCAAGGGTCCAAGGGTGGGTGTCACTAGGGAAATTTCTGGGGGCCCTTGTTAGGCACTCGGACTTTTGCATGTCTCCATTCTCATTGGGTCTGCAGTTAACATATGCGATAGGTTTGCATGGACATTCAAAGGTGTAATGTAGCATGTGAGCTTGATGCATTGAAATCTTCCAGGGAAGGGTGTGTATGATTGCTAGCGGGTGTCAGGGAGGACTGACACCTAATATCCATATCCTTTTCATGTTCAAGGTTAAAATTTTAATAACCTTTGTCTTTTGGGGGATTTTGGAGTGTGGGTTTTTTTTTGGTGGTAGGTAGGTTTAGTGCTTTATTTTTGAACAGGGCTTGTTTTCATGGATGCATACATAGGACCACTCTTGTTTATTGTATTAAGGGTTTTCTTACCCTGCCTGCTCACCCTCCCAGTTACTTTCTCCACTCTGTTTCTGTGATACCTTGTGATACCTTTTGATATTTCCTACAGCAGCAGTTATTTCCCTCCCAGTAGACTTGATTCCTTCTTCTCATTTTTATGTCCGCTGAAATACTCTGCGTAGAACAGTTGTTGTCAACATCGGTAGGTGATTATGGCTTTCCACATGACTGCCTGTGAGGAAGAGGGGAAATTCGTATCTCTTTTAGGACAATGTTTGCTGGTATTGTCACCCATGACAATGAGTTGCTTATTGTCTATCTTATTCAAAAAAAATTTGAAAATCCAACCGCCGGTATGACTGCTTTGTTTATATAGATTCAGGCCTTTTAATGAAAGATTACTGTCTCCTGCAGGTAGCTGAAAATTTCCATTTTGCACCGGCAAAAAGTTTCCAGCAGTCTCATGTTCATGGTAAAGTATTTCCTTTTCCTGCTTATTGTGACCTTTAGCTTCCAAGCGTTTCAGACCATTTCCTTTGAACATCTTTGCATTGCTATCTGTAGTAACAGCAGCACTGCTTCAGGGGGGAGGACATTGCTGAAATTTTGTTAGAGATGTTTAGAACTATCGGGAACGAATAGAAAAGTGTTTTCTGAAGGTGCTGCCACATGGGTCTGGGAGAACATGGGGGAGAATGTGTCTGGGCAGTCTCTCGGCCTCACTTGTTCTACAAAACTTTGCTGCCCTGCTGTAAAACAACCTCAGGTACGGTGTTGGGTCCAGGACCTGAATATCAGTATCTCTGGAAGGGATGTTTTGGAGAAAAGCTCTTGAGAATTTCAAGGCAATTCAGAACTTTCAGAGTAAAATTTCAGTTGTGAAGGACTTCAGCTTCCTCAAGTATATATAAATGCACAGTGGCTGGAATGACAGTGGTAGTTTACAGAATTGTAGAATGGTTTGTGCTGGAAGGGACCTTTACAGGTGCCCTAGTCCAGCCCCCCTGCAGGAAGCAGGGGCATCTTCAACTAGATTGATTTAAAGAATCATTCACCAATATTTGAGTGAGTGGAGGTTATCTTTATTCAGCAGCGCTGGGTGCATGGGGGATCGCTCCACCAAAGTCATGCACCCCGAGGGGATTTTTCAGTCCCCTCTTTATAGAAGCAACTCATGTCTATTCATTAACTTTCTGGGAAATCGTTTACATATTCATTACAATTCCGGGAACTGATTTACATATCTCACTAAGTTAGTGACCATGATTTAAGTCCTTGTCTTTGCCATGTTGTATAAACAACACAACTTGGGACCAGATAGCCTTTTTAAAGATGACAAATCCAAGGACTTAGCAATTAGTACATCCATCATGTTAGCAATAAGGGTCCTTGGACGTTTCCCAACTTTTAGATAAACATAAGTACATCATCCTTTAGATAAGTGGCACATCATTCACCGTTCATTCCCCGCTTTTCTAGTAACTTTTGCAAATTATTTTGCAACTAAAAAAAATCATTATGCCTTATGATCATTCTTTGACAGCACCAAACAAAACATTGAAGTAATACACATATTATTCCTAAAACTATTACAGTAAGTATTATAATGAAAGTATGTTTTAACCATTCCAAATTAGGTAACCACGAAGTCAGTTTGTCCCATATAACTTTAAAACTCCGTGATAAATCATCTTTAGTAATTTCATGCAGTATCTGCACCTTGTTCCATATCTCATGAATGTCTGTTTAATCATTCCATCCATCAGATTGGGAACAAGTATTTTGCCCTGGGTCTCCAGGACATGCTCCTCCTGTCTTGTTTGAGCTTTCCAGTGACAGTTATTATCACTTTTAATAAATATTGTGGTGGTTAGGCTTAATATTTGTAAATCAAATCTGGGACCCAACTCATATGGTTTATTATCAAATAGGCAATATCCTCCACCATCGTCTGGCTTTTTCCAAAAGTCTGGCCGGGTAGTCCATTTGTCATCGAGATAATTCCAGTTTTGGGAGGCCACCCCATACAGGGGTGTTATCAAGACTCCTTTAGGAAGAGAGGTACATAGCCAGCATTCCTTAGCTTTCGTAGCATTAACAATCATTTGCAATGTTTGAAGATGGGTATTGTTTACCCATGCTTCAGTTTCTAATATCTCTACAACAGTAACAATTAACATCAGAATAACTTTACACAAATGTCCCTGATCCTTTTTGACAGTCCATTGTGTCTCCGGAGATTTCTTTATGATGGGTAGTCGGAATTTTTGCAAAACTAAGGGCAGTGCCTGCGTAGAATGGGGCAGACGTGTAGGGGTGTGGTTTCCGGCAGTGCATGCGCATTACGAAATCGCCTTTTAATCATGCACAGTGGTGTTTCTGGCAAAACTAATGGCAGCGCATGCGCAGAATGGGCTTGACGCCACGGGGCAGGGTTTGTGGTTACGTATGCGTATTACCAAATCCATTTTCACGTATGCATAGTATCGTTTTTGGCAAAACTAAGGGCAACACATGCGCAGAATTGGCTTGACGGCTAGAGGCGGGGTTTATGGCTACGTATGCGTATTACAAAATCTGGTTTTATGCACGCGTAGTAGTGTTTCTGACAAAACTAAGGGCAGCGCATGCGCAGAATCGGCTTGACGCCTAGGGGCGGGGTTTGTGGCTACGTATGCGTATTACAAAATCTGCTTTTACCGATGCCCAGTAGCGTTTCGGGCAAACTAAGGGCAGCGCATGCGTAGAAGTGGCTCGACTGCAACGAAACAGGTTCTCGTCACGCCAACGGTAGAATCGTTCCCGCGCGGAGGACACGCGTTCGAGCCCCGTGGTGTGGTGACAGTTTTTGGTTGCCAGATGGCAGCAGCGCTCCACCTACCGGGCGGCTGCAGTACACAATGTTTTTCGCCAGATGGCAGCAGCGCTCCACCACCCCTGTGCTGAGCATGGGCACGGTGAGCACGGGCAGAGATCTCAGCCCAGTTTACACCACCGGAACCACGGGAGCTGCTCGCTGCGACTGCAGGGTTCACGTTGCTCTGCCCTTTTCCCACTCGCAGCCCAGGCATTAATACTTATTGCCTCCGTATGCAAAAGCACCCACGTGGCTCAAGCTGTTAAATCATTTCCGTATGATGCATTCCAATTTGCTGTGGGAAATAGGGGTGCTTTTGCTCTGTTTACATGTGGAAGCACGTTAGTAACAGCAATTTTAAATATATTTTTTTTAAATAGAAGAGATTTTGCAGGAGTGCACTTTTTGAGAAGGAAAAAGTGAGTGGTGTGAATGTGTGGCTTAGGAAAAGCTCATACAAGGTTTTCCCCTGCACAAGTAAGCCATTATGAGCTGTTGCACGATTTAACCTCTTGAGTTCATAGCCGTTCCCTGTGACGGGAAAGTGAGGTGTTACCAGAATGAAGGGGTGCAGAGTACACGGCAGGGCTGGAAGGTGGGACAAGGGAGCGGGGTCTTTCCTCCGCCTGCCTCTCCCCACCCCCTCTCCCCCAGGTAGCCGCTCTCGGCACAGCCCGCACCCCGCGGGCGGCCCCCGCAGAGACCCGGGGGTCGGCAGGCTCTGAAGAGCCCGCGGCGGCACCGAGCCCCTGCCCGCCCCAGCGCAGACCGGGAGCCCCAGCCCCTTCTCGGCTGGCTCCAGGCCACGCTGCCCGGCGGGGCGGGGCCGGCGGGCGGGGGCGGGGCCGGCGGCAGGGCCGGCCCGGCCCCGGAAGGTGTGTTCATTTCCGGCCCGCGCGGCACCCTGGGGTGGCTTTGGTGGTGCGGGGATTCCCCGGGAGCCTGGAAGACGTTCGGGCCGGGACGCACGGCGGCGCGCTGGGTGAGCGGTCGGGCTGAAGGGCGGCCGGGGGCCGGCGGGCGAGCCCGGGCGTGGCCGTCGGGCAGCGGCCGGCTGGGGAGAACGTGGCTGGCCGGCGCTCGGCCGCGGCAGGGAGTGCCTGGTGGCGGCGGCGGGCGGGCTGAGGTGAGCGGGCAGGCGGCCCGGCCCGGGACCGGCGGGGCTGCTGGCGATTCTCGTCTCCCCGGCAGTGACGGTGGTCAGCGGGCTCATCACGGTGCTGCCTTTTTTTTTCTCGGAGCTGCGCCGCTACCTCAGCGAGGAGGTGAGGAGCGGCGGCGGGGCCCGGGAGAGCGGTCAGCCCGCAGCGCCTTGCCGCCCCCCCCCGTCGCCTCCGGGCTGCCCGGGCAGCCGCCGCAGCCGCCGCAGCTCTGCGCGGGGCTTTGTCTTTCCCGCAGCCGCTGGCCGGTGCCGTGGCAGCGGGCTGGGGCTGCCGGCCCCCGCGGGCCGCAGAGGCTGCCTTGGGGCCTGCTGTAACGCTGTCGCAGGGGGTGGCTCAGGAGCCTCTTCCCGTCTCTGGGAGCAGGCAAGAGAAAGAAAAGAAAGCCGGTGGTGGAATCCCCACCCCTCGCCCCCGACTGCTGATTTCTCTAAAAAGTATTGCAAAGGGCAAGCGTTTAACTACCAGGGAGGGTTGGGAGGCAGCAGCTCACATGTCTCGCAGATCCTGTGTCATGAGAGTCAGCTCCTGGGCCAGAGCAGCCGTTGCTTCCCAGTGAAACGGGGGTCTTTTGTTTTTCCTTTGTCCCTAGGTTCATCGGGAATTGTACGTTGACAAATCAAGGGGAGCGGAACTGAAGGTCAGTCGAGATGTTACTTTTCCACGTGTGCCTTGTGCTTGTGAGTCGGACTGCTGACTGCGGAGGGATAACTTTTGTACTTGCCGAGGGCCCATGAGGCTCTATGTGCCCGCTGCTTCTGAGTGCTACGCTGCTGCTTGGGCAATAATTGGACTGTAATGCCAATGCCACGTGTTAGCCTTTCTCCAGAAGTTATAAAAGCCTATAAAAGTGTAAAGACTTTTGACCCATGACACTCTCTTTACCCGTGAGACCAGAATAAAAGTGCTATGCTGGGAAATGCACATGACCTCTTTTTTTGTTTGTTTGTTGTTTGGGTTTTTTAATGCTGAAGGAACCGAGCAATCTCTCTATCCTTCAGGTAATAATGGATACTAAAAATATGAACAGTGTGAACCCATACTGAAATAGTTGCCGTGTAGTCTGAAACAGGCTTTGTAGCTTTTAACGTGACTGAAGAAAGATGAGGGAGACACAGCCAAGTCTGTGGGAATCCGCTGCAAATGGAAGATATGGGCTTTGGATGCAATCAGGAAAAATACAGCCCAAGTCCAATTAGGATCAGCTGAGCAAGGGGTAGGGTGTACAAGGGTGGCTGGCCATGGACGGTGGGGAATGGGTTCTGGAATCCTCCCATGGGGATTCATGTGGTGACCCAGTGCAGTAACTGGGGAGGCTGGCACAGCCCAGTCGGCTGTGCTGTGTGTTTTATCGAGCTGGGAGCCCCGACATCCTAGGTCCTTGGACTTGGCCAGTTCATTGACCAGTGCTGAGTGTGTCTCTGTGTGTGTCTGCTTCTCCCTAAATTATGCACATTCCTTCCTTCTATTTCAGAGAGCTGTATCTCTGGGCTGTACTTGTCAATAAAACTAAATTGAATGGATCTTTTATCTGGCTAGTTACTCCCCTGGGTACCAAATCACAGAGAACTCCTCCCTGCTCACATATAGAAACTAAAGGGGGAAAGCGTGCGGTGTGTATGCTTGCATTGAAAACAATCTGCATGGTTCTCCATCCATCAACCAATGCATTAGGGATCACTCCTTGTATCTTCCTCCTCATTGAGACCGGCAGTTGTATTGCACAGAGAAACAATGAGGTATCCGAAAATGTGTTCAGCTGCTAAGGGAAGGCCCATAGTCAGGAGGCAGATAAATACACCAGAGAAAGCAAACAAGAGAAAGAAGGGAGGTTAGGTAAAACAAACGAGAGAAGTGTAGCAGAGGTGAGGCTCCAAGTCTGGGGTAGACATCTGACAAGTGAAAGGGACTCGTTACATAGAGGCAGCAGTGAGAAAATTGGGTGGTTCATGCTGTGCTGTGCTGAGGATCACAAAAGCAGTTTCCCCAGAGCCTGCATTCAAGAAACGAAAGTTCAAAGCCAGGGATGTTTCCATGTTTTCCATGGTTCACTTCCATGTCATTTGACTGAAAAGATTCTAAATTTGATAACTTCTACTGTTCAAAGATGTTCAGATCTTTTTAAGTCCATTCAACTGATCCCTGCTTGAGATAAACATGAATGGGTCAATTTTCCATTTAAACAAAATTAAACTCAAACCCAACCATTCAGAACTACAGAAGGGTGTGTTAAGAGGAGGTCTCTCCCTAAAGAGGAAAGTGAGGATCAATAAAATCAGGGAAGAGCTGGCTGAATCTTGTCACTCTGCAGCTCTACAGCTAAGTAAAGCATAAAAGGATGTATGAGACAGAGGATGACTTATAGAATCACAGATTATCTCCAGTTGGAAGGGACCCATAAGGATCGAGTCTGACTCCCTGCTCCTCACAGGACTACCTAAAACTAAACCATATGACTAACAGCATCATACAGATGCTCCTTGAAGTCTGACAGACTTGGTGCTGTGACCACCCTCTCAGTGAAAAGCCTTTTCCTAATGTCCAATCTGAACTTCTGCTGATGCAGCTTCATTCCATTTTGTTGTGTCCTATTGCTGGTCACCAGAGGGATCAGCACCTCCCCCTCCACTGGCCCCCTTAAGGAAGCCGTGGACTGCAATGTGGTGACTGCAATAATGTCACCCCTCAGCCTTCTCTTCTCCAAGCTGAACAAACCAAGTGACTTCAGCTGCAACTAGTAAGCCTCACTCTGAGACCTTTCACCATCTTGGTCACCCTCTTCTAGACACACTCTGATAGTTTGATGTTCTTCTATTGAGGCGCCCAAAACTGCATGCAGTACTGAACGTGGGGCCACACCAGTGCAATGTAGACTGCTTGATGCATCCCAGGAGCCAGGGCACACTGTTGATCCGTATTCAACTTGCCATCAACCCAAGCCCCCAGATCTCTTTCCACTGGGCTTCTCTCCAACATCTTGTCCCCCAGTTTGTATGTATAACCAGGATTATCCCATCCCAAGTGGAGAATCCAGCACTTGCTCTTGTTAAATTTCATAATGTTGGTGATTGCCCAGCTGTCTATCCAGGTCTCTCTGTAAGGCCTCTCTACCCTCCAGGGACTCTGCAGCTCCTCCTAGTTTATTATCATCAGCAAACTTAAAATTTGCACTCGATTCCTGCATCCAGATCATTTATAAAACCATTGAAGAACACTCACCCTAAAATTGAGCTCTGGGGAACCCCACTGGAGACTGGCCACCAGCCTGATGTAACTGCGTTTACTGTAACTATCTAAGCCATTTCTAACTCCTCCTTCAGCAGAAGTTTCTGGCGATATCACTGTTTCCCCCCCCAGTTGATTCTAATGACATGTTACATGAGAATAGTGTGTATACAAGGGCAAGCTTGCTGCTGTTGGCACAGCATTTGGGGTTTTTCTAAGACAACGGGAGGGGCTTTGGGGAATGTTCTGGAGTTGGGGCAGACTATGGACTGTTTCAGTGTTGGGGCTTGTTCAGGGGATCATTGGGGGCTTTGTAGAGGATTTATGAATGGTTTCAGAACTTTTAGGGGCTGCTTGAGGGGGAGAAGTATGTGAGGCGGAAGGAGGGAGGTTGCCTCAGGGGGTCTGGGGTGGGGGAGCACCCAGAGGGATGCTGAGTGCATATGGGTCCCGTGGGCAGAGGACATGTGGGACCCAGTGCTGCAGGCAGGCTTGTGTGGGGCGAGCAGGGCTGGGGAAGGCTCCAGGGAAGCTTTAGCTGGTTAGGGAGGCACTCGTGGTTCAGGCCAGGGAGGCCTCCAGGTACCTGGAGTGTGGAGGGGGGCATCTGTTTTTGCCTGTCTTCCTGCTTGTCCAGTAATGCCTCCCTGGGTAACTCTCTTAGCAGGCATCTATCGCGCCTGATACAAAATGTTCATACATCTGTTCCACTGGGCAGTTTGAACCCTCCTGGTGACTTGCCAGCAGCCTCGGGTAGAAATGCCACAATTGCAGTGTGGCCCCACGCCAGGGCTCGGCCTGCCCCCCCGCCCTCCCCCCAGCTGCGAAGTAGTATTGCTTTTGGAGGAGGGGCTGTGGAACATGAAGTTTTATTTTTCTTCGGTTTTATGTAAACCTACGGTACAAGTAAGTACCAAAATCCATGTAGCAGTTGTGCTATTTATCTACAATAGTCAACAATACAAAGAAATTAGATATAAAGGGTTTCTTGGACAAAAGCTTACTTTGGAACATCTATTCCCTTAGCATAAGAGGGATCAAATACACAGTAAGTGTAAAGCTTTCCAGCTTTCAAGAGCTGCCAGAACTGTAAGACTGAAGAAAAAAACCACTATCATGTTTGTCCTCCAGAACAGATATTTGAATAAAACTTAGGAAAAAACTTCAAACAAAAAAAATTATATTCCACCACCAAGCATGTTTGCTATAGGGAGCAGTGGGATAAAAAAAAGAATGCAGCAGATACAGGTAACATAAGGAAAGATTTAAAGTATGTTTTGAAGTCTGGGAAAAGTGAGGTCAGTTTGCAGATACTATCTAAGGAAACAGAGGCGGGGCGGGGGGGGAATCTCAGATGGGATCACTTTGGATTCATGGTACTGCACAGTAATGTAGAACAATGTTCCTGAAGATGGAAAACAAGCTCTCTCCCCAGAGAGCACCCTGAAGCCTGAACATCTTCAGGAAATATTTATACCCCTGGGTCTTCCCCCCAGAGCTCTGATGTCATTAGTTGGTATTTCTCTGAGGGAGAGGGAGGCTCTCATGAAGATACTTCATGCTCCCATGCTCTGAGAAGTCAGAAACAACATGATTGTCCCCCCTCAGCAACCACTTTGTAGTTAAGAGTCCTTCAATTCCCACTGGTCCACGTGCATGAATACGAGACGTGCTAATTCCCACTTCAGCACCTGCAAAAAACAGGCAATGTAGTTAATCCTCAGAAGATGTTCCCTTCATACTAAGCAGTTTTGCACACTGACATAAAAACAGCTGCCTGCTTTTCAGTGACCTGCCTTTCTCTGCTCCTCTCCAAATGCTGGAAGTTATGTCTACTTGATTCAAAAGTTAGAGGAGCTTAACTATTACATTATAAATTGTAATGTTTATACTTCCGGCTGCTACAGTTACTTTTAAAGAGAAAGGTGCAAGAGAGATAGGTGTCTATTACATGGATCTTAAACTTGTTTCCTGAGGGTTTAATCCTTTTTGAAAGGAAAAAACCCTAAGCTAAATTAGTCCAGATGGTGATCTTATGTCCTTTTTTACCATATTGAGGAGATATTGCAAGACCCTATCTAGAATTTTTTAATCACATGGAACACCAAATGTTTCCACTTACACAGTAATAGCCGGCTACGTCAATTTGTGAATTTCTACCTCAGGACAGAATGTTTCCCTTGTCTTCTGAAATTCACAGTAGGTGCACCTGTTTAATTAAGCAAGTGATAGTTCGGTTCCTGCCTTTCATTCCTCAACACTGCAGGGCTGGCACACTGGACAGCAGCTCAGTCTGCCCAGCAGGAACAAAGCGTGACATTCTTTACAGCATCATTAGAAAGACAATCAAAAGAAAAACTGTCACCAATTTATGATCCTGTGTTGCATTGTTCTATCATTACATGCATATAGCATACCTTATTCTGATCAAATAGACCTTCAAAGGATGCAGAATATCTTTGCTCCCTGATGCTAAATTAATCTATATAGTCTGTATAGCAGTATTAGCTAGTTCTTGCAGAAAAGAGATACTAAACTATCTGCTGTTTCACATGGATGAAGCGTCTAAGCTTCAACTTTTCCTACGGCACCTTTCCTGAAAACCTTGTATTAGCCAGTAAGATCAGAGACTAACCAGGATTCACTGTCACACTTTTCACACAACAGAAAATCCTACAGTCACATCCCTGCAGCATTTTCTCTCTTACCAAGTCCAAATCTATAGCCATCAGAGAATCGGGTGCTGGCATTCCAGAACACACAAGCACTGTCCACATGCTGGAGGAAGAACTCTGCTGTTTTCTCTGGGAAAGATGCAGAGAAAAAAATAAAATCCAGTACATACAGCATAATCATGCACTCCAATAAACACAGCATAACACAGTGAACAGATATAACAACACAACTTTCACATGTAACCCTTAACATCTAAAACTAATTTTAATTACATTTACATTATATTTTAATTAATATTTAAACACCCTGCACTAACACATGCTCATTTTGTACCTTCTTCCCAGTATGTTTACCAAGGAGTCACAGCTGCAAATGTTACAAGAAGCTTGCAGAGATTAGAAGAAAGCAAAGAAATGTCTGATTCTAAATACATCCAGTCTAGAACCTGAAAACAGGGATAGTTGTGTGACTGGGGAGAAAGGACAGCTGCCTCAAACAACAGTTTTTTGCAGTCAAACTGAGACAATTAAACTAGAGTCAACTCTGCAATAATCTCAAAATGGACTTGTTCCAGATAATGAAAAATCCTAAACTCAATTCGTATTGCAGGTAATATTTGGGAAATACAATGCAGAAATGCTACATGAAATCAGCTAACCAACCCAGTTTAACACAGAACATGCAAGCCCTGAGCATGCTCAAGAAGAGTTAATGCAAGTCTTAGTCCTCTGGAGAGCTCCCTTGTCTGTAAGCGGTGAGCTTCAGGTCAGTCACTCCTAGCAACATTAAAGATCAGCTCCATTTCCAGTACACTCCTTAGCAAATCACTGGTGCAGCAGGTGCCATGGCACTGGGTTATGGTACCAAATGCATGCCTTTTAGCGACATTAGTTTAAGCTCAGCAGCAGGTACAGGCACAGAAGCCTGCTTGAGTCACACACCCATTAACATGACCCTTACTGCAGCTGATCCTCGGGAGTTCCAGGCTTGGTTTGGCCTGAGAATCAGCCTTTGGCTGGGCACAGCTCTAGCTAGGTTTTGAACTGCCACAGTGTTCCAGCTGCATGCCGAACAGGTGCTAGGGATGGCAGCAACACAGAGCTGCATAAAGGAGCACAAGTTCACAACAAAGAGGCAAGAAACGGCAAATTGAGATAAACGTAGCTTTTATACTAGGGACATAGAATTGGGAAGTAAAGGACTGAAGAGATGGGGGGGAAAACATCTGTGGTCCTTGTTTGCAAGACACAAAAATGACATCAGGAGACAAAGTGGGTAAAGTCTGATCTTCCATATAATCCCTGTTCCCTCCAGTGACGTACTCTAGAAGCTCACCTCATCAGCCTTCAGAGGCCTAAAGACATCACCAGGATTCAAGAGATGTTCCTGCAAAACCCTGTGATGTGTTAAGTCTACACAATACAGGAACACAAAGCAATTTCTCTGGCAAGGGCACATGTTGACTTCCATCAGCCAATTGCTCAAGCAATTAACATCCTTAACATCCTGGAATAAGGGCCACACAGCATGTTTTCTCTGAGCTAAACAGGACTGTAGGCATATTTAGCTCATAGGCCTCCAGTTGGGTATGCCTACTACAGACCCAGTAGAAGAACAACTACTGAAATGTAAGTAGTTACACCAATACCAAGAATTGGCAGTCAAACCAAAACAGCAGCTTAAGGAAGGAGACTGATCACTAACCATTCTCTGTGATGATAACATCTGTGTGAGAACTTCCATACTTGTGGATATGTTCAATAGCCTCTTGGACACTGTCCACCACCTCAATGCAGCACTCCAGGTCCCCATATTCTGTGCGGAGAGATTTCACTTCTGAAGGGCTGAATGTTAGGTAGGATGCAAACTTTGGGCCAGCATGGATCTTGACCTGCAATACCAGAAACATTTTGTGCTGCTGACCATACCAATGTCTTCCAGGTGAAAGTGTGGCTTCTTGTACTCTGTGTGGAATGGAGTTAATTTTCTTCATAGCAATCCTTGCGTTGCTATGTTTTGGACTTGTGACTGAAAGAGTGATGAAAATACACCAATGCTTTGGCTGTTGGCTAACAGAGCTTGCACAGCATCAAAGCTTTCCCTTTTTCCCCCGACTCTGTCCCTCTAGCAAGAAGGCTGGGAGTGTGCAGGAAGCTGAGAGGGGACACAACCATGATAGCTGACCCAAACTGACCAAAGGGATACCACTATGCACAGCAATACAAACTGAGGAAGGGGGGTCTTGAAGAAGGTAGGCATTGCTCAGACTACCTGGGCATTGGTCTGCTTCTGGCAGATGGTGAGTAATTAGCTTTGTCTCGCTTTTGTGGGGGTTTGGGGGTTGGATTTTTTTCCCCCTTTCTTCTTCCTCTTTCCTTCACTTAGCAAACTGTCTTTCAGCCTACAAAGTTCCTTGCTTTTGCTCCTCTTCTCCTCCCCTGTCCCACTTTAGGGTTGGAGGCTGGATGGTGCTTAGCTGCTGACTGGGGTTAATCCACAACATTGTGAATCAAATGTTCACTGCATGCAGTGTAAGAAAATAAAGCCTGCTAAGTTTTCCAGAGTGTAGATTGGTGAACTAACAACAAGGTACAACAGCTTATATGCTAGGCTGACTACCTACCATGACATGCCTCCCAGTTCAGGATGCATTTCAAATTATTTAAAGCAATCATCACTTATAGGGAAAGTCATCAGGCAGGAGGACAGTACAACATCAGTACTGGGAAAACAGCTAAAACACTGTGGCCAGCCCGTATTTTAAGAAAGCAGCTGCAGTGTAGAGAGTAACTACAGGAATGCTTCCAAGTTTGCACCTACAAAAGACTTCAAATCTCAAACAGGTTTTACCCTCTGATTTTGTAAACTGACACCAGCCCTCTATGAAGCACGTGTTTTGGACACAAAGGAGTCACTGGGTCCAAACCAAGAATATTCACACAGCTACTTTTCATTCATTATAAAAAAGACCTAACGCATTATCAAGCTCTGAGTTTAATCATAGCAGCCAAGACACCTAAACAATGAGAGAGAATTCAGAGCTGATACAGCAGAGAAATCCCCATGCAAATGAAACACATGTAATTTTAACAAGGCAAACATAAATGGAAAATAGGGCACATGTCTTCAGATTTTGACATTTGAAGGCTTTTAAGAAGGTGTCTGTAAAATGGCATTTTCTTTTGCAACTATAAATTACTTTAATTGCATAATCCTGCCCCATATTTGCATGTTTCTTCTTGTCAGGTCAGATTAGAAGGAGATAACATCCTCTCTACTATATTAGGAGCTGGGTGGGTGGTAATGGAAATGCACTAGTCCTCGCTCACGTTCCTCCCGTCCAAAATCCAGAGATCTACCCTTTGCTCTACCCTTCCCAAGAACTACCAAAAAAGACATAAAAAAGAAAAATCCATTAAGTGAGGACTTGCTCCTGACTACCTACAAGATTCTATTACTATGACCCTTTCAACATCATCAAAACATATGTCCTCTCTATTTTATCTGCATTAATCACTGCCTGTACACACTATTTGCCAAATACATACTGCTTTGTGAAAATCCTTGATTTATGTGCAATTCACACTGCTTCATGGATATTTCTCTCCTGATGCATCTCTGCTACCTTTGCTGACAAAACATTACCCATGTCAAGGCAACTAATTTAGTATACTGGCCTTTTGCTCTTTCTTTGACATACCAGGAGGGAAAGTGGGTGAGGATAAAGGGCATGCAAGATGAAAGGTTTAAAAAAAAAAAGTGTGGATCAGAAAGGAGAAAAACAGAAAGGGAATTCACTTGGTTAAGAAGCTAAGTGAACAGATTCAAGAAGAGGCTTTGTCTGGGAGGTTAACAGCAATTAATTCGGAATGAAGAAGGGTAGAGAAAGGGTTGTGTATATGCTCTTCTAAGGCAGAAGATAATTTTTGCTATGTAGAAGTATTCGTACCCCAGTAATGGCATGCAGCTGTCCTGAAGAAGCTGCTTTCAGGTAATTTCTATAGAAAAACTTGAGGTTGCGTGGAGAGGCAGAGAAAGTTCTCCATTTACGTGTACAAAGAGAAATATGGATAACTTAAGTGTTATGCCATCATAAAACTAAACGGGGCTATACCAGCCAGACCGAACGCTTCTAAAGTGTTAGGAAAAAACACAACCACAAAACAAAACACAAGTATGAGTGACTAACCTGTTCTACTCTCAACATGTCTATGATCTGATCAAACAACGGAGTTCTCAGCAAGTCTCGATGAATTAAGAGAGTTTCTAGAGCATTACAAGCAGCAGGATATTCACACTTCGAGTCTCTGACTGAGGTTTAAGAGTAGATAATTGGTTACATAACATTTACAACAAAGATTTTGAACAGCATATGAATTATCTATTACCATACCCATATCACATACTCCAAATACAAACTCCAATTACACCCATGAGATTCAAGTCACCCTCTCCCAGCTTACTTATTCGTGTGACCTTCTCAACGCTGGCATCTGTGTCCACATACACATGACAGATCCCTTCACTGTGTCCCATCACTGGGATTCCCTTAGCAGCTTTCTGAATATTCCTGACTAGCTGTGATGAACCACGTGGAATGATTAAATCTATCAGCTTATCCAAACGGCAGAGATCTTCTACTTCCTCTCTTGTGTTCACCTGTGGTAGTTGCAATACAAAAAGTCTATGGTTCAAACTCTCAAGTTCTGCCCATATTTTTTACACATACCATAGCAAAGAAATTGTTGATTTAATTCTAGACACTTACTAGTTGCACTGCATCTTTGACTCCATGAATGGAGAGTGCTTCTTGTGTCAGATGATGAAGGATTTGATTGCTATGTGCTGCCTCTTTCCCTCCTTTAAGTAGTAAGCCATTTCCACTGGCTATGGCCAAAGCAGACACCTATCAGAAAAATATTTATTTCAAAACCACCCCTCCCCCTCTCCCAAAAAACCCTCACCCAATCCCCACCAAAACCAAACCAACCAACCAAAAAACCTCCCCAAAAAACCCAAACAAACCCCTCCCCAAAAATAAGAAGGCAAAAAGTAATCTGTCAGAATAACACTCACAAAATAAGAACAGGATTCTTGATCTTGTTGATTTACTTAATGTTAATCTATGGTTTTACATTTATGGCACAAAAACATCCTTAAAAGTAACAGTACCTTTAAATCCAGAAATGAAATGTGTTAAGTCTTTCAGGAACAAACTTGAATTTTCAGGGTACTACTGCCAGAGGGAGACTGCAGCAGACAAGTTAGAAGAAACCCTGGATGTAGGCTCTGGTATGAATTGGGTAGCTTTGTGGGCAAGCACCCCAAGGAGAGTAATTTTACATGTAAGAACTCTTGTCCCTAACCGTTCTGGCAGAAAGCGGCTAATGAACTCTCCACATGAGCATGAAGAACGTTTTCATTGTGCTTTCTAAAAGAGAAGTCATAAATAGACAACACTTGCAAGAGGTCTGGGAAAAAAACCATTCTAGACAATAGGCCTAGCATCGCCTGTATCCCTTTGCTTTCATCTTTATAACCAGAAGGAAGTGACTGATATTGTTGACTTTCTGTTTAAGGCATCAGATTTCACCCACTGGAGTCCAGCAACGTAACTAGACCGTATTTCAAAAACATGCTGCAAACCAGCCACTGCTTTTTGGAGGTTAGATAAAAAATTACTTCTGCTGTTGAAAATATACCCAATTTGTTTTATCTCCAGACACTAGTTCTTACTGGTGTTTTCCCACCAAACTGAAAGCTTCCTTAACAGAGGGGTGGTGGCAGGTTTCTTATTGTTTATTTCAGGTTTTTGTTCTTTTCTACTTAGGAGTGCATCAGACATGATAAAGCTCTCTTCCCAGACATTTTAATTTTGTATCCCTTTTTGTCTTCCTCACCCCAAGCCCGTTCACAATGGCCTCAAAATTTGTCTATCTATTTGAAAAAAAATATAGCACTCCTGTAAAAACAAGATCACCTCCTCTCCAGAACCCTTTAGAACAAACAAATTAAGCACTTGAAGTTATTTTACTGTACCTCCTGGGAAAGATCATACATATCATTACCATAATCCATATGTATCATCACCAAACCTGCACTCATTAGTGTATCAATTGCATGCTGTTGAGATGTGGACCACACAATTATCTAGGCTGACACCTAACAAGCAGTTAGCTTAGTGGGTCACACTTTAGACACCAGTTCATACAGGAAAATGTTAAACCTATCAGATACATCTCCCCAGTCGCCTCCTTTCCCCTTCTGATATCAAGCGGATAACAACGTTTGATATTCTATCTCTTCCTGCTGTCAGCAATTTGAAAGCAATACTGAAAAATAAGAAATGGTTCAGAAAAATACACTCAAGTGTAATAGTCTAGGTAGCCTGCCTTACATAGAAGTTGTGTGTCTTTAATAAAACTAGACACTAAGCAGCAGTCTGTATTTTGAAAGTATCTTGCAAGTTATCTGCCTCTCCAAAGGTCAGTATCACAAGGGAAAGCTAAACAAATATGCTTATTTAAATAAAGGACTCTGCTCTGCAGGCAGAAGAAAAGTTATGAACTGATTTGAAAAACTGAAAATAAAAAGAATTTAAGAATTAAGACAAAAAAATTAAAAAGCTTTGTGATTAAAAGGAGAACAAAAGGAGTTTCAAAACAGTTCAGTTCCTTCAAAGAACAGTAGAGCATGGCTATACTTCAGAGAAGCAACTGGATTTGGTGGAACCTGTAGGAAGCAGTTTGTGGAAGATGCTGCCAATTTGGCCTTGTAAGTATTAGAGGCAAGCATACTATTTGTATATGCTCATTAGAAACTTATTATATCTTAAATGGTAAGCTGCAATTGTTTCACCTTTCTTGAGACCTGCAACTCAAGACTGAACTCTTGAGCACCGACCTAACTCTGCATAAGCTACCTTCAGGGAGCAAATTGAGCACGTACTCTTCCAGGGCAAAGTAAAATTTCCCCTATAACCGCTTACCCAAACAAGCACGAGGTGCAGTAATAATCTAAGAGGGGGGAACTGCTCCTCTGCATTCAGAGACTATCCCATTATTAGCTACAGCATGGGACAGAAACCATGCAGTTAAAATGCAGAGGTATCAAAGATGATTCTCTGAAGTTGCAAGAAAAGCAACTACCAAGACAAGCTATTCCAAGTCTGTAAAACAATGCGGGGAGGAAAAAGCCAGCAAGAGTCAGTCTGGTGGAAGTTTTAAGATAAGATAAAGGGGAAGAGAAAGAGGGAGACATCAGCTACACAAAGGCAAGACACCAGGGTTGAAGTCCAGGAAGACAGACTAGAATTCAACAAGGAAATACACTGGTTATCTATGAAGAGCAGAGCCAGCAGCAAACTAAAAATAGCACAGAAGAGAGGGTAGTGCATTTTAGGTTCACAGGAACTTTGCCTAGAACATACTCCCTATCAGTATGAAATGGGGCCAGCTCACAAAATTCAGGCATGAAGTACCAAGCTGTCCACTGGTTGAGTTTCACTTCCTTTAGAAGTGCCTGTATCCATCACTTACAATACACTATTCGAGATTTTCACTAGCCTCTCCAGCAACTTCACTACTTAAGAACTCAGAACACCATTCTTCCTCACACCCATTTCATTACAACTGAGGAAAAGCTATCACTGCACCTCACTGCACACAAGCAGTATCAGTACACAACAGACCACTCAAAGCCTGGAACTTCTGAGCTTAACCTTTCCTAAATTTTTTTTTCATCAGGTATTCCTAACAGTTACAATTAATACTAGCATCTGTATTAAACAGTTCCTGTTTAATCCCAACCTGCCGTTTAACCTGTATGCAGTGTGGACAGATAAAACAAGTGCTCATTGGTAGGAGCCTCCTGAGCTGCAAGTTGGGCACTGAACATGTAAGACACACAGGAACTGCACCATCTGAATATAACAGATGATATATATCTGATATAGATCTTACATGATATGTAAGATGACTATAACTTCTTCTATATGTCAGGTTAAAAAAAAAAAAGGAACAACAAAAAAAAGAACAAAAAACCAGGCCTGAATAACTCTGAACACTGAAGAAGCAAGTCCCGAGAACCTCTCTGCAGGAAAAACAGGGATGCCAACAAAAATCAGTTTTAGAGAATCCAAGAAAAAGTCTTTTGAGACAAGACTTCTTGCAGCCTCCCAATTGCTCGCTAACAGAAATACCCTTTCTTTTGTAATCAAGAATTCCCAACAGTGTAATCTGCCCTACTTACATACCTGTGGAAGACAGTCAGGACGGGACTCAAAGATGACAAGAAGGACACCAATAGGCACTGTCACCTGCTCCAAATCCAGGTCTTTTGCTATTCGTGTTCGCCTAATTACACGGCCAACACTGTCCTGTGAGGATGCTGCAATCTGACGCAGACCAATAGCCAAGCTGTTCAGCTTTGATGTAGACAGACTTAGACGTTTCAACAACGGAAGTGCCAATCTCCCTAGAAGAAAGAAAAAATTGTCCTTGAGATAGATTGGTTTGTCTAGCCTCAAGCAAAAGCAACACGTGGTGAGCCTAAGCAAAATTCAGGTACTTCCCACACGCTAGGCAAGAAACCTTCCCGAGATTAAAAGCACACAGCATTAAGTTTGGTAGCTACAATAAAACCACTCAAATGTGATAATGATGTCACCCACCACCACATTTCCACTTACTACAGTTTAAGTGATTTATACATGATGCAACATCAACATCCACAAAGAAAAGGTATGTCCTATTTCGAGTACTGCTGTATGTCTGAATGTCTTACAAATTTTTACCCTTGCAATATTTCTGGAATGTTTCAGGCAATAATTTCATCTTTCTATTTTAGAGACAGAAATCCCAAAACACAGACACATGCACAGCATTTCTGTTCAGACTTGGCAAGAACTGCCTGAATTTTCTAGTCTGAACATGGTCAGACAGAAAGTTAACCCAGCAATGTTCCTTTAAGTACTCTGGTCAGTAAAAAACAGTTTCCTGGTGTCTTCCACAAAGTTATTACAATTCATGATGTGTCACTTTCATACATTTGCTATCCCAATATGTACACATTCCAATTCCAACTTCCCAATGAATGCATCAGTGTAACACAGAAGAATGGGTTTAATCCAAGCCACCTAAAGAGAACCTTCCTTAATCAGAAGGGGACATGTTTCTTTTTGGAGAGCATCAGCTTAAGCATAGAGATTACAGTCTTCCCGCTCAGGAGCCAGACATTATCCAACTAGCCAACAAAACATTCACTTTATGCATGACAATAACAGAGATGATGTTTGTTATATTCTGTTTCTAAAGTGAGCCTCCTTTGGCAAGACAGAGAATTATTTTATTTTTATTATTTTGTTTTACAATGCACTAAGTGTTTTGCAAGGCCTCAGTATCTTCTCTAGTGAAGGCATCTGTTTTATGTAATTAAGGAAGCTGCAACTGTTTACACTGACAAGCTCTCAAGATCCTGTGTTCACTAATCTGTGACAGCCATACTACCCACCTCAACTGACAGAAGATACTAGTTCTGTTTATTTCCGTTGAGGCCCAGAGAGGTTCAAGACAATAGGATTATCACAGAAGGACTTGAAAGATTACCTTTATTTTCAGCCTCTTCCAAGTCCTTTTTGTTTGCCAAAATAATTTCTTCTCTCTGGTCAGTTAGTAAGTCCGCAAGACGATAAATAATATCTGCTCTCTGAAAAAGAAAGTAGTTTCTGAACTGACTTCTTACACAAAGACCATGCTATTTGACATCTAGTCCACTTCAGTCCATTTATGTTGACCACATCCTCTCACTGTCTTGACTCCTTGAATACTTGGGGCCAGCTGATTCTTCTAGCCTGCATCACGTTGAAATAGAAGGCTGAACACTGCTTAAACCTTTACTTAGCTTATTATCTTGTTTTCCATGCCCAATATTCTTCATGAAACTCACAATGTTCTTCCTTTAAGACCACCTTGTCTTCTTCACAATAGATGCTATGTTTTACCTACACAGCTGCAGAGCAGCAATTGATTGTATACAGCTCCTCTTTTGCATACACTACACACAGGAGTAAATGGAGCAAGTTATTCCAGTCAATTCTTTGGCAGCTCTGATCACAATTAATTTCTGTGTGATATTCAACAAATTTGAATATTCAACAATATTCAAAACATAAGATTTTTATAAACCCTACATGAAACCATATGCGTCCAAAGGAGGGCAATGAAGCCGGTAAAGGGTCTAGAGAACAAGTCTTATAAGGAGTAGTTTGAGGGTACTGGGGGTGTTTAGCCTAGAGAAAAGGAGGCTCAGGGGAGACCTTAGCATTCTCTACAGCTCCCTGACAGGAGGTTGTAGGCAGGTGGGTGTTGGTCTCTTATCTCAAGTAACAAGCATATATAGGACAAGAGGGAACGGCCTCAAGTTGCACCAGGGGAGGTTTAGATATGCATGTAGACGTGGCACATAGGGACATGGGTTAGTGGTGGACTTGGCAGTGCTGGGTTAACAGTTGGACTCAATGATCTTAAACGTCTTTTCTAACCTTAACGATTCTATGATTCTATATATTACTTCATAGCCCTAAGGTACATTATCTTTCTGCTTTTCTCATCTTAAAGTATGCTACAATCCAAATGATGGATCCGGCACATGAAGAATAGATTCTTGTCTCACAGGGCCCGTTTGTGTTATAACACCATGTTGTAAAACTTGCTATACATTTCACAAGCTTAACAAGTGAGGCCATATTGTTCTGTCACCTGCTCAGGCTGTAGAGCTGCCAGGGTCCTGCCACCAGCTCGAGCCATTTCACCCTGCTGCTCTACTGTAGGACCTGCAAAAAAACCCAAAAATATGCTATGCAGACAAAATAACAGCACATATGGAAGTGAACACTAGTCCTTCCATCTTCTGATTCTTTGCTCACAGCAGGAAAGCAGGTACAGAGTCTTAAACAGACCTATTCAAGGAATCTGTTGTATGCTAAACCAGGAAAATCTGTACCTGACACAAAAATACTGCTATGGTCCCCAAATGTAAAGAGTCAGAGATTCTGTAAGGTCACCATGTCAGAGGCAAGTGTGCACCATGTATCAAAAAGACTTGACAAAGAGCAAAAGAACACCAGGACAGCTAAGTCTCAGGGCATGACAGGCTACTGAAGGAAGAGAGGCAAACTTAAAAAAGTTTAAGTATCCAGTGGAGGAGAACAGAAAGGATTACAAAATAGGATGGGAATGCGCAAACAATAATGGAAGCCAAAACCCAATCTGAGTAACAGCTCGCAGAAAAAGTGCTTTCCTTCTCCCTGTATGCATTTTAGAATGGTTACTATAAAAGAAAGATGGGGTTTGTTTTCTTTTTATCTGGCAGGACCTCAAAGAATTTGGCTCAAACTGAAATGATACGGAACAGGTTACTTTTGCTTCTATTTCAAAACTAGTCACCAGGTTCAGGTAGCATTTCCCCAAAGAATTCACAAATAGCTCAAGGATAAACTAAGTTGTGATTTTTAACTCCTGAAATTGCCTGTAAAACAGGTGACTTGAAAGTGATAAATATGACTACTTAACAAGGGTCCCATGGAAATTGCCAGAGCAGGAATTCCATGTTAGAGACTAAGTATCAAGAGGTATAGTGGGAAGTGTAAGAGAAGAACTTGTGGACACATGATAAAATAGACTTATTTAAGAAGTGTTAAAACAACTTTTTAAAGTGAAGTCATACTTTACAAAGTATGGTATGTTTTCATGTTCTTTGAGAAAAATAACATGTATGTAAGTAGATATATCTGGTTTTCAAAAGTTACTTCAATTTCCAAAGAGTGTTCTTTGGAAGATAGAAGACAGAGAGAGGATTGGAGTAAACACTTTGCCACAATAGCAGAAGAGTGCCAGTAAAGTTCCACAGGGACCTTCCCCATTCGCCATATTTGTAAGCGACTCAATGGTGTCACAAGATGAAAAGCTGCACTGCTGATACCAATTTATTATAGTGGAAACAACTGAAAAGTGTCACTATCACACTCTTTCCTAGAAAGCAGCTTTTCAGGAGGACCTGGGGGCCCTGGTAGACACCAAGTTGAATACACCCCAGAAGCATGTCCCTGCCACAAAGGTGGCTAACCATGCCCTGAGCTGCCAGCAGGCTGAGGGAGATGGTCCTCCCAGATCTCTACTTAGCACTGGTGAAGCCACACATAGACCACACAGTTCTGGGCTCCCCAATACCCGAGAGACATGGGACACTGTGGGAAGCGTCCAGCAAAGGGCCAACAAGATGATAAAGGGACTGGAGCATCTCTCATGTAAGGCAAGGCTCACAGCTGAGACTGTTTAGCCTGGAAAAGAAGGCTCGGGGGTATCTCATCAGTACGTGCAAGTAACCTGAAGTGAGGGTGTAAGGAAGATGGAGTCCGGCTCTTTTCAGTGGTGCCCAGTGACAGGACAAGGGGCAATGGACACAAACTGAAACATAGAACAGGCCTCCCATCAGGAAGCACTTTTGCACAGCGAGGATGATCAAGCACTGGCACAAGTTGCCCAGGGAGGTTATGGAGTCTCCATTCTGGCAGGTATTCAAAAGCTGTCCGGACACAGTCTCGGGCAACCTGCTTGGGCAGTGGGTAGGACCAAGTGACATTGCCTCTTCCAACCTCAGCCGTCTGGCTATTCTGTGATTTCCTCTGCAGCCAAATCACTAGCTCATGAAACAGCAAGCGTAATTCAAACCAGGTAAACACGAAGCAATGTAGAGGGGAAAAGGAAAAATCAGACCTTAGTATTGTAACAAATAACACTATGAAAACATCATTTCAATGAACATCAACATCTACTCCGCTCTCATGAGACCCCACCTGCAGTACTGCATCCAGCTCTGGGGCCCCCAGCATAAGGAGGACATGGACCTGTTGGAACGAGTCCAGAGGAGGCCTCGAAGATAATCAGAGGGCTGGAGCACCTCTGCTGTGGAGACAGGCAAGTTGGGGTTGTCAGCCTGGAGAAGAGATGGCTCTGGGGAGATCTCAGAGCAGCCTCCCAGCACCTAAAGGGGCCGGCAAGAAAGCTGGAGAGGGACTTTGTACATGGACATGTGGTGACAGGACAAGGGGGAATGGCTTTAAGCTGAAAGAGGGGAGATTTAGATTAGATATTAGGAAGAAATTCTTGACTGTGAGGGTGGCAAGACACCAGAACAGGCTGCCCAGCGAAGCTGTGGATGCCCCATCCCTGGAAGCGTTTAAGGCTGGTTTGGATGGAGCTTTGATCAACCTGGTCTACTGGAAGGTGTTCCAGCTCATGGCAGGGGGTTTGGAACTAGATCAAATTTAAGGTCCCTTCCAACCCACACCGTTTTGTGGTTCTATAAAAAGCAAATTAAATGTTTGGAATTATTAGAAAAGGCCTAGAGAATATAAGAGAAAACATCAATCTCATTAAAACTCAGTTTGTCCTGCCATCTCACACAAATTAGACACTTCATTTGCACCTTTATATGAAATTTTTATTTTTGTCCATCTCAAAAATGCCACAATAGAATGAAAACAGTTTCAAACAAGAGAAACAGGGATGACCAAGTTTTTGAGACGGCTTCAGTACAAAATGTCTAAGACCAAACCTCTTCCACAGGGAAGAGAGATGATGAGGGGAAAGATGATGTCTCACATCTCAAAGTTGAACAGGGGTTTATCGCCCATATAGGTAAGTAGGGGCACCAAATGAAGCTCTCACGAAGAAAATTCAGAATGTTCCCTATCCTCCCAAACCCAAATTAAAGCAAGCAGTTTTTTATATAGTTCTAGCTCCAGAACTTACACACAGTATCTAATAAAGGTTCTTGACTATTGTGACACAGAGCCCTATGGATGCAAAGTCTTTACATACGTTCAAAGGCTGTTTCAACAAATTCATACAAGAAATCCACTGAGGATTATTATACACAAAGAAATCTGGTTGGCTTAATGCACGAGTCAGAAGTATTTGTCCTGTTCTGCTAAGGTCACAGATCTTTGGTCTGATTCCTACCTATCGTACCAGGAAGACTTCAGTTGTAAAAGAATTTTATGATAAGAAATTAAACTAAACACTATCTTAGTTCAGCAACACATCCTATGTCCACATTTTCACACCAAAACCTTCAATACTAGAAGATAACCCCTAAGACTGAAAATGGTAACAATTCTACTCACTGCATTCTTCAAATGTAAGTCTGATTATCATCTGGAGGGAACCACTGCATAGGATTCAACATTTTCTATTCTCTAGTTTAGAAAATACCTTTCAAAATCCATTTTTCAAGCACAGCGTGGTTTCCCAGTTATTTTACAGCTCTAGCCAAATTTTAGCTCTAGCCTTTCAGGAAATCTGTACAACTCTCAATGTATATTATTACCTCTGTACTCACCTGCAGGTTTTACCTCTGAAAAAAAAGTTCCAACTTTTTTCCCTTCCACAATATCTGTGATGACATGACCTGAGATCTTTGGGTGGGTTCCATTTGCAATCACTACAGAGGTGCCTCCTTGGAGGGCCCACAGAGCTGCTTTCACCTACAGCAGAGGATAGAGCCAGTTCCAGGAAATTCACTTATTTGAATCACCACTCTCAACAAGAATTCTTGTTCCACTTTGATCCCCAGATAGATCACTTATGCTTTTAAAGAGCATTCAACACACTTCAGGAACTTCCATAATGTTGGCATTGAGTAAGATCATGTATTTGCACTTTACCTTCCCTTCCTTAACTAGCTGCCATTTCATATGCATACTTCAAATCTTCCTAACCTAATTTTTCAAGACTTGTGCAAGGGCACTTTGGTCATACAGGCTTTTTCACCATTACCTTATTTTGCAAGTTCTTCCCACTGTTTGAAGAAACATAATTTTCTTTTTCGAAAAGATTCTGTTGTCAAATTCCCTGACATTGATTAGCCATCAATAATGAACCCACTTTAAGTGACCACATGGTATTACTTGTATTGTGGAGCGCTGCTTTTGCTCAGGTCCTAGCCATTACCATATAACATAACAGTATTACTTAATACCTTTAGCTGTCTGAATTACTCCCTTAAATTTTGATCAGCCTAAGTACTCTTCATGGGTCTGATTAAGATGTAGAGGTATCATCACTGTTTATAACCCTTTGGTGAAACTAGGAAGTTTGCTGAAGAGTTACTCAGATTTCCACACAAAGTTTTTACCTACTTTGTTCACATTTCCGATTCATGTTTTCCTTGGATTATTTATTTATTTGCCTCTACTTTTTGCTTGGGAGTACACCTATTATCTTAATAGTGGTTTCTTTCAGCAGGCGCTATCCAAAGACACCATGCTTCTTTTGAATCATGTGCTTTTTATTTGGCATTCTTTCCCCTTCTTGCTATTATTTTGGAGGAGGATTCTCCAAGTATACCATTTAGGAGTCATCTTCAAAGGTCAGGACTGCAGTGTACTAAGCAATGTATACAAGCAACATGCATTAACATCTAAGGCAAGAAGGAAGTCTGAAACAAAATCAATCTGATGTCCACACGCAGATGAGAACTGAGATCAATGATACTACCAGATCACCTGTGTGCTAAAGGCTGTCATGGAAGGTGGGCAGGGAGGCAGGCACCATGATCAACAACAGCTCTATAAAACTCAGGGGCAGTATCTTTGTAGGCATTGCCCTAACATGAAGGGCAACCTGAGTTCCCTTTATGAACTTCAGTGTTGGCATACTGAAGTTTGCTTAGTCCTTCTACAGAATGTTAAATTTACAGCAGGATTAGCTTATTAGTACGGGTCCTTTGAAATCCCCATGTACTGATTAGCTCTAAGATTAGCCTCTTTCCACACACATGAGCCACTGTTTAAGGCATCACAACATGATTTCTCTAAAATTTTCCCCACTCCAACATTTCATTGGTTCATGAAAAACGAACCCAAATCCCAGATGTTACCTGCTGAAGACATACTGCCTGTGGTCTCCTTCATTTCTTTTGCCGATCAAGGTATGGGCAGCGTTATCCTACCACTGCATTTAATTATTTGTCATTTATTTTGCCGCAAAAGCTTCTCTGCTTCCTCACTTCTACACTTTCCCAAAATGGTTCTACAATTGGGTATTACAGTCCATATTCACTGGGAGACACTACCTGTCAGATATGCCTACCACATGAAAATCAACTACCGCAAAAAATATCAGCCGCTGGATTGTTGCTCAAATTTCACAGTGATAAGCAAGATTTGTACTTTGAGCTGCCATCTGTTTATTCTATTATTCATGTTACAGTTTTCCAAAAATATCAGCCATTTCTCAATTGTAACAAATTTTTGTTATAACAGCAGCATTGACATTTGACTCTATGTGATTCATACTTAAAGATACCAAACACCTCTAACAGATTATTATTTTTGCAATACAAGTACTCTCTGACCTTGGCACCTTTCCTTTCAATACCTGGAATCATTTAAACTATTCCAGAAGCTAGATCAAGGGAAAGTTGTTTCTAAATAAGCTTTGTACATCCCATAGTTAGCAACAGAACGCTCAAATGCCTGCTCCTTTTGCCACCTTCCATTCCATGCTCTGATACTGAAGTACGCCTTGCATGATTTTTCAGAAAAGGAAATAAAACATAGGTTAACTGGTGAAGAAGTCTTTCCCTGCTTAGTCAAAATCTACTTCAGCTTTTACAGACAACCTTCCAGAAGTGTCCTTAGGAAACCAACACCCATTACCACTCCTGTAGCGCATACCCCCGTGGCATGAGACACATCTGCTGGTCTCACACCACACCCATGTTTATGCACTCACAGCAATGAATAATAATGGCATCCAACTGTACACAGCACTAAAACATTGGCCCTCCTACCTCTACCAATCTTGTACTCAAAAACTGAAGTACCTTGGTCTTCACCAATATATCCTTTAGAAGCAAGCAGCACATGTACAAACTCAAAAAGGAGACAGAGGTATCCTATCAGATTCAAGTGACAGGGATTCCCAATATCTTTGGATTATCACATAAAAAAGAAGTGAGGATCAACGCAACACCAACTTAATACAGTTCCTAATGTCACACTTTACAAACTACTGGAACATAATTCATTACTCTTTTCAATTCACATGGACCTAAGAGAGAAGCTAAAGATACACCATTCCAGGGTACTTGCAGAATAGCTGAGGCTGGAAAGGATCTCGAGATCATACAGTCCAACCACCTGCTCAAAGCAGGGTCAGCTAGAGCAAGTTACTCAAGACACCATCCAGTCAGCTCTTGAACATCTTCAGACACTGAGATTCTACAAACTCTCTCAGCAACCTGCTCAGATGCTTCAGCAACCTCACCACAAAATTCTTACATTTCAATTTCATTTCTTGTATTTCAGTCTGTGCGCATTGCCTCTTGTCTGCTGCCTGGATACCACTGAGAAGAGTCTGGCTCTGTCTTCTCTACACCTTCCCTTCAGGTGTTTATACACAAATCTTCTCTTCTCTGGGGTAAACAGTCCCTGCTCTCAGCCTCTCCTAGTGTGACAGATGCTTGGATTCTCTAATCGTATTCATGGCTCACCACTGGATTCACCGCAGTACGCCACGTCCTTGTTCTGCGGTGTCTAGAACCAGACACAATTCTACAGATGCTGTCTCACTAATGCTAAGTAGAGGGAAATAATAATTTCCCTTAGCCTGCTGGCTACGTTCTTACTAATGCAACCCTGGATGCTCTTGCCTTGTTTTGCCGAAAGGGCATACTGCTGGCTCATGTTCCACTTGGTGTCTACCAGAACTACATTATCCCCTAGGTCCTAGTGACCCTGCTCCCCAGCTAGTCAACTCCTCAGCCTGGATGGAGTTGTTCCTCCCTAGGGGTAGGACTCAGCATTTCCTTGTTGAACTCCACAAGCTTCCTGTCTGTCCACTTCTGCAGCCTGTCAAAGATCCATTTGAACAGCAGCACAATCACATCTATCTCCCTTTCCAACACCTCCCTTTCCTTCCCAATAACAAAACAAATGTTCCATATTTCTACCTTGGCTTCCATGCCTCCCATTCCCACCCGGGATTTGGTTCCAAATGTTACAGACTGCTGGTCTCCTGGATAGAATATGTCAATGAGCTTTGCATCATCAGATCCTGGAGGGCTGTCAAAGAGTCCTGAAATAAATAATACAAGTCTGTTAGTGTTATATATCCTCATCTGCAAAGCTCACCCACAAAAAAATGAGGAAAAAAAAATATCCATGAGGCTGAAAAGCTGTATTCCACTTTACAGGATTGAAAACTTTCACGGAACCCTGCTTTTGCGGGACTGAAAGCATGAAACACTTAACAGGCAGACTCAGGAAATAGAGCTTCACCAAAAGCACAAGTAAGAAACTGAAAACTCATACTGAATAGCAGCATGAAGGTGGGAGGTAGTGACATTTGGTTGAGGTTACAGAGTTTACAGTTTTTATATGTTCAAAATCAGGGCTTACATATACAAGCCCACAACTAAACAGGCAAAGGATAGCCCTCCTCACCAAGATCTCAGATGATGTTCTTGAATGCTGGGTTGTACAGTGATAAACTGGGCAATTCAGAAATACGCAAAGAGGTTAACTATCGAATTGGGCCAAGA
This sequence comes from Falco biarmicus, assembly GCF_023638135.1. Classification (NCBI taxonomy): domain Eukaryota; kingdom Metazoa; phylum Chordata; class Aves; order Falconiformes; family Falconidae; genus Falco; species Falco biarmicus. Next base: position 56,493,550 of record NC_079296.1, on the reverse strand, counting down.
AGGAACAGAATGCTCCAGAGACATACTGTTATTAGTTTTTTTTAAAAAATCTAGTAATTTTATGTTAACTGTGTCTGGAGTTGAATGACACTTTGGTTTACCTAGGAAGTTAAACCTAAACTCTATCACCACACTTCCCAGAAACTCTATGTGAACAAATACTGGCATTACAATTTGATAGCTTGGGAAGGAGGTGAAACACATCTTTCCATAACCCAGATGTCAGAATGAATGAATAAGCTTTTGAAGGATGGTGGTATTGGGTGTGAATATTTTTTTTACAAGTTGTTTTGACTGTTGCTTTTATGAGTTGTCCTCAGGCAGACATTTCAACTAGAATCAACCACGAAATCCAGCTGAATCTGAAAGAAACTGTGCTTATGGAAAGGCATCTCCTTCCTCCTCAGGGCCTACAATACGTGCCAAAGTGCAGGATCCACTGAAAGAAACCCATCTGGAGAAGACGAAAAGGGTGATGTGGACTGCACTGATCTGAAACTGCACCCATTACCATCCTCTCTCTAGAAAAGGAATTTCAGTAGCCATAGGTGATAGACGTGTCACAGCAGCACAGCTCAGAAGACTAGAATAGTGTAAGCCAAATGTCTGGGAGACAGAAAAAGCTATCAGGTTCCAGGTATCTGGAAGGCAATGACCAGGACTTGTAATGTACTTGTAATTCACTGGAAGACAGAACCTGCTGCCAGAAGAAACAATCTATCATAGAATAATATTTGGCTTATACTCCTGATTCTAAACACAAGCCTTTATCCTGCATATTACTCATGACTATATCATACAATTCTGAGAAGCTACCAGAAGTACCATAGTTCATATGGTATTCTGGGTTCTGGAACAAGTCTCAAGTTCATACGTTCTCACCCACTCAGATTCAACAGTGTGTCAGACAGTCTTTTGCAGGCTTATGCAACAACATCAGGATTGGGTATACGCCTTAAGGAGTTATGTGGTACATTGTAATTGTCCCTGTAAAAAATATGAACTGAAGAGATCAGTAAAACCCAAATATAGGTTGGTATGACTATCTGATATACTTAAATGAAACAAGAAAGTAAAGAGATGACTCACAAACCTTCTACATCTGAGAGAACAATCAGGAGATCAGTTTTCATTTCCACAGCCAGTCGTGCTGCCAGACTGTCGTTATCCTTCACACTAATCACCTGCAATGCACACGCATATCAGCAGCACTAAATAGTGCGAGGAACTAGGAAACACTTGGCTGCAACATACAAAAGCAAACTACCTCAGCACTACCAAGTCCTAAGCTACTTTGTTCACACCCACTGGAAACTTAGAAGGTGATCTTTGTGTGAAAGTACAAATGCTTCTGGAATGCAGTAAAGTGGCGCCAAACTGATAAGCAGCGTGATCAGTACCTGCATTCTCCACCTTGGTGCCCAGTGACAGGACCAGAGGTACTACCTGACCCTGCTTTAAGCAGGTGTGCTGGACTCGATGACCTGCAGAAGTCCCTTCCAACTTCAACGATTCGGTGAAAACCAAACTGGGCATGCTTGCTTTTGGCAAGAGCAGACATCATCTGCCCTGCTTTCACCCCACAGCACTATACCATGCCAAAAACAGACAGATCAGCATAGTTTTCCAGTATCTTCCACACACATTACTAATTTTGTATGTTTGTTTCCCTGCTGCAGGCTTCAGGGGTCCCACATTATGGCATTAGTAAAGTATACACTAGTGTTGTACTATCTACAAGCATGATCCACCCCCTTGCAATACTTTACCCACATTTACCCCCTGCAGATCACTGTTTGGCTCTGGAGGTGGAACAACAGCATCATTAGTGTTAATTATAGGGACAATATTCATTCTTAAAAGCTCATGCAATGTTCCATTTAAGTTCCGACGCTTCTGTTCATCATGGAAATCCAGGTTGGTGACTAAAATCTAAATAGGGAAAATAAAATTGATATATACTTAGCCTACCACTTTTCCCGAGAACATCATCACAACCATATGTATTAACAGATCAGTCATGCTCTTTAGGTCACTGAAGAAGCATAAGCCATATTTAAAGAATAAAGAAAAAAAAAAGAGAAATATTCTTTCCACAACATTTTCAGGGTCATATACCTTAACTTGCACTGGAGCTTATAATGACCTTTCTCAAACTGACAGATTACAGGCTCCAGGAATCAACTTGGAAAAAGAAAACATACGCAGAACACAGATGCTGATTGTAACTACTAAGACCCTAAACAATTCAACAGATTACTTGAGACACTGCCTTTCCTATCATCCCTCCCAGTGTAATGTTTCTACTGTCACAAGCAGAAGGGGTTCCTGGTCTCAAGACTTCCCTTCAGCTATAGAACTCACTTGCTTTTCTGAAAGAATCTTGGTCTTAAAGCCTCCTGCTTGCAGATACTATCCCTTTCTTTCTGGTATTTTAAGCCAAAAGGACCTCAATGTCTACTCCCAAGAGACATTTTTTTCATTTTTACTCTGCCATTGGACATCTGAGAACTAAACAAACAACTCCACCAGACAATGTTATAACAGCACTTGGAATCAATGTGTACAGTGTCATTTTCAGCATGGGCCATTAATTCTTTTAAATCACGGGAATGATATTTGTCTACAGACTTGAAGAAGCACAACTTACAGTGACTGTTAGCTATACTGTAAACATTTTAGTGATATCAGCTACATGGTATTACAGGAAGAAGTTCCTCCAAGCGAGACTTCATATTAGGCTCTAAATTCATTAAAAGTGTCTAAACAAATAAGGTCTTACAGTTGATGCCATTCTGTATTCTCAGAGCATTTAAGATAAGCAAAGCCTGTTTAAAAGTAGTTCTGTTAATACAGTTGCAGCATTTGGTCTAAGCAGAAGACCCAGGCTTAGGGATACCATCACCCACAAGTTAGAAAGGTTTGAGGAGCAGACGAAGAGCAATTTATTAAGTGTGGATATGCACTTTTATCAGCTTTACAAAATGTGTGGCAGTTCAGCCACTTGTGATTTTAAAACACTCACTTTGGATCACCAAAATTTAGCTTTAGTGAAGAAACCTTAACACACATCCCCCTCCCCTGTACATACGAGCAGGACACATACGAACTCCAACCCCACCCACCCCATATTTGCTTCACCTAGATGATATATTACTCCATTTCAGAAATACCACACTACCATTTATGCTACAGTAATAAACCCCAAAAGGAGGTGGCAACAGAAATGCACAACTACAGTAAAGACAGCAGCATACAAAACATGGAAAAAATCCAAGAAAGATTCCATCACTGACTGAAGTAGCAAGTCAGTCTGGGAAAGAAGGAATTGCTTACTTGAGCTGCACAGATGCTGTACTGCGTAAACATGGCCTCGTACAGAGCCATCAGTCCACTCTGGCCAGCTGCTGCACAAGCTCGGGCCTCCAAGACTGGAACAGCCTACAGAGATAAAGAACAGCTGTCAGGCACTGACTTGAGCAGGTACTACCTAACATTCAAGGAAAAGTGCGAGTGCTGCCAGCCACTCACCATATCTTTCAGCTGACTCTGGCCTGAATGAAGCGCTTGCCTCACACTCTGAGAAAGCAAGATTTCATGACGCAACCGCTGCTTGCCAAAAGCTACAGCACCGCTGGTGACAATCATCATCTCTCTTCCCTGATTTTGCAGCATTGACACCTGTAAGTACAAAACTTAAGAAACAGAGCTTGGAGTATGATCACTGCTAGCATGACAGTTCTGGCTATTATAGATAACCTTATGTTCACCAGTTCTTGCTGACACAAGTGTTTTGCTTTATCCATTGATGTGCAAAGCAAGGAAACCCCCCCCAAGACACTCCTGCACACCTTACTAGCCAGTTAGGAGCTATGCAAAGGACTGCATGCAATCTGTAGTTTCTGCTAAACTTTCTTTTCACATTACCAGTTTTTAAGACAGTCATGCTTGAATTTTCAAAATACATATTACATGGTAACATTTCTATACCCCTCTTCCCTCCACCTCCATTGCTACAGATAAGATATGAAATAGCTGTAAAGTATGAGCTGTATCTTCCACCAGCCTTATTCATCACCCATTCCCAAAGCTGCCATTATACAGTAACTTTGAATTCTAGAAGTGAAGAAGCTAACTCTGGTAGTACAGCTTTTCATTACTTCTTCCTTATGTACATCTGGCCAGATTCCTTTCAAAGCTCTAAAACTAAATGCCTTATGTGAATTTAATTTATTATGTCAACTTTACTTCCTAGAAAAGACATGTCCAATCCCCCGCGAAGTCATAATTTCATGTTGGAGAACCAATCCATGAGTTGATCCCATCAATTTTTCTTACAAGTAACAAGGTTTCAAGCTTTCTCCTGGAGGAAATCTGCAAATGCTCAGGTAATCAAGAAGGGTCTACTGTTTCTGCAGACCTCACAAACTTCGGTGCCACCTTCCCACTAGATCCAATCAATGGCTCAGTCATGTCTTACCTATTGCATAAAAATCTCACTGTGCAAATTTCTCCCTCTATACTGGATCTGGCTAAGAGAGAGTTACCTTTCTTCGCAGGGGCCCATATGGTACTGTTTTAAGTATTACGACTAAAACAGTGTTTGTAACATTCCAGCATTTTGCCTGTTGCTCAATAGTGCTTGCACAGCATCAAAGCTTTACTTCCCCCCACTATGTGCCATCACAGCAGGTAGACTAGGGGCTGGACAAGAAGTCTGGAGAGGACACATTTGGGACAGCTGATACAAACTGGCCAAAAGGACATTCCATACCACAAGATGCCATGCTCAGCAATAACTCTGGGGTAGCAGAATAGGAAAGGGCAGTGGGCTGTCTTCCAAGGTGGCCATCACTCAGAGACTAGCTGGGCATTGGTCTGCTTGTCCAAGGTCATGAGCAATTGCCTTAACATCTCTTGTTTCTTTTCCCCTTTCCTTCACTTACCAAATTGTTTTTATTTCAGCCCAGGGGTTTTCTTACTTTTGCTCTTTCTATTTTCCTTCCAGTCTGACTGGTGGTTGGGGTGGAGGCATGGGGAATGAACAAGTATCTGTGTGCCTAGCTACTGGTCTGGGTCAACCCACCACACCTTCAAACACCAATTTACTGAATTACATGGTTTATACTACCACAGCACAGGGGGACGGAAAAAGGGAAAGGCCAACACATTGCTTTAAAGAGCCATCACTGGTTTACGAGTTTTTCCTACAATCTTCTGTGCCATCCAGCAATCACCGAGTATCTGAGTTAAAACAAACATTCCACTCCAGTCATAGAATTACCTGCTCTACAATAGATGCCAGCCTCCCAAGGGCCAAGCCACACTCATCCCCTCGAGTCACAACAGCACTACCCAGCTTCACTACAATCCGCTTTGCATGCTTCAGCTCACTGCGGTGTGCAAACGATTTTCCATGTGCACGGCTGAGTGGCATGGTGATAAATGGGATGTTGCTCCAACAACGGATAGACTCATTCCTTAATCTTTGGTTATAGCAAGAGAAATCTGTGGTTGAAGAACGAAAGTAAAAAAAAAAAAATGCAGCTTTTAGTGTTTCATTCAGACTTTTAAGCCCTTGAATTCGGTTAACACTTCCTCCCTTTCCAAGGCTAAAGCTCACAAAACACACGTCTCAGTGACTGGGGATGAGAAGCTAGCTTTCAAATCACCAAAATAAAGAGAGAGCCAATATCTGAGCAGCACTAAGCGTCCCTAAGGTATATAAAGCAGTGTATCACAGACCTTTGACTCTGGGAATCTAGAAGACCAAACTGAAGGACACTAGAAGAACCCCTACAGCTCCCATTTACTCACAGGAAGTAAAAGTACTAGTTTAAAAAACATTCTCATTTGCCTTGCCTCATCAGATACAGACAGAGAGTTTTCCTGTCTGTAGTAGCACAGAAAGCTTAACTGTTAGGAAAGATGAGAAACACAGCTTTTACAACATCTCTAAGTCAGGTATTTTTGCATGTTGCTGAACTAAGGGCAGCAGAAGGGGGATGATGGAGGTATGAACAGGAAGTCAACCTCCTACAGGGTAAACAGGCATTGGAAAAAAAGAGTCACAGCACTACTCAGGTAAGATACAACATACATAAGGCTGGCACTTCACCCAAGTCAATAAGCTAGGGAACATTTCTTGGGAAAAAACTTTGCTCTCAAAATGCTTTTAAAGGACAGTAAGACCACTATCAGCAAAGCAGATTAAAGAGAATAGTGACTATTAAGGTACAATCACAACGAACAGTCTGGATCATTTCTAACTGATAAAGACGTGGACCAAAACATAAAGTCCCAAAGTTACACTGAAGGAATGAGGGCAGATGGAAAGCACTTCCAACATACTTCATATGAAGTTTTGCAAAGCCACACTGAATCAAGTGTGAAGGAGTCATACAGATAAGAATATCTGCAGCCCAAGTGTGTCAACTGGATAATTAATAAAATATGGATAAGCCATATTACTTGAAAAAAAATTGAAACCACATTTCCTTATGTAATTCTGCTTGTATTACTGTTCAGAAACTGCACTGAAGCACATCAACTTTTCGACAGTCTCAAAAATACAAGTATAGCAAAAAAGAGGAAGCACACTTCTGATGTAACTACAGAAGAAATGGCTACCGACACTACACTCCAGGACCAAAAGTACAACTTAGTCAAAAGATGGCACACATTCATGGAAAGTTATGGAGAAGATCATACTGGATGCTATTGAAAGGCATTTAAAGAACAATGCAATCATCAAGCACAGCCAACATGGGTTCACAAAGGCAGCAGTCCTGTTTAACTAATTTGACATCCTGCTACAAGGTCACCCAACTCATGGATGAAGGAAAGCAAGATGGTGATTGTTAGTTTTCTCAATTTTAGCCAGGCTTTTGACACTGTCCCTTGCAGCATCCTTCTGGACAAGTTGTCCAGCTGCAGGATGCGCTGCGCTGGGTAAAGACCTGGATGGATGGCAAGACTCAAACGGCTGTAGTAAATGGGGCTACATCTAGCTAGTGACCAATCACCAATGGTGTTCTGCAGGACTCAATCCTAGAACTCATGCTGTGCAATATTTTTATCAGTGATCTGGATGCAGAAGTTGACTGTACTGTTAGCAAGTTTGCTGATGATGCTAAACTGGAAGGTGCTGTTGACTCTGGAGGGACAAGAGGCCTTGCAAGGGATCTAGATAGATTGGAGCATTGAGCAATCATCAGTGCCATGAAATTTAAGAACAAATGCTGGGTTCTGCACCCTGTTCAGGGACAGAGTAATGCAGGGCACAAGTCAAAACGGGGAGAGGAGTGACTGGAGAGCAGTCCTGCAGAAAGGGAGCTGGGGGTGCCAGCTGGCAGCAGGCTCAGTGGGAGCCAGCAGTGTGCGCTGGCACCAAGAGGGCAAACCGCATCCTGGGGTGCATCAGACACAGCATAGCCAGTTGGTCAGACAGGGGATTGTGCCGATGTATTTATCATTGGTGTGGCCTCACCCCAAATACCGTGTGCAGTGCTGAGCCCCACAGTTTAAGAAGGATGTGAAGGTCCTTGAATGTGCCCAGAGGAGGGTGGGCAAGCAAGCTGGTGAAGGGCTGGAAGGCATGTCTTCTGCAGAGCGGCTGAGGACTCTGGGTTTATCTAGTTTGGAGAGAAGGAGGCTGAGGAACAACCTCATTGCTCTCTGCAGCTTCCTGAGGAGGGGACATGGAGAAGGAGGTGCAGATCTCTTCTCCCTCAGATCCAGGGACAGGATGCGTGGGAGTGGTTCAAAGCTGCTTCAGGAGAGCTTCAGACTGGACATTAGGAAGCATTTCCTTTACCAAGAGGGTGGTCAAACACTGGAACAGGCTTCCGGGAGAGGCAGTTGATGCACCGAGCCTGTCGGTGTTTAAGAGGCATTTGGACAATGCCCTTAACATGCTTTAGCTGTTGATCAGCCCTGAAGTGGTCAGGCAGTTTGACTAGATGGTCGTTCTAAGTCCCTTCCAACTGAACTATTCTGTCCAGTCAATCCTAACTAATATCTCATCTAAAGGTGTAGAAGCTTCTTTACAAATCAGTAAACTGAATCCTATGCCATGGTCAGAGTTATCTGCTTATATCTGACTGAGTATGTTCAGTCTCTCTAATTTTGATGCACTGTAATACAAAATAGATTCATTTACAGCCTAAATTGATTATTGTCAGTGCTACTTCTGCTGGAGAAAGACAGGAATGAGCAGAGTGCTACAGGAGAGAGAAATCTGTAATTTAACAATGTTTTAAATAAATACATATTTTGTTCATTACACATAAGAAGCTGAAATCGTAACTGAGGGCTGCACTAACATGTCACACACACAAAAGCAGAAAATGGACTTTGGAGACAAGTTTAATTTGTCCCTCATTTTTATGAGGGAACACTTTGTGAATGTAAGCAAGACCTACAATACATACAGAAGAACAGGTGAAAGAGTCCAATTTATCTGTTCTTTCCAGTATTATACATTAATATATAGTATTTGCCTATCCCACACAGTATGACCATAAAGGAGTAAAAACAATTTATTTCCAATTCTCTTGGCTAAAGCTTCAGGATTTAGAAGGTTCCAAGAAGGCAGCTGTTGAAGGATAACCAGTACCTGAAAAGAAACTACTTATTTTTTCAGAAAAAGACAAGGAAAAAGGCAACAGTTCTAGAACAAGCAGAGAATTTAATCCATCTCCACTGAAGTCCTAATTGCTAACCTTGCTCTATGACTGCATAAACCTATCTTTTTTAGTTATTTAGACTTGACTTAGATGTGAAATCAGCTCCCATGTCAGATATGCAAAACATTTCTAGTGATGCAAGCCCATTAACTTGCTTCATATGCAGTTAGAGAGAAACTGATATAGCCATCCAGTCAACTTTTTATACCAATAGGTTTCTAGGCATTCCAGTTTTTATCTCCAGTACCTTTTCAACGGTTTCACTTCCTTAATAAAGAAGGGGAAACATATGAAAAAAGACTAAGTATTTGCACTGCAGATCCTTTTAGTGACCTGCATGAGGAGTAAAGAAGCAGAATTTCAAAATACAAGCTGAAGAGGATCACAACAGAAACAGCAGAGAACAAAAGAAAACTGAAAAATGCTCAATCCAGTTTTAGAATGCAATTGACAAAGTAACCAGAGTTGCTCCAATAATGGATATTGACTACTGTCAACACTAAGGAATAATTTCCAGTGTTAGTTATGAGTAGTTTACTGACTCTGGAAAATGCAGAGTATTTAGAAATACTACAAAAGCAGAAATCAACAGAGCTATAGCTTAAAAAGAAACAGTTTAGCGTTTTCAATATTTCAACATCTATTAATTCACATAAATATCAACAAAAGACAACCGTTAACACACCAACCAATGTGACATTAATCTTGCATGTGAAGGTAAACAGTTAGCCTCCTTATCTAATAGGGTCTATCTATCCTTGCCTTCTCTATTTCAGACCGCTAATCAAATAAACAGTGAATGGTTCTTCCAAGTTTGGTTTTCAGGGAAAAGCTATTGACAGGGCACCTATGTATTTACACTCAGGCTTTCTGCAAGCATGTTTCCACTTTTACTTAATCCAAAAATATTTCAGCTTCACACCTGGTTTTACTCAAGAAATTTGTGGGCTGAAAGTGCAGATGGAGGAGCAGGCATGATCAGATTTTGTTTTCCAGGAATGTATGAGGTTAAAATAAAGAACTTTTACAGTACTTTCGTAACAGATTTTTTTGCTTGAAATGCACATCAGAATGAAAAATACATCCTCTCAGACATCCATCCAGCTGAATGTCACTGAAGGAGAAAGACATATTAAGAAAGCAGAGCTTCAATGGCAGCTCAGTCCAGAGACTGTAATTTTTAAATTATGTTAATGAGGTGATTTTCCTTTGAACATAGGGAAGAACATAGGCATGCCCTGACACAACTAACCAATATTATTAGAAACGTGCTTTCTCTCATACATACATAAACGGGAAATGGTTGTGATGGTATGTGGTGACAACACAAAGCACCATCCAGGGGAACGGACAAGAGGGCTCAGAGCAGCTCGACACAACATTTTGAGATGCCTTCTGCAAATCAATGGTATCTGTAAGTTAAAAGGAAGGGAGGAGAATGAAAACTGGTTAAATATCAGTGAATTTCCATCTATTATTTCTTGTCACACCCACCCCACCCCCAACTCCTCTTTGTCCCGCACAGTCTCAACAGTTTCCCTGTGCAAGAGAGACACATCCCACTCTACCCATTTCGCAGAGCTCTCAGACTGTGTCTTAGAACTAGAAGGCCCCTGTTCCCTACCTGCTGGCAGAGGACCATTATTAAAGATCAAGAACAAAATATGGTTCCCCAAGAAGGCAAAAGACTATTAGTGAGCATACCTACAATGGAGAAAGGTAGTAACTGTGCACAGAGAAGCCTGGAAGAAAAAAAAAACACAAACAAGTAGAGAGTTGTATCATCCAGACTTCTCTACACACCCCACAACAGGGCATCTACTGCACTTCTCATGAATCTCCAGCATAGAAGATAGGCTGATTCACTTCCCCCTGAGCACTACCAAATGACAAGATCTTAACCATGATTACAAGCAAGGACATAAATTTCACAGTAGTTTCCCTTGACTGAACTTGTAAACACTCAGGATTCTTCTAACTCAAAATCCACAACAGCAAGTACCCAGGAAACAAGGGATACAGAATTAGCAGTCTCCTATGACAGGCCTGTAGTAGGTGAAGTAACACATCTAGCATCACAAAGGAAACAAAGGACATCAACAAGAATACAGATCTCCCAGACTGTGCTTAAACCATAAAACCTCTCCTCCCCCTTCTACAACATTTTTCTTCCTTTGCTTGGTTTCCGTTCATCCCTCTGCACCATTGGAATAGAGCAAACACCACTGCACAGGTAGGGAGAAGGTATTGAAAAGAGGACAAAGAGAGCTCATAGTACCTGCATTTGGAAGGCTGACAGTACAAACACCATGACAACTGTAGCACCTGGCAGTGCTGGAATATGTGTACATGAACACCTGAAGTTGCTTCATTACCCTGGAACAGCGTATTGCTATTATATCTCATTATAATCATTACCAAAATACACACCTCTACAAAAGACAGGCAGCCACCAGCAGATATGATTCTCCTTTGTCCAATAAAGATTACACAGCACAGCATTTTGACAATATTAATCTGCAGTGTCCCTCCAGCTCTGTATTTCATCTGAAATGTCAGTCTTGACCACTGCCAGGATGAGGCAGCAAAGGACTCAGAGTAGATGACAGAACTGAGCAAGTAGTCCCAAGTTTTCTTCTCACAACAGGGCAAGCTTAAAGGAGCTGTTGAACAGTACCAACTGCAACACTCCCCTCTCTGAACCCTTACCAGGCGCCTCATGCACCCACCTCTGGGGGTCAACACAATTCCCACTGTTCATATGCCTGGCGGTTTGACCCTTTCACCTTGGAGTTCACCTGCCACCTACTGTCAGCCATCACCTTCCCAGCAGGGTCTTAGCTGCGTCTCAGAGGTATGTTCAAAGTCCAACAGCTCCTGACAACATGAACTGGTAAACAGCAGGTCCTTTATCCAGAAACTCTTCTACCACAGCTATCCTGAGTGGAACTGCCTGTTCCTCTTCACCTCCCTTCACAGACTGTCTCCCTTAGGGACTGGCACCAGGCACTCTACCCGAAGTTTCTCCCCCCGACACTTCCTGTTCCAGTCTCTCTCACCAGGCCTTTGACTGCAACTACAGTAATAATATTCACCTGGTGTTGCACTGCCACTAGAATACTGACACACACCAGCTAGATCAAGCTGTGCTCCTTGGTTGCTCCCACTGGTCTGTCGGAGAAGCATTTCACATTCTCACTACAGGGCTGCTTGCAACTATGAGCAACCTTGTTCTTCTGGAAGACTGCCTCCTGTTTCCCTTTGCCAGAGGCAATTTTGCTAAGATTGAGCAGACAATGAGTGACAAGTGGCAAACAGCGTGGATCTTTTGAAGGAAAAAAATCAGAGAGAAATAATATGGTTTTGAAACTAGCTTGTGAGAAAAGGCAAGGAGACTGAGTTTACAAGACAGAAACAGAAAATTTAAAGCTGCAGTAGACATCAAGAAAAGATACATGAAATGGGAATGATGCTGCCAGAAAGCACAGAGCACAGGGCACTCTGTACAAGCTTGCTTTCAGACTAGTGCAAGGCTGCAGAGTAACTTCTTACTCTCTTCTCACTCTATCAAGGATCTAAAGTTGATTTCAATCCCCAATTTCCATTCCACTCCCATTTTCACACCTGGAATGGTTCTGGTCTTCAGTAACAAACCAGAAAAAGGTACACAACTTAAAAAAATAGTATCTTAAACTTCTGCCTTACTCGGAGGGGAGGGAGCAATAAAAAGAAATGTAAAATGCATATTGCTCCAAGACTAACATCAGCTTTTAAAAAAATCAGGGTTTTTTATTATTAATATCAGGATAAACCTACTCCTTCCAAAATAACTTTTAAAAATATCATTCTCCCATCACCTCTTTAAATAATGTGTTATCCTTATATTATCACTCATAGAAAGTAGTACTATTGGCTGGTTTTCATGAATTTATTAACAGCCGTTAAGTAGCACAATGCATTTAGATTCTGTTCCAGGTCAGTGTAAAAAGACTTAGTCACCTTCCCAAACAATCAGGGAAATTCTCAAATTCTACAACTGATGCCTTTAATAACAACAATCTATAACACTGATTTTTCAGCCTGTTGGCTGGAAGCCTGTGGATGTCCACAACTATTTGCAGTGAGCTGGAAAATGAAAACTAAATAAAGTTTTGGGGTTTTTCTTCACAGTTATATATATACATATATATAATATATATATGAAGGCCAGTATCTCAACTAAATGTTAGGACATTCCACAAGTTGAAAAAATTTGGAAACCAAACTCCTATATAAAGAGTTATACACTTACTAAGCAGAGAAAAATCAAGTTCTGAGGAAATCCACACAATTTTAATTGTTTACTGTAACACAAGTAAGTCTTCTGTAACATTCGGGGGGCTGGGGGGTATTTAAACAGCTTTGTTACCTTATCAACTAAAACTTCTGTAAGGAAAAAAAACCACCACCCCCCGCAGTTCTTAGTGAAAATTCAAAACTAAGAAACGTTCCCAGAGGGAAGCCAGTTCAGAAGAACTGATTAAAATAAACACGATCTTCAAATAAATCGTCTTTAGACAGTTCACAAGTAGCTTTGCCCGAGTTCCACAGAAGGTACAAACACGGAGCACAGGCCCCCGGCAGCATGTACCCCACCTTCCTCTGCAGGACCCGCCCGGCCGCGCCGCCTGGGCCTGGGGCTCTGCCTCCCGCGGCCCAACAGCCGCCCGCCCCGGCCCGCAGAGCCGCGCGGAGCACCTCGGCGGCCAGAGCTGCGGAAGTTCAGTACCGCCCCATTCCTTACGCCTCGCCTACAGGTAAGTCGGGCAACACCAGCAGGCCCGTGCCGCAGCAGCGCTAGCTCAGGAGCGGGGCCCCCGGTGCCCGCCCGCACGGGGCAAGCAGCGGAACCGGGCGGCCCGCAGCAGGGCTGAGCAGCAGCACCCGCTCCGGCACAGCCAGCCAGCTCAGCCTGACACAACGCAGCGGCAAATTGCTTCTTCCGCGCATCTCAGTGGCACCTGCAGGCGCCACTCCTTGCCCGAGACCTCGGATCCGCCACAACCCCCGTACCTGACCCTCCTGCTGACACGGGTCTGCCAGAGGAGGCAGCTCCCGCCGGCAGCCCCGGCGAGGGAAGGGCCGCGCGGCCGCCGCGGGACGGCCCAGCTGGGCCGCCGCAGCCAATCCCCGCCCCGCCAGCACCCCCAGCAGCCAATCCCCGCCCAGCCGGCACACCCCGCGCGCCCAGCAGCCAATCCGCGCCCAGCAGCCAATCCCCGCCCCGCCGACACCCCCCCCCCCCCCGCGCGCCCAGCGCCGGCTGATGTAACTCCGGCGGCTCCGCCCGCCGCGCGCGTAGCCCGCCCGCCGCCCCAGCAGATGATGTAATCCTACTCCACGTTGCAGCACAAAATCCAGGGCTCTGCAAGCTACCGCATTAACAACTGTTTTCTGTCTCGTCCCAGACTAGTCCAGACGGCCCTACCCGCAACGCGGGCCGCCTGGCCATCTCCTACATTCAGTTACCCTTGACCTCAGTTCTCCCCGTTCGCAGGCTGATGCAGACAGCAGACGAAAGGCATCTGTCACCAAACTTTTGAGAGCAGCTTTACCTCCGCCAGCCCCATACCCCCACTGCCACCCAAACACCTCCACAACGGCATGAGTGCTGGCTTTGCTCTTCACTTACCTCCCAATTAAGAGAGTCACAGAATCGCTTAGGTTGGAAAACACTTTTAAGATCATCAAGTCTAAACGGTTAAGCCAGCACTGCCAAGCCCACCACTAACCATGTCCCCAAGTGCCACATCTACAGCATCTCTTAAAACACATCCAGGGATGGTGACTCAACCACTCACCTGGGAAGCCTGTTCCAATGCTTGACAGCCCTTTTGGTGAAGAGTTTTTTTCCTAGTATCCAATCTAAACCTCCCCTGGCGTAGTTTGAGGCTGTTCCCTCTTGTCCTGTTGCTTGTTATCTGGGAGAAGAGACCGACACCCCCCTGCCTACAGCCCCTGTCAGGGAACTGCAAAGAGCAGTAAGGTACCCCGAGCCTCCTCCTCTCCAGGCTGAACCCCCAGCTCCCCCTGCCACCCCTGCCAGCCTTGTGCTCCAGACCCCTCACCAGCCCCGCTGCCCGTATCTGGACACGCTGCAGCACCTCTACGTCCCTCTTGAAGTGAGGGGCCCAGAACTGAAACTCAGGGCTCCCGGTGCAGCCTGGACAGTGCTGAGCACAGGGTCACTGCCCTGGTCCTGCTGGCTGCACTGTTCTGGCTACAAACCAGGGTGCCATTGGCCGCCCTGGCCACCTGGGCACCCTGCTGGCTCATGTTCAGTCAACTCTAGACCAGCACCCCCAGGCCCTTTCCCGCTGGGCAGCCTTCCAGTTACCTTTCCTCAAGCCTGTAGCGCAGAGTGGGGCTGGTGTGCCCCACGGGCAGGACCTGGCACTGAGCCTGGTTGAACCTGGTACAACTGGCCTCGGCCCATCGGTACAGCCTGCCCAGATGCCCCTGCAGAGCCCCCTGCCCCCCGGCAGGTCAATACTCCCACCCAGCTTCGCCTCATCTGCAAGCATTCTTATCGCTGCTATTAGTAGAAACCATAAATCTAGTTTCTCATCTTCAAAACCACTACAAAATTCATAGTAATTCCTCAATTCAACTCGGATACTAGTTATACTGTCTTCTGGCTATACCTATTTTACCACTGTTATATTCCTATTAGAATTCAAACAAATTCCAACAGCACTAATACTCATGTCGTTACAAGACAGTACATGGGGGTTTTGTTTGTTTTGTGGGATATTTTTGTTTGGTTCTTTTTTTTAAAGTCTTTAACACATCACCTTCTGGGATCAGGAAACAATCTTCTCTGAAAGGTTCATGACTGGAGAAAACCTCATGAAGAGTGAACAATATTCAAGTGGTGGGGGTAAAGTTCAAAACACTTGCAAAAATCTCAGTGTTTCAAGAAGTAATAAAAGACCCAACTCACAATTATCTGACATTAAGATTTCACTATCTCCACATGAAGGAAAACAAACCAACCCAGGAAAAAACCCTCAAAATAAATATAAGGTCATCACGTTGTTAGAAGACTATCTGGAGATCTCCACCAAAAGCAGAATTTTTTTAATCATCATAGCACACAAGCCCTGCCCTCCCCTCCTCCCCACTCCAAGTATTAGCAAAGATAAATCTGACATGTATAATTGCAGAATAAACACAATGCCAAAACCAGTATGTTGGTCAGTCAGTCACTCACAAAAAAACCCCCAGTGATTAAAGATATATCACAGCAGCTGATTTTTCATGCTAAGCCAAAATTTCATTTTTATTTTTAAACAGCTAATAAGAAACATGAATACTCTGATTTTAGGCTTACCTAAAGTAAGTTTTAGCACATGCAACTTCTTTGAACTGTGCTTTCAAATAAAAAGCTCCTTTCAACCCCTGCAGATACTGAGGAGCTGCTTTTGTTTTACAGACACTGAAAGAGAGGAAGAATTAGTCAGAGAAAATGAACAAAAAATAAAGCAGCACTTTCATTTGCCACATCACACCAGTAGTTTTTACAGAAGGATGCTGGTTAGTGGCAAGGAATCCTAGATTTCCTACCTGGTCAGCAGTTACTTACTTCAGTAAGTATGCATAGCAAGCATAGTAGGAAGTGAGCAATGGAAAACTGTGATTTCAGATCCACAAGGTGTTCTGAACAGAAGGTGTTCATTACCCTTAACTAGTTTTAAAGAAAGTGCCATCTTCAAGAAAAAGCATGGGACCATCCTGATAGTGTTAAGAATCTGTGTATGCAGACATGTTACAATCCACCTTCAGCCTAGACACAACTGCAACTAATACAGGCGTATCTCTGCGCAAAGACTTTTTTTCTCACGTCATTTTAAAGAATAAAAATTTTAAAAAAGTCAGAGTAGCAGCTTTAATCAAAATTACTGAGGCACATAAGAACACAGGTTAATTTAATCAAGCACTAGTCCTCACTAAGAAACCTCAAAATAGGGTTAGGCAGCACCTTTCAAGCATTTCCTTCCTCCTAACATCATTGCTCTACTTTGTCTGGATCAAATCTGGCTACTTTGTCCTACCACGTGTAGCACTTCAACACTGAGAAGCAAAACATCAGGTTCCACGCGCTGTTAAGGATAAAGACAACAGAAGCAGCATTCCCATTCTGCTCCAGTTTCCCTATAGCCATCAAATGAAGGCTGCACGAGTGCCAAAGATCATTCAGGAAAAAGCAATGGATTTTGAATAAAATTTTGCAATAGCTATGGTTAGCAGAGTGACAACAGTGCCACTAAGCAACAAGATGCAAATCATGTACCTGGACATGTGTTCACATCCAGGAGAAACTGTTGCCAGGCAAATGCAAGGACAGAATGAAAAGAAGTCTGAAAAATGTAGACTGAAGTCAGCACTCTTGTTTAATATTTTAGGAAAAAGACTAACTTTGACATTTAGTACCCTGGGTGTCAGCCTCTCTTCCAGAACCTCTCACAGAAACTTCTTGCTCTACCAATTCTTTTTAATTCATACCCTCTGTAACCAAATCCTCACAAGTGGAACCCCTTGAGTAACTGCCTTCTGGCAATGGTTAGGCCAGCCAGCCACAACTTCCTAAGAAAAAGCAGGGAATATTCACCAACTGTAGTTATGTTTCTAAGCCGCTATTCTATCATTTTTCCAAGAGCACCACTCAAAACAGCATTCATCAGCATCAGGGAACTGTGTGGGCTCAGCTCAGCATTCCCTCCAGTTTCTCATTTTTAAGCCATTTGTCTTTACCTACTTTTCCTTTTTATTCTCTGCCCTCACAATGTGTTTCCCTCTTCTTTTGGGGTTGGGGAGAAACAAGATGGCATTCCGTTTCTATAAAGGGTAAGTTGGCACCCAAACCCTAATGGGGAAAGCAAGAAATAAAATAAAACATAGTTGAACAGCAGTCTGTCAGATCTCAAGATAAAGTACATCGGCAGGACAAGAAAGCAATTAAAACTACCTGAATACTCTCCTGGTCTCCAGCTTTGCGTGGCTCTGGGGCTATCCACCTTCTCCATACCACTCCTGATTTTACAGACATGTAGCACACCCACCTCCTCCTTCCTCCCTCTGCTGTGATGCTTAAGCTGTCCCTAAACAATTCTAGCACCAGAGGCGTACCAGTTTTGCCATCCCTCCTGCTCAAAGTTGCCGTTCCCACCCCACTCTGAAAAACAGCTTGGCCATGGTAACATTCTGGTCAGAGACCAACTGACCCACCTGTCTACACAATCACGCGAGTACCCGCATCAGCAAGAGAGAAGCACAGCAACTCCTTAGACTACACTACCACTAATAAATCGGTACAGGATGCTCTTGATTTCCTTGTATCGAGACTATTTCATACATACAATCATCTCCATTACTCTTCCTCCGCCTCCCTGATTATCCTAAACAGAGTACAGCATATTATCCAAGGCAGAGTCCAGAACTGCATGGAGTACTCAAGTTTGGATGAAGCAAGGATTTATATAGTGGTATGATATGATCTTTTATTCTGAACTTCATTCCTTACCTGGTAATTTGCACCATTCTATTTGCTTTTTGACTTCTGCTACACCATGAACAGACTTTTCAGAATAGGTACCACCCACAGTGTCTATCAGATCTTCCAGGGATGCTGCAGAAAAACATAAAAATACCATTGCTTTCATATTCCTACTAACACAACATGCAAGAAGAGCAGCTTAAAAAATTACTGAAGCTAAGCCTGAGAGATGCTCACTCTGCTATTGAATACACATATAACAACCCTGGCGAAGAGTAGCTTAGAAAAGGAATGTAGTACAGCAAACAAACCAACAAATCAGTAAAGCAATTAACAAACAAAAATTATTCACTGACATAAATACAGAATATGAAACATACTTTCTAAAGTGAATAAATATAAATATAGATGATAGAGAACAGGAAAGAAGAAAACTTTATTTTAACCCTTTATAAATTGCTTCTCAGTGTCATCAACAGCAAATCTGAGAAGATAAAGAAGGTAAACACTTCCAAGTGTCCGTAGTTTTTTAGAATACAGAGTCAGCACAAGTATAAGCATTTATGGCAGGGGTTTAGCTATTTTCCATTTAAGAAAATAAAACTGTTCTTGACTTCATAGTACAGAGACACTTGCTGAAGGCTTTTGGAAAACTATGTATGCGTTGCCATTAGGTCTCCTTTATCTACAGTTTTATTACTTCTTTCAGAGAGCTATAAGGTTTCTTAAACGAAAATTCTAATCTGATCCTGTTACATCTCCTGTGGGGAAACACAGGCTTATCACCGAGAGCCAGGTCAAAACCTAGATAATAACTTTTACATGGCACGCAAGTGTCAGGAGGGTTTAAGCATTTTCTTTGGGCATGTAGCAATCTTGTAAGCAGGTACAAGAGACGAACAAGCGAAAAGAAGTCTCAAGAGGGGCAACAGCTCTGCTGTCAGAAAGCTCCAGAAGAACAAAGCCTGATGCAGCTCTTATCAATTAGTCTAGTGCTTGCAAGGTCGAAACTGCAGTTTCACTCTGCCAGAAACTCCACGCAGCAGCAATGCTCTGTAACCATCCAGAAATCCGAGCCAAATTCTACAAGGCTGTGGAAAGCTTGTGAGGGCCAGACGAACAGGCACCGCACCTCTACAGTTTTAGGGCTCAAAGGCTCGGGTTTGGCTCTTTCCTGCGGAGCCCTCGTTCCTCTGCTGCGAGCAACATAGCAGCCGCGCCCAGCCCCCACTCGCGGGCGGGCAGCCGGCAGCACCTGCCCCGCCGCCCCGCGGCGCCCCAGCTCCGCGCTGCGCGGCGGGGGCGGGTACGCTCCGCCACGGCGGCCGAGCCGGTCACCGCCCTCGGCCCTCGGCCCCGCCGCGACTGCACGGGCGCCGCCCGGCCCGCTCCTCCGCCCCCAGGCACAGCTCGCCACCACAGCGGGCACCCACCCGCCGGCACGGCGCCTCCGCCCGGGGCCGCGCCCGCCCACCGCCTCACGGCGCCTCCGGCCCCAGCGCCAGCGCCAGCCCCAGCCCGCCTCGGCCAGGGCCAGGGCCGGGGCTGGAAGGCGCTCGGGTGGGCCCGCGCTCCGTGGAGCGGGCCCGCAGAGCGGCGGCAGAAGCGCTGTGGTGCAGCCGGGTTTGATCACGATAGCGTGACGCCAGCTTCGGCAGCGGCGGGTTTTGCCCGGGTCCGGCTGCAAGGAGAGCCGGGGGTCGGGTTGTTTTGTAGCCGAGCTGCCCCGGCCCCGCTGCCTCCGCTCCGCTCCCTGCGCCCGGCCCCTCTCCACCCGCGGCTGCACGCCGTTACATCTTTCTGCTGCCCCGCGGGGCTCTTCGCTGTGCCGAGGCGGACATGGAGGGATTTCTCGCGCACTGACTGTCTCCTCCCGTCGCAGCCTGCGCGTGCTCCCGCCGGGGGTAACACCCGCCCCGGCACCCCCCTGCCCCGGCCGCCTCCCCGCCCCGGCAGCCCCCCGCCCACGCTCACTGCCGGCAGCGATGTCAGGCGGCCTCGGACGCCAGCGGGGGTGGATGTGAAGCAGCGCCAGAGGGAAAGGGGCTTTCTAGGAAAACCTGCAGGCCCGGGGTCCCTCTGACAATAGGCGTTAGTGACCCAGCGAGTGCTGTGCCACGGGGGTGTCATACGTGATCTTGTAAGGAAAACTGCAGCCGTGTCACAGATCACGTTTATGTATTCTTACCATTAGTTACTAAGCTAGATGGACACCCAGTGGCACACTGGGAAAGTCAGTTGAGCCAGATGAAGAGGGCAAGTATGGTGAGCACAGAAAGTAAGCCACCTCTCCTTTCCCTACAAACCCTACAGTGCTAAACAGTCGCTGCAACTTGGCAAACAAATTTAAAGGTGGCTCAAATACTCAGTCCCTGAAGAAAGCAGAAGCACACTAAGGAACTTACAGAAATTTTTAAGATGTCTTTTTTAACTTTTCCTTTGCATTTTATGTATATTCTTGCATTATAGAAGAGGCAAATAATCTCAGAACATTTCAGAAAATCACATTCTCGCTATTTCTGTTGGCTGAGTTGGGGGGAAAGAACCTATAATAAAAGTAGTACTCCAACATGGTGCTCTTTCAGGTAGTGAGAACGAAAACACATACTATCGGCTTCTAGTGTAACAGTGATCTGACAACCCCATAGAGAGATTTTAAGAGCTGGGTGGGCAGCCTAACCCACATCGCTACCAACAGTGCACTTCATTAACTTCTTGTAACTCTGCTCCTACTTTGTAACCCAAAAATTGCATCCTTCACTCACAGTGTAAACATAGACTTACAACCTCAAAACTGGACACACTGGAAAGATAGTTCTAGATAGAATGCTGGCAGCAGAGGAATTACGCAGCACTGTCTCAGCCCCTTGACATGGAGTATAAATACCCCATTCTATATATCTTGACATACTAGTCTGCTTTGTGTGTGACATTGTCGTATTATTGCTTGACAGCCAATTGTAACAGAGGCCATTTCAGTGCAGTGGGGAAAACCTTAACATGACAAAGCAGATGCTGAAATAAACTGTCATAGGAAACTGCAGATTCCAAACCCACATCCATGTGGTATGGCACGGCTAGAAATGAATGTGTCTTAAGTCAGGCTAGACCAGGCTATGGACAAGGCTCTCTCCAGCTACATTCCCTGCAATGAGGAAATGTCAGAGGAGTCACATGCGTGCTAGAAAATATGACATGTTGGAGGTTAGGGATATGACAGAGAATTACAATAGTAAGGTGATGCATTCTTATAGCGCTTCCATATATTTGCAGCTCATAGAATAAAAGAATCTCTGTAGTCACCAAACTGGATTATCACAATAATGCAGAAAACAAGAGATGCCAGATCCTTTTCATTCAAGCCATATCCTCACACATTTGGCAACATGATGTCTGGCAAGTTTCTCCAGCTAACTCTGATTGAGTCAATTACTGACACCTCTGATTTCCTGGATTCCACAAATTAGGAGCATGGGAGGACACGTGACATATGCTACAAATGTGTTTTGCTAAAAGCTTTGCAAACATATTACAGGCACAGCTGAGAAGCCACATATATCTAAAATCAAAGCTTGTTGCTGTACTGGTACCAGCAGCCATAGGTAACACTGGAATGCACACGTGTTCAGACTGGCTTTTATGGGCTGCCCCAGAATCAGAAGCAATGGAAGCAGCAGACACTTGCATGGAATTGTTTCCAAGCTCGTAAACCACACAAACAATCTGAAACTTAAATATGTGAAGTTATCGCATAAACTGCATGTATTAGATGGGACACGGTTTTGTTTAATTCAGGTTATCTCCTCTGATATCTTGACTAATTACAAGTTCTTCAGTTTATTTTTACACTCTTCTGTTTAAGTTTGCAATGAAAAAGAGCAGCAAAGTTGCTATACACAGTATACATACAAAATCAACAAACACATTTTGTTAAAGGTGGGCCAGACTTCTCTGATTTTCTTGCCCATTAGATGGGACAGATTTTTCCATAATCTGAAGAATTTAGGGTAAATAACAAATCCCTTGCTAAAAAAATATACTGTTGTCCAAAAACTTCATGGAATGATTGAGCGGATTTCCTTAGCCTGTGTGATGCAGTGGGGCACAGTAGATAATCAGATCACCTTCAACTTCAAAACCAATAAACTTACGTTTTGGTCCCAGAGATTGAGCTAGGGGTAAGGTATTGCAGGAAGCTTCAGTCTCGTAATGTATCTACAAATTCTTCCTAATTAGTTTTTTTTCTTTAGGACTGTTCACAGCTCTCTGATGTGCCACCTAGCTTTCAGGGGCTATCATTATCAGTCCAGTTCCTATCTCGAGCTTCAAGAGAATGTTTCTGATCTAGGAAAACCCATATTCAGGCCTGTTTCTTCAAGAAGAAAAAAGATCAGGAAAGAAGTTGTCTTGACAAACAACTAAAATTCAATTATATTTCACAGGATGGGACATCTACAATGACTTTGCTTTGTGCAACACAATTGCTAATGTAAACCAATTAAAACACAAAAACTTCAATTGAATATCTGTATTTGAAAAAACATAGAAGAGTCAAAAACTGTCAGAGAGGCATGGTTGCCACATAACAGGTGACTGGCAGACATGTCTATTCATAAAATAATAATTCAGGCTGCCTGGGAGGGCTCCTGTATTTTAAATGTTGGCTCCTGTATTTTAAATGTTCAGTTAGTTCCATGTAGAAAAATCAGATGCTTCTCCAACAGGAAGATGACTGAATGCAGCCCCAAAATGTTTGGATTGAACTCTGCTTCTCTCTCCATACCCCCTTGGTTTAAAAAGCACTCTTGGTTTCTGGGAACATGCAATATTCATTTTCACATCCTCCTCTTCGTTCCTGTATAACCTAATGTCTCTTGACCCCTCCATCTCTCAAGTGTTTCACTACAGTGAGGTTTGCAGGTGGTGCATATGGAGAATAGGGGCATGAGAGGACACAGGACAGAAGCTAGTCATGTGGTTTCAGCCAAGAACAGAAGGCACATGGATATTATAGGAATAGTGTAAGAACCTGAGGAGAAAAGACTATGATCTGAAACATATTCTGAATGTATCAATTCATTTACCGAACTTTTAAGTATGGGCTCCATCTATTTGACTTTTCAAAAGCAGAGAATGCTAGTTATTATTAGAATCAACAAAAAATAGCCCACCAGATCACCTCTATAACTTCTTTCCAAATTCACTGCCACCTTGAATAGGAAAAAGATGTCAAATGGGAGTTTCCAGTGCACTTGGGGCTGACCTCGTGGAGGTTCTGGCCATTCAGTCATGTCAGTGAAGGTAATGACAGTTGTCAAAGGTACCGTGCTTGTGCTTAGGAACTGCAAAAAGAGGAAAGCATAAAAGGTTTAGGAAGCTTAATACAAAAGATACATCCCTCCTCGATTTGCTAATGGAGACCCACTGTACATAACTGGCAAGCAAGATGTCTCTAGGATGGCAGGAGTTAAGTGTTCCAGATACATTTTTTCAGGGGAGTAACTCCTCTTTCCCAAAATTGATACTTAGCAGGTAAATTGAGGACACAGTAGCTATTGTGCATCATATATTACAGATCTCCAGAATGGAAGCAGTGACTCAAGTTCTGCCGGAGTAAATCTTTTATGCAGAAGACAGACATATCAGATAGTTGATAATACAAACAGAAGAAAATGTAGCTTTATTTTTGTACAAAATTTATTAATTTATGTAAGATGAGATCACCTGGCCCTCTGAACAGGTGATTGTTGCCAGAAACAGACAGGACTGCCACAAGATTTGATCCCTTCAAAATATCAGTAAAATAAAGCAGGGAGCCAATACAGCAATGAATTTATTTCTCACATTTTAGGATACTGTTTTCAGAAAGGAGACAGATTGGTAGGTCAGTTGGTAAAGATGTAAGAGGGGCCTGAACTTCTAAGGCCCCAGTTCCTTTCTGTTTCAACAGAATGCTGAAGGACAACAAATACACTTGTTCCTTGAGCTATGTGGAGTTTCATGGCTAGCTTGGAGTGATTTAAGACCACACTGCTGCCAAAAGAGCAGCCTCACTCCCTGCCCCAGCTTCACAGCTCTGCATGCTAACTTCAAGAGAGGGAATCTACTGGCAGCATACTTTCTGTGCTTGCACTGGTTTAACCCAACCTGTGAAATCACCACCTCATTCACTTCCCTGGAAACAATTTGCAAGATTGCCTTTAGAGCAAAGTTGTGCGGGAAGCACTCAAAAAACTCCCAAGACAGAATCAATTACTCTCTCTTAAGAGAAAAATACTGAGAATCCTGATGGGGAATTTTCATGGTACCTCTTGAGGCAAATTAAAAACACTTGTGCTTAAATATAAAATAAAATTGTAATGAACAATGTATGGGACAGAGTCCTACCACAAAACGTGGTTCTACACAGAGTCTGCAAATATGTGTCACGAGCAAATTCCGTACCTACACTTGCATCAGCACCAATCCCTGAGTGTCAGCATGGGGCACTTCAGCAAAGCCCTGGGTCCAGCCACCCCAGTGCCCCCACCCAGCTCTGCTACAGAATGGCTACAAGACAAAGTTAAGGCTTGATCTTATCACCAAGGGAAACCTCACTCCCTTGCAAGGAGTCTGTCTCTGGCATTCCTGCTTTCACCTAGTTTAACCCCTTCTTGCAGCTGGGCCTTCTTGCCCTCCAGGCCAGATCATTCCTCAGTCACAAATTGCCACTGCTGAGCACTCACAATTAGAATTACTCCTTCACTCCTGATGGATGTAAGTTCTCCTATCAATGAGTAAACACACAGTAGGCACAATTGCCTTAGTCAACAAGAAGCCACAAAACAATTCTGGCTTTGTCTCTGAACCTTCAAAATCTGTCTTAAAATCAGGGGATATTAGTGGGGGAAAAAACCTCTCACACAACCCCTCATTAACAGCTGGGAGAAGGCAGACAGAAGCAACTTCCAGCATGCTCCTGTATAGCTCTACACCGTTTAAGACTGCCTTGTATTTTCAGGAAGGTCAAATACTACTGTGACCAGATATTGTGGATGGGTGTAGAAAATGGGATCTCTTTCCTGGGTTCTGTGTTTTCTCCTTAGTCACTAAGGCAACTCTCCAGTGACACAGTGTGGTCTAAAGGAAAAGGGTTTTTTTTCTCTAAAGAATAGTTAGTTCTCAACCCTGATGGAGTAGCAGTATTAAACACCACAGGCAGGCTGGCAGCAGTCTTGTGGCTTTTTTTTTTTTTTTTTATAATTGGTTGGAAACAGAAGTGCTGAGGTACTAACAGACTGACTCCTGTTCTTACCTCTGCTGTCAAGAGTGGTTCCAAAGAATGTTTATCAATATGGTGATAGGCACTTTACATATATATATATATATAAAAATATAAATAAAAATATTAGAATCTGTAGGCTAAAACTGGGAAGTGACATAATTTAAAAGTAAAGCAATATACAGCCTGCATCTGTGATCTCACTGGTATGCTTACAAAGAGCTGTAGTTCTTCACTGCTGAGTATGGTACGGACTGGTACCTCTACTAAAATGTGTTTACTAACAACCCTAACTTGTGGATTGCCACTGATTAAGCCAAAACTGATTTTAGTAGTGTGTTTTTTTCTTGCTGCCAAAACCTTGCATTCTTTTAATTTGCTTTGCAATACACCTTACAGCTCTAAAGTAATTAGCATCCATTGTTCAAGCTGATGAAATCTGAATCTCATAGTTTTTGATTGGCTAATCCTTACTGAGGGCTATGCACCCTGCACTTTTACTAGGAATGCAAGCCTCCCTACTCAGACAGAAGTTTTGTTAATGGAGCCACTTAACAGGTCAGATGTAGAAAATATCTTCATGGGGCGGTGGTGTCAGTTTGCTCCAGGGCAACACATTTTACAAGGTGAACATTTTCCTATCATGTTCTTTTATGTATGTTGCAAGAAGGGAGGACAAAGAGGTAGCATGAGACACATCCAAACAATGATGTAAAATCTCATTTAGACCAAGTCTGAAGTCCAAAGAGTAGCAACAGGTCAGACAGACACTTCCCATGTCATACCTCACTGCCATGAGAACGCCATGGGGCAGGTGTCAGCTGCTCCCCCTCCTGAAGCCCTTGCAGAGAATTATACATCTTCAAAATATACAAGCTGCCCAAAAGACTGATATCAGGAATCTAGCCTTGCACCAAAATGGGATCCACTGACATATGCTTGAAAAAGACCATTCTCCTTTGTGAACCTGATAGCTCCATCTTCCTACTGACTTCACAGAATCATAGATCAGTTCGGGTTGCAAGGAACCTTTAAAGGTCACCTAGGCCAACCCCAATGCAATGAGCAGGGACATTTTCAACTAGATCAGGTTGCTCAGAGCCCCATCCAACCTGACCTTGAATGTTTCCATCATGTAATCTTCTTTTAGGAGCCTGCTTTCTGGCTTAAAACCTTTTCCCCTAATTCGTCAGATTTGCTGCCATCAGCATTAGCCTCTTCCTCAGCTACCTGGTGGTGATTTAAGAACCCCTATAGGAATAGAAATATCTTCTTGCACAGATTATCAGCATGCTGTGGAGTCTGTGAAATATAAATCAACTCAAATTCCATATCAATCAAGGCTTTAAGACACAACTAGATAAACATGCAGTTATTGAATGTTTGTAACTAGTTTTCTACTGAGCATAATTGAAAGTTTACAGTTTGAGTCCTTAAGTGACAAAAGGTGGGCTGGTGTTGGAAGGAAGGTACCTTTTCCAGTTGTACAAGTGATTGAGCAACAGTACTGATGAAGCCATAAAAACACCTCTATGGAGCTGTTAAACACAAACCCTTGCCATTGCAGCCAGACCACTGCTAAAGTTCAGTAAATCTCCATTCAGTAATATAAAGACCATTTGATACTTTGATTCTTAAATAACCTGTGAATCCTATTTAATTACCTCTGTGTGTGAGGGAGGGGTTTAAAATTCCATACCTTCAGGGGCTGACACTGATAAGAGTACTGTGCACCCAGTATTTGAGCCTGTGGGTTGGACAGGAGGCCCACCTTAGTCCACAATATCTGTATCTCCAGGGTCACAGGAACCATGCAACAGGAAGTGCAATTTACAGCCTGAAAAGAAAATATACTTCAAACATCTTAATATAGTACTCTAAACGTGAAAAAGGACCATTATGTTCAAAGTCTATTATTTTTGATAGCATAGGTCACAAGAACCTGAATCAGTCACTTCAGCACTAACCCTGCAACTTCTGGTCAGGTCAGCCACCTATTTTAGAGTTGTATCCATCTCACTGTTATCTTATATCCAAACAGAATTTGTCTCAGCTCTACCACTTGGATTTTGTGTTCTAATATGCCATATCCTGACAGATTAATAATTATCAAAATAGAATTTCCCTCCTCCATAAGTACTTGGATTGCAAACTTTTACACTTATTGGGTAATATATAAACTTCCCTCGAAACTGGAAAATCAGAAATGTTGATAATAATAAAAAGCATCAAATTAATAGGAAGTAACCCGGTATTATTAGTTTTAGAAGGCTGTCAGAAAACTAGGTAATATAATGCTGGATTCAGTATTGAACTGTTTTTGCTCATTTAAATAGCAGGAACAGGATTCAAGAGACATTAAATCTGTCAGGTGATTGTTTTTTCAGGGTTTTTTAGTAATTATCCTAATCATATGAACGACTTCTTACAGGCATCCGTGAGAGTCAGTGGATCATAACACAGAGAACATAAGCCCAGATGAATAATCTGGTTCTTTTTTCCCATGCGCGTGCTTCCCCAAGGTAATACAAAGATATGAAAGGAAAAATATTCACAGCTGGTCTTTTTGCATTCATATTACCTGTACACTGCAGTTCTGAATCAGAATGGTTGTCCACTCTTCTGCCTGCGTTGAATGAGCACTGCCAGTTATACCAAGGTCCTCTGCTTTGTTCATGCCCTGAAAAGCCTTGTATAACTTCTGCTGGATATAACTACAGTTACTTTCTTCCAGTATTGGGGACAGGCTGGAAATAAGAAAATATCAGCTTTGACAAGGTGATTTCCAGAACAGAAAAAAACCCACTATCAACATCCTTCCTTTGTAATGAATATTTCTTCTACTCATTATGGAAGTATTGGTATTAAATGGATGCAGTTTCAATCCTCTCTGCAATGAGAGGGGAGAAGAACAACATGGCATGGTAACGCACGATAAGGAAAACTGACAGCTCTTTAGTGATCTTATCACATCAGTGGTCACATACCTGCTCTGTCACCAACAAAAGAATAATCCAAATGATCAAAACAATCACTTTTTAAGGTTCCATTATAATTTGCTCCTCAAATACAAACTCTCCTCTTGCCCAAGATATGTTGCCCGACTAAAATCTCAAAATGTCCCAGAAGACCTTCACAATGTTCAGATTGTTCTAGAGGTCCACCACCTGTCTGACATTCAAGTGCTCTTAGGAGTATATGAAAGATCTGTAGAGGCCCATTTGCAACCTCATGGAAGGACCTAGGCTCCACAACAGTGCGTGAGAGACTATGATAAAACTTGCTAAGTGGCCCCACACCTTCCAAATGTGTCAGGAAGGGTGACTGCAGTGTGTTGTTACCTGAGCTTGCAGCCTGTCCTCATATTTCTTCCAAATTGTACTGTGTGTCTGAGGAACTGTGAGCAACTTCCATCACCTTTGCTCCGTAAAACACTCATCTGATGGACTGCATGTCAAGAAGCCAAACAAAAGCATAAACAGACAATACAGGACACCCAGCTTGTGTTTAACAATCCTCTCACCCCACATTCCTCCTTATCCTTACCACAGGACTACAGGTCAGTTGTGACCAAAAGGCCTGCCGGTGGCTGCGATGTAATACTGAGGTATGCCCTCACAGGTAGACTCTCAAAAGTCCAGACAGTAAAGTACAAGAAGTCAATAAACCCAGTGATAAATAAAACTTGATAGGAGAAAAAAGGATACATGCTGCACGGCACCACTGTTTGCAACCAACACTGGTGCTCCGGTGATGTAGCCAGGGTTTCCACTTCTAGGCAACGCATGAGAAAGAGTCCTGGTCTACAGAGAGGCAAAGGGAAGAAAGAAAGGAAAACGGTAGCACGAATTAGATCCATTCATCTCAGAAGATCAAATTCACATTCTCAAAAATGTGAATGTAAACCGTTTTTTGAATGACTGAATATTATGCACTACTAAAACCTCCACTATTTGTTTCCAAATCCTCTTTCTTACCTACCAAGTTCATCTGCAGTCCAGCAGGTAAAAAACTGTCAGTACCTTGAAATGTGGATACTACCAGGACAGTTTTGAGACAATGAATTCTTACTGCTCAACATTTGTCTCTAAGGAAGTGAACATACCAGTCTGGGTCTGGGTAATTCTACGGATGACTTGCAGAACAAACCCTGCCTTGACCCCAATTCTGAGTGTCAGATTCCACTTTTGAATTGTTTTATGGGGAGAACCTCTGTGGATAACTGTAGCAAGGTTGCACTGCACACTTACCAACCCCTGAGGTCATCACTTATGCCACTTCACATTGCTTCTATGGGACAAGGTTTACATGAAATTCAACACACATAAGTATGTCCCAGATTGCCCCCCCCTCCGAAGTCCCACTGCACAGGCATAGTTAAATAAATACCTGGAATAAATTTAGCAACTTTGTTCACAAATGCTGAACACCTCAGATACAGCACCAGCTCCAGCCCTTCCCTTCACAAGACCATGGTGCTGACCCTGATCTCACCCTCTCTCTTCCCACCAAAAAAAACCCAAACCAATTCAAAACAAAGCAAAAAATAGTCAGATGATAACAATCAGCCCCTTCAAACTTGGGCAGCGCAAGACTGCACGCTTGAACTGAGCCTGAATTTTTCTTCTAACATGGTTTACCTGAGACCAGAGCAGTGTCCCCTCCTTCCTTCGACCACCACCTGTGTTCCAGGGTTCTGGCACTACCATACCACAGTGACACTGCTCTAATCTTTCCACATCTGATCTGTACAAAACTGGGTCACAAACTACAGACTACAAACTTTTAAAAGCCCAGTGAGGATGGAGGCACTGACCCAGAAATGCAAAGTGAAGTGCTGCTGCAGAGAGGATCCTAGGTTCCCAGAGATGTTGCTCACTTTGAACCGGACAGAAACACTCTGAATCCCATGTGTGCCACTGAATTCTATCTCATAGATCACCTGAAAGTCCAATTCAAAGAAAAATCAGATGCAGAGGCAAGTAATAGGGCAATGACTTGAAGCTCGTGTTGAGATGCCCAAAGGAAAGCAGGTTCAGATACCTCAGAAACAACATTTTTACATGTGTTGCCTGCCATGTGGGGAGCTCCAGGTGGTGCAATTGCAGTGACCTTTACCTGGAGACAGCAAGCATATTAACAATTAGCAATTGTTTCAAAGGAGCATGCCTTTCTTTCCCTTTTCCACTGCTTTTACATCCAAGTCAGATTTCCGTTCCTGCTGTAGCTGTGATCTGTGGACACATCACCCTGCTCCAGATGCCCAAATTTTTCTAAGAAAACAAGCTACCTCCCTGACTCTAGCCCTATATATGCCCATTCATTTAAAAGTACATCTAAAAAAAAAATCTCATCTCACAGAACACTCCCATTCTCCCATGTTCCCAACCCACAGGCATTACTATGAATGCCTAAGATTCCAGGTATGTTTTTATTTCAGAAGCAGAAATTATTTTCATTGGCAAGAGAGACTGACCTTCATGAACTGCTCAATGGTGTCATTAATTGGGACCTAGGGAAAACAAACAAGCCAACGCACAACATCAAAAAACCAACTGATTTGCTGGGTTTGCAAGTGCCTAAAGTAATGAAACCATCACTAAAACCAGCCTACATGTTACAATGAAAAAATTACTTTGTTTATTCCAGATGTGTAAAATGTCATCAATTTGTGATCTAGAAATTGCAGATGTAACCCACAGAAAACATTTCCCACATAAGGGTAAACTGAATCATTAGCCTTAATATTTACACTGCTTTTTTTTTTACTCTTGGAACACCAGAGAAATCCCAGAAGGTGATAGGAGATATTTTCATATTAACATTCAGTAAGACCAGCATGAATCCAGGACAATAAATTGGTTCTTTTGAAATTATTGTCAGGATGAATAATGCAGAAATTGATATGGAATTCAATCTATGAATGTAAATAAAGCTAATATTGATAACTGGCCTTCAGTATGATTTTAGATCTATCATGTAAAACAAATCTTCATTCTTTACTAAGAACATGTATTGCTTGGTTGATCAAGTTCATGGAACAAGATAGCAATACTTCGATAAACAGTCTTTAAAAAGAGAGAGTGTTCTAATTAAACCATTAGAACTATGAAGTGTTAATTAAGTATGTGTTAAATGCATTAAGAATCTGTTAATAACTGAAATTTATTGGAAAGTAGTTTGAATTGAGGGATTATCACCAAACATAACATTTTTATCAGGTTTTCCAGCAAGAAGGCCTTAACAATCGGGAGATCAGTGATGACATACCTGATGACCTTTAGTTTTCCCATTAGCTGAAGTTGCAGTGGAAGGCAACTTCAAATGGAACTCAAGCAAATAAAATGTTGAGCAAAAGGAAGCAATATGACATGCACCTTCAGCACAGTGAAGTCACGGTAGTAGGAGGCAGCATCTAGGGCAGGGTCAGTAATGCAGCTCTTACTCAAGTTGGCAAAAATCCGAGTACAGCTTGTGCTTTTACTGTCCAGGAAGCCTGAGTTAAGACATGACAACAGATAAAACAGAAGCAAACCACCCTAGAGAAATTCTTCTCCCTTTACTAACCAGCAGGATTTCCATCAAGACAAAGTCCACTGGCTCCCATTTTTACTGGCTGTCTAAGAGTGCTCAGTACAGATGATGAATCAATGTAGATTAGGATTGGATCTCCGGTCTGAAAAGACAATTTGGAGAAATCACAGACAAAGTGACTCTGGAATACTAAGGCCAAATACAAGGGCACAGAGGCAAATTTATACTTCTCCTTAGTGTACATCCAGTTTTGTCTAAAGTGTTGTCCAAACTTTGAAATACAAGAAAACTAATCACAAACTTTTTACACAGTAAGGAATGAAAAGAACTGAGAGATAATATGGATCACAGGTAGAAAAGTAAGAATCTTTCAATATGCTGTCATTAGACCTCATTACAGACAGCTTTAGTAAAAGAGTATCTGCAAACTGATTGCTATTTTCCTTCAACTCACCCGGTAAAAGGCCGAGAATGATGGCTGGACTTGTGATCGTGCTAAGAAAGAGTGTCTGCCATACTTCTCAAAGAACTTCAAAAAATCAGACTCTTTAATATCCTGTGGCTGTTGGAAATAGTTCAGATTTGCTAAAGTTGAAAAGAGGGGGGGGCAGAAATCCAACAATATCAAATTACTGGAAAAGATAGAAAAAGTAAATATTGTGCCAATATTTTTAAAGGAACAACTTCAGTAATTACGAACTAGATAGAGCCTTATATTAATTAATCCATAGTAACACTGCTAACAGACTAATATGAGCTATGAACAGAATGATACCGTGAGTACTAGTTTGTACTGTTTCATGGGAAACGGGTGTTAATACACAAATGTGATTTCCCAAACAGCATGAAAACTGCTTAAGAGAACTACCTTAATATATGCTCTAATTTCTGTAAAATGCCCAGATTAGACACAGGTGACATTTTAATGACAAAACACTACCAATATGTGAGTTCACTAAGAGCAACACTAAACGGATTAAAAATAATTAAGGCTGGCAAAACTCAAAAGTATGAATAGACAATAGTCATCCTTAAAAAAAAAGAAAAAAAAAGAAAAAAAAGACGACTTTCTATTGGTACCCCACAGTGATGCACTCCTGACCCAGTGGTATTCAGTATGGTTACCATGTTATAATTAAATCGTTCCTGCTAAAACACTAATAAAATGGTAAATTATTAGGGACATACTATGTAGACTCATCCTAATGGACGTGTTCAAACAATAAACTTTCTGATACAGCCAAACAAAATGTTTTACAAGGTTTGAGGACTACAGATCATACCAACTACAGGAGTGAGTGACAGTACCCTTGATTACAGTACCAAAAAGAATTTAGGTAGTCTAGTAAGTTGGGGGGTGTGTAGAGAAAAAAACCCACAACCTTAAGGTCTCAGTATAATTCTACTGTTCAAGGGCTGAGCAGATCCTCAGATGTAGAGCAGCAACCAGAAATAAAAGCTTTTTTATATCAGAATACAGCATTAGTCAAGCAGTCAGCTAAATCGTTTAAGGAGATAAAGGCCAAATGAGTATTAAGCTCCTACAAGGTTCACAAAAACAGGTGCACAAAGCAGCTTTCTTATTAGTTACTTGAGGGTATAATCATTAGACTGAAAAAGAAAACATTGATAGTTGTTCCACTCACAACCATTTCTTTTCTTTGGAATGCAATTCTTTATGCATTATTCTATTATCAAAGCTGAATACTTGGAAACGCAGATAACCAACATTACGTAATGCAAAATATGACTGAAAACTGGAAGAGAAGACCTTCTGCAGCAAAACTTAAGATATTCAAACTGCTGAAGTTTTCAGAGAAAAACTTTACTCTTGTTCAGTCTGTTTGCTTAAGAAAGCACACTAGCTACCTAAAGGCTATTTAATCTTGTAGAAAAAGGCAAAGAAGACTATCAGACAAATCAATTTGTCTGCAACCAGACAAACTCTTTAAAAAAACCAAACAAAACAGGAGTCAGGCTCATGAATAACGATTCTTGTAACTTTAAAATGCACTCATATTAGTTCCTCCACTGATTTAGAAGTGGAAATAGTAGCAATATTATCCTCAGTCCTGCAAAGTCTAAAGACAAAGTTGTTATCTTGAGGAGCTAGTATGTGAAACAGGAATGCTTTTAAAGTACTTTAAGTATCCTGAAAATACCCAGTATTTCCAACTGTCCCCAAGAACTGATCTTCTATAGGTGCATCAGTGATAAAAGGCAGGCCAGGGAAAACATGGGCCCTCTCCAGAAGGAAACAGGAGACCTGGCTACTCGGGACATGAAGGCTGAGGTACTGAATGCCTTTTTTATGTCAGTATTAAACCGGCAAGTACTCAAGCCACAGAAGGCAAAGGCAGGGACTGGGAGAATGAGGAACCGCTCACTGTAGAAGATCAGGTTCAAGACCATCTAAGAAACCTCAAGGTGCACAAGCCCCTGGGACCTGATGAGATGCATCTGTGGGTCCTGAGGGAATGGCCAGATAAAGGGCTAAGCCACTATCCATCATTATCTGATAAGTCACAG
This sequence comes from Falco biarmicus, assembly GCF_023638135.1. Taxonomy (NCBI): domain Eukaryota; kingdom Metazoa; phylum Chordata; class Aves; order Falconiformes; family Falconidae; genus Falco; species Falco biarmicus. Next base: position 56,459,004 of record NC_079296.1, on the reverse strand, counting down.
CAGTCTGGTGAAGTTCCTGGACTGGAAAAGGGGAGCCATAACCCCCATTTTTAAAAAAGTAAATAAGGAAGACACAGAGAACTACAGGCCCGTCAGTCTCACCTCTGTGCCTGGCAAGATCACGGAGCAGATCCTCCTGAAAGTACACTAAGGTACATGGTAAATAAGGAGTTGATTGGTGACAGCCAATGCAAATTCACCAAGGGCAAATCTTACCTGACAAATTTGGTGGTCTCCTACGATGGGGTTACAGCACTGGTGGATAAGGGAAGAGCAACTGACATCATCTACTTGGACTTGTGCAAAGCACTTGATGTTGTCCTGCAGGACATAAATTGCAGAGACCCGGATTTGATGGATGGACTACTCTTTGGATAAGGAATTGGCTGGAAGGTGGCACTCAAAAAGTTGAGATCAACAGCTCCATGTCCAAGTGGAGACCAGTGATGGGTGGCATTCCTTCAGTGGTCAGAACTGGGACTGGCACCATTTCACATCTTTGTCAACAACACGGTGTAAGAGTCGTCTAAAGAGAACAATATTGTCTCAACATTGCTAACAGAGACCTGGAGATGGAATGTGGTCCTCATGGACACTGAGACCCAGTGACCCTGAAGGAGAACTGCATGGTACCAGGAGTACTATACTGCTCCCCGATACTGCTCCCTGATAGCTGGCGCTGGAAGGAACAACTACGATAAGGCTGCGTAACAACTGTTGTCATTACAACAAACCAGAACATGCGTGATAACCTTGTTCGAGAAGGCAGAGACTGACAGCAATCCACGGGCCAGAGGAGAAGCAATGTGTATTGCTCGGCATAAAAGAGGACTCTTTAGCAACTGATTTTAGGAGATCTTCTCCACCAAGGATCATGACGATCGGAAGGACCAGCAAGACGCTGCCTGGACCTGGGACCATAGGGACACCTTGGACCCGTGGTGGTAGCTATAATCCTCTTTCCTTTTTCTTTTTACTTATCTTTTCTTCACTTTCTGTCTTTCTACCTATTGCATGTCGCTTTATGGGCAAACAATAAAACTGTGCTGTTTGATTGAAGCATAACCCCTTGGTGTGGTCGCCTTGATTTTTGCACTTCAAGATCATAGTAAACGAACCATCATGAGTCCACTGAGTGGACCGTGACACACGGATGCTGGAATTGAGTGCACCCTCAGCAAGTTTACCAACACCACCAAGCTGTGTGGTGCGGTTGACACACTGGAAGGAAGGGATGCCATCCATGGGGACCTTGACAGGCTTGAGAGGTCCCATGCAAGCCTCATGAAGTTCAACAGAGGCCAAATGCAAGGTCCTGAATGTGGGTTGGGGCAATCCCAAGCACAAATACAGGCTGGGCAGAGAGTGGATTGAAAGCAGCCCTGAGGAAAAGGACTTGGGGTCTAGCAATGGTTTCAATGAGGTGAAGTCAGCTTGTGCATCACAATCTCTTTGTTACTGGGCATGCTAATTCATTAGGTTCAGAGCCTGTTCACATTAGCCTTTTTCCAGGAGACTCTCTGGAGCAGGCTTGATTATACTTCCGGCAGTGGTAGCTCATGTCGCCATCCATCTTTGAAATCAGCTGATGAGTACCTATGTGTTTCTGTATTTCCTTGGGGAAGACCAAAGGGGAGAAGGCTGTTTCTGTCTGAAAAGTTTACCATCCTTCAGGTGATCCCAAATAAAGTCTTCCTGAGATGTTCTTCTAACAACAAGCACAGAAAAGGCCATGCAAGCAGTGAATTCTGTTGTTCTCAGGTGTGCTATACCTAACATACAAGTGCAATCAAAGGCCTAGGGCTTGTTCAGTGGGCCTAATCATGTGGTAGATATGGGGACCAAATATTAAATGGCCAGAAAAATCTAGTGCTGCCAGTCCAGACACAGATGATTCTTCCTTTGGATGAGATCACAAATTCAAAATCCTTCTAATCCCATTTTTGTGATACTGTGGGTGGTGCAGGAGAAGGATATAATTTATCTACTTACAAGTTACAGGCTGAAATACCCAGGAGCCTGATGGAACTTTCAGCTGTGGTTAAGCCCTTATCAAAATTCATCTTTACTCTGGGACCTACTGAATATTGGAATGGGTGGAGTTCTAGCATTACTATCAATACCATGTACTACAAGGCTCTCATTGTTCCTTTTCCTTGCATGCAAAACATTCAGGCAACATCTGTGAAGAGCTGAAAGCAGGAACAGATAATAGGAAGCTAACCCTGCTTTGACCAGTTGTTAACCAGTTAACTCCTGAGCCCCACCCAACCTAAAACACTCCAAGATTTAGGTCAGAAGTAGATGGGACTGTGCATCAAGGCTCCCAGACAAGACTGAAAAGAAAAAACAGTGAGTGCTCAGATGTGAGACCCCAGTTAATTGCAATGAATGCCAGAGAGCTGGACATCAAACCAGTCAACCAAAGTACAGTATGGAAAGCAGAAAAGAGTGTTAATGGCATACTCTATGACTGTGTGTGATTACTAGAGAAAAATCATTGCTAGCAGAAAAAAAAAGCATGAAAAGTGTATGAAATAAAGAATCTGAGATATGATAAGAAATAACTTTCTGAAAAGGCTAATAGCGCTATATTTCAAACACCAACCCTTATTTGCTGCTCTGAGTGTAGCAAACTAAGTGAAGTACCTCAAATACAGAAGCAATTGATAAAGGCCGTTTGCTTTTAGCAAGACACCCTTAAAGTGACTGCAACGTCCTTTTTTGTGTGTCTGTCTTGGGCGACTGGATCCTAATCCACTATGGTCCATGGAACTATAACAGCCCAAACAACTATATGTAAGTTCAGAAAAAGATTCCCTAAGCAGAAGCAATCTAGGAATTAAATACATGGGGGGGGTAAAGGTCACTTACAGTTATCCAGCTGCACACAGAACAGCAGATCACGTCCACCAGGGACAGCAATGGTATCAGTAGGATAAGGGGTGTTACTTCTGAATATGAGTGATTTTTCCACGCACACTTGATTCACAGACCTGCCAAGACAAGCCCCCGCACCCAGGAAACTCTTAAAAAGGCTATTCTTGCAGAATTTCATACTTCATATTACTAAATGCCAGCAACACAGCAACAAGACACAGTGTTCCTTTCATCAGCTTGGAAGTTATCGTACAATTTGCATTAATAACCCATTACAGAAAGCTCCTCTCATCATTGTAGTAACTTTGTGGATACTCTCTATGTGTATATTTAGAAATCACTCTGAAACTCCCTGAAACAAGAAGTGGTAGAGCAATGCAGCATCCGCATATCTGAGCTCCTCTTGGTGCTCCTCACAACTGCCATCTGCAAAGACAGGGTTTGGCCACAGATTTTACTCTCCAGACAGCTGAAATCCCCACCGACAGCCTCTCAAGTCTACAACTGCCTTCCCAACTGCCTATTAAAGTTGGTTTTTTTTCCCTTAGAAAGACGCCCTCGGTTCCCAAGGCCAACAGCCTCCTCACAGACAACCCGCGCCCTGCTTCACCTAGGCCAGGGGTCCTAAAACTACGGCCTGCGGGCCGGATACGGCCCCCCAGGGTCCTCAATCCGCCCCCCGGTATTTACAGAACCCCCCGCCCCCCCCCGCCGGGGGCTGGGGGGGGGAAACCAAGCAGCCGCAGATGACTTCCTGCCACTTCATCCGCGCGCCGGCCCCCTGTTTAAAAAGTTTGAGGGCCCCTGACCTAGGCCATCGAGATGCTGCCCCGGGAAGCCCTGCCAGGCCCCCACCCGGAATGAGGCGGGCCCCAGGCCCCGAGCCGTGGCAGCACGGCGGCTCCAGCTGGGCGCCCGGCCCGCCCCAGCCCAGCCGCGGCAGTGCCGGCAACCCGCTCCCTGCCCACCTGCTGCCGCCGGAGCGGCGCGACGGGGCGGCGGCCACGGGGTCGCGCAAGCGCCGGGCGCCGGGCGGCAGAAGGCGGGCGGGGAAGCCGCCGGCGGCGGAACGGTGGCGGCGCGGCGGCGGAGCGGGACCGCTTCGCGGAGTAGCCCGGTGCGTGGCCCCTGCGGCGGGATCGGCGGCTGCAGGCGGGGTGCCGAGGCTCCAGGCGGCCAGCCGCGTCAGCAGCAGGGCCAGCAGCAAGCCCCGGGCCCGGCACATGGCGTCAGCTCGTCGCTAAGGGAGGCGGCCCGCCGCCCCTCCGGTCGAGCGGGGCGGCCAAGCGCATGCGCGGCCGGCGCCCACCTCCGGGCTGGGCCGTGCCCCGCTCGTGTCGCCGCTCTCGGCGGAACAGCTTGCGGGGGCTGCAGGCGCCTGCCGGGGAGGCTGGGCTGGGGGGCCTGTCGGAGGCTGTGGGCCTGTCGCCGGGCCTCGCTCCCCTAGCTGGGACGGGCGTGGCCCCGGGTACTAGTCGTTATCATCATAATCAGGAAGCCCCAGAGGCTCAGTTTATTTCTCCTTTTTGTCGTTACAGAAAGGTTGACGATGAAATAAACTCACCGTCAGGTTGTACCAGTCAGCACTAATGTTGCTGTCGATTCTGCTGGGCTGAGGGTTTGCCCCACAAAGCCCTGTGATTTGTCTCAGGTGCTCAAAACTGGAGAGCACGCCCTTTCCATCAGTACCGGCCAAGGGGCTTAGCCTCAGAGCTGCGGGACAGAGCAGGGTGGCTTGTCCTGAGCCTTCTCTTCTGGGGCCTTAGGAGTTGGTTTGTTGTCTTGTGGTGTGTCTTACGGGCTGCCCCGTGAGACTGCAGGGTCTCCTCAGAGACATTCAAAACCCACCTGGATGCGGCTCTGTGCAGCCTGCTCTGGGGGACCCTGCTCTAGCAGGGAGTGGGACTGGGTGGGCTCCAGAGGGACTTTCCAGCCCCCACCGTGCTACGATTCTATGATTCTGAGTCTCCTAAAGGATGGCAGGTTAACTCCTGCTTCAGTTTCCTGCAGTTCTGGATATTGCACCAGGCTCCAGAGGCACAGTACTTGCAAGCATGTGCTTTTGCTTGGTGTAGTAGCTTACATAATGTGGCATGGAGCTGCCTCTTTGCAAACTCAGCAAAGGATACTGTAGAGAAACATCAATGTAAAGAGGTGTATATTAGGAATTAGGCAAGTAATAATACAGCCCTGTAATGCTAACCACACGTGCATGCATCTTTGAGAGCTGAATGGCATGCTTAATGTTTTAAAGACGCTGTTTCATAGAAATTCTTGGTACGTTATTTCTCTGGCAGAATTAAATATTCTGCTATAGTTATATGGTGCTTAATCTGTTGGGTTTTGCTTTTGTAAAGTAGCATGTTTAAAAGAGTCAATTTCAGATAACTATAGATACTATATATAAAAAGACATTAGAAATCATCAAATTATTATGTATTCATATGGTGGCACAATGGCTGCCTTACAGCAGCTGTGTATAACATTCAATGTCAGATATTCTATTGTTTACATGGTATAAACTGAGTCAGTCACTAAGTAATCTCTTTTTTACCTTACATTACAGTGCATCATTTGGTCTGTGGAGCTGCCTAGAGAGAAACACCATTTCAGTAATTCTAGACTTTTTATTACAAACATTTCTACATTGTGTTTCAGATGGGAGAAGATTCTTAATTTTGACATGAAAATTCATTTCAAACAAATGCAAGAGCTTAGTTAAAACCACACACAGCTAATTCCTGGCAGATTGGTCTGTAAAGTTACATTTTTAAATTTAAAATATTTTTAAGATACTTTTTGTGAGGTTCTTTTCCATGCAACATTTAGTTAAAATCTGAAACTCACTGGCACACTATAACAAAAGTCTGCATGCATTCAAAAGAGTCAAATGAGGCAAATTCATGACAGAAAACATGTCAAAGATTATTAAAAACACAGGTACTGTAACAGAGCCAGATGCTTAAGGTTGCTGGTCATGAGCTGTTAGAAGCTTAGGGGATTCGTTACTGAGGAAATAACTGCAACACCGTGTTCTAAATGCTTCTTGAGCCTTTTACTGTTCATCTGTCAAAGGAAAGCTAACTGGCTAGACCTTTTATCTGATCTAGTTACATTCTTATGTTGTTCAGTAAGGACTAGATTTTCATCAGAAGCAGAGATTGAGAAGAGATACACTAAGCCATTATTTTTTTGGCAAGAAGTAATGACAGCATGAACAACAGATGAATTCTGTCATCGGATATTTATCATCTGCTGTCTTCTGCTCTCCCTAAAACACTTACTTGCACTCCTTAGTAGTTTTACTGCTGCAGTGATTTCATTATGAGTGTTTTCTAGGAACATATAATAAAAACTAAAATAAAAATAGATTGATTTGTGGACACCAGTGACCACCATTCCTCAGGGCTCAGTATTGGGACCAGCACTGTTTAACATTTTTGTCAGCACCATGGGTACTGGGATTGAGTGCACCCTCAGCAAGTTTACCAACACCACCAAGCTGTGTGGTGCGGTTGACACACTGGAAGGAAGGGATGCCATCCATGGGGACCTTGACAAGCTTGAGAGGTGGGCCCATGAAAACCTCATGAAGTTCAATAACGCCAAGTGTGAGGTGCGGCGAATGAAGAGACGGGACGCAGCTCGATGCAAGCAAATGTCAATTTATTGTACAGAAGCATGCACGACTTTATATACACTTTCAAAGGCTGCGCGTTTTAAACTAATTGGTTCTTGAAGCTAAGCATTGCATACTAGGCAATCCCTGATTGGTGGTTAACTACCAGCAATTAACCAGAAGGTGTTACCTTTCCTTGGCGCCATCCGTCTCCCACTCCCCTGCGCTCTGCAAACACGCCTCATCATGTTGATTGCTGTCTAGACAAGCTCGAGCACACTCCCCTCAGCTGATTGCCATGCATGGTCCTAGTTTCCTGACCGCTCCTGCATCTCCCCCTTCCTGTTGCACAAAAGAACCCCTGAAACCGAGCAAAAACAAGGCACAAGTAATAGAACAAATAAAAAACCAACTAAGACATATTATCAATGTCAAAATAACCCACTGTCCTTGTTCCATACAATTTTACAATTTCCCCTTTTTGCTTTTTGAACAGCTAGTACCAGGTTTGCCATGTTCTGCAGGGCCCTTGCAAACATGACAGCAACCAAGGCAATAGCAAACAAACAATACTGCCAATTGAGTGAATGGATGCCAAAAAAAAGTCTGAAATTTTCTCAGATTTTGATAACATGTTGCTGCAATGGGGCGCCTAAAATCCACGCAGCACATACCATCAAAATCCTCACAGCCATGTCCTTGAACCAACAACAAAAAGCAGTGGCAATTTTGACTCACATTCTTAACTGCCTACCAAACAAGGTGATTTAACTCTTTAATGCTTTCCCTGCTGTTACTCTGGATAAGAGAAGAACCGCTGCGACACGTTCCCATCATAGCCTCCTACTACATTAGCATCTACAGAAAGACAATTATTGACATTCAAAGCGTAAACAATATCAGCTTCTTTTGGATTAACATTATACATAGATGGAAGGGCACACCAAACAAGAACTGGTTCAATCAAAAAGTTCGAAACATCAAACATCGCATGCCTTCTTTGAACACACCTCTGGGGTCATTCCCTTCATTCCCTCTCTTTTTTATGCAAAGAGAGACACTTTACCATAACAGAGAAGCCCCTATTTACATCTGAGCCCGGACACAAACCGCAGCTGTATGCGCCACCAGGCTCAGGGCAGAAATCGTTCATGTAGTTACATGGCTATGTATCACTACAAGTATGCAGACACCTATTAAACACTAGATAACCATGTTTATCTTTCCTATTCTCCTTCACAATACCCAGCTGTTCTCTCATCTCCTGTTAGGTCAAATATTCTCCAGCTTCTTCTCCTAGATCTCTCTTCAGACATTCTCTATCCTCCTCTTTTTTGCTTGTTAATTGCAACAAGGCAAAGGGTGTGTGTAGCTGGGTGACCATGACCTGATTTATGTTACAATCAACTAAACACTGAATACAGGAAAAAAAGGTATGGGAGACATAAGGCAAACATCAATAAGGTGGTTAAAGATAATTATAATAAAACCTGTAATACTTTTGAGTCATGGGCCAAAGTTTCCCAGCCGTGAGAAGAGACCAAAGGCATCCCGCCCCTGGCTCTGTTGCAGATCTTTGTTTTAAGGCTTTTGAGTTTTGTATACTTTTGTAAATTAATTCACAGTGGTCACTCAGATTCATGTAACACATCCTATCAAAGTCTTCACACTTGTGTCCCTGTGCTAATAATGAAAATCAATAGCAACTCGGTTCTGTAGCAACATATGATGGACAGAATCAACATCTGTTAATAAGCCAGAAAAAAAAAAAAGAATAGTATTTGTAGTACTACTTTGTTTAGCAAGCTAGCAGCCTAATTTACTAAGCAAGTTAAGAGCGTGTACTATTCTTACAGAAGAGATTAGAGCAGCAAAAATCTGTTATGCTGCATTCCAGAACTCAGCCTGAGAATTACAGTCTGCTGTGAGTTCTGCGTTACAATCATTTGACACATGTTGGGGTTGCGATTGTGAAAGTTGCCCGTTTACAATTTTCATTGGCATTATCACAGCTAGTTGTTTTAAAAGCAACCCTTGAGCTTCCTGATGTTCGACTTGTTGCAAAATATTCTGAAGCCAATCAATCAAGTTAGTATTAAAGTTAGTGACTCTCTAGGACCCTGCAAGACTATGGCAAGACTCCCGCATCCTGACTGCCTTAATAGCCATCTCATTCATTTGCAAACAGTTGTCCCTGGGATACCTTGCCTGAGTCACAGAATCGGCACAGTTATTTGCTCCAGCTAACTGCTCATAGTTAACAGCAATTCCCCGATTAAGATTTTCAGTCAAGGCCACTACACATAGCTCACAAAAATCAGATAACCACATCATATACTCTCAGTTAGTACCATACAAAGCAATGACTTCCAATCATGCAGTGTGAGTGTATAAGGCTCTGCCATCACTTCAAGAAGGGACATAGCAAATGTATTATGAATCCCCCCTTCCCGCACTGCTTTGCTTAACTCTTTAACAGCCTCGTTTTGCACAGGCTGCCACTCTGCAGGTTGATTTGTCTGACAAAATACTGAACATGCCATAGCGACTCCCAAAACCCATCACTGAAGTGTTTCCCACTTGCATTCCCGTCACCAATCCCTCAGACCCCCTTTCACCCTCCCCCCAAAATACAATCAATGCATCAGGAGAGACGAGGGGGTGGGGGAAAGGTCTAGCTCCTTTTCCAGGTCTATAGGACCTGGATCAAAAGGTTTATCAGAGTCAATGAAATCATTGTCCGAGTTGTCCTGTTCCCGTGCTTGATCCTGTGTTGTGAGGGTCGCTGCAATCAGTGACAGAAGCTTTGGGGGCAGAGGAGGTGTGGACAGAATCGCCATCGCTGACTGTGTCTTGAGAAGAGTCGCGCTGTCGGTGGAATTTACAGCTTCCTCTGGTTTAGCACCGATAGTAGAGTTAGTCCACATCTGGCAAAGAGTAGTCAGAATTTGCCACCAAGATGTTAAATGCATTCCCGACACGGAGTTCCCCTCCGCGGCAGCATCATACAATTGGCTGCTGTATGTACACACTTTCATTCTTTCAAAGTCTCTAAGGTTTCTTGGCTGCTCACCTGTCTCGATGCATACAGGCGTTATCCTCGGGGTTTAGGTTGTCCACCTGGTCCAGACAGTAAGACGATCGTTCAGCCAAGCCGTCTCCTCCGGAACGCAGCCCTCTTCCACGAGCTGTCTTTTTTCCGTCCTTATTCTTCCAAGGCTTCGGAACACCACCATAGGGGTCACCATTTGAGGAGACTGAGGCACGGACTCTCTGATCTGACTAGAAGACCCTTTAGGAGTCCATATACGTCTCTTTCTGGGGACGAAGCCTGATTCCCCATTACGGATTTCCCACAGCTCACCTCTCACCTCCGGAGGGATTTCTGGCCGGCTCCTGCTTCCTTTCAGCAGATCATTCAAAGTTCTGTGGGATTCGCTGCATGTCGCTCAGATAGGCGATTCGAGAGCCCTTCACGTTAGATCCTTAAACGCATCACGTCGGGGTCACCAATTTGCGGCGAATGAAGAGACGGGACGCAGCTCGATGCAAGCAAATGTCAATTTATTGTACAGAAGCATGCACGACTTTATATACACTTTCAAAGGCTGCGCGTTTTAAACTAATTGGTTCTTGAAGCTAAGCATTGCATACTAGGCAATCCCTGATTGGTGGTTAACTACCAGCAATTAACCAGAAGGTGTTACCTTTCCTTGGCGCCATCCGTCTCCCACTCCCCTGCGCTCTGCAAACACGCCTCATCATGTTGATTGCTGTCTAGACAAGCTCGAGCACACTCCCCTCAGCTGATTGCCATGCATGGTCCTAGTTTCCTGACCGCTCCTGCAGTGAGGTCCTGCACGTGCGTCGGGGCAATCCCAAACACAAATGCAGGTTGGGTGGAGAATGGATTGAGATTGAGAGCAGCCCTAAGAAGGATGCAGGGGTATTGGTGGATGAGAAACTCAACATGACTTGGCGATGTGTGTTTGCAGCCCAGAAAGCCAATTGTTTCCTGGGCTGCATCAAAAGCCATGTGGCCAGCAGGTTGAGGGATGCGATTCTCCCCCTCTACTCCGCTCTCATGAGACCCCACCTGCAGTACTGCACCGAGCCCTAAGGCCCCCAGCATAAGAAGGACATGGACCTGTTGAAGTGAGTCCAGAGGAGGCCACGAAAATGATCAGAGGGCTGGAGCACCTCTCCTGTGGAGACAGGCTGAGAGAGTTGGGGTTGTTCAGCCTGGAGAATGTTCTGGGGACAGCTTACAGCAGCCTCCCAGTACATAAAGGGGCCTGCAAGAAAGTTGGAGAGGGACTTTTTACAAGGGCATGCAGTGATAAGACAAGGGAGAATGGTTTTAAGCTGAAAGAGGATCGATTTAGATTAGGTATTAGAGATAAATTCTTTACTGTGAATGAGGGTGGCGAAACACCGTAACAGGTTGCCCAAAGCAGCTGTGGATGGCCCATCCCTGGAAGTGTTCAAGGCCAGTGTAAAAGAAGAGACTCGAACTCTCATGGGTTACTCTAGGTGTGCAGTTTTAATCGGTCCAGCAGCGTTGGGTCACCTCCGCACAGAGTGACAAGCTTACAAGATTTTCAGTCACATATTTATAGTATCTACCTAGCCATTACATAATCTCTTGATTCCACAATAAGTCTTCTATCAGTTCCTATCTTGACAGTTGGTTTCACAAATTGTTCCGTATCTTGATCACTTCGCTATTTTGCTTCTTCTTTCAAGGATGATTGCTTCAGGTTCCGTGTGTCCCAGTTCTGAGTAATCACAATAGACAATCTCCATCGTTTCAGCCTTCTAAAGGTCAGGGTTTCCTGTTCTAAAAAGCTCCTTTGAACTGTCAGGCATAATCTTATTAATATTAAACTTTTATTGTCTAGCATCTATCAGCTGACTGCGCTTGCAGTCCTGGTTTGGGCTATACAGGGGACAAAGCTGAGGTGTACAGCCTACAGCAGCATTGATCTAGCATTTTTCCTCCAACAGCCAGGCTGGATGTGGCTTGGAACAACCTGGTCTATTGGAAGGGGGTTTGGAACTAGATGGTTTTTAAGGTCCCTTCTGACCCAAACCATTCTATGAGTCTATCATTTAAACTTTTATTCAGAGAATTAAGAATGGAGATTAATTATTACAAGTTATCTGTTCATGATCAGTTTCTAAACAAAAAGAATAACATGCATAATGTTTGTAGATAATACTTGCAGTTTGTCTAAATCTCTTTGCTGCCTTGAAATTTTGTTTGTCCCCTTTGATGCTGCTCTTTATGTGCATTCATGGCTTTATGTTAGTATGCAGCTTGGGGGCAGATGGAATGTGTATCTAGTCTCCTCAGTCATACCTGAATTTCAGGTACATCATGAGATAGGTCAGCATCTGCAGTACAGATAGTGTGGTTGGCCTTAAGCTTCACTGAGATACTTAGGGTAGAGCAAGGAAAGGAGCAACAGATGAGGAAGTATTACAGAAAAACATTTTTGTTCTTACATGTTAAAAATCACACTACAGAAAAGCCCTTTGAGAAGGATAAACTTGTAATGCATGATATGAGATGTTTGAATCTGTAAGCCAGTGCACAAGAGTCAGGAAGTAATTCTAATAAAAGTTAGTGCATATGGAACAAACCAATGGGTTTTTGAGGTCTGTATTATCCTCATTAGACTTACCTTGCCTGGAGGAGGGCTGAAATCATATACTGAAGATTTTGGACATATTTTCCAGTATGTCTCATCTATTCAAGGAAAGTGAAAGAATTTATATAAAAGGCAACTGGAGTGTCAGGTAACCTCCCTGATGCACTTTCTTTTGACCATTTACAGAAGATGTTCTATTTTAAAAGTTTTAATTATGTTAGTTAATATAACTACCGTAATCTCTTTATTTGCACAAACAGAGGTGACTGTAGTGCCAGTAAAGGGTACACCAAGACCCTTCAGCTAAAGCTATCAGCAAGACACCAAAAAGCAAACCAGGAATACTTTGCTTCTACCTGTAAGTTGTCAGGAGGCCTTAACTGTTGGGTTAAGTGTTGAGTAACAACTGGGAGGATGAATATCTATTTCTTAATTTCCAGATTTGAGTACCACAGTCATTCTGTATTGGGTTACAATTTAAGAAAAGTCAGAAATTTTAGCTAAGTAAAATGTGACCATCCCCCAGCTCTACACTTTTTAAAAATATAAACTGTTTTATTTAATCCCTTTCAGTTAATTTCCAAATTAATTCAAATGGTTGATTTTAAATTGATCTTTTTTGTTTGCTTGTTTCCTTTCTGTATTTTCCTGGTCATTTTACTATGAAATAATTCATAAATTTTTATATCACAATGTGACCACTTTTCATTATGTGGCAGTTAGTAGTTTTAAATTAAATTTGGGGGTAATACAGCAAGACTCTTCGCACAAGTATTTAATGAGGATGAATAATAATAGGAGTAATTGGAGACCTTTATGTTATTGTGGTGCCATTTTGGGTGTTAAGCTACATTTCAGGAGTGCTTCTTCCTGAGCCAGTATATGTAGCGCTTCCACATCTTGATTTTTATGTTAGGAGACAGGCCTACCTGTGTCCGGGATTCTGCCAATGGACATAAAGAAGTGGCTGGACTGTAGCTGAGTCATGCACCAAGAGGTTTATTGTACAAACATTGTAAGCATATCATGGTAAGTCACAGTGAGCCATTGCCATAACTACCTAACATAATTTAGACATGACCAATGCGTTGCTTTCGGCTTCAGAAATCGCCATAGGGTTACTATAGGGTTTTCTTTCCTTGCCCACCTGAAGTTTTCAGAGTAGTTTTATTTCTGTTTATTAACATTCACACAAGCAAGACAGCTACTTAATTTCAGTAGACTGTGTGGACTACCTAGGAGTAGGTAGGAGAACAGGTATAGAACAGGAAGGAGTCTACTGCTGAATCCTTTACATGCCCTTGTATATATTTGTAATGTTTCTAATGCTGCATAAATGTATGCAGCATGTGTGACTTGGTAGCTGGGCCTGCAGCATAAGAATTTCTTGCACTTACCACTTGTATTGTCACCCTTATGGCCTCTCCTAATACTCATCTTTCATTCAGCTAAGGGTGACCACAAGAAATGTCTTTGGAAACTCCCCAGCAATGCCGCACTTCAGAATGGTGTGTTCTGTCTGTCAGTATAGAACCAGTACGGAGTTTCAATGTAGCTCAAAGTCCAAAGGGCTTAGGTTTAAAATTGTATTTATATATGTAAGCCTTTATATTGTCTTCATTACTATGGTGATTTACCTCATAGAATCTGCCATGAGTAAGCAGTTGGGAGGAAACCATGGAGGCCTGAATGCTTCAGTAGGTATGTCTTGATGTCAGCCCAGTCAGGGAGCTACCAGGTCTTTTGGACTGTATCTCTTTTCTGCACTGTTGTTCTCTGAAGATTTACTTTTTCCTATCATAAAATTGTGCCTGGTGACATACAGTAAAATGAGTACCAGAAGATAATTGTTCATACCCTAGCCTACGGCTTCTTTCTGCACGGGCAGTTATGATCCAAATGTCCTGTGGCATTTTGTCCTGCCCGAGCCCAAAGCTTCAGCTGCTGGTGCTGTTGGCCTTATTCCAGGTGTCCTGTTGGCAGCTCTGTAAGACAGGGCCAAAAATTACTGGTGACAGCGTTACTGAAATCTCAGAATTAAAAAATTATCAACACCAGTGTGACATAGATAAGCAGACACTTCTTTATTGACAGCTGGGTGCGTGAGTGAGTCCTTTCATGATTAACGCACACCAAGCTTCAAAATCATATACCTCATATAGAACTTAGTCATACATATTCATGAGGTATTCATGCATAAACATAGTATTTACCAAAAATCATTAACATACTCTCGCTTTGTATGTTAATCAGCTTTTCAGTCCTTCACGCCTGTGCAAATTCTTCCAAGAATTCTGGGCAGGGGTCTCCGGGACATGGGCAGTGGTCATGGGCCGTAGATCTTCCTCATGGTGTACTTTTCACCTTTTGCCTGGTATGTGATGGTCTTGCAAGTTTGCAGTGTTCTTATCGGTCTGAGATAATTTATGGCCTTGTCGATCATCTGTTTCTTCTTCTTGTTTCTTTTAGTCGCTCCCTCTAGATAACTTATGAACAGGCCCCTTGTTAGAGAAAGTTAGAGAAACAGACTCCTTCTTTCATTAGTTATTTCATTAATTATTTCTTTCAAACTATGGTTACATGACCTAATTACTATACCTACATTCTTTGTGTAAATATATTTACACTTAACTTATTGTCCCTATTCCATACAATTTCTTTATATCAATTATTAAAGTTCACGATTTCTTGGCAGGTAACTACAAGTTGTTTCATTCAGTTGCTCTCAGTTCTTGGCCTTGGCAGAGAACTGTACAGAGGATTTCATAGCAGCTTTTGTTGTGCAACTACTAGTTTCATGAAAATATATTTCTTATTCCTCTATATTTCTATTAAAATGATTTTATAAATCAAATAAAGTTAATTAATTCTAACCATTAGCAAATCTGTAACAACAGCATTTCTTAGCAATACTTTTATCGACAGGAAGCTATCAATCGTTGCCTTTGTTAACTGAGCTGTGGCTGTCTTGAGAAGTGATTTTATACATGGTGTGCTTAATAATGAAAGCGTGCATTACACGCTTAAATGCACTGATTCCTAGGGGAAGCAAGAGATCTGTGCCATGGCATCAGCCGCAGCAGTAACACTAACAGCAGCAGCCTGCTTTCCCAGCGAAAGATGTTTCTACCTGCCGTGCAGGCCGCTACATCTCCCCTGCGCTCGTGTACGCCTGGTACCGCGGCTGTTTGCAGCGGGGCTGCTGCGGGGCGCTGCGGCTGCTCCTGCCGCGGCCGCCCTTGCTCTCCCGCCCGGCGCCGCGACTGGCGGCACCCCCAAGCCGGGGCTGCGGGCGCGGATCCCGCCGGGCAACTTTTGTCCCCCCCCGTGAGGCCGCCGGCCATGTTGTGGCGGCGCTGCTGGGATACGCGTCGGAGGGGCAGCGGCAGCCCGGGGAGTGGGCGGGGGCGGGGCAGCGGCGGGAGCGCGGGCGGCCGCCGTGTTCTCGCGTCTCCGGGCTGCAGCTTCCCGCAGCCGTTTCGGCGGAGCTTTCTGGAGGTGTTGCAGAGAGCTGCCCCGCGTCTCTTGGGGTGAAGCGTAGGCCCTGGCACCTGCGCCCCCCCGCGGATCTAGGCGCTGCGTGGGGAGGCGCGGCGGGCGGCGGCGCCATGGACGCGGTCGTGAGGGAGCGGCTCTTCGCGGCAGAGCGCGGCGGAGGTGAGGGGCCGGCGGCGGGATTCTGCCCGGCTTAAGTGAAATCAGAATCGCACTTTAAACACGGAAACGGCTCGATCTTAATCTGTTTTTCTGAATATATGGAAAACGTTATTTCTCTGAATGCTTCAAACGTGCTTTTCGCCTATGAAAAGAACTAACAGCTATAGTGACCTTAATTTAATCTAGTTTTCTTCCCGTTAAGTTTACTTCATATAATAGATTTAATGATCTGATAAATAATTTCTGTGTCAACAGAAAGCGAACTGTCGAGTTCAGGGGGTTGTGAATCGGGCCATCAGAGTGGTTCTTGTGTGCTAACATCAGTGATTTCAAATTGCCTCTCAAATTGCCAACTCTGAGAGAGAGTTAATACTTCATCTGGCAACTGTGGCAGACTTTGAAGGACATTTGATACTGTTTTCCTTAAACATTTGTAATTTATTTCTGTAAAGGAGAAGCAGGATGCCAGGTAGTTAATTTGAAATATGGTAGTTGTATCAGTCCACCTTGAAGCATGAATTATCTGTTACATTCTTTATTTCTTTTTTACTTCAGATGTTCAGGCTTTGAAGAATGCTTATGAGTTGATCAAATCAGCCAGTGAAGGAAAATCTGCACTTGATTCATCAGATATCTTCAGCACTGACTTACACGTTTCATGTGCTGAACAAGCACTTCAGGTTTGTAATTTAGGCACTTTATCTGTATTGAATAAAAACATTTATATGACATACTGTATTCACATTTACAGTTACTACTTACAAATACTCTCAAAAGTACTTCTGAAAAGTATTACACTTCTGTTTTGGGAGAACAGTTGTTTAAACATGCATTTTCAGTTAAAACTTGACCTTTAAATTACCACTTCTTTGTAGTCTGTGAAATATGGCTTGTGAAGTTTGTAATTCGACCAAAATATGGAAGGTATACCATAGTAATATGAAATAGTTTGGCATGTCTGCTTTTTCTCTTTATGGAGAACTAATGTTTGCAGTGTGGTTATGACTGCAGAAAACGTGTGTGTGAACAGTCCTTACTGGGCAGAAGAAGAAAAGGTAACATTCTTATTATGAAAAATTATTGCTAATTGAGCAGACTTCTATAAAATGTGGTAGAGGTTCCAAATTTTGAAGGATTTTTAAGTTTTCAATCCATGGATACAGGTGATTGGATTTCAAGCAGAGAGTTTCTAATAAAACAATTACTTCTTTTCCCCAAGCTGCAAGCCACTCAAATTCTGTCGTCTGAAAATGCAGGTGCAGCACTGACATCCATAGAAAATCCTGAAGGCTAATATTCATCCTTTTAAAAAAATTGTAGCCTTTATCTTAACAATTCTGTTAATGGCTATTAAAAAATTAAACAATTTTTGTATACTGTATGTTTTGTATGACTGACTCATTAGCTTTGTTAAATAAAAGAGCTATTTTTCTGTACATTTGGAATGATGAAAGTCTACCTTTAAGTTTTAATGAATCTTAATGGGTTTGTAGCAGATCTGATGTGCACGTTTACAGAATATTGTTTGCATACTGGTTTGCGGTTAGATGTTAATCTTTGAGTAGGCATGCATTTTTAAAAAGTAACAGTTCTTAATTAAGTATTTGTTGCATTTTTTAAATATTAAAATGCTTTTTTTGGTATTAGCTGGGATATCGAGAAATGAGCAGTGACTGTCTACAGATGTATTTTAAAGGAAGATTTCCTATAAACCAGTTTCTTGGCAGAGCGTACTTGTGCCAAGGGCAGCTGCACACTCCACTCTCTACAGATAATTTGGTGAGAAATTACAAAGTTTGCATTACATTAATCCAGTGTTTAAGAGTATTTCTTCCTAGGTTTTTATGTATTGCTTTCTATTATTTAAAAAAAAGGGTTATCAGGACTGTTGGAAAAATCAAAGGAAAATACATTAATGGGTAGTTTGGGAATAAACAAAACCTACCAACTGAATTAAATTAATATTGCTAATACTTTGGCGAGGAAAACAAAAGAATCCTTGCAAAATTTTTCAGATGATTGATTGTTTTAAAGTCAACCTTTTCACTTTGTTCATCAGTATGATACTTTCAGAGCAAGTTTAGCTGTAAATGGTAAAACAATTGCCGGTTTTATTCAGGATCACGCTAATCATTTCAGACTCACAGCAAACTGAGGAGTAAAGAGGCCCTTTGAGAGGTTGTGCAGTTCATTTCTCTTCTTTGGCAGTGTTCTTCCACCACTGGATCAGTAACCTTTCCATGTAGCACTTTGGATGCAGATTTTTGAAATGAGAGATGAAGCTTTCTGGTAGCAACTTGGTGGGATACTTACACTTCCAAAAGTTTGTGTGTGTTAACTATTCGATGACACTATCTGTACATGATGAGCAGTTTTTACTTCTGCTGAATGTAAAATGGAGTGGGATCTGTTTTATCTCTTTATCTCTTCAATATTTCATTTGTTCTCATACTGTGGTCAGTTTTGACAATTTGTCAATGATATCTGACCCCTGAAAAAGGCCTTAATAGATGTTTGTGTTATTTGTGTTCACAAATTTTCCTGCCAGATGTTCTGCAGTTTCTTTGAATAATGTGTTTGAATTAACTTTAAAGCTAGAATCTTTCCCCTGTTACGCTATCTGTACTTTCTCTGCCTTCTCTGAGTGCCTGTGCAGAATAACTGATCGCTGGTCCCTTTAAATCTTCATACATGTTTGAAAAGTGTTTTCTAATGTCCAGTTAGCCTTTTATATTTCTAAATTAAACAGCCTATTCTGTGATGTTTTCTAGATTTTTCTGTTTTCTTCTTGACTTTTGCTAACTTCTTAGAAGTTAAGAACCATCCTCGTACGTGCAATCCTAACTTGGTTCCTTGTGCTGTGTATTGTAATGATTTTAAGATGCATATTGTATCAGTTGTAAAATTTCTTCCACTGCTGTGTTCCTAGATCATTTATGACGATAGGAGTGGCACAGCATCTCATCCTGTATGACTAGTAATTGTCATGCACTTAGAAAAGATAAATTTGTCCTTATTTTGATTTCTGTCTTAAGGAATCCTTGTTAGCCAATTAAGATGCTTATGTTCTTAAGGGCAAAGTACAAGACCTCCGAGGCTCTTGATCCTGATTTTATCTAGACAGTTCCCACTCATGGCTCAGTAGCTTTCTTATGCCAGCCTCAGAGTCCAGTAAATCAGTCCCAACTCTCTTGCAGTTTTTAGTTATTCTGTTCTCTCTCACTGTAGAGAGGCCTCTGGTGTCATCCTGTTCCTGCTCATCCAGTTCCACCTCCACTTTGCCATTTCCTCTGCATCTTTCTCTTAGGCTTTCAAAAATCCCTTTTTATGATCCATCTTATTTACACCCTCCCTTCAGGTACTTGCACGTACTTATGAGATCCCCCCTGAGCCGCCTTTTCCACTCTCAGCTCTCTCAGCCTTTCCTTACATGAGAGATGCTCCATTCCCTTTATCATCTTTTTGGCCCTTTCTTTGGGCTCTCTCACAGTGTCCATGACTCTCTCGTACTGGGGAGCCCAGAACTGGGCACTACTCCAGGTGTGGCTTCACCAGTGCTGAGTAGAGATCTGGAAGGATCCGTCAGCCTGCTGGCAACACTCCTAAAGCAGCCGAGGACATGGTTAGCTGCCTTTGCAGGAGGGGCATACTGCTGGGGTGTTGGTGTCCACGAGGACCCCCAGGTCCCCCTCTGAAAAGCTGCTTCCCAGCTGCTTTAATGATAAAAAGAGCATGCCTGACACACCATTCAGTTGTCAACTTCTTGTTGGAGCTTTTCTGAAGAAAATAATACCTCAAGTTTTTTAATGCAGCAAACCAATATTATTTCTCTTTCCTGGCTTTGCTCTTGGATGTTCCTGAGCTTTCTTTGCTAAGAGCTTAAAAGGTACACAGCTTTGCAAGTTTATAAAATTTCAGTCCTGTTAATTAAAGTTTGGTGGAAACTAATGAAACTGAAAATATAGCCTGAAAATTTGAAATAAGGAAAACATAGTAATAGGCAGTGCTACCAATTTTTAGTTATTCTGTTCTATGACAGCAACTTATTATGGCAGCACATTCTATTTGAGATTAATTTGAAAACAAAAATTACGACATGTGAACATACTGAAATATGAAAATAATTTACTGATTTATAGAAGCCATATCCAAGTTGTTAACTTTTTTTTGTTCTGTTGTAGGAGGAGTTTGAAAAGTTTGTGATGTTTTTTATGAAGGCTATAGATTTTGCTATCCGTGATCAAAGGTAGGCCGTATTGATAGGATTAACTCTTTAACAGAGAAAAAGAATTACTGACTTAGGTTTTCAGTTTGTCTTTTTTTTTTTTTGTCATAGATTTTCATTAGGTAGTGTGGAGTTTTGTTGTTTGGTTGGGTATTTTTTTTGCTTTTGTGGATTTTCCTTCCATTTTCTTATTGCGCTTCTGTAACTGCTGCGCATGCTGCAACAATATCAGAATAACAAACAGTCTTAAATAGGATGAATCGGGCTGTTTAGGGCTCATAGATACCTCTGAGCATTTCTTATCCTTTTATGTTTATGCTCTGTATAAGGAGAGCACCATGTTAACTTATTTTAAATAGTTAACTACTGGGTAGAGTGTAGTTGCAAAAGTTAACATAATCTTGTGCTGTATGTGTTCTCAGTTTCTATTCAGGATTGCTTCTTACCAAAACACATAGGAAAAGTTCCAATTTTTGCTTCTTAGAAGTGTCTTAAAATACTCCATATGTAATTGTATGTTTATCTAAGTCCATGAAATACTAAATTTGTGATTCTTGTTTTTCAGATATTATTTTTTGATTTATAATGCCTCAGTTCTTTATTGGGAACTTGTGAGGCCATATCTTAAGCCTGGATTTCGCCATTTTCTTATTCCCAGCCTTTCTCAGATTGTTAAAGCGTTAAACCAAACTGAAGAGCAAGATTGTGAATGGAGAGCAGAACTCATGATGTAAGCTTCATTGTGTTTTTTTCATGTGGGCATTCTGTAGTCCTCTTCTACATGTGGCTGCCACCTTAGGTAGTCTTTAATAATGTACATTTTACTTCTTTAGTTCTGCTGGCTACACTATTTCTATTTTGTATGTTTAGTTTTTCTAAAATAAATCTAAAGAAGGAATTTTAAAGCATCTGAACTGATTTGCAATCTCTGATTGCAGTTCATGTTTTAACAAGATAATACATTTTAAGAGAAAGAGCTATCTGTTAGATAATTTCAAGTCTTTGCTAGTGAGGACAGATGTTTCTGGATTGAGCAGCACATGTAGGCTAAGATATTTGTAAGCCTGTGGTCAATATGGAAAATAATGTTAGAAAGCAGCCTAGTCAACACGCAGAGAGATTTTTTGCATCTTCAGTATTTAATTTCGGTGAAAGGAACAACAAGTAATATCCAAAACCTCAGTAAAAATAAATCTCAAGAAATAATGTTGGTTGAGCAGAAAATAATTGTTAATGCGAGGCTTTGAGGCTTAGAATACACAGTGGAACTGAACCAAGGGTAAAGGTATCATTTTCACAAGCTATTCCAAAAGTTTTAAGATTAGTTCATTACATAGGTGCTATGTTGCTTTGAAAAAACCAAACCTGACAGATGATGTCAGGAATAATCCTGACAGATGATGTGCAGAGATACAGTGTATACTTTAGGCTTGCAAGGCAGTTTGGGTGGGAAGGGACCTCATGAGATGGCTAATCCAATGTCCTGCTCACAGCTGGGTCAGCTGTTAGGTCAGGCTTAGGACTTCATCCAGTCAGGTCTGGAAGCAGTCAAGGGTGGAGACTGCACAGCCTCTCTGAGCAGCAGCAACGTCATTTGACTGTCCTTATAGGGAGAAAGTTTCTCTTTATTACCGCTCCAAACATCTCTTGTTTTAGTTTACACTCACTTTCACTTCTCTTCCTGCTGTACACCTTAGTGAAGAGCCTGGGTCTGTTGTCTGAAAAGCGGATTCGTGGCCTGGTGTGCAGTAAGTCAGTTTTCACACACTCAGGGAGACATTGCTTATTTATTTCAGGTTTGCACAAAGCTGGGGGCTGAGTGGTATTCCACAAAGCAAGCCCACCAGATGGGACTTTGCATCATATATTTATACAGAGTTAGTAAGTTTCCAAATCTGTCCTCTTTACACTGATTGATTAGTAATTTACATATAATTATAATATCGTTACAGAACTATTTCTACCATAACACATGATCAGGCGGTGGGTTTTCACCTGGGCAAGGGTTTTTTTGACCTAGGGGTATGTTTTTTAATATTATGAGTGTGGTTGAGTTAAGGATACAAGGACCTTGAGTCTTGCCAAGTTGGCAATGCTTCCTCAAAGCATCCTTATTGTTTTGTCAAAGCCTAGTTATTCCAGTGTGTCCTTGCTCAAAGAATGGCTGTGTACTTTGATTGCAGTCTAAACTTGTCAACTTAACATATACAAAGTGTATCTTGCACAAACCAATCAGACCATTTCTAATTTTCTGAGTTATCCTTCAACAGGTCCATCTTCTCAGTGATCTGCCTCCCTGTAGGCATATGCCTCTGTGACCTACTGTCTGTGCTCCTGTTAATACAAACCAGGATGCTGCTGGCTGCCTTCAGTTCCAGAGTACACTGCTGGCTGGTGTTCAGTTGGCTGTCCACCAGGACCCCCAGGTCCTTTTCAGTGCATCTGTGTTACAGAATTTTTGAATGTTTGCACCAGGCACAGGGCCTGGAAGAACCTCCTGGTGAAGACTGAGACAAAGGTGGCATTGAGTCTCAGCTCTCATCTTCTGATTTTAAGATTATAAGGAACACAGAAAGTTAGAAAATAGAAATTTTTATAATACCTGATTCTGCTAGTAAATTAATTTGTTGTTGGTAATTTTACTTTTAGAACTGCGGGGAATGTTTTTTTCCTAAGCAAGATTACAATGGAAGTCAAAAAAACCCCACAATCAACCCAATACGATATTGGTACTATCATGCACATTTACACTATTACCAATCATTTTGTAATAATCTCATAATAGTTGGTAATAAATGCTGTGTCAGTATCCATGTGTTACCATTCTTACATTTCCTGAGTAAGGGTGGAGCATAAACCTTGAGCTTCTACTGAGAGAAACAAGTTTTTATGTGCAAAAAGAATAGTGTCCCTGTAATTTTTCAAGGTCAGCCTTTTCTCAGAGGTGTTTTGGTCTGCTATTCTACAGACTGTAGACAGAACAGTTCCCAGTTCCTGTTACAATTCTGCTGCAGGTTTTTACTTCCTCTTTGTGAACTTTTCTGTTTCTTTGATCTATGACTGATGGTTTATTGCTCTGCAGCATTTTCTTTATAAGCTGAAATGGAAAGGAAATAAAAAATTAAATAACCTTTAGCATACCCTTGGGAATTTTTTGTTATCTAGAATAACATACATGCAGGTTTTTTGCACCAGACATACTCTTGATGAGGTATTGATGAGAACTAGCAAGTGCACACAGTGTATTTGTGTTATAAAACTAATGGTAGCATTTGGTTTTTCATACATTTTTAAAAATTTTTGAATAATTTTTATTATTATTACTGTTGTTAGTTTATTTCATGGAATCACAGGCTCTTTTTCAGTTAAATCAGATAGTGTTGAAAAATCCAGTAGCTATCTTGCAGTTCCCATCATGAAGTTTTCTTTTGCTAGTTGGCTTTGAAATACTAGCCTTTCCAGTAGTTAAGGGAGAATCTTAGAATCCATCTCACAGAAATGTTTTTCTCTTACAACTTTAAATAATTAATTGTTTTAATTCCAGGTGTTCTGTTGAGAAAAGTTAGCAAAAAAATTTCCAAGATTATTTTTGTGATCTGCAATGAATGTATGTTAACAGCTGTGTATCTCTGGAAGAAACAAAGATGTACAACTTTTGTGTTGAGTCAGTCCTTTGTAACACTAACGGCTTGTATTGCATTCAAGAATGGTACCTTGAATATAGTCTCTTGAAAAAATATAAGTAAGAATTATTTCAAGAAGTATTAATAAATACTGAATACAGATGTTTATTTGATCTGCAGGAATTTACTTGAGTGCTTCCTTGATGCTTCAAAACTGGAAGAAGCAAAAAAGTTTTCATCTACTGCAGCAATCTTTATTAAGGAAAACGTTCCAGATAAATACTCTCAAATATTTTCTTTAATGGTAATGCTGTAAAATTCTTTAAACTCACAGTAAGACAGGATCTGTCTCTGCATTTCTTAAGATCATAGTTACAATTATTAAATATATTGTTTCCTTGTTTTAAATTTTGTAAACTACCAAACAGTACAGTAGACATGCAGAGATTTTTACAATTTTTATATTTTTGGTACTATAAGCTGAAGAGCTCCCTACTGCTCCATGTTGTTTTAATACAACAAAGTATCATCAGGATAACTGTTGCTGACCCTAAAAATTTGGGAATAATTACTATTAACACAGAAGATGTAGTGGGTGCAACTTAATTTAAGTGCCTTATGCCACTGAGATCATATCTAGCATCTGTTGATTTTTGTTATGCTGATAAATACTTAAATGACCCAACTTGAACCCTATAAATAGTTCTGGGAATCGGAGTATATGACAAAGGCATGCAAGAAATGCAAACTATTAATTTGGGAAATAAGAGGGTGAAAACAAGTGTGGCAAAAGCAGAAACAGGCAAATAAAACTTGGAAGTTGCATGCAGTCATATTTTCTTTCATTCAGCTACACTGTCTGTTGTCCTTTTCTGTCTGCTTCCAGATCACTGCATTTCAAGAGTGTATGTTTATATTATAAAGTTCTCTAACATTTGAATTAAGACAACCAATAGACAACCTTCCAGTGGTGCAGTATTAATGAAGCAATAACATCTAGGCAAGCTCAAAATTACTTACGTATTTTTTAGATGCAATATTGAGCAAAGCTATTTGACAGTGGCCTTAAATAGAAGGATAAAGGAGGTCTAAAATTGTACTTGGGCTATGTGTTTCAGCAGGGCTACAGAATTATGATCCACACTATTGAGTGCTTTAGTAACAGCATACTTAAATCCTGCAAAACTTACTGTTCCAGTACAGTTTAGGTAATCAGTATTGACTGCTATGGGTAGTCAGCGTGAGAGAGTCAGAAGAAATGCTGTGCACACACTTAATGTGTAACTACAGTTAAATTGGGGTAACTACAGTTTATTGTCATTTCTTCATAAGTTTTTGTTACATATAATTTATAGTTACAGATAAATTTGAATAGGGCTCGTTTCTCGTAGCTGGATGAGATGATTTAAGAACAGTGCTATCAAAAGGTATTATTAAAAATGCATTAATTAGAATTCTAACTCAGGTGTCATTCCACATTTAGATTTCTGCTACTTCCTCTAATCCTCACTACGTGAAGATAAGTATAGGTCTACTAGGTGATCTTTGTGTTATCTATGGGAATGACATAGATTATCATAGTAGCCTGCCCTTAAAGTCCATGATGAAGTCTACAGTCAACATACCTGCTTTATTTTAGCCCTGTTGAGTGTCTGTCCTTTCTTTGCTTATTTAGTCAATAATTAAATTTTTATTTTAGGTATATCACAAACTAATGGATATTTCCCAGTTAGAGAAAGAAATACAAAACTCCATCCATTTTTCACTTATTTATAAAATGCAGATGCTAAAACTGTAAGTATTAAGAAGTATCCTTCCACTTGTACTTTGATGCTTGATATTACAGAGGTAGGGTCAAGTTCTTTTATCTTGTATGCCAGTACAAAAATCTGCACAGATTAGTTCCTCAAAAGGAAAATTGCAGTGATGGCTTGGGTAGTAACTGTCAGACCTGTCTAGAGAACAGCCCAGCTGAAAAGTGAGATAGTTCTTTAGGAATGTAGGGAGTAGTGTGTTATCTTAATATTCTCAGATGAAAGAATTTAAGAGACTGACATTTGTGTATCCAACAGATTGTGGTTTGGTACACAAGTCATGTATAAGAGAGTAAAGATGAAGTGGGGAAATCACACCTAAAATATAATGCATGATTTGCAAGGATGGAAAGCATAACACTTTAAAAACTTTTTAGATTTTAAAGGCATAAAACAATTTTGAAAATTAGACTTCATAACAAAACCTCATTTAATTTTTTTTAATGTCTCAATGCTTCTCTATTTTAAAATTATTAATTCTTAGTAACAATGGATTAATTTATGTTCTTGTAAGAAATCAGTTTTGCACAGCATTTTTCTTTGCTTCTGGAATAAAATTCACTATCTGAAACATTAATTCTTATGCTGGAATGTTCTTTGTGATTCATATCAGGCTGTCTCTTGAGTAACTTCCTTGACATACTGAAGTAGGTTTTGTTGACTTGATTTTTTTCTTTTTTTTATTTTTATTTGGTATTTCAAAATCCAAGTGATATATTGGACTAAGAGCTGTCCATTCTAAAGTTAGGAGAGTTATTTCAAAAATTTAATGCAATAATATTTCTTGTGAAAAATAATGATCAATTCCTAATATATTGCAGGCAGTGGGACACAAATGAGCTTCCCAGTGATGCCATCGCAAATCTGAATTCTTTATATGTACTTTTGAAAAAATACGATGTACCTCCAGCATCTGTTCTCAGTGTGAAGTGAGTTTTACTTGTCATAGTCCTGTGAAAGTTGATGCTGAAGCTGATCCTGCTTTTGATAAAATGAGATTTTTAAAAGGTCTTAGAATTGAGAAGTGCTTTTCAGACTTTGGTTTATTTTTAGCTTTTCTTGGGGCCCATCACAATTCTTCCAGCATCAGTTTGAAATGCAGACTGAAACTGAACTCTCCATTCCAGTAGTTATATCACAGATGTTACATATGGAAGGAATACTATGTTTTTACTTGTTAAGGTCAATCTTATTTGACAATATTCAGGTATCTCGTTACTTCTCCTATCCCAGACAGTACACTATACTCATTTGGTCATTTACAGAGATCCAGACATTTAGAATCAGTCTCCTACTGTGTGTCTTCTGTTTTCTTAGTTCCTAAATGACTGATGGGCTTGACTGTTTTGTCCAGCATTGTATTTCCAGAACTACCTGCAATCTTCGTTTGCTATTTAACCATCTTTGTGCTGCATACATTTTATTCTGTATTTTTTATGTTCTTCAGGAACAGTTTCTGTGAGACTACAGAAGTATACTATTTTCCATAAACAGATGAAGTTTTGTTTCTTTCATGTAGCCAACTTTAATCTTTTTCCTTGTTAACTGTGAGCATCACTAGTATAATTTCATCATCTAATATTCAGATGACTTCAAGATTTTCAAATACATTGCACAGTTATTTTCATTTACTGTTGCTATAATTCCATTAAAAAAAGTATCAGATTGTTTAAAGTGACGTTTTTCTATTTTTGAAGGATTCCTTTTATTCTGGAATTAGCTCGTTTTTCTATGAAAGTAAACTGCATTGAAGTTGCATATCAATGTATACTTGATCTGAAGAGAGCTGGGATTACTGTGAGTATTAATATTACCATTTTGTTTTGTTTGTAGGGTATAGGTAGAATAGGGTAATTACTTTTGGCAAGTAGATATTAACTGTAAATTTTTTGCCTGTGTTTTCTAAATGTTATCTGGTCTGTGGAACAGTTTGGAAGTTAAATGCTGCCTGCAGGTTTTGAAGGATTTAACACCAGTTTACCCATTGAGATTGTAATTGGTCACCCATATGTAAGCTCAAAAAGTAGTTAATGTTACATCCATTCACTTTAGTCCTTAGGAGTGCAGTATCAACCCTGCAGAACAGCATATGAATTTGAATTTTGATGAGGAGAAAACAGCATTTGTCTGGAGCATGATTAGGGGACTGATGGAAGGAAGAGTTCGAGAAAGCTTGCGAATAAAAAAAAAGCTGCAGTTTTTACCTTTTCTGAAAGATAGGTCTTAAGCAATGTAGTTGTCATTGCAGTGATAAATCCAGAGACATTGTGCCATAACTACACGCCGTAGTCTTTTCCTTTGTGTAGATCTTTCCTGATAGTATTTCTTCCTATACATTTCCCAGTTTTCTTTAGTAGGAATGATTCCTTTTCCAGCAAACTATTAACTTGATTTGTTATTTACTAACATTTAATAATTTTTACTCTTCTGTAGTATTTTTATTATAATGTTACTGTAGGAGTATTCCCTAGATTAAAATTTCATGCGGTCTCCTTAATTGATCATTCAATGTGTACGCCATTTATGATTACATATAACTGGCTCTGAGATTTGTTTCTTCTGTTCCTTCCCCATTGTTGTGGTTTAACCCCAGCCAGCAACTAAGCACCACACAACTGCTCACTCACTCATCCCTGGTGGGATAAGGGAAAAAATTAGAAGGGTAAAAGTGAGAAAACCTGTGAGTTGAGATAAAAATAGTCTAATAATTAAAAAGAAATTACAACAACAACGATAATAAGAAGAATATTGTAAGGAAAAGAGGAAAAAAATAACAGAACAATAAACCCCAAGAAAAGATAAGTGATTCAAATGAAAACAACTCCTCACCATCACCTGACTCATGCCCAGACAGTCCCCAATTCGTGGTCCTCCCACTAACCTTCCTCCCCAGTTTTATTGCTGAGCATGATGTCATATGGTCTGGAATATTCCTTTGGTCAGTTAAGGTCAGCTGTCCTGGCTCTGTCCCCCCTGCCCCCAAGTCCTTGTGCACTCCCAGCCTGCTTTCTGGCAGGGCAGGGTGAGGAGCAGAACAGCTCTTGATGCTGTGCAAGCACCACTTGGCGATAACTAACACATCCCTGTGTCATCAAAGCTGTTTTCAGCACAAACGCAAAACCAGAGCCCCATACAAGCTACTCTGAGGAAACTATCCTAGCTAAAACAAGTGCATCCATTGACAAACAGAACTGTTCATCACTGTATTCAGAAAATCAGTTTGTTTTTCAGATACAGAAATGTATGAAAAGGTGCCTGGTTGTGTTGTGATGCCCATTGAGTAAGTTTTAGTTATCTGAAATGTGCATGTAAGTGGCAAATACTGCCAAACAAATTTCAAAATTTATTTTGATATCTCTACTATAATAATCCTACTTTGAGTTACTTGTAACGTAAATTTTGCTTACCGTCACTGAAATTTTTTTTATTCCAGGTGTCTGCTTCAGGCCCATTTTTTAGCAAAATTCCTGCAAGTCTGAAATCATACACAATTTCATAGCATTCCACTGGAAGATGTGTTTAAATCCCTAGCTCAAAGATTCACAGGATTTAGTTTGAATATAGACAATAATAGCAAGTGCCCGGTCTGCAGCAGCAGTAGAGAAGCCTTGCTTCTATTTCAACCTTCTCTTCTCCCTTATAGTTAGTGGGTGTTTAAGTGACCATCTTCAGATTGCTCAGCATCATTTTGACAGTGACCTCTTCATGGTAGAATGAAATAAATCTACATCTTTCCAGTTCTTTGGTTTTTGCCAAATACTGTCAGATTTTCAGCTGTAACATTAATTCCCTTTCTCTATGTATTTGTCATTACATGATAGTGACACTTTTACATTCATCTGAGTTTTTTCAAGATCTCATCTCACAGAGATGTTATATTAACATTTACATACATAAACATAAAGGTCATAATAAGTGATTTGATAATAGTTCGTAATGGATGATGAATTGAGATGCTGCCTGGCTTTCACTACTGCACCATATGAAACCAAATACAAAGTATCTTGGATGATTTTGTGATTCTATGATCCATACATGTAATCTGTATGATTTAATAGATCTTTCCTGAGGTGTTAAAAATCTAACTTCTTTTTTCACTGAAAAGTTGGAGTGCCCATCAAGATGAATCCTTTCTGTCTTGGCTAGCTATCGTTTATTCCAACCATGCACCTTTTTAATAACATTTATGAGCAAGATTCCACTAGAGATGAAATCAAATTACAGTATAGGAAAATTCAAGTGTACACTTTTTCTTATTGCAAAGTCTGTCAATGAACAACTTTAAAAATCCTGGTGAGGTTATTTTGCAGCTTTGGTGTAGTTAAGAAGGGACTGCTGTTCAAACAACAAATTCTTCTCCCTTTTAATGTTTCAAT
This sequence comes from Falco biarmicus, assembly GCF_023638135.1. Classification (NCBI taxonomy): domain Eukaryota; kingdom Metazoa; phylum Chordata; class Aves; order Falconiformes; family Falconidae; genus Falco; species Falco biarmicus. The sequence goes on along the minus strand of NC_079296.1, from coordinate 56,429,156 downwards.
TATCTAATATAGTGGGATTTTCAGTAAGAAAGTACAGTGCTTTATTAGTGTAATGGGTTTAATCTTCATCGTATTCCTATTATTAAAATTACCATTTTGTATACTAATACTTCATAGGAGCAAGGAAAACTGATTGAAATAGAATGCCTGGAATGTGAATATGAAATAAAAAAAATGGGCCCTAAAACTGTGACTTATATCAAAGGAGTCATTGAGGTATGTTCTTTAACTGTGAGAGAAAAGTAAAGTTTTAATTTGTAAAACACGGAAAATTGCATTGGACTTGTGTGTCTTAATTACATTTTACTGATCAGAAATTCTTTCATAACTCTATATTCTTTATCATTGGGCCGCCAAGAAGAAAACAGGGAAAAATAAACAACAGTTGTATATTCCTCCCTTAAGTCTTCTGTCTGACTATGAAGGTTCATAATATATTACATGCAAAGGCAGCACTCTTGTTTTCATACTTTACATTTATGGGAGGTGTTTTCATAGAGTATCTTCAATTGGAAGAGACCCATAAGGATCATTGAGTCTAACTCAACTATTATTGCATGTTATGGGTGATCTTTTAAAAATTCTTATATCGGCAAAAGGCAGATTATTCCCAATAAATTGTCACACCAGGGAGGATTTTCTTAAGGTATCTATAGTCAGCTGACTCATTTGTAATTCAGACCATCAAAAGTAGAAGCCTAAATTGCCCATATTATCAATGGGATTAGATAGGTGCCTACAATGAGCAGTTTAGAACAGCTATTGGGGGCACCTGAAGTTCCTAAAATTGGAAGTGTGAATATGCTTCATGGAAATCAATAGTGTTAGTGCATAAACTTGCTCCCAACTATCACTGTTCTCATTTTGGAGTTCAGAAATTCCATTCATCTTTTGAAGCAAATTTGTCACAAATTCATCATAATATGAAACACTACTAGTACTGCTTAAATAAAAAATAGGATATTTAGATATTTAGGTACTTCTAAATACTCCTACTACAGTGTATGCAGTTGGAGAGTTGTTTGGGTGGTTTTTTTAGATGACATAACCTCTAAAAAGAACTTAATAATTAACAAGTGTCTGTTACTGCAGGTAAGGATTTGCTTTCAGATTTAATAGGAACCCAGTTTAATTGACAGTATGGCAAATCCCATTCGTAATATTATTTTTTTCCTGTCCTATACTGCATTTGTAGCTTAGTATAAAACCCCAACAAACTAAGCCTTCTGAATTCACAAATACTTCACAATTATCGATTTCTGTTTGTCATAAGAAAGGGGAATAGCTGATAAGACTTCTTCCTGAAATACGTAGTAGCAGCATGAAGTACCTAAAAGAAATACTCCTTAGTTATCAATGCCTGTTTAAAAAAGAAAAAAAAGTTTCTGTTAAAGAAATTATTTTATAAAATGTATTAAAAATGTTTCTGAAGTCTGCTGACTGAGGGACTGCTTTCTATTGGAAACAGTCCTAAGATTAAACTTTGGAGGTATGTGTAAAAAGTTGTATTGATTAAATGTGATACATGCTAATTAACTTTTCATTTGTGTAGGCTCAGCTAGAATTGATAAAAAATCTTGAGTTAACCTTAAAACATGCAGTTCAATTGGGAGATCCTAATGTGATTCAGGTTGTTTGTACAACCCAGTGGAATCTGTGCTTACCACTACTACAACACAATTTGCATCAATATGTACGAAAACCATTGATATCAATTGCTGATATCCTTGAAGAGATTGACAGGTAACTTTCTATGCTGTGTACTTTTTTATTTGTCACTTTGAAAGGTCTAATGGCTGAGCATCAAACTAATTGAAAAGCTCAAGCTCTGTGATGTTAAGCGTCTTTGAAAATTTTCGTCTAGCTCATAGTAAATTAATATCTGCATATTGCATACATTTCCTTGTTATTCATTTAAATATAGGTTTCTTTCAGGCAAAATCTCATACTTCAATGGCCTATAGTTAATACTGAAATTTGTTAGGAACTGAAAAATAATGTAGTTAATCAAAATTATGAGAGAAAATGCCAAAGCTGCAGTATGTGTACATGTGTTGGAATGTGGTTTAGATTTATGTATTAGCATAACTTCTGTTGATTAAAAAAACGCAATTTAAAAATTACTCTTAAAAAAGATAATAGCTTCTATATTGCATATCAAATAAGACACTTCTTGCAATGCACAGCTTTTTATCTTCGATGACTTCTTTTTAATTGAAAAATCTAATGTAGTAAGAAAATGAGTATGTATAATTTTTTTAGATGTATTCTTCTGTTTGCTGTTTTGTTGTACTTAACCTTAAGCACCTAAATAGCTTCAACTTTTTCATTAATCTGAGTGGAACAAGTAAACCTTGGTATGTGGTACTTTGTTAAGTATGGGCCTATATATAGGCTGACTACTAAGAACAAAGGTCATAACTTTTGTAGTAGAGCTAGTTACAATTGCCATAATCTGTCTTTGAGCAGAACAGTAGGTGGTTTCTGTAATAAATAAAAGTATTACAGAAGAAGGTGAGAAAAATATTTTCAGTGTTTTAAAATGTGATTTTTTTAGTTGCCTGAAGAGGGAACAGAAGACTGAAGAAGCAGAGATACGCATGTGTAAAACCACTATATTGTATTACTGTACTGCTCTTCAAGCATTTCTTATGCTTTCCATATAAAGAGTGCAATATCAGCATATGTGATTTTGATATTTATGCTAAATGTCAGTAATGACAGTTCTTCTCTAAAAGCTTGCAGGTTAGGTTTTTGAGGGGTACGAGCTTGGTTTTTGTTATTGGTATATTCCTAACAATCCAGTAGACTCAACCTCAGCTCTGAGGTGTTGCTGTCACTAGAGGTTAAATGAAGTCACTCGTCACTATTAATTTCCCCATCTTCATTTTTGTTTTGATTGTAGCATTAATTTTAATTACTGTGGTCCTCAGTAAAAGGGTGATCCTTGCTTAGTCAGGTTAGCTCTAGTGTGGACATACATTAATGCTCTGGTGTGATGTTTAATAGCCTTGGAAACCTTACTGTTTTATTTTTCATAACATTGCTTTCATTTATCATTATCATATATTTTTGTTTTTCTTCCTGGAAATAATCTGAAGTAGCATGTAGAGCTCACACTTGTCATCAACAGCTTCCTGGGGCAGGTGATAGATAGGGAGCATAGTGAGACATGCAGTCTTCGCTGAAGGCATGCTGACTTCCTAGACTGGTTATGGTAACAGCTGGGCAAAGACACTGCCTGCAGTGAGCATGTATTCCTATGGTGAGCCAAATCTTGAAAAGTGGTGAGCTAGTACAGTCAGGACTATATCTTAAGAAGTGTTATGAACAGAGAGTGAACTTTTATCAAAAGTAGCTGTTACCCAGTACATCACGCTGTCTGTGGGATTTAGTAAATTCTTTTGAAAATCTGTTTGCTTGATGTACATAGCTACAGTGTGGTACTGAAGAAGAGTTCTGCTAATACATAAAGATCTGTTACTCTACATGGTATGCTTCCTCTTCATGGCGGTGTTTTCTCATGCAGGGTTAATGGAGGTAAAATAGAATTACATTTTCTAAGTAATTTCATTTAAAAGGTATGATAGTGAAAATGAAAGAGACAAAGGAAATACCCATTTTCATACTGGAGGCACTTTTAATTATTGACTTCCGCTTTTAGGTAATTTTTAGGTCTAAGATTTTCACTTTGCCTCATTTTAACATTTTACATTTAAATTCATATTCCTTAGCATGTTGGTTTTGTTGCGTTGCCAAGTTCATATGGAAATAGCTCGTATTGAAGAAGATGAGGATAGAATAGAGGCTGCTATGGAACATTTGCAAAAAGCTGTACATCTAGACAACAGTGGGCAGTATCAAGAACATCTAAGATTTACTTTTAACCGTCTTCGTTTGTGCACTATGCTGTATAAGTCACCTGAGCGTCTAGAAGATCAGGCCATAATAATGATTGAACAGGTAATCATGAAGAATAAGGTCAGTAGGTGAAATGAGTTTGGTTATTAAATTCTGGCAGAGGAAAGCTAGCTGTTTAGTAGAATTGCATGTTAGTAGAGCCAGCATCAGCTTGCTTTTAGCAAATCGGCATTGGTTGGTTGCCTTGAAACACTCTGTGCATTCTCTCTATGCTGGTCATGTTGCTTCACTCGCTGAAGATGCAGGACTTTTTCTACTTACGTTCAAAGCTTATTTCTTGGGAGGGAGGGGGAAGTTACCCATTAGCAAAAATAACAGCAGAAAAGAATCCTATTCATAATTGTCAACAATTAGAATTTCAGTGCATGGAACAGTGTTTTAATTAATGAGAGGAGCAGTGACTGAATGGCTAAACATCCTAGCTGGCTTTGAGATGTCATTATTATGTCACACTTACAAATGATGCTTAATAATATAAAGGCACAGTGTGTTCATTGTCAGGAGTTACTGCATCTAATTCTGTTGTGGTGCCTCATCATCTGGACAAAACCCATATTGGTAACTGACTGTTAGTTGGCTAAAAGAAATTTCAGCTATACGCCATTTTTGGATATTCACAGAAATTAAGATGTGTTCACTGAACCTAAGATCAGTACTGGAAAGCTGCTGGTGAGTTGATACGTTTATTGTTAAGACAAAGAACAGTGAAGATTTTATGTAGTTTAATGCTTTTCTATACAAGCTTACTCTGTTTAAGTGTTAAGGAAAAAAAAAAAAAGCACTACACCTCCTCTGACTTCGGCTAATTCTGCATGGACTATGAATTTTTTGTAACTAGCATTGTTGCAATTGCTAGTTACTGCACAACAGATATGTTATGATTGGTTTCTAAATAAATGCTATTCTTAAGAAAGTATAACATAATGATAGGTTATATACTAAGGAATATACTGTAAAGGTCCATGAGGAGCATGAACAGTACTTTTTATTCTGTTCTTTGATGTAGTCATGTCAAGATCAACCAAAGTTCTACAGTCACTTTCAGTAATAATACTGCAGAATGATGTGTGAGATACGTGAAGACAGACAGTTCCTATAGGTATTTTTTGGTAGTATTAAGTTCTATGATCTGCATTCTGTTATGTTTAGCAAATAAGATTTATAAATGGGAATATAATAAAAAATAACCTTACAACACTTAGTTCTTTTCTTTATGTAGGCTAAAAGGGGAAAGCAGAAGGATGATGTGAGGAAAAAGAGATCCCTTCTGGTAAACGCAGGTCTTGCAATAGCTCCTGATTCATTTCAAATAGTCCTTGACAGTGAAAATGAAGCTAAAGGTAACGTACATATGTGTGACTAAAAGTTACTACACTTGACTTTGATTGCTCTGCATGGTCTTAAAGGTAGGATAGGACTTCTAGCAAAAACGTGTAGAGAACGTTGCAATACAGGTGAAGTGACAGTTCTGCTGAATTCTGTGGGAAAGCTGCTATAGATCTCATTAGGTATGTACAATTTATATTGTGATACTGGAAGAGGAAATGTTAACTGTTTTCCCCTTCAAATTCATCTGAATCTTACTTTTGTGCTGTAGTGTGCTGTAAGTTGTGCTGTAATTTTATTTTCACTGTGTGCAGCTCCTGAGTGTTCTTAGTCAAGGTCAGTTTTAAATGGTATTTTCAAGTTTCACCCCATAATAATCTGTGTTAATTACATACAATATTGGGTATTCGTTCTATACTGTAATTGTCTTTCTGTTCTAAAATCTTTTTAGAGAACAAGATTTGCACAAGAGGTTTAGGCATTGATCATAAATAGCCATGTTCTTTAGTCCACAAACAGCTTTTGTTTGTGGCTATACAGCCTGTTGTTGAAGAAGGGACAGGGAACATCTTCCAGAATGCTTTAACTGTTCTATCTTGTCTTGGCAATAAAGCAAGTACGTGACTAATTTAACTAACTTTCTGAGTATAGCCAGTGTAATCCCAGAGTAGACATTATTCTGAAGGAAGGGAATACTACAGGAGTCCTATAGCTTCCAAAGCAGCTTGTTTGTGCCATGAATGGCTATGCATTTCTCTCATGCTATCTATTCAGACAAGCCAAAGTTTTGTACCTTGCATATTCTCATTTGAAACTTGATCAACTGATGACTTGTACGGAATCAACAGTCCTACTTCATGCAGTACATTTAAGTATGTGAAAATCATTTTGTTGGAACACGTTTTCATACACAATTTAAAGTGATAAAATGCATTGTGTTTGTGCAATGAGGAGGATTCAAAGCATGCATATATTACTACTTGCTCTTGAATTTTCGCTTGACAACTGTAAAATTATATCCAAACTTCCTCAGAATAAAGTTTACTACATATTATCCTTCCAAGGTAAGCCATTAAAATGAGTGAGGTTATCACAATAGTACAGTTACTACAAAACTTTCTATTTGACACAATGTTTTGTAAAATTTTGTTTTGAAAGATTTCAGTTATTCCTGATGCTGTCATCCAAAGAGTGAGTTTTTTGCTTTTTCCATGACACTTAGGTTACAACAAAATTAAACATGTTTATTCAAGGAATAAGAAAAATGTATATGCAACTCTATTATTAAAGTACACACAGGCCAGGACATGAGATTTGTAGGGTTATTTTTTCTTTTTAAGTTGCATAAATAACTGTGCACCAACATTTCATTCTTTTTGATGTATATGCTGGCCTAATTTAGTGAGGATTGTATCCATATAGCTAGAGAACAATGTACTTTTTAAATCCACAGTTCTTTACTCTACAACCTTTCATAATATTACAGTCATTATGTATTATACTGAAAAAATTCTGTCAGTTGATCTATGTGTATAGTTAGGTAACACAGCATATAATATGCTGGGTAATGCATTGCAAAATATTTTTGACAGGAAGGGTAGGACGCTCTGCCTTCCTCTTTTCTTGTAAGTGAATTGTCCTGGTTTCAGCTGGGTTGGACTGAATGACCTTCTTAGGAGCTAGCACAGTGCTGTGTTTTGGCTTTGATGTGAGACTTTTCAGTTCCTCAGGCCTTGTTAGCAAAAAGGCTGGAGGGGCACAAGGAACGGGGAGGGGGCCCAGCCAGGCCAGCTGACCCAAACTGGCCGAAGAGGTGTTCCATCCCATGGGACGCCGTGCCTGGTATATCTACCCGGGGGATGGCCAAGGGGGCAGGTCGGTGCTCAGGGACTGGCTGGGCATGGGCTGGTGTGGTGAGCAGTTGCATCGTGCACGACGTGTGCCTTTCTTCCTTTCCCTCTGGATTTTATTCTTTCCTTTCCCCTTTTCATTATAACTGTTATTGTCGTCATTGTTATTACTGTTCTTTCTTTTTTTATTCTATTTCAATTATTAAATTGTTCTTATCTCGACCGTCGAATTTTGCATTCCTTTCCAACTCTTTCCCCCCACCTCCCTCTGGGTGAGGGGGAGTGAGCAAGCGGCTGCATGGGGCTTAGTTACCAGCTAGGTTTAAACCATGACAGTAAATGTAAGTGAACCTGCTTAAATATATATTTTAAAGCCAGAAATACTTTTATATGTATTTGCTGCTATTATTTGGCAAAGTTTTTGAGGATCATGTGACAATCTACTCAGTTTGCATTATATTAGGGTTCATTACTTAGATTCAGGTGAATGTACAAACTCATCAGATTTCCCAGTCACATCATGTTACTTGTATTCTAATATTCCAATGCAGAACATCTCCTCTATGTCATTACACTAAAAAAACCCCAAAATCTGTGATGTATCTGAACCACTGGAGCAATTTTCTACCTTAGGGAGTGAGCTTGTTCCTCCCTTGCATCTTTTTTCTGTGCTGGTTATTTCTTTGGTTAATATTTTTGCCCAATATCTTGTTGACTTAGTAAAACAAAAGTCAGTATTCTCAAATTAAAACAAAACAACAAACTTTAGTATTCTTTGAAAATGTGTTTGATTAGATAAGCATTCTTAAAATGCAGCATAAATTACTTCATCCATTTACTCTTGACTGAGGCTAATTAGAGCAATGCATGTCCTGTCAGAAAAGAGGTGTACTTGAGATATTTGGGGGCCAAACAAGCATAAATCAGGTTTTGTGTAGGACAGCTATATTTGAAGATACAGGCAAAATGCAGTAGATGCTGGTGGGGTGTAGTTTTTTCATGTTAGTTGGATTTGGAAAGCTTGAAGGACTGAAAAAAGGGCTGAATATCGAGTGTTTCAGCAACTACTTATGAATCGAATTGCATACCCTTCATGTGTTTTTTTTTTCATCTCTGATACTTAAAAATTACCTTAAATTCTTCTTTCTTTGCTAAGTTTCCTCAGGTAAAAGTAGGAGCCAAATAAGCTACCTCTGTGCAAAAGCACAACATCATATTAAAAGCATAGAGAAAGCTGAGGAACATGTTAAACACTTAAGAAATGAAAATGACAGGGAGAGGTAGGTATTATAGACAAGTGTCTCTTTTGTCTTGTGTAGAAGTCTCTAATGGGAAAGTTTCTTACTGCAGCTAAATTACTTAATGATACCTTGTAGGAGGCTGAATAGAAAACTTCAGTCAGACCTGGCAAAGCATTTTGAACATCTGTTTAACTTTATGACTGAAAAGTTCCATTACATTCACATGCTATGCATAACTGTATTCTTTCCCTGTTTCTAATCTGCTCTCTCACATGCACTCATAAACTCACCTATTCTATTGATACGTACTGAACAAACAGAAGGATGAGTGAATTAAGGCTGGAAGACTGAATAACATGATGTACAATTGAAACTTTGCTGAAATATCTTTTTACATTCTTGAATCACATGGCATGCTACATCTTGTTTGTTAAAGAAATGAACTAGTCCATTCTGAGAGTCAGAAAGATACAGGTTTTGTTTTGACTATTTGTATACTGGTTTATCATCCTTCATTTAAAAGGAGGTGTTTCATTTGTTTTGCTGCAATAAAAATTCCTGTGATTAAATTTAAACTATTTTTTCTAAAAAATTCTAAAGTCCAAACTTGTTTTGAAATTCTCAACACCAGTTTTGAAATATTTGGTTTATTTTATAAGATAGATAATTAGGGGTGGCACACATATTTTGAAATGTCAGTAAAGTTACTATCCAAAACAAGAATTTTGTCCCACTCCTCATCACTGAGATAATATTTTTTTAAATTAATAAAGTAATATTAATAAAGTAATAGTGTTGTCTTTGCCACTGATAAGAAGTCTTCAATTTATTAATTTTTATTAGATTTAAAATTTTATTTATGATGGCCATCATTTGTTGACATTAATTTTTTGTTGATTCTGAAGTGTGGAAGATAATCCTGTTTATGAAGTAATTTTATGTATGCTTTTTCTTTGGCAGAATTATACTTTGGGCAGATTTGGCAAAAGTTGCACGTAAACAAGAAGTATGGGATGTCTGCCGTGCAGCATGCAGATTTTGTCTCTTGTATGATGATACTTTGTTTAGGAAGGTAACAAAACCGAAGAAAAGTAAGTGAACAAATTGTTTTGAATGTTGTAAGAGGAACTTTTTCCTCATTTATTAGGGTTACTTGACGAAGTCGGCCATTATTGTTATTTTCTTCCCCTCCCATTTGTGAAGTTCCCCAAGACTCTTTGTCACTGTATGTTGGCATACATGGAATGTTCTCTCTACTTCCAAATCTAGAAATCAGTTAGTACATTTTTTTCTGCTGGAACTGTACTCTGCCTTCAGAAATGTTTTACCAGTGCTAAAGAAGAATATCTACATGAAATGTATCTAAGAAAAGAGGTTAATTCCCTGATGGTCATCTAAGTCCATATTATCCATCTCTGTCATACTTAATTACCTGAAAAAAAATGGATTATTATCAAGTTGTATGAGGCTCATGTGGTAACATTTTTTACCCTTTGCTCCTTTATTAATGGTTCCTCTGAGGTATCTGATGTTGTTTTGTGCCTTGTTCCTTGAAGGTCTGCTGAAAACCTACCGCACGCTCAAGAGTTCTCATCTTCAGGGAAAGAGCACTTTCAAACCACTAGCTGCTTGCTGACTTTTACATATATATGTTAAAAGGTTTTTCTGCCTGGGAGTTCATGAAATTCACCTTAAAGAATAGATGAATTCTAGTACCCACGCTGCTGGCTGTTTTTTTTTCTCTGGCCAATGTTAATTGAACCTATTCCACATTTGTTTCTCTAGACTGTTTCCAAGGTTCACTTAAAATAGGGCGTTTACCTGTTTTCTTTCACAAGTTTTGCATCTCTGGGCTAACCATGCTTCATGTTTCACCCATTTTCCAAACTTAAGAGAAAAAGAAGTAGTTACCAGAAACTCAGTGCAACCATGCACCAAAAGCATTATTAATAGGAACTGGTATGTTCTTTTTTCTTTCACGAGTTTTGCATCTCCAAGGTAAAGGCGATCAAGCAGAAGATCAAGACACTTCCCATTTCTCTTCAGAAGTGTTTTAGATTGCTCAGTTTGTTATGAGGTTGCTGGAGTTGGTTGATGCTTTCAGAGAACTTCACTACAAATTAAACAATAACTGCGATGTCGCTGAAGGTCTCCGTTCTCAAGAACTGTAGAGTGTCCTCCTGGAAACCCATACATACCTATATTGGGTGCTGCATGTTTCTGTAAATGTAAAGGAAACAATGCTGCATTTGGTGGAGCAGTTGAGGAAATCTGTTCTGGGCAGTTTCTAACTGTGGGAATACTACCTGTAGTTAAATGAAATGTGGATAAGCCTGTAGATACTCAGGGCCGGAAGAGAAATTTATGGTTGACTGGAGTTCTCTGAGAACTTTTGGCACTTCGTTTTCATGTTCCACTTAAGTTTTCTTTACTACTACTAATTCTAGGATTAGTGGGTGAGAAAAATTAAAGGTTGTCTTTATATGTATATCATATTGAGGGCAGGGCAAAGATAATTGTAGCGTGAAGACCCTCTATAGAGGTTTGCTTGGTTGTCAGGCCTGAATAAAGGCAAATAATTCAAGACACTCCAGAGTTACAGAAAAATAACACACCAGTTCCTGTTCGTGATACTTTTGGTGTGTGGTTGCCCTGAGTTTCTGGTAACTACTTTTTTTTCCCGTTTAGTTTGGAAAAGAGGTGAAATATAAAATATGGCTAGCCTGGAGAAAGTAAATGTATGATTAGTATAGGAACCAGGAGCAATGCAGCCAAATTATCAGACTGTAGGTTTTAAGAAAACAAAACCATTAATTTTTGACAGAAATTAAAAGGTTATTTTGGAATATCAGAGTATGGTTTAAAAAAAAATTAGACAAGCCCTCATGTTACATTTATGAGACGGTATGGAACTTGAAGGGTCAAACAGAACTTCTGGTTCAGGAGATTGCTTGGATGCAGATTCTAAAAAACTGCAGATAGGCCAGGAAAAAAAAAGTAGCTTTCTGTATCCTACTTTTTATGCCTTTCCTCAAACACCCACTACTGGCCAACAACGTAGAGGGAACCCACTGTGACAGCTTTTATGCTCTTACTTTGTGTTTATATTAAAGTAATCTTGGTCCCTTTTCTTCATTATTAAACAAAAGGAAAAGAGTGGTATTTTTCTCTTTATTGATGTGTGTGTTGCCAGAGCGTCAACCCCATTGCTGATTTAAACACACTTGAAATCGTAGCTAGTACATAGTGAACAGTGCTCCACTTCCATTGATGGAATAAAATTGAACTAGAGGCCATAGGTTATATTCATATTACTGTAATTTCAGTATGCTATGATTGGAGCAAGTTATTTGCTGCAAATACTGGAGGTTTTGCACAAATGCAGCAGAATCGCAGGTAACCAGTACCTCACCACTGCTTGAGAAGAATGAGTTTTGAGTGCAGTAAATTGTACTGACAGAAAAAATGAGTGAAATATTTTTAAATAAGTACTTGTTAACTCTTTCTTGTGGATTTATGAATGTGTAGGGATTTATAAATTTTAAAATGAAGATGATTTTTATTCTGATTTGCATGGTAGTAAATAATGGATTTATATATTTCTTTACTTTTAGCACAGAAGAAGAAAGCTAGTACAACTATAATGGATGACGATCAATGTGACAGGTTACCAGGAGAATCATTACTGCCTGCTAAATCTTTCTCTTTTGAAAGAGATTTACTCAGAATATTAGCAGAAATAAGATTCATTAATGCAGAGGTAAATAAATTACATAGCTGTCATTCATATATGTTTAATTTAGCTTTGGCTTCTGTATAATTCTCTGTATATATCTTAATGCACTGGAATTTTGAGTTGAATGATTGTCTATCTCCACAGGAGCTAAAGGACGAAGTAGTTTCATGCGCCATCTTTATCAAAATACTGTGTGAAAGTACCTGTAACAATAGTTTCACTGAAGACGGTGATAACATTTTGTTCCAAGAGATTCTATTGTAAATGTTTGACATGACATTTTATTCCTGGATCCTTAAAGTTCCAGCATGATTAAAAAAAAGTAAAGAAAAATTTATTGTCTTTTGTCAGTGAAATTATTTGGTAAAATCAGCTGCAGACAACTGGAAGATTAGGAAGTATTTTACTTTGATTTGTGTATAGTTGTACATGCCCGTAAAACATCTGGGAAAGCATTTTGTATTTTTTAATTTTTGAAGAGGAAACAATAATATAATAATACTAAGTTACACTCTATTTTCACAATGATAACCTGGGCATAAAATTTATTTCTCTTTATCTTTCCAGGCAACTGTTAATTTATTAAGATTTCAGGGAGTTCAACTGAATGATCATGCCGTACTTCCAGAAGATACAAGTCAGTATCATCCAGGATATGTTTCATATCTTCCCGAGAGTGATCCAGAATGGAAAACGTACAGGTGCTTTTCTCTAATATATAACAAGACTGAGGACCTCTTAACAGATTGTTATTATCACATACAGATGATAATTGTGAAAGTTATTTCTCCTTAGTAAAATTGATTGTCACTATATACTTTGTAGTTGTAGGTAGTCACAGTAATGGGAAAAGGAAAAGAATCTAAAAAAATAGTTAGAAATAAATTTTCTTTAGGTTGCTTTTATGCTGGACTGTGTATTTTATTTTTCATTTAACATTTATTGGTCTGAAACTAGAAGGTAGTATCCTAACCTTAAAAAACATTAAATCTGTGTGATACTGACATTCAGACCATGAAATTCTGTATTTAAAAATACACTTCCCGAAATCAAAAAGCTCTCTAGCTTGCTTTATAATTCCGGTAACTATAATGATATCTGAGTACCTGAATACATACAATGGAGTACTTCAGTTTGCAAAACTAGTCTGTTCCATCCAATTAACTGAAACAAATAAGAGAGAGTAGAATAGTGAGTACTGGGGGTTTTTTTGGTCTGACATGATTATTTCTTGTGAAGGAGGAGAGGGGAGAGAATTCTGAAGATGATACTGAAACTCTCTTCGCATTCATGCTAATCTTAGCCTTATTGTGACAGCAGTCATGTCCTGAAAGAGGATGTCAGTTGTGTGCTTAATTCTGTTCATTAAGTCTGAAGATTAAAGTTTCTCACACTGTCTGCTTGTAAATGTTCAGTAAAATGGGAAAAAGTATAAATTGACCAGAACCAAGGGACAAAGATGAGGATTCTGTTCCAAAATGTGCTACTAAGCTGGTCATGAGTTTACCCAATTAGATTAAAAACTCACAGGAAAAAAGCACTTTGGTCTACTGTGTCCTGTACTACTGTGGATGTTAAAGGAAAAATTCACACAGACATGGGTACCACTAGGTTTGCTTTAATCACAACTCAGAGCTGGGCCACCACCCAGTGAGTGGCAGAGAACAAAGGGATGCAGCACAACTTATATACACTTAGCAAATCATTAGTCTATGGCCGAAGTTTTTAGAAGTTTCCTTTGGTCTTGTCAGTTCTGTGAATCTGTCACCTGACCCTGTCCCAGTTGATCCATCTATTCAGTTCCAGTCTCTGCCTCAGTTCCAAGCTCCTCCTCGGATCATTATCTTCTGCCAGCTTTAACTCACACACTTCTTCAAGCACACTTAGTCTTTGAACAAGCAATTCCTATTCACGTATACTAATTTTTCTAGAAACACCTGTGTTTCTGAGAGCACCTGTGTACACAAATTGATCATCTGTTGTCTGGCTATTCTCCTGCTAATTAAATTGACTAAATTTTAAACCAGCCTTGGATTATGACTATACAAGGGACAAGGCCTGGTTCTGCCATTTAGCAGCTTCAGCACTTTTAAGTTTCTTAATACAAAATACATTTTCTTTAACAGTTGACACAGTAATATCCTTTGTCAGTTTGTGCTTTTGGTTTTGTGACTTAACGGTGGCCGTTCTGTATGGTCATTCAAGAGTATATTTTTAATATTACTTTTTCTAAGTAATGGTACATCTTGATAGTGGAGGGGAAAAAAAGAAAAAAAAGTTATTGCATAGACTATGGAAAAGGTGTTATTGTATTAAAAATGAATTTAGCTTTTCAGAACATCTGGAGATTGCTTCTTGGAGTGCAAGAACACATGTAGTTGTTACATGTATAAGATGCCTCCTTAACTCTAGAGTGGAAGGTGGAAGGCCTTACTTGTATCTATTCAAGTAGAGCCCTGTCATGGGTGTTTAATGATCTCTGGCACTGATGTGTGGATTCACATATGCATTTAAAAAAAAAACATGTGGATGAAACATGAATTTTAGCTACTATTTTTTAAGCTAATAGCATGTTAGTGTTGGAGACTACTCATTTTATGTTGATACTAATTCCTTTCCTGAGTCATCTTCTCATCCAAGTAAAATAGAAGTTAATGAATGAAGACTTAATAAATGCAATTGAAAAGTGATTAAAATTTTATTGTTGTTGTTGACTGAGATGTACTACTGCATATTTAACCTTATGATATAGTTCCTTCTAGTGTTGAACTTTTGGAATAACAGCTTCTTTATACTAATTTTATAGTTTATGGATAGACTACTTATCTCAGTATGCTATGGAAAATTTCCAACGTGCAGCTGAAATAGGAGAAGAATTGAATGAAGCCTGGATTGTTCACAATGCTGTGGTGTACATCTTAAACTACAATAGACATCTTATCTCTTCAGGAAGACAGAGGGAAATTACTGAGTACCTGCACACTCTTCTTGGAGCTGTCAAGGCTGTTGGGCACAATGGGTAAATGTAGATGTTGGGTTATGAACATGCCCTTTTTCTCTGAAACAGAAAAAATACTTTTAAAGACATAAAGAAAGTGACTTCACTTTGTGCTGTGAAAGACTTATTGCTGGCTTTCATAAGCCGTAGAAGGACCTTGGTATATATGGAGTATTTCAGAAGATAAATTTAATTTCGTGGTGTGAAAATGACTTCTTAATTCTTTCTATCTGTTCTTTGTTACTGTTCACTGGAATCCATGTTAACTTTAGACTAAGCAATATTAATTTCTCTTTATTGTGGAATAGCAACATGTGCATGTGAAACAGTGTTTTGTTAAGCTAGTCAGAAAGAATCAGGAAAATTTTCTTAGCCTTTTGAGTTTGCAGGACAGCTTGAAATGTGTTTGCTTGCTGTCAGTTGCTCTGAAGTTGAATTATATTGTAAATAGAGTTCATTGTAAATATTTCTGATCTAGAATAAGGTGCTTACTAGTGGTTATGAAATGTAAGAGAAAAGAGAAAAAAATAATAAAGGGAATGTGCACATTAATAATAGCCCATGAAAATGAGAATGTAGATTTCACAGTGCTTTAGAGAAATCCAGTTCTGTAGTAAATGCAATGGGAGGATGATTGACTATGACAGAGGAGATGCTTTGGTCAAAGTCTGACTGGGATAAAATCCTGTAAATTTTAGCACATTATTGACAGTTATCTCCACACTAGGCAAACTGTTAGGACCAGCAGCAAAGAATGCTCTTGTAACAGTATTGGAGATAAAGCCTAAAGTGCAGTTTGTGCAGATGAAGACTGGTAATACCAGTTTATTAATCCTGATACTTATATTAGCATGTATCAGCAATAATCTCTGAGTCATAATTCAGTTTGTATTTTATTAAAAAAAAAGATTATTTCAGCTCAGCAGTTGTTTAGCATGAAGGGTAATAGTGTAATAAATGGCTTTATTTGAGAGTTTGGCTTAGGTTAATTTTTTTAGGAAATAATCATTATTTTCATACATAGCAGCCCACTAGTAAAAAATTATATTTTAGGTGTGTTTAACATAAATACGAATTTTATTTTATTTTTCTGTGGGGAAATAGAAGCTTTGGTTATAGAAAGAGCTGAAAAAACATGATGTAAACTATGACAGTTGGATGGTTTTTTGCACATTTAACCATTTTACTGCTTTTCCAATGGGAAATTTTTTCGTAACATCCATAATTTTGCTTTCTAAGAAAAATACAGATTTTTCAAGTAATGCGTATTACTTGAAAGTAAAATACTTTAGTACTTGCTCTTACTTTGATGTGATGCAGCATAAGCTTCTGATTTTTGTTTTCTTCTACAGAAGTGCTGAGATTTTATTGATGTTATGTAATGCTTTGGCTCGGGGCTTAATTCTTTGTTGGATTCCAAAGCCAAATCTTGCTGAGAAGAAAAAAAATGTTGCAGCAACAGACAGAAGCAGAAAAGCTGCAACAGAGAAACATGAAAAAGCAAATGTCATCCCGTCTTTTTCAGTAGATCCCAGGGGACTTCCTGATATCAAAGCTGCGTTAGAGGTACAAACCCCTCATTTTTTGTAGTCTTTTTTTTTTTTTTTTTTTTTTTTTTGCTTGCGGTGTTCTATTCCAATTCATATAAACTAAATTGTAGAAATTTTCACAAAAAATAAGCTACCATCTTTTACCATTACTGCCACCGCAGGTCATCCCCAAATGCACGCTGAATTTCCTTACCAGCTCAACTGGGACTTCTATTTACTTTATGGGCTGACTTAATGGAGATGTTGTTAGGCTTAGAGATGCATGTACAGTAATTTTAAAATAACTAATGGGGAAAACGTTGCATACAAAGAGCTTTCCACATTTTTCCTCTATTGCAGTCTTTTTTTTTTTTTTCTTTTTTTGTCTTTCTTGGTGTTTAGATTTGTGACTTTGCTCTGAATGTGACAACTGGAACCATACCTAATGAAACAGTTCCTATTGCTGCGCAACAACAGATCATTGCTACATGGGTGAAAGCAAAACAGTTAAATCAGCAGCAGATTGAACATAAACTTGGGACTGAGGAGGAGGTATTGTTTCTCTGAAATCCTGCATAATGTTGAAGCTCTTCTTTGAAAAATTAAAATTAATTTCATAGATTCATTTAATGATGACTGAAAATACCAATGTGTATTTTCTTCTGTGTATTTGAATACAGCGTGAAAATAAATTTTGGCTGTAGATCCCATAAATCTTAATGGAATACAGCAAAATTTTCACATTGGGCATAGTAACGAGTCTACGTGGGCATAGTAGTGAGTCTACATTTCTTAACTCTGCCTTCTGTTTTTAGCTGTGGAAAATAATTATGGTGGTATTTGTCATACAATGACTGTGTAACAAAGTTGGATTTGAATTCATACTTTTAAAATAATAAAATGGCTACATTAAAAATGTTAAGAAAGAGAAGATATATCAACATTTAGTATGGTCTCTCTATATAGAATATGATAGTAAATTGGAAAGTAATTATTTATTCCTATCTTTTTATTTTGTCTATAAAACCAGAATCCCTCAGGTATATATATAATTTACATTCATTGCATTGTTACTGTTTTCTAATGTTGAAACTGTAGTAGTTCAGAGATCACAATGGTAATTTAAAGTAAATAAATATGTAAGATTTACCCTGTTAAGGACGCAATAAAGAGAGGAAGACTTGCTTAATGTAAACTGAAGTTTTAAAACATAGTTACTATTACCTTATCTCAATTAGTGTCCCTAGTAATGTTTACTTGCAAAAAAAAAATAATCTGTTAATGTGATTTTTTTATTTCTGCTTAGAATAATGATGAAGCACAAAATGCTATGACAAGAATTCTTATTGGTCTAGAAATGTATTCATGTAATGGCTTGGGTCTCATGGATTTCACTGTTCCTAGCTTATCTCAGGTATTTAGCTTTGTTTTATTAGCTCTTGAGTTTTAAGAAATTGCATAGGATAAATGGGCTTTCAGTTTTGGATGGAGGCAGATTTAATTTTGAAACTTATATTGTAGCATTATTTCCTTTAAACCTTTCCAAGAGATTGAATAATTACAAACAGGTACAGGATTTTTGTGATGGAGTAAAAAACCATATAGCGTTAGAATACTAGTATTAGAATTATTCCCATTTTGCTCTAACAGATTATTTCCATAACTATCAGATGAGCATAATGGATTCAGATTAATTCTATACAGAACTGTACTTCTGACCTTTCATTTTTTGTGGAGAAAACTTTATAGAATCATAGAATCATTTAGGCTGGAAAAGACCCTTAAGATCATCAAGTCCAACCGTACGTAAACTTTGCCAAGTCCACCACTAAACCAAGACCCTGAGTGCCACATTACATAAATACCTCCTGTGATTGTGACTCAGCCATTTCCTGGGACAGTCTGTTCCAGTGCTTGACAACCCTTTCAGTGAAGAAGTTTTTCCTAATATCCAATCTAAACCTCCCCTGGTGCAACTTGAGGCCATTCACCTTGTCCTATCACTTGCTACTGGGGAAAAGAGACTGACACCCACCTCATTACAACCTGCTTTCAGGTAGTTGTAGGGAGGTGTATTTTAGGGTTTATATTAGAAGTATTCAGAATTTCAACAGAAAACTTCATGCTATAGTGAATTTACTTTTGGCAGTTGCAAGGTAGAACACAATTTGTAACTATTTAAAGAATTTAGGTTGCTTTTTGACAATTCTTACATAGAACCATAGAATCATTTTGGTTGGAAAAGACCTTAAAGATCATCAAGTCCATCTGTTAACCCATGACTACCAAGTCCACCACTAAACCACGCTGTCAAGCACCACATCTACACATTTTTTAAATACTTCCAGGCATTCCACCACTCCCCTAGGCAGCCTGTTCCAATGCTTAAAGGCATATGAGGCATAGTTTCTTAAAGTACTTGCTTTTGATCAGTCCTCCAGGATTACTCATGCTGAATAGTGCCACGCTTTCCCTGTGATCCTGTTGGTTACCAGGCTATTCAAGAAGAAAGGTAGTACAGAAAGGTTTATAGCCTGAATTTTCAAAACAGTGAATTGTAGTCTTGCCTGTTTGATTGCCACTTTTATTATTTCTACCTCCTGTAAAGGGTTTTCTTACAGGACTGAGATGTATTCCCTATTTAGCTAGGAATCTGGAGACATTGTCTAACACTTGTAGAAGTCCTTCTTTCTAAAAACTAGGATCTGGGCCTTTAAAAATAAGGTATCTAATTCTAGTTGGTCTACAAATTTATGCCAAGTATTATGAGTTAGCTTTAGCGGTCACTTAAGTGGTTTAGTTTTGGAGAACAGTATTGTAGTATCCTAATTTTGACCAATTCATTAACAATTCTGATTATCTTAAAAAGATGGAACTTTCTGACTGAGGCATGCGAAAGTGAGGAAGACATTTAGGTCCTATAATGAAACTATATACAAAACACTGTTGTAAAACCAATTCTATCTCCCATTCTTAACTTTGGCTTAACTAAAATGCGCTCTGTATGTTTGAAGTCCTGTTCCACTGGCTTTCAGAAGAGGGCTGAGGATATAGTAAGTTCTGGCAGATACTGCTGGTGAAAAGGCATCCACACTTAGGCACAAAAAGCATCCACACTGGTTTTATCATATGCTATTATAATACTTAGTACAAGGTGGATGATGCTTCTCTGTTGTATATTTTGATTTTCTTGTAACTGATTTTCTGGGTTGTTTTATCATGTACTTGTTCCATGTCCGGGTGGGTTGTATGGAAGGTACAGCTGTAAGCATGTAAGTACTGTAGAAAAAGGGCATGATAAACCCCTGAGATTTATACTCTCTCTTTTTTTTTTCTTTATGTTTATTTTTTTTCCAGTTAGTGAAGTTGGCGTTAGAGTGCAGGTGGTCAGATTCCTTAGTGGAATTGCAGACGCTGACACGACTTACATATTTTGCATATGTATCACATGACTATGAAATAGTGATGACTTGTTCCAGAAGGATCTTGCAATCAGATGAGAATAGTTTCCACAATAGAGATACTAAGAAATATGAAATGTAAGTACATGGAGTTTTGCATGATCTTGTGGTATACTTGAACCAAGTTTTGAGGAAAGAGTATGTAGGGCAAATGCATCTGATCACATAAACCAAAGTGAAAATCTTTATTACAAAGGAACTGTACAGTTTGAGGTGAAAATGAAGTTTTCCTATTCTAGTTCTTTTGCTGATGCAGACTGCTTCCAGTGCTGAGCTGGCTCCAGTACACAAAGGGTCTACACAGTTCATGGAAAAAGATGGAGCTGTGAGTGATAATAGGTGATAAACAGCTACTATTTTCCAAGCTTTGCTGTCAGGTAGTCCTTATCGTCTTTATTACCATGTATGCATATGAGTGCAATAGGAATGTAACTCATTTCTTTAAAAGCTCAGTGTCTTACTTACCTGATAATTGAAAACTCTGATCTCAAAGAAAAAAAGAGAGAAAAGGTTGTCATATATGAACAGAAAGTGGAGTCCTTCATTATAAAAAGCTTATATCCTTTGATCCTTCTAGATTTTTATGTGCATGTCCTCCAAAACCAGAATGTAATTTTATCAAATGAGAAAGTAGGGAACTCCATTTAGTAAAATTTTTTTGTAATGTAGGAAGTTTGAAATAAACATGTGAAACACTTTGAATATAATTGTTCATTTTTCTCTCTGAAAAATAATGTCTCTTTAAAAATAGCAGTATTTTCCCCTTTGAAATTCATGTTATTTGCTACATGGGGAAAAACATGTAAAAGCAAATATGGTATCTTAATATGAAAAACGTGGTTTCAGAAAATTACAGAAATTGAGAACAATACTTGCTGCATGTCTAGCAGTCTGCAAACTAGTGAATGATAAAATGTTTGATTCCTTGACAAAGAAATGTAGTTATGAAATATCAATGTTGTTTCCAGGGAAACAGAAGATAAACTTTGTCTTGCCATGGTAAGGTACAGCTTCAGGAGAAAGAAGGGTTATTTATTTTTACTTTTTTTCGTTGTTGTTGACTTGTACTGTAGAACACTGGTGTCCTCTCGTGGACACAAATCATAACTACATGATAGTTCTCACCACAGAGTAGGAACTAGGCCAACTAGAATGTGTACATTTCTGTATATGGTTGCACATTGTAACTAAGACATAAAAAAAAATCTTGAAAATTGTATAATTACTTTTCTTACAAAATCACTGTTGACCAAAGATACCAAATTTATTTATTTACTTATTTTCAACTGATTAACTGCTAGGACTGAAAACTACATCATTATTTTTAAATATAGTAGATTATGATCCAAATCAGTATCTCTAGAGCCCTGTGCATACTTTACCAGACATAAGCAAGACCGATTCCAAAAAAAAGTGTCAAAAATTGTCTCATTTTCCCGATTCCTGTTTTTAATTGCTTGCCATCTAAGTTTGACTTTGGACTAATACTTTGATGTACAGTAGTGAATAATGGGGAGAAAACCTTAAATCTACTTTTGCTCCTTGTTAAATTTAAGTAATAATTTTAAAAATCTGATTTCACAGTTATTTTCATTAGAACTTGGAAAAAGATATATAATTTCTGGTATCTTTTTGCAAAATGTTCAGTTTTTCAAATATTTTCTGATTTTAAAAGAAAAGGCAGTAGAAGCATTTGTAACTTCCACAGCTAGAGACATCTATTTAGTAGCAACTTGAAAGCATCATTAATAGGAACTGGTATATTCTTAGACTGTAAGGCTAGCACTTCTTGAATTATTTATTTGCCTTTATTCAGGCCTGGTAACAGATTGAGACAAGAAATGTTGAGCACTACTGCTTGTATACAAGGAAAGAGTATAATGGAAAATTTTTCTGGAAGAAAACATTTGCGTGTTACAGCATCAAAAGCTTTTGTTCAGAGTGCCAGGTATGTTTTATTTTGAGAAAAAAACTAATATAAACCAGACCTAAAATCTGATTTACAGATTTGCGGATCTAATACTTGCAGAGCATCATATTAATGTTGTGAAAATATATGTCATGAACCCAAAGTGGGAAGATTGCAGATAGGCAGGAGAAGGTGACACATGGATGATGCATGACATGCATTTATGAACTCTTTGCTGTTTGAAAGAAACAGATCAATTATCAAAAGTAGGCAATTACAACTCTTAGAAGATGAACATGTGATGGCTGATGTGACGCTGTTAGCATTGTAATACTTTCTTCCTTCCACTGATCATTAAAAAGAGAGTGATGAAGTTAGACTAGGCAGTGTAACAGAACCTGATGTGATGTCACGTTGCAGATGAATCTGTGTTTTTTTTAAATTTGGATGTTATGACAAGCAGTTTTTCAGGAAAGACTGAGCACATCTATCTACCTTTCTTAACACATTCTAAAAGGGAGACAAAAAGTGGTGAACAAAAAAACCTAGGCCTTAAGTCTAGTGTTAAGACATAAGGTATGTGAGCATATGGACTCTAAAAATCATGAAACTGTGGTAGAAAATGGCAAAGATTTGCAGATTCAAAACCTACTTTTTTGAAAATACTAAAACTATTCAGTGGATGATTGTTTAATACCAATCCATAATTGTGAGCTAAATTCTAAAACTTTTGCTTGCTAATAGGAGTATTGTGTTGTATCACAATCTGGATGATTATTAAATTTTATTAATTTGAAGTAACATTTGCATGGAATATCCTCAAAACAATTTGAATGCAGCTAGAGACATTTAGGGTATATTCTTATGTCACAGTGGCACTGTACTGTTCAAAATCCATAGCATTTTAATAATTGGTTTGTTCGTTTTAATGTTTTTAGAATGAGAAAGTAACAGGAAGACAAAAAAGTAGATTACTCCAATGAGAACATCTTGAGTAGATTTCTGCTATTTTTTGTAATGAAGGCTTTTGAGCTAAGATTACACAAAAGTACAGTAAAACCATCAATATGGTACTTGTTTATTGCTGCTTCTGCTGAACATGTGAGGTGTTTTGTATATAAAAATGGAAAATACCTTTTGTATGACGCTCACATGCTAACCCGTCGTTGCTGAGCTTTTATATGGCAGCCCTTGGATCAGGTAAACCCAGATGTTTGTAGAAGTAAAATCCTTTATTTTGGGCAAGAGTGTGATTGTTCCCCTTCACTAAGCTGTATTTCACTTTCTTCAGGTACGCAGGAGAAGCTGGAAATTATTCCCTTGTAATGTTTGCAGCTAGACACTTTTGGAATACATGTTTACCTTTGCTAGGTTCTCGACATGACAGAGAGCAGTTTAAAGAACCTACTGAAATAATTCTTCAGAACATAATTAAAGCAGAATCTGAAATCAAACAGGTAAGAATATCTAATAAGTATTGCTAATTGTGCTTGTGTTTAGTGAACAGTACTGATGATAAAAAAAAATTTTGGTTTGCTATTAAGCTTTGGGTACATACTTCAAGATACTGATACTTTTCCTGGGAAAGTGATTTATTTGTTATAAACACATACATGTTTTTTTACCTGCATTCACATAGCACACATTCACACGTACAGGGAATCACATTTTTTTTTTCCATTTGGTGGTTCTCGCCAATTGTCAGAATTGCAACAGTCCTCTTCAAAATAATTTGCTGTCTGAAGGGCTGTAGTGTTTCACTTTGTGAAGCGTACAAAAGGGAATGTTTAGAAAATGCTCAAAGGGAAATCCAGAAAAAAAATCCCTCCAGCATGTCAACAGCACCACACAGCTTGGTGTTTTCAGCAAATGTGCTGAGATTGTGCTCAATCCCATTGTCTGTGTCACTGATGAAGATATTGAACAGTATTGGTCCCAGTATGGACCCTTGAGAGATACCACTCGTTACTGGTTTCCACCTGGATGTTGATCCATTGACTGTAATTTGTTGGACATGGTCATCCAGCCGCTTCCTTATCCATCTAACAGCCTATCCATCAAACCTGTATCTCCAATTTAGCAGCAAAGTTATGGGGCACCATATCAAAGGTCTTACAGAAATCCAGGTAGATGACATCCATAGCTCTTCCCTTGTCCACTGATGCAGTCGCTCTATGGTAGAAGGCCACTAGGTTAGTCAGGCTTTGTGCCTTCATAGAAGTAAATGCTGATTTGAGCAAATTTGATAAACCTTTAATGATGCTAGTGTAATCCTTACCCAAAAGTTGTAGGTACAGCTCAGGTAATTTATTAGCGTAGTCTTTATGTATTCAGTGGTCAGTGTATCAGTAGAACTTTATATGGATCTATTTGTGAATCAAGATAGTGAATTTATCTTTGAAGTTGCAAAACTGTGCTGTAGATGTCTCTCTGTACTTACATCTCTGTAGATGTATCTTGTCTCTCACCTTTGGGTGAGAATTATGATGGTGAAATTTTCACAGCTAAAGCCAGCTAAGCAAAATGGGACAAGGAGGCATCAAGTCATCTTTTAAAAATGATCTGAAAACAGTCTGAAAAATTAAGCTGTTACTCGTTTTTGACCAGAGAGGCTGTTGAGTCTCTGCTTGGAGTACTCAAAAGATGGCTGAACAAAACCTTTGAGCAGCGGTGCAGACTAGAGAGCTCTGCAGGGTCCCTGCCAACTTCAACTATTCTGGGATTCTCGGACAGCCTACTTCAAGATTTTGTGTTATTTAATCAGTGTAACTGATTGAATATTACTGAGTCTGGTTATTGTATTGGGTTTGTATTATAGAACTCATTCTGGAGAAATGGCTGTGATTTTAATCTCCTGCACAAGTAGCTATTTACGTGACAGGTTGATAGTTCATATTAACCATATTAATTGGTTTACAAATGAAACAGAAGTACAGTAATACTTGAAGACATACATTAACCAAAAGATTACCAAAAGACTTTTTTTTTTTCTCTTTTGGTCTTTGTAGGAGAAGAAAGATGTGTTGCCTTTGCATCAGTGGATTACAAAGGATTTTCAAAATATTGGGTTACCAGCTGAATGCTTTCACCCAGGCATGTTCTTCTTTCTTTTGATCTGGTAATAAAAAAAATCCCAGTATTTTGTAATATCATTACTCTAATTCTTTCATTTATTAATAAATCATTTGAATACTTCAAAGGTGCTGAGGAAGATCTGACCTTACGAACCTCCTTATATGGGTTATTATTCCATATACATGCTGATAAATCTGATTGGGAGACAGCACTAAAAGTCCTAGATGAAGCTATTCAAGTTTTGCCTCAGACAAGACACAGTCTGTAAGTTAGTTGACTTATTTTTATTAGAATAAGCATCTTGATTCTTGAAAAATAAAAATCTCTCGTGTATTTTTTTTTATTTTTCTTTGGGAAAATGCTATGATTAGTTTTTTTCAGCCTGTCAGTTCTTATAACAAAAAACTGTTGTGTCTTTTTGATGAAAAAGACATGCATTGGCAGTGCTTCCTTTCATTAATCTGTTCCTAATATTTGTAAATTTCTTTTTTTTCAAACTTGTATATAAGTAGTATCTTACTCTTCCGAGAAAATAGGCACATGAAATATGGTTATATAGCAGAAATTTTAGTTTTCCTAGCTGTAAGTCCATTTATGTTAAATGGAAACTAAATTATCTAGGGTAGCGTTTACATAGTCTTATCCAAGTTCAAAGATCTGAACCTTTTATGTCAGTTTATAAACTTCATATCTCTGTACTGCATTGATACAAGCTAGTATATCTATCCTACTCACAGAATTTCTTTACAGGTACAGATACAAGTAATTTCCAGTTTGCTTGGTCTTTTTCTAGCTTTATTTTTAAACATATGGCTACAGCGAAGGCAAGATTGGGATTCAGTTTTATGATGGACATTCAGAAATTCAGAGATGAAAGTGAAGATTATTTGTCACATATGTGGCGTCATTTGGCAACAATGTCCAGAAGTATTGTTGGACAGTTAAGCTGTTTTCAAAATGCAGTCATTGCTTTACAGGTGTGTCAGTTTTTACTATGTGTTCAAATGCTGACAGAATGTTGTTTCTCAAGTGATACATGGGATTGCAAGTTCTGTGAAGTACATAACTGAACCAGTAGGAAGACCATATGCTTGACCATTGTTTTTTGAGACTTCGAAATTGCTCTTTAGTTGGAGAACTGTGTATGGCTGAATCTTAGTATCCAGTAAAAGTTCAGCCGAGGTCCTGCCAAGCAAAGATGTCTAATAGTAGCCAAAAGTTTTGATAAAGCAAAAAATTAAGTGGTAATTTTCTGTTACATTCTGTTCAGTGTAACTCTTGATTATATGATGCCAATGAAACTGCTTACTGTCAAATTACTATTTTTTGCTTCTATTAAGGCTATATTGAGTTGTTTAATTCCATTTTGATAGTTTACATCACCAAATACAAATGAACTCTTCCTTTATTACTTTTATAGAAACAAGAAAACGAATGGCAGAAGATTGATTATTTGGTGGAATTTGCTGAATGGTTATATTGTAACCAGTTTCCCCTCAGTGATGTTATTAGATCTCTGGATTGGGTGGTAGATCTCCTGCTGCATATGAAATTTCCTATGCAATCCTCACAAGAAAAAGGTATGTAAAAGGTGCATATCCTTCAGAGAAGTTTCTCAGCTGCAAATGCAGTAGACATTTTTAATGTAGAACTTGTTACCCCAAAGAATGGCACCAGCTTGGCTGTATTTTCTTCAATATTCACTGTCAATTGTTCAATGCTAGCTTAAATATATCTGTGAATTCTGTGTCGTGCCATGGAAACCTACCCTCAGTCTTTTGGTATAGTAAGATACAGCTCCTGTCTGATGTAGGGGTTCCTGAGTTGTGAGATGCTACCAGAAGGCAGTGCTAGGCAACTTTTTCAAATGGATCCTCATAGAAGCCCAGATATAACTGTAGGAAAGGGTTTCTATGCCAATATGTGGGTACCTATATCCGTTGCTCTTTCCTTGGCTTTATCTAGTATTTTAAGATTGATTTTTTAAAAATTACTTTCAAAGGGATATATGCTTTCAAATACTTAGGTAACTGTAAAAATTCTTTGGTCCTTTTACACTTGCAGTCGTATGGACTCAGTGATCTATTTTGATAGGATGCCTCATTATTTAGTTGGGAAAAAAAGTATCTAATTTCTGAAACAATACTGTGTGGCATTAACCAACATCTGCTCTGCTATTTTTGTGTGGATAGATGAGATAGATCAGACAAGTACTTCTGCACTGAGTAAGGTAAATGTTCAGTATCTCTAGTATCACACATTTGATTAAAGTCACAGCAGTATTCTGTTCATAACTTTCTCTTAGTGGTTTTGTTTTAATGGGTTTTTTTAAAGCTGTATGGCGATTTGAAGTTTGTTCCTGTTCTTTAATAATCTTCCCACCCAGTTTCACATGGTTGTTTATGACTACTGGGCTTCTTACACTAATGTTTCAAGAAATTTTTAACAAAACTTTTAATGGAAACTGAAATAATGTAATAAGAAAAATCAGATTCAAATATAAAACAACCCAGGTTGGAAGGGACCTCAGAAGATCATCCAGTCCAACATTTTGTGGAAGAGGAAGCCTAGATGAGATTATCTGGCACCCTGTCCAGCTGTGTCTTGAAAACCTCCACTGATGAGGACTGTACCGTGTCCCTGGGGAGGTTATTCCAGTGGTAGATTGTTGTCATGGTAAAAAATGTATTTTTCTTTCTTACATCAAAATGAAACCTCTCCCAGTGCAACTTGTGCCCGTTGCCCCTTGTCCCTTCTGTGTGACTTGTGAAGAGAGAGCCTCTATCTTCTTCGCAGCTGCCCTTTAAGTACTGGAAAACTATGATGAGGTCCCCCTGAGCCTTCTCTTCTCCATGGTGAAAAGACCTTAACTCCCTGAGACTTTCTTCATAGGGCAGGTTCTCCAGCCCCCTGATGATCTTCATGGCCCTCCTTTGAACCCTCTCTGGTCTGTCTGCTTCTTTTTTGATTTGTGGGGAACAGAACTGGACACGGTACTCCACCTGTGGCCTTACAAACACTTGATTAGAGTGGGTGGGATGGTCACATCCCTGTCTCTGCTAGAAATGCCCCACAGCCCATGATCCAACTTGTCGTCATTGCTGTAGCAGCACTTTGCTGACTCATGCTCAGCTTGCTGTTCACCAAGACCCAGGTCCCTTTCAGCAAGGCTGCTCTCCAGCTACACAGATCCCAGTGTGTACTGGACTCTTTGGTTATGTTGTCCCAGGTGCAGGACCTTGCACTTGTCTTTGCTAACTTTCATACAGTTCTTTCTAGCCCACTTTTCCAGCCTGTCCTGCTCTCTCTGTAAGAAGGCTTTTCCTTCTGATGCGTCCACCTCACCACCCAGTTTGGTGTCATCAGCAAACTTGGTGAGGGTGCTTTTAATCTCATCATCCAGAACATTTCTGAAGATGTTGAACAGCGTGGGTACCGATCCTTGGGGGACCCCACTTGTGACAGCTGGGCAATGACCATTGATCACCACCATCTGCGTGCAGACTGTTAAGCCAGTTTCCTACCCATCTTACACACCACCTGTCCTGTGTGTATCTTGCCATCTGTATCTTTTATTATGAAATAACAAAATTAATCTGTTGAACTGTCCTTTTCCCTAACTTTATACTGTTTTACTCATGCTCAGAATTCACTCGCCTTGCCTGTTACTTAAATAAATCAATCTGTGACAGTTACTGGATTCTGTGATAGGTGTCATGTTCCTGCACCCTGGTTTATGTTGCAGAGCATTGATTTGATGTTGAAAGATAACTGTGTCTTTATAGTACTTCACTTTAAGCTGAAAATCTGCTGAAGTACTTGGTTTTGAGCTGAATTTCAAGCAGAGTTGGAATTTCTATAAAACATAAGTGTTTACTGAAAAATTACTAGAATTACACAGCATAAAAGAGAGGATTGAGTAGCAGAGTATAATCCGTAGTTGCGATCGAGAGCCATTAAGATATCTCGTTACAGACACAGAGATGAACTTGAGCTATGTTCTAGACTTAGTTGACATTGACACATCTGTAACTGGATTATTGCCCATTTCTGTATTGGAAGTGAGTGCTGGCCAGATCCACTCCTTACCTGCTAGGTAAGTTAGGACACAGTCTTCAGTCATGGCAGAAACCACTACATCAGGATCAAAAGGATTTTTGATTTGACTGCCACACTACTTTAGTGGTTGAAATAAGTAAGTTAGACCGTCTGTCCCACAGTTTTATTTTCAAGAAGATACAGTTAAAGTGTGCTTGCTTGCAGTGGATTTCATTTCTATGTCAGGCTTACATTTAATATACATAACTGTTACAATATTCATTGAAAATAGTACCAGTAGCATTGCATCACCATAAGGGCATCTTCAGCAGATGAATTTCCATTTTTCTGGATTTTTTACATACATGTTTTCATTTCAATTTAGAAATTTTAACTTTTAAATACATTTTTAAAATACTGTCACTGTGAGCATGATACTTGTTTTTTTTTAACAGAAAAAAATACTATACCAAAATTTTTGCCTACAGAAAATTTGAAGACAGACATTGGAGCAAATGGTACCATGCCCCAGATTACTTTGGAAGATTTGAGTAATATTAAACAATTGGAAGCTTTGTTTAGAACACAGACATTAATGGCTTTAATTTCTGGTTATAGTTCTCCTTTTCATCAGCAGCACTGTTTGATGGCATATGCTTGTATCATCCGTATCTGGCAGGTAAGATCGTATGAGAATACATATTGTATTGTATTATATTGTATTATAATGTGGCCAGTATATTTCAAGTTATCTTGTGCAGTTATGGTGCCAGCTATTCATCTGATGTTTTAACTACATCTTTATAATTTCCAATTTTATGGTCTAGTTAATATAGTTTTTCAGGTTTAAGGATTAAACAAGATAGTTGTTTCTCTTAGGAAAACAGAGAGCAGATGTTAACGATAAAAGCAGCGTCCTGTTGTTTCTCTGGAGTACATTCATATGTTTTGTGCAAAAGGTTCTAAAATTTTGTATTTTTAATTTGTTAAAGAATCTTAGTAGTGGTGGAACACATACTGAAGACATTGCTGACAGGTTTGAGGAATGGTAATTACAGATGGACCTTCACTTACGTTGATTCAAAGGGGCTGTCATTTGACTGGCAGGAATTGTGTGACACTGTTAAATTAAATTTGGATGTTGGTTTGTTAAGTTTTGAGGAAAAGTATAGACAGGCAGTGTTCACCAATTATTCTCTAACCACTTTTTCATTGTTACAGCATTTCAAATAAAAAAAAAAAATTCATTTCTCATTGATATGAATGCCTAAATTAAATGGCTGTTGAAAATCACAGCAAATAGGAAAATAATTATACATAAAATATGAGTGAATCTTTGAAGGGACCAAATCTGTACTTGATAACATTAATGCCACAAATCATTATAGAAAGAATCCTAGTGGTATAGAGGGGACATATCAACTAGATTGGTAAGCTGTCACTTGTGCATAATTTTTATTCCAGTTTGCCTGCTACTTCTTACTCCTGTGGTAATTACAATCAAGCTTTCATTGTGAAATCATTTTAGACTGTAGCATTTGATTTAAGACAGGGATTTGAAACATAAAAATTGAATATATGTATTTTCAGATTTACATAAGCATAATTTTTAATATCCTGAACTTGACTGTTTGAGTACTTTACTAGAGAGAAAAAAGTATCTGAAAGGAGTATTACTGTTTGAATAAACTATTAACTAAAAAATTTAAGAGGTAATGCAGCTGTCAGTGCCAGTTGTAAAACAATGAAAGTAATTCTAAGAACTCATGTTTACAGCTGAACGGTACTGGGAGAAAAAGAATAAACATGGCATTAAAGGAATGGAAGTACTACAAGACGGTTTAACCTTGTTTTGGAGTGCAAAGTAAAGCAGACTTGACTGCAGATGTCCTTTTCTAAAGCAGATTTTCAAGTGATAGGACTCCATAAATAATTCAGTAGACGATATTAAATGTTCTCTGAAAACCTGAATAATCCAAGCCAAAAAAGCTGCCTCTGACTTTTTAAAAGACATGTGTACCCTTTAATTTGAAATTTTGACAAGTTGTGCAGCATACAGCATTATTTTCCCTCATATTTTGTATTCTGCTGTTGATCCCTCCAGCAAAATATATTAAGCTTCTCAAGTTAATGTGGTTTATTTTAGGTAAGATCAGAAGTTGTGCTGTTGCATGCACAGAGAACCTTTTAATGGCTGCTTTCATATGCTTAAATATTTAGAAATTTCTTTTATATAACATTAATTAGTAGCATTATAGAAAACTTAATCCAGGAGAACAGAGTAGCTCTTTGTGGTCTTCCAGTTTACTTTGATATGAAATTCATCCCCTGTAGAAGATTAAGCAATCTAGACTAGCAGTTTAAATAAAATAATTGAATTTGCAACCATATAGGTTAAAAAAGTAGCAGTAATAATTATCACAGGGATGATGTCATCTTTTGATGGTTCAGGTGCTTTACTGCATTGTCATGATCATCCTAATTGCTACACAAGTAATGAAATCATCTAGGAGTGTTTGAAATTTTACTTTTTTGAAGAAAGCTCTTATACAATACATAATATAGTATGTGACAATTGTTGGTTGCTGTAGATAGTGACTTACAGTGAATAATGGTTATTACTAGAAACTGATATTATTATTGAATATTGAAAATAATGAACTGTGATTATTTGATTATCTAGGTATCATTGTCAGCATCAGGCCCTATTGCAAAAGTATTATCAGAGTCTTCACAACTTACAGCTCCTCAGAAGGTACTAATTGCTCCTAAAAAAGAGAAGGACAAAAAGACAGACAAACAAGTAAGAACCCCTTTCCTGTGGAATTAAGAGAATAATTATTTTTAAGAGATCTTTCCTTTTGCTGATTTGTTAAATAATTCAGATGCTTTCCTGTAAAGACTCATAATGTGTGAAGATTTTCTCTGTGAATCTGTATATCATACCTTCACTTTTGATTGCGTGGACTTGACAGCTCAGAAATTGCCATTAAAAAAACCAACAAAAAAACCTTCAAAAGATATTCAGCAGATACATTTTTCTAAAATGTTAGTGGAATATTTATTACCAACAGGAATGTTAATTTGGCCTCATAAATGTCATTATTTTTTATTTTTTATTTATTATAGGTTGAAGTTTCTGTTGTGAAAGAGAAGTCTAAAGGGAAAGGGTCAGTTGATACCTTACCAACAAATGTAGAAGAATGGGCTCATTATGACTGTCCCAATGAAATCAGAGCTGCTTTTAAACATAAGACAAATAGTTATGGTATTAACTGGGATAATTTCCCAAAACCTGTAAGTATACTCCTAAAAATTCTAGAGCATTATTTAGGAAAAAAATGAGTAGCAGAGAACTATGTTACAATTTAGTTTTTCTGTTCAGACAGCTGTCAGAAATACTTCCTTGTCATAATATTCATTAATACTTCAAAGTGTTAGTCTATTCTCTGCATTCAGAAATGAACTTAACTTAAAGAATAAACTTGCTGGCTTTCTATGTACCTAGCTACTTTTTCAGCTTGAAAGTTTAATTATTTTTTTTTAGTAAAGTTTGGAACTGGAGATATAATCATTAATTTAAAATTTATTCTCTACAAAATTGTGCTTATACTGATTGAATTAAAAACATTTCTTTTCAGACTTGCACTTTGTATTTTATGGATGTTTTATCTAAAGAACTGCAGAAAATTTTTTGCCCCCACTTGATTCTTCCCATCTTTCAACTAGCTGAAGTTATCGCTAATGAAGTTGTGGAATGCAGAAGTCTGTCTGATCTCTATCACCTTCGGTTTGTAGCCTTTATTTTAAATAAAAGAGAAAATGAATGGCATGGACCATCCATTAATATTTCACTAAGTAGTTAAAAGCCTTTCTGCAACTTACAGTTTTATATTTGTAATGCTTTTTATTTCTTTTAATTCATTTTTAATACATATTAGTAGAATTTTGATGAATTGGTTTGATTGTGGAATTAAAGCCACTAAGTTTATCTGTTACTAAATGTAATCTCCACAAGAAAAGGTGTACAAGATTATGAACTCAAGCCACTTTCATGTGAATAATTTTTGAAACGCCTTATTGTCACCCAACAGAAAAAAGGAAAGTAAAAAAATATTTCAATGAAAGTATTATATTTTAATTATTCAAAAGCCAGACTCCCATCTTGCATCAAAAAGGTATTGTCTTTAGCTTAAGAACCCAAATAAGTATCCCCAATAATCTCATTTTCTTTTACAGAGATTTGCCTTTTTGACTAAAATTCTGTTACTTTGAGTAATGAGACTTAAGGGTTTTGATTCAAAAATACTTAATATGCATGCAATGGCAAATAATTGCTGTTTTGGTTAAACATTTCATTGTGCTTTTTTGAAAGGTATTGCATAATGTTTGCTTAATAATTAACAGTTATAAGCAATAACTGTTTGCTTAATTCCCGACAGTTTGTGAAATGCTATATAAAGTATTTTTAAAATACTTGAAACTGATCCCACATAACAGAATAGATACATATAGAACTGTGTGTTTGTCTGGGTTGCCAATGATTGCTTAGTTACTGTCTTACAAGTAAGTACTGAGTACAACAGTACTAATTTACTAATAGGAAATTGATCTTTAGTGAAGCTTTGCTAGACAAATTTTTTTTCTTGACTCTTCAATATTTGTTTTTATTTTATGGTATTTTATCTATGTCTGTGACCTGATTTTTATATGTGATCAGATAGGTGTACAAGAATATATTACTCTTTACTCAATACAGAAAAGTAGGTTAGCACATACACGTGTATGGGTTTTTTTGCATGTGTTGTGAGACCATACTATTAATATTTTTGTACTTTTGCCACATCATTTTTGCCACTAAATTGGCGAGGTATGGGTTTGATGGATGGACTGGGGATACTGGTGGATGCCCTATCAATGGAATTGTTCAACTCTATCAATGGCTATTTTCAACTGCTGCATTTCTCCCTTTTTTATTTAAAATTTTTGTTATTGCCAATATTAATCAAGACATAAGAAGGCAGGATTGACAAATGTGGCATGTATGCTCTTTATATATAATGTGCTTATATGAAGCAACATATGAAAGATTCTGATTGTTTCTTTCTTTTTATTCTTAGAATTGCCCTGATATGTTCAGACCTAAAACTGAGTCAGGCATCTTCATATCATGAGAAGGCTGCTGGAGAAGCATACATTAGTGACTTAGAACAAGCAATGTATGTATTTTCACTACAGAGGCTGTATTTAGTTGGAATTTTTTTCCTTACAGTTGATGGATTATTGAGGGAAAAAATAGTCAAAACCGTGATCTCTTCAGACAAATTTGATACAGTAGCTGTGCCCTAAAATTCTGTGCATGATTGTTTTGTATCTGTCCACAGAGTGCGTGTATGTTGAAGATGCTAGCACACTAATATTTCATTACTAAATACTTCTAAAATACACTTGAATTTACTTTTTTTTTCCTTGTGATTTAGGTGTAGGCGAGATATAGCA
Source organism: Falco biarmicus (assembly GCF_023638135.1). Lineage (NCBI taxonomy): Eukaryota > Metazoa > Chordata > Aves > Falconiformes > Falconidae > Falco > Falco biarmicus. The sequence continues at coordinate 56,394,573 of NC_079296.1, read as the reverse complement.
CTGAAAAAAGAAAGAAAAGTACATCCTAAGACAGAGGGAAGGAAAACTTTTTTTGAAAATGGTCAGCTGAATGGTGGTAGGGATGAGAATATCCTTACTTCAAATGAAAAGGTTTTTATTTCTGCTCCAGTTTCTTTAATAAATTACTCTTCAATTTTTATTTTAATATACTTGACAGTTCGTTTTGAAATAATTTTATACTTGAGAAATACATGAACACAGAACATCGTTAAAAATGCATACTACTAAAAATTCTACTGGCAGGCATCAGCTGAAAGTGAGCTGGGTTTGCCTGGCATATTATTTGTATTGTGGAACAACAAAAGTAGAATCTAGATTCATACAAAGTAAAACTGCTTTTCTACAAATAGAAGTTGGGACTAATGCAAATAAATAGAAAAGACTGAGAAGCAAAAAAGGCACTGTATTTGCTCTTGATCTTGGTTTTCTCTTCTTCCTCTCTCCATTACATCATTGCATACTGTTTTGCTCCCTCTAGTAGATTGTTTTAAAGGGGTGCAAATATTTCAGCTCTGTCTTTTCTGTCTCTTCATTAGGAAGGTAATTGCCTTACTGGTATTCTTAAATTTTACCTCCAGTTTCCTCTTTATTATGGCAATTCTGTCCTTGTTTTCATCATATTGTTTTGTTGTCTTTGTATATTTTTTCCATTCTTGTTCATTTAAAATGTAATTTTTTTCCTAATTACTAATCCCTCTTGCCTCAGCTATTTTAGCTCTTGCAAAGAGTGTTTCTCTTTGATTGTTTCAATTACTACCAAGAATCAATTTCTTCATGACAGTAGCAGATCCAAAGTAATCTATTCTAAAATTAGTTTTAATAGTATATACTTATTAGTTGAATGCCTTTTGAGAACTATAGAATGCAAATCTCACAGTAAAGCCGGTTTTCCTGTAATACAACGTTGAATTTTGAAGTTAGAAGATAAGAGCTGGACTGTGGGATATATCAAGAATTGAATATTATACATAATAACCATTTGTATTCCATCTAGTTCAGTTTTGAAATCTAGGAAGGTGTAATATTTTGTTGTTTTTCAGTTTTTTGAGGTAAATCCGGTAGCAGGAAAAGGACTGAGTACACTTTCTTTCCCTTACTTGTGGATAGAAAAAGCTGAAGTACTAATTCAACTAGGCTTGTATCAACCAGCAAGACTTCTGCTTTCAGAGGCCTATGCTGCAACTCAGGTACATCAGAAATAAAATAGAAAAAGAAACGTTAATAAAACGTGTATGAAAATGTTCATTTTGATGCAGTTGTTCATAATCATAGTAATAAAACTGTGAAAACAAACCTCGCCCGATCCCAAATGTGTCATTTAAGTTTCAGCATATATAAGGTGTATATTTAAATATATGGCACTTAAATCCAACTTTATGGGAATTGTCTGGAGATTATTTTAGCCTGTGAAGAGTGTCAGCATCTCTGTCTGCTTTGCAGTGACCTCAGAAGATGTATGTATATCCAAACCTTGTTTGTTAAAGTAGCTTAGGGACATTCAGGATTTGCTCGTAAGAGAAAGCATTTAGCTCCATCCTGTCAACGTTTTGGTAATTTGAAATTCTAGTTATACTGTTTTGAATTATGTTACAGTTTTACTGCTAACTTTCTGATAAACAGCCACCGACACAGAAATAATGGCTTGCAGTTCTGGCAGATCTGAAATAAGTGCCTGTATGTTCCACCAAACAAATCCACGTCATCTCATTATTATGAAAAGTTTACATTAAAGATACTCTTCCTATATCTACCATTCTCCATTGTAGCTCTCTTCTTGGTTATATTGAAACATAATTACTGAAGTAAATCCTTTACTTTTAAAAAATGTAATTATTATCCTGTTACTCCACATAATTTTTCTCATGTGAGTAAAAAATGCTTATGTATATTTAGCATGAACCATGAATACTTTGAATAACAAAGATTAATAATAAATTATATATATATATATATAAAATATATATCTTATTAAAGCATTAATTTAGTATTGTGCCTTGAGAAGAGTTCCGAAGACATTAGGGTGGACTATAATTTTAATTATATAATTTCTTAATAGTATCCTGTATGTCTGAATGCTACTATACTATCTATACTGTACAGTATATTTGTCTCTTTTATACTACTAGTATATAGTTTATAACTAGCATAAAGTTGCATTGTAAATTTGCTGAAACTCTAGTGTATCTAGATCGTAGTTCACTAAAGAATTCTTCATTCCCATGTTTCTTCATCAGATACTGACAAATGGCAGTGGATATATGCATACTAAATAATAGAAAAATAGCTTATTTGACTTGTGAGGTAGAAGGTACAGGAACATCAAGAAATGTAAAGTGTATTTGAAGATTTTAAGTTCTTGGTATGAAGCAGACACTGTTTTTTGAGAAAAATAATATAAGGAGCAACTCTGAAATTCTACAGATAATTGAGGAAATACCATTTGCTTATTTCTGTGCCTATTCATAAGTTTAAAATATGAATAGAAGTAAATATGAGTAGCAGTAGTGGATCTTTTGTATATAGGTCACATATCTTTCTTCCTAGGAATTGAGGGCCTTGCGTGATGTGTCAAGGTGCTTGTATTTATTTGCTGTATTGGCTAACCTGGAAAGAAACCACAGACAAGCTAAAGCACTCCTTGAGAAAGCACAGCTTCTAGGAGGAAATGAACAGTTTTGGTACAACAGTACTCTTAGTCTAATAGAAGCAATTCTAGAGGAAGAGGGAGAAGGAAAACAGAGCATGGTAAGGGAATTTTTTTATTTTAGTGGTTCCGTTTTTTTGCAGCAGTGGTGCGCCTCTTTCTGTGAAGAGAAATGTTACAGACTTTGTATTTCAATAAAAGCAGAAATAGGTGTTAAATGCAGTTAATGTTGTTTTCTCTGTTGTGCATTCAGCAAACATTGATTAGATTCTAAACAGGTGCAGGCCAGTAGGAATGAGATTTTACCCACAGAAGTTTAGATTGTTTTTCTGATCAGCTGTGTATCCTTCTATTGAAATAGAATTACAAATTTCTTTGTTACCTGCAGGCTTGTGAGATACTGGAACACATTGTAAATGTGCTCAGATCTGCTTTACTGAAGAGACCTAACAGGCAATCAGAGTTGGGTTTCATAATTACATCCCTTGAAGCCAGGTAACTGTCTTTTCATTAAAATATGGCCAGCCTCAACAATGCAGTTACATTGCAAATACATCTTAATTTTTGCCATTCAGTCGTATTTTAGTATGGTGGATTCTGTGGATTCGCAAATATTTTTCTTCTAGGTAATTTATGTTTATTCTTTTCTTTAAATTTAAATTTCCTTTCTAATTTCTTCATTCCTGTATGTAGTCCTACTACCTGTTAAGTTAGTAAGCTAGTTCAGGTACCGCAGCCTATTGTGCATAGTTTGTGGTGTAGGTTACCCAAAGCAGCAAGACACATTTGTCTATGCAGAGGTATCTGAGCAGATATTCCCACAATACTGCTGTAGTCTGCAGTATTGACCTACTTCTCACCATGATCCAAGAAACTTTTTTATGGTGAAACTTAACAGTGATTTTGGTTACATTGAAATCTAAGCACAGAGAGCTTAAAATGTGTTAGTAAAACGAGAGAAGTATATAACATTTACACATCCTTCTCTTTCCAGAAATGTGAAATTTTTGGATTAGAAAGGGAAGACTAATAGTTTCTCAGTTCATATATATTTGGAAGACTGATCAGGCCTAGGAAGTCTGAATAATTTGGTACATGGAAAAAATGACACCTCAATTCTAACCTGAAAATACAGTATTTTTATTTTTTTCAAGACCTGCTATAATTTGTAGACCACAGATTTAAAGAATGAAGAGGCTTTTTCTAGACTTCTTATAATTAAAAAGAGTACAGAGAGAAATGTCTGTTTCCAAACACAGCCTGTGCTTTTTGACTACTATCTTGCACTTAATTTTTGTTCCTAGGAAAACACTTATTCAGATACATTTCACCCGAGATTGTATGACAGTTAATACTGAGTCTTGCCAGTTGCCACATATGCTAGAGGAATCTTACAATAAATTAGTTCAAATTGAGAAGGACTTCTTTCATTATGGACATAAAAACTGCAGCGCTGAGATACTGCTAGAATGTGCACATATTCACAGGTAAGATTATATGTCGGATGAAAAACTTTTAACTAGTCCATGAAGTGTACTGTTTACTTTTTTATAGTCTAATTAAAGATGGAAAAGAGCACATAATACTGTCAGGCTTTACATCTTGGTGTCACACATCTGTTTGCATTCTTGCTATGTTCCGTATCCAGAAAAATACTGTAGAATCAAAAATTCTTTTCACTGAAGGCAGAATTAATCCTATATGGTACTAGTGATTTTTATACTGGTTTTGAGGTCAAAACAAAGTATCGAGGTCTCCCAAGTCAGCTTTTTGTCTTCCTATTTGCTTCCTAAAAGCATTTTGGCTGCCATACCAGTAATTTTCCAGTATTCATGGGCATTTATGATTCTTACTGTTGAAATGGTTATCTAGGAATCACTGTAATAGCAAAAATGCAAAACACAGTATGCCTTGACTTGCAGCTGTTTCCAAGATGTCCCCTTAAAACAACAGGTATGTTTTGTATCTGGCTTTTCTGCCACTTTGTTCCTGGTGAATACATACTCTAGACTATTACCTGCATTTTTTTCTCTTTGTGTCTATAGCATCTTCTTGCATTGCAGCAGTACAGTTCCAAGAATAAGAAAGACCTTGGAAAAAATAATGTGTGAACATTCACTTTTCCTATTTTAAAAAAGCGTGTACAAAATTGTTCTATTTTATCTATTAATCAATTTGTTTAATATATTAATATGTTCAATAGTGTTGATACCGTAAGGATAAACACTTTTATGTCTTAGTTCCTTTGGTTATATGTTTTTTTTTTCAGAATGATTGCCAAGCAGGAAAGAAACGAAGAATTAAAACGTAGTCACTATCTAAATGCTTATAACTTAGCTCAGAGGGCAGTATCCAAAACAGAGGAAGTATTTCATAATGTTTGTAGCTTATTTGCAGTTAATGAGGTATGGATATATTCATTTTTTTTTACTACTCATGGAAAAAAAATCTAATTTAGTTGTACTGTTCACTTATTCCTGGATAATTCCTGGAAGTCCTAAATGAGATTATCTTCCTGTAATGGTAGGCATTGTTTGAATATAGAAGGAAATACTGCATGCCAAAAGAATTTACAGTTTAAAAAGGGAAGAAGAGAAGCGGAAATGAGAGGATTTTCCTGGTCTTTGTCAATTTCATTCAATTCTAAAATTTATCTAGTAGCTACAAAAGAAAGTCTAAACTTTGAGATATTTTTGATTGTCTAAATACCTCACAAGTTTAAAATTCTCAATAATAAAATGTTTATTTCTCAGGAGAAAAAAAAAGGTTACATAGAATATTATGTAAATAAAGAAAGCCTGTCTTCAAAATAGTGATTTTTGGGTAATGAAAGCCTGCAGCCAACTTCACTAGTGTGTCCCATTGTACTCTAAAATCCAGGGGGTTTTGTCTGCTTTGCCTTTTTTAAAGAGCAGGTATTTTTGTGCAGCTACCAAAACCATAAATATTAAAATTCTGGGTTTATGTACACATTTGTAACTCCTTTGGAATTAGATATTTGTATCAGGTACATAAAATGTGAAAAGTAGAAACCCAGCTGCTCTTTCTGTGCAGCTGCTTTGATTGATTTGTAATATATTTAACGTTGAAGTTTGTTTTTTTAAATTACTTTGATATCTTCATAGCAGTATCTCTGATCTATTGAGGCAATATTGTTAGAATGTTTGCTTCTTTAGTTAAAAGAAATACAACATTCTAATTTTTGTTAGGTAAATTTGCAAAAATACTTGAAATTATAATCCTACTTTTCTTTCTTTTGTATTTCAGACTACAAATATTAGTCTCCCATTAATGAGGCAACTAGCTAACAGGAAAATAGATCTTGTAGAAATTCTTTTGGATATTTTTCATCTTGTTATTACTATAAAAGATCTTCAAAAAGTGGGAGAATCATCATCCCATAAAATTCTGGAGGCATTCATCAAGGAAACTGCTGAAGATGATGCAGCAAAACAGGTAATACAAAACATTTAGTCCTATGATTTCCATATAAAAGGTATAACAAAGTTTCGAGGCATGTTTTCCATAGCAGAAGTTCTTCCACTACTGAGGAAACAGGTCCCCAGACCATTCATGTATTTTTGCAGCTAGGGAAAGTTCAAGTGTGTGGTTTTTGTCTTGGGGATGGCTTATTGAGGTTTTTTGGGGGTTTGTTTTCTCTGGAAGATTTTGTTTCTCAAATGCAGAGACTTAAAATCCACGAAGAGTAGCAGGGAAGTTACTTGAGACTTTGAAATTGCTGGAGGTTTTTTGCATTATTGTCTCCTTTTTAAAACAGTTGGTTTTAAGCAGAACTGCCTAACCAAGTGATGAATAAGAATGTGAGACACGCCCCACTGGAACAGAGCAGTAATTCTTGCCCGTTACTTTGTCTCTGACAATGACAATAGGTAATGCTGTTAAGGAAAGCACAGTGTCCCCACTGTTCTCCATGGTACCCTCCCCTTATCCCGTGTTTTCTGCAGCACTGATTGTTGTTTGCTTATAGATGTTACAGTGTACTTTTTTTTTTATCAGTTGTTAATGAATTTGTGTATTAGTTAAAGACAGCTTATTTCTAATTGAAAGTGTAATCACATTTAACAAGTATGTTTGTATGTAAATGTGTGTTAAAAAGTAAGCTTATCTATGTGTGGGTATATATAAGCAAATAAGCATAAATATGTATTTTACCAGGACTGGAAGTGTGTGGAACGCACTGTGGGTCATATGATGCTGGCTCAGTTAGCAAACATACAGAATCTTTGTAAAGGCTGTCCTGACATCAAATCCAAATGCCTGTATCTCACTGGAAAAACTCTTCGTTTACTTGCCATTAACATAGATCCTGTATGTTCAGAGATTTACTGGAATCCAAATGTTATGGTATGCATTCTTTCCTGCATTTAAATTCATTCTGTGTGTAAAGTTTGTCTGCCACAATATTTTTTCTGTATACATTTGTATAATACTACTCTTTATTTAGAGCTAGGTTTTAGATATTGCATGCAAGCCATAATAAAAATGTATACTGATTCAAGTAATTTCAGAAGAATGCTTTTGTCTACATGCCATTCTCATGTAATTGTTTTTTTGATTCATTTGTGAGATATCTTAATTACCATAGTTAAAAAAAAATAAATCCTTGAATGCCATAAAGGGATAGGTAGGTTGGTCTCTGAATCTGTGCAAACAAAAAGTAATGACTTGTAGATTAAAATCTCAGATTTGTAAATTCCTTTTGTGTTGTAACAAGAGCACCATGTAAGAAAAGTTTATTGAGTCATTATAAATTCAGTGATGAATTAAAGTGTTCAGAATAAATTAACTGAGGATAAATATCAGAAAATAAACATGTTAGAGGTTGTTTGGGGAGACTTTTTAGTTTCTGTTAGTCATATTGTCATCATAACATATTAAGAAATTTTGATGCCTGATAATATTGCTGAATCTCTCACCATCAAGGGATTCATATAGTGAGATGATTTCTTTTAAGATGAGTTCCATTTTCACCTAGATTTTCACAAAAGAAATGAAGCCAGCCATACATAATGGAATGATTAATTACTCTGTTTTTATACTGTGATGAGTAGGAAGAAGCTAGATCAAATGTCACAAAAACTGTCCTGACTTCAGCAGATCGCAGCGAACAGGAAGTGACAGACAGCACTTTACCAACCAGTAAATGTCAATATGATAAGTATAGGAGGAAAATACAAGATTTAAAGGTATTATTAGTGTATGTACTTGCATTAGAATTTGAGTGCTTCCTTTTTATGGAGTAATAGTCAGAGTACCTTATCAGTTCTGTTTGAACTGATAATAGAAACGTTTGTAGCATAACTTTGATCTTACTAAAGAAAAAAAATTCCAGAGCACCCCTAAGAAAACAGCTTTCCATCACTACTCTGCTGTGTATCTCCGTCCTGCTCTTCAGTACACGCTGTTGGAGCTCCTGATGGAGCTTTCCCAATTGCTCACAGAAAGAAAGAATTTCTCCTTCAGTGGTTTCCCAGTGATTGAACATGTAGCATCCAGGATAAGATGAACAAACAGTTTTCTCTCTGCTTTACATATATGCCTTTCTAAGGGAGCGTAACATTTTGCAGACTGGGAGCAAAGAAAGAAGTAACTTCTATCACAAAACATCTGTAAAATTACAAAATTTAAGTTGTACAATGAGCTGATCGCTGTAATGGCTGCAGTTCAAAGCACACTAAGAATTGGGAATGTACAGTTTGTGTTGCCAGTATAATCAATAAACACCTGAGATAAGAAATTTGTGGGTTTATTTGTATTAAGTATAGTTAACTGTCAATGGGAACAACTTTACTAAGAATTGACAGACAATTCCTTTGTTCTCAGTGGCTCATTGCCTGGAATTTAAATGCTGTCCTGCTAAGTACACATTTTATATTAAAGAAAGTATCTTACTAAAGCTTTTTTTTTAAAATATTTTATAACAGATGTTGGTGTCTGCCAAATAATTAATCTGTATTTGCATATTTTGATCATACATCAAGTAAATGCATTAAAAAGGAGATAAAGCATTAAAATTCATCATGAAAACTGATACTTTTTAATGCTAGTAATCTGTATACATAGAACAAATATTCAATATTAATACATATTTTAATATAAACCTTTTTATTTTTATCATCTAGAAGGAACAGCGGTTGGCTCAGAAATACCTTTCTCAATCCAGTGAAGCTTTGCTACAGTGTATGGGTATTGCGTTCAGTCGTAACATTACTGATGTGCTGGCTCGTGCTAGTTTTGAAATGGTTGAATGCTTTCAACAATTTGATCCAGTTTCAACTAGCCAGTTTTTGGCACTTCATCAGGTAATGGAGCTAATGTATTGTGCTTCTCTCCAGTATGAAAAGGTTGTTTTAAGTTACATTAAGCAAAAATGTCAATTCATGTAGCCTGAAAACTGGTCATACAGAACACAGTGCATGAATACATATAAGAACTAGCGAGTAATACAAGTAATCAGATACATGTTTGCTGAGTTCAAAATGCTTGATCAGTGACTTTTTAACAATTACCTGTTGTGTTTGACTTGACGTTTTCAGTGATGGTTGCTTACATGAAAAGATTTTTAATATGGCAAGATTACTGTAATGTGATTAGATATGATGAGACATTACCACAAAATACAGTTTCATCCTTCCCTAACGAATAATTTTAAAAATGTTTCTCTGGATTTGTTCATTCATTGTTTTGAAGCAGATAGGAATAGTTTACATTCAATTTGTCAAATCAACACCTACACAGCATGGTCCCTTAGATGGCTCAAAGGTGAATGAATTGTTCATGTGAGTTTGTGCCTTCGCCACAGAGATGAATGGCTGTAAGGCTTATATTCCTTACATTAGGAACAAATAATACATACTTCCTACACCATCATCTCCATTGTAGAAATACAGAAATGCACCTTATGCTGATTTCCTTCCTGCCACATCAAGGCAACCACAAGAAATTATGACAGACAGTAAGCACCTGCCTCTCTATCAACACATAGATTTGCAAATACCTCCACCCATGGGTGGAATGGACTAGGTAGGTAGGCAGGTCTTCTGATAAATCAGAAAACAGCCAATACTGGGGTTTGTGGTTCAGTCCTTTATTCCTGTACTCCTGTACCCCACCATATTACTCATGGTTTGCTTTCTTAGTGAACAAGCTAAGTAGAATGCATATTAAAGCACCAAAACCCTAAGTAGTCAGGTCTTTTAATGGGCAAAAAATTCTGCTAATTCTGTCACTATCCTGCCCAGAAAGGTTTATATTAAAAAAAAAAAAAAAGTTATTCCAAGTCAATATTAAATATCCCTTTAGAATTTTTGATTAGGTCAATCAAAATTGCATTTTTTTAATGTGACAGCTGCATTAAAAGAAAAAAATGCTTTAACTCTTAGCAACCATCAGTTCAAAGGACAGGATTGGTGTGTTTGCTGATAGAAAAAGATAGAAGGTCTTACCTTTCATATTGCTCTTTGTAGGATGTCTGTTAAAATGTGTGAAGTGATGGCTATACAGTAAAAGGCACAGAAGCACAGAAAAGAGCTTACTTGAAAGGCTAAATTCAGAACACAGGCATTTACCTTTCCATGTAGACCTTAGATGACTAAATGCAGGAACATAGATGATAAATGTAGTCAAAGAAGTCGATTCTCTCTATTCATATCTAAGAAATCTTCAGAAGTTATTGCCAGACTGTCTGCATTTGCTAATCTATCTCACCTTTCAAGCAAGAGACTTCTTTAACATACATATATGTTACAACAAACATAGAATATATATGTTTTTGTATTATTTTGGTGAGGGAAAATAAACATATAAAAATTTTGCAGAGCTGTTCAGCATCTATGATGATGAAGAGTATCCTTCTAACAGTTACGTCTGACACCAGCAGCTCTCAGCTGGCAGCATTACTGCATCTTCAGAATCATTTAAAACAAAATAGGAACACAAGTGATCTTCTAAAACAGGTGGAACAGCAACTGACTGCTACTTCAATGGTAACTTTTTGAGATGTGCTACTTATTAGGGGTCTGTGACATATATGTATGTATGCATGCATGTATACACACACACACACAGAGGCATATCGTTTCAGTTATTCCTGGGATTCAATAATATTTGATCTGTTCTCTTTAAAATCTTATTTTTTTTTGTTTTCCTAATTTCAGTCATGGGTTGACTTGGTCATGAATTTTTATTACTATAGTATGTATGGTCCTGTGGTTTTGTTTGTGCTAGGTTATCCATGTGGCATGAGCTATGTAATTTAAGTCAGAAGTGAGATTTTAAGGATGCAGTTCCAGTTTGTCTTGTAGGTAGTTCAGTATAGCTGGATGTCAGAGTTGTGCTGTCTGCACACTTAAATCATTAATTCCATGTGAGTCTCGCCCAGTCGAGTTGACAATGCCATTGTAAAGGACTCTTGCAACAGAGACTCCTGTCACCATCTGGAGAGCATCCAGTCATCTTGTTTGAGATACTCACGTGTTCATGCAAGTGTTACCCTAAGAAAGGAGCCTGATTTTTTAATTTTTTTTTAAAGCACTCTTATCAAGGAAACAGGGCATCAACTAAACTGTAGTGTTGCAAACTGGATACTTAAATAAACCAACCAGTAAAATGTAATTCGTGTGACTTGTAGTTCTGGAGCAAATAATGGATAAAGTTTTCTGGGAATTAAGTACTCTTATCTTTCGGTCTCTGCTGGCTGAGAACTGTGTATTCTTCCAATGTCTAAGATGTAAAAGTGGATACCAAAACTAAGATTGGAAGGCTCTAGGTTAGAACTGAGTGAAATTAAAAACTGCTAGCAAGTTAGATGCAAAAGATTAGCACTAGCTGGTAGGGTTTAAGCATTTACAAAACGTGGCAAGCAGAGATAAGAGTACAGGGTAAGAAAAATAGTGGGTTTGGGCTAATCTTGGCTTTTCTCAGTATGTGCTGTATTACCTTATTTAGCAGAAGGAATAGGATAATATTTTGGTTAGAAGCCACTGTTTTTGAGTTGCTGTAATAATCTAACTGGTAACAGATATCCTAGCTGAAACATTCATCAGCACCCACCATATCTGTACCTCTTGCAGTAGCTCGGGAAAGAAAAGGTGGCTATCAAGACCACTGTTCATGGCTGCATTCTTCAACTGCATGATTCCTGGAAATGTGAGGTGCAAGAAAGCAGACTGGTGACTGAAGTAGTTCTCTCTGAGGGTATATTAGTGTTTTTTAAAATCCAGTTGATATTATTAGTTCAGATCGAGAGTGCACTTTCAAAGTGAATCTCCCAGTTGTTGTTGCTTACAGTGCTTTGATTTTCATGATGGTACAATGATGGTATGAGCTGGGTTTCTCTTGGACAAAAACCGCACTAGGTTCTCTGATGCACTCAAGCCACGTTGAACAGGCGTTCAGTCCAGGGGCCATCCAGAGGTAGTCTGAAGTAAAAATAAATGAAAAGTGTGCAGTGTATAATTCTGCTCCTGATGTTCTGTTGCACTTGATAACATAGGCATACCCAGAGTGTACCCAGTGTGCTTAAGCACATAGAACTTCAATCTGAAAAACATAAACATGGATGCTTAAAGGCAGCAGTCTCAAAAGACATTTATGGACCTTCCTGTATTAGGACTGGTTTTTCATCTGGAATCAGACTGTTTAGTCACTAGGAGGTTTTTGGTTGGTTTTTGTCATGTTTTCTCAGAAAAAGGTTGTATATTCTTTAGTACAATATATTTGTGGTGGGTTGACCCTGGCTGATTGCCAGGTGCCCAGCAAGCTGTTCTATCACTTCTCCTTCTCAGCAGGACAGAGGGAGAAAATATGATGAAAAGCTCATGGGTCAAGATAAGGGCAGGGCTCAAGTCACCCATTACTGTCCAGGGCAAAACAAACTTGACTTGTGGAAATGAATTTATTGCCAATTAATAACAGAGTAGGATAGCAGAAAATAAAAACAAAACTAAGAAAGATCTTCCCCCTGCTCCCCTTCTTCCCAGGCTCAGCTTCACTCATGATTCTTTTCCCTTCACCCCGGGCCGCCCAAGTGGCAGAAGGGAAACGGGGAATGCGGGTTGTGTGGGGTCCCTCCCACAGGAGACAGTCCTTCACAAACCTTTCCAGCGTGGGTCTTTCCCATGGGCTGCAGTTCTTCACAAACTGCTCCAGCGTGGGTCCCTTCCGTGGGCTGTGGTCCTTCAGGAGCGGACTGCTCCAGTGCGGGTCCCCCACAGGCCATAGTCCTGCCGGCAGCCTGTGCCAGCGTGGGTGCTGGCCACAGGGCCTGCCGGCAGCATGCTCCAGGTCGGGCTCTCCACAGCGGCACACTGCCCTTCAAGGCATATCCACCTGTTCTGGCATGGAGTCTTTCACAGGCTGCGGCGTGGACATTGCTCCACAATGGGTCTCCATATGCTGCAGGGGGACAACCTGTGTCACCATGGTCTTCAACATGAGCTGCAGGGGAATCTGCTGCAGCACCTAGAGCACCTCCTCCCCCTCCTTCTGCACTGACCTTGGTGTCCACAGGGCTGTTTCTCGTGCATTTTCTTACTCCCAGCTGCTGTGCAGTGGTTTTACCCTTTCTTAAATATGTTTATCACAGAGACGCCACCAGTGTTGCTGATGGGCTCAGCTTCGATCAGCAGTGGGTCTGTCTTGAAGCTGTCTGAAACTGTCTCTGTCAACATGGGGGCAGTTCCTGGGTGTCTTCTCAAAGAAACCACCCCTGCAGCTCCCCCTGCTACCAAAACCTTGCCACATAAACCAAATACAATTTTACGTAGTTCCTTTTGGTAAGGTATCCATTTTTAACAGAATTATGAGGGACTTTTACAAACAAAAGTTACAATGAAAGGTCCCTCCCTGCTAATATTCTGCAAGGATTTGATAGCATTTCAACTTCACAAGTAGTGTAGTGGCCAAAAAAGTCATGTTGTGAAGACTGGAATAAGTTACAGTATTTGTAATTTTTTTAAAATTGTAAGTTCTTCTGTGCTGCATAAAAATCAAATGATCACAGAATGGTTGAGGCTAAAAAAAGGCTTCTGAAGGTCATCTTGTCCAGCCCCTCTGCTCAAGCAGGGCCATTTGACCAGTGTCCAGATGGCTCCTGAATATCTCCAAGGGTGGAAACTCCACAACCTACTTGGGCAACCTGTGCTAGTGCTTGGTCACCCTTACAGTGACAAAGTGTTTCCTGTTGTTTGGACTGAGCCTCCTGTCCTGACACATCTGCTGAGTGATTGTTTTGGCTTTTTTTTTTTTTTTTTTTATATTAGCACCTTCTTTCCTAGAATCATTATCAATTTTCTGATGAAGGAAGTAAGATTGGGGTTTATAAAAATCTATTAAAATAATGCTACTTTTGAATTATTGTACAGGCATGGAAAAATCTCTGTATTCCTGTTGAACATTTTAATATAATGGATGAATTGCCATCTAATTTCTACATAATTATTCTCCAGCATTCAGAAGACAGGTATAAAATTCCATCATTTTGGTTTAGTATTCTGTTTGTTACAAACGTAATCTTTTTTTTTTAACTGTAAATCATCACTATTTTGGTAGTTTATTACCTTTTACTTCTATTTTTCTGGACTTAATTAAATTTTAGGATTGTGAACAAATTAATATATAAATAAAACAGCCTGCAGCTCAAAGCTGTGTGTGGTTTTGTACTTCTGATTTCCCTAATCATCTCTTAAATCTCCAGAGGTCACTTGAAAGGTTTCAGGCCATTCCTGGTATCATCCTAAATTTTGTTGATATATTCCAGTTCTTACTGCTTATGCTCTTGAAAATGTTGGGGGGGGTGTCATATTTAGCTTTATAAAGCCACAAATGGTATCATTACTGCAGCCTAATTAGTGCCTAACTCGTAGATTGAGCTATAGCAACTGACTATAAGTACCTTCACCAGTCGTGAAAAGTCTTAAACAGTTATGGAACAAATAAGAATCTACCTTACAGGATATATAGCAATGAAAGAACTTTTCTTACAGCTCTCAGTTTGTTCCAGTCAGATTTTGCAGGTTTTTGCACTGCAAGGTGGGGGTATATATTGCATCTTGAGAGTGTTTTTGAACATGTTAAAGTAGAGGGTAATAATTGCTCATCTAATAAATTTGCTTCATATATACAAGGCTGAGCAGTCAAATAATCTACTCAGCAGTTTTCTGCTTTCCACAGATCAAATTTGTACAGTTCACTTCTGACATCTCAATCAGTAAGTACTGCACAGCAAAAAGGAGAACCCACTCAGCCACTGGGTAAGAGCTTCTTACATTTAAGAGATAAAAATCATTGCACTGATGTTATGAGAAAACTTGTATCTTTCACTTCTGCAGTTTTTAAAATTTTAAAATAATTTTAAAAATAATTAATAGATTTTACTAATACCAACGAAAAGTAAATACCTAAATACCTGCGTTTCATTATCAAATATAATGTATTTAGTCACAATTCACAGAATTTTTGTTTATATTTGAAGACTAAAGTTGTTACAGATAATTGTAGAGATTTTTTCACTGTAGTTTTCTGTATATATTTTGGGCTAAATACATATGTAAACAGTTACTTCACTTTCAAAGAAGACCATGGCTTTAGAAAACCGATGGTCTCTGAACAATCATTTCTTCAAGAAAAAATATGATGTCTCAAGGATTCTTAAGATGGTGTTTTCCTCCTTTTAATAGTGCAAGCTGAAGTTTCCCAGTTTCCTGTGAATCCTGAAACATTTTGTACTTTGTTGGAAAAAGTGCGTCTTTACAAGCAGCAAAAGATGAGGAGTCGTGGTAAACAGGCTGTCATTCAAAACGTGCAAGAGTGTGTCTCCGAAACAGATGTGGTAATATATTTGATTACCTTATATTTAAAACAGGATGAAAAACATACTAAAAAACTATCATAAACACTCTTTATGCAGAATTTTCAGTTTATTCCAAGTGTAGCATCCCTGGTCTTCATACTTGCTAAATGGTATGTAATCTTCTTCAAAATTAAATCTTTCTGTGTTACTCTGTTACTATTTTCAGTGTCATTCAGCAGCTTTGAAATGTTCAGTAGTTTATCAGAACTGAAAATTGATGTAGTTGAGATCAATTTACTTGAAAATGCGCTATACCTTTAAGACTTGCATTTGCAAATGTACATTGCCTTTCATATCACATGAAAGCCCAAGCTGTCTCAGGAAAAAAAATAGAATCATAGATCTCAACCCTTTAATCAAAATTAAACTATCTTAGCCACAGATTTATTACTGTTTTCCAACACAGAAAAGTTTCTTTCTGTGGCACACTTGTCTTTTGCACTATAGCTGTTTATTTGGACACAGTTGATCGAACTCTTAGAAAATTTTGCTTCAAGGACATGTCATTGGAATCCCAAGTTTGTAGCTATGGACACTCTTAAATTCTAGTTTTCTGTTTCTGTAAGAAGGCTCAGTTATGTAAGAACATTGTTTTCCACAATCGGTGAACGTGTGTAGCATTAAGGTACAGTGGAAAAGCCTGTGACTTTCACATGAGGTTTTAAGCTGCAAGGTGACAGAGTTTTCTCCACATGAAATATGCACGTCTACATCCTAGCATTCTAATTTACATTAATTTGGTCTCCATTAGACAAAACTTGGGGTTGTCAGTGTCAATCAAAATTCACTGTTAAATACAGCATATTAGCAAAAGCTGGTATAGATCTATTTCTATCATTAATATAAAGGTAAAAATACAGATCATACTGAATTTTCTGTACAAGTTTTCATTGTTTTAATCACACAATTTTGACACGTGGTTCTTGGAATTATAATTCTGTTTTACTCATCATGTTAGTTTCTTTCAGTTAAAATAGGGATTATTGCAGATGGTTGAAGTATTGATCATTTTTTGTCTTGTCCATGGCCTGCCTTTGTTGTAATGACAAGTTATATAAATATTGCTGTAGTTGCGTAAGTAAAGAAAAAGGTGATAAGGTGTCAGACAGAACAGACGAAAAAAGAAGAGTGGCTTAGGTTTTTAAAATGCATGTGCATTACAGCTTTCAGTAATTATGCATGCAGCCTGCACAGAGCTACTCAAACAGAGGTTTGAAGCTTTGGTGAAGTCCATTCACTAATACCAACAGTATTCACCATTTACTTGGGCTCATTTTTCCAGTTACTGGTTTTGTGTCCATCTATATTGGCTTTTAGAAGCTTCAGATTTCAGTGTCATCTTCTCTTACGTGATTCTGTTCTCCTCTTACCTATTATCCTCATTCTGTGTAGTTTTTTCCTAAATTGGCTCCACTGATCTCTCCATACGCTTTCATTTCCTTCTTCTACAGTCATCTTGCAGTTTCTCTCAACTTCTCAAAGTTTTCTTTTCGCAATTTTTTCCTGTTATTTAGAGCATCACGTTATCTTTTCTTTCTGCTGGACATCTCTGCTATTCCCCATTGAAACTGCAGAAATATATTAATTGCCTAAATAATAAATATTGACATCTTGTGTGGAATCCTATGTTAGAATATTTTGCAAAATGCTGATAGGAGTGATGTTTTGAAGTAACAGAGTTTTTAAACTGAATTTCTGTATTTATATTTTCCATTTTGTGTTGTTTCAGATTATTTGATTTAGCCTCTGATTTAACATAATACCCCCTCTCCATCCACGTTAATTAGCATTTTGTCAGTATTCTGTTTTTTGTTGCAATGTGTATGATAGATGCCAACAGAGAAAATAGATGATAATGGACATGATTTGACATCAGATTTCTCTGAAATACTAGAAATTATGGAAGAATATCTGAAACCAGTGCTGTCACAGTTTGATTTTTCTGATATCAGGTAAGACATTTAGACTTGTTTTATCATAATTTGTGAAGATTGAATGGTGACTCAAGTTGTACAAATACAGGAATGGTTTTAGCAAGAACAGACCCTGTTGAATGAACTTGCTACATGTTGACAGTATATGCAGGATATGCAAGACTAAGAGGATTGAACCATGGGATAGACTAATGGCCATTTCTAACAAGCACAGCTTAAGTTGTACAATAGTGAGCTCAGGATGAAACATTATGATTTAACTAGTTAAAAGTTACTCCAAAGGGAGTACATCCTTTGTATAAAATGTCATTGAAATTGAAGCAGTTTTGTCTTTGTGTCTCCTGTGAAAACATAACTTACATAAGTATTAGTGCTGGTAATTTTCACTGTAATTCCTCTTCCCAGACAACAGCGCGCATCAGTTTCAGCAGCTGAATTGGGAGAAATAAAAGTGAAAGATAAGAATACCAAACATACTAGAATGTGGGGTATGTGCTCTACTGAGTATAATGTGTGTGTGTATGTATATGGACAGATATCAAAATCCTTTCACCTTAGTTTCAATGTTTCTGAAGCCAGGGAGAAGAAAAAGGCTTTAGCAACGGGTTTGCCTGTTTATTTTCTGTATCAAGTAAAGTATTTTAGTATACTTCCAAAGAGATTATTTATACACTGGATGGAGCTATTCTTCTGCATGTATTTACAGGCTTCCAAACTATACAGGCTTTAGAAAGCTAAATAAAATGGGTTTATGACAAACAAATCTTTTCAGGAGAAAGGCCAAGAGAAAGACTTAAGATCTTAAGTCTGTTGATCTCTTTTATGTGGTCTTTTCCTGCTTTTTACTGTATGGATTCTCACAGGTTTTTTGCCTAATGCAAGCCTAATGCTGGAATATGTCCCTAAACGTGTTCCAAGAGAAGAGGCAATCAAGTCCATGGCTTGCTTTGGGGATGAGTTTTTTGCTTTATGGTGGGGAGCAGTGAAGTTTCTCAGTTAAAAATTACTAGAAAAAGATAAACATTTGCATTTGCTTTTACCTGCAAAAATTTATTTCTGAGACACTGGCACAGGTTGTCCAGAGAGGCTGTGTTCAAGGCTAGGAGGGTGGAGCTTTGAGCAACCTGGTCTAGTGGAAGGTGCCTCTGCCCCTGGCAGGGGGGTTGGAACAAGATGATCTTTAAGGACCATTTCAACCCCAAACCACTCTGTGATTCTGTAATTCTGCAATCTGGCAGCTGGCTGCTTCTGCCATTCTGCAAAGACCTCATAACTTCTCTTCCATGTATTTGTTGTTTCTCTGTAGAACAGGAAAATACTGTCAGAATGATACTCGGTACTAACAGAAACAAAAAGTTTCCTACAGAAAGACAGTTAGTATGGAATAAGAACTCCTTGTTTAGCCAAACACTTCTAAGGCAATTTTGCATTTCCAAACACCATTTTCCTCAATACACTGCAGTACACCTGGACTTAATTCTGAGATGTCTGGTTATTTATAAGGGGATATTTTTCCCCATGTGCACACGAATGCATATGCATAGAAACTTGACAACATCTTGGGAGTAATGGCATCAAAAGAAATATTTTTGCATAATGCACTTAATCCACAGTAAAATGGAGTTCAGGTGTCATACAGTAGAGGAAATTTAGAGTTTTAATCTGCTTTCATTTATTGATACACATATTGAGAACTTCTAAATCTCAGTTGTGTTCTGTCACATTTCTTCAGGTACACCTACGGACTTAGGATTGTGTGTGGTAATACTAGGAGATAAGTTATTGATGGAATTGCCTTTGGAAGCTCTGAGTATCTTTAAAGCGGAAGGAATAAGTTCTGTGTCCAGAGATTTTTCACTCCAGATTCTCTACAATCGAGAACATCTGGCTGCCTCAGGTACTGTTAGATAAGCATTCTTTAGATTAGCTTAATGATGCAGCAAACGAGATAATACACTGTTCTTATTATTTAAATTGTAAGTATTATGTTTTACTGGAAGAATGCCACATACAGTAGGTTTCCACTATTTTAGATGGAATAGATAGTACAGTAGACTTACTATAGTTGCAGTGTTAGCTAATTTAAAATAAACTCTACATGTTAAAGAATTATGGATCTAAAATGTCTTGCAGAGTTTCAGTTATACAAAGTATGGTCTTAAACTCTTCAAAGCTGTTTCCAGCTGTACTGAAAAAATTGAAATAAGAATTTAGACTTCTGTTGATTTTCTTTAACATTAGCGTAAGACTCAAATAAGCTCAAAATATCAAATGTGAAAAACTTTTAATCGTTGAACTATGTCCTGTCTGTATAGCTAAGATAACATTAAGGGCTCAGGTCAATCCAGCGATTCTGACGCTATGCATGAGCTAAATCAAGATCCCACAGGCTTTATGGATGTCTCTCATTACTGGAGACACACCCTATATAAACTGGAGTGAAATGAGTTTGTTAAGTGAGGTACTTGGACTGTTGGTAATCTTGTCCTTATGATATCTTAAAATTCATTTATTCTAAAAGTGAGTAATAAAAGCAGGCATTAAGCAGTTTCATGTATGAATCAAATATACCTTCTGTTACTGCAGTTAAAAATCTGAAGTCAAAACCACATCTTAAAGTAAATTATTAAAACTAGTGGACCTAAGCTAAAAAATAGGCTAATTTTAGAAAATCTCACTCCCTGCCATGAAGGTATTCTGTTCCAGAGAAGTTCTTCTGTTGTGTTCATATCTGAATATTTCATGCCTTCCAGAGAGGTTCTTGTACTGTGTTCATATCTGTAATATTTAGCACCTTTGGTATAAGCTGTCCTCAGTTTTTCCATTTCACCCCTCCTTTCTAAAGGGAAAAAGTAGTGAATAATCTCAGATGAGAGTATTTTTAGTCTACATACCCATTCATATACTGTTAGGGGTATGTTAGAAATAGGAGTTTTAGAACATGTGGGAGGTTTTTTCCATTTCTGTTTTTTGGGGGTTTTTAAGTGAAATTTCTTATGGTTGCATAATTTTAGAAGTGCATAAATGAGAGAAAGCATAGTTGAAAAGTCTCTATTCATGCAATTATGAAAGTAGCCACTGAATGAGGAGAGATAAACTAGCCATATGAGTAAAAATGCGTATCATAAACTTCCACGAACTTGCAGTGCACTCCAGTGATAACTGGCTGAGACATGCACTTTGAGTGATAGTCATATATATAGTGAGAAATATAAGTCAAGTTTCTGTGCTTTTAAAAGATCCCTTAAAGAAATAAAAAATCAGATTAAAATGTGAAACTTTCTTTTCCCTTTCAATCTCTGCATGTTTCTCAGAAGCTTCAGTTTTGCCAATAATATCAACAATGAACAGATAAAGCAATAGGCTTAGAAAGTGCTTTGGTAATCACTATTTCACTCTACCCTAAATCTGCAAAGTAATGAAGCATTTCTAAGGAATCTAAGTCTAAGGGATCACATCTCTTGCTTGTTTTCCACTTTCAAGCCATTATTTTTAGGCAGGAGAGTTTGGGGAATATCTTTGCCTTGCTGTGATGTGAAATTAATTTTTATTTTTCTAGTTTAATCTGTTACTATTATTACATCATAATAAATATAAGTAGTCCTTCAAGATAGTTGTATTTTCTAAAACTGCCTGTATCTTAAACAAAAATCTGTTCTCTTCAATTCCACAGAGGCTGAAGTTAAAACAGATGTTGAAGTATCTAAAGAAACAAAACCAAAAGCTTATTGGAAAAAGAATCTCAAAATGGTGAACTTTCCACTTTTTAAAAATAAACTTAATAAGAGTAACTTTTTTTTTAATGTAAAAAGTGTTAAAGAGCTAGAAATGGCTTGCATAGATTCTCATTAATGTGCTAGAATTCTGAAGTGGAATAAATATCACCTAAGTCCATAAGAATTTTGCTTCTTGTTGATTTTGCAATAATGGCAGAGTTATTTCTTTGAAAAATCATACTTTCTGTGTAAATGTGATGTATTTAACAACCCACCAAGGAGCTGCTTAAAATTACGCACATGGTTCCCCCAGCAATATTTTGTACAGTGTATGCACGTATTTGTATAAATATATATATGCATATATATCTCTGTATACTTGCGCACACGTGTATATATAGGTAATGTATGTATATGCAGAATATGCTTTTAATTTCCACTGATAATTGAGTATCATGCTACTTTTAATCCTACCTTCAAAACTTTAGAACATCCTTTTATTAGTTGTTTGACACAAAGAATGCAATATTGTTAATATTTGATTGAGACTTCTGGATGTAATAGAATATATATTCTTTTTAATTACAGGCACCAGTTGATCGTGATTTACCCTCTAATTGCTTGGCTGTTGATACTCATAATTTTAAATGTATCCTTTCACAATTAACTAAGTATATCAGGTAAACTTTCTTTTTTGTTGTTTATATTGCATTGTTTACACTTAACGGTTTATCAGATATTGTGGACCCCTACAATGAAGGAAGAGGGGCAGGTAATTTATATTAAATAATATTTTCTCCACAGACTATCAATGTAATTCTGAAATCTTTGTAACCAAAAAAGAAGTCATGACATTAAGATCTTGACAAAAAAGTTCAGCTTTTCATCAGAACAGTAATGCTTCTCACCTGTCAAATGGTGCATCAGTGAAACACTATAACCTGTTCAGGTTCAGGAAATACATTAGATTGTCTTATTATTTCTTTCATATCACTAACTATTGACCTAATATCACCAAGAAAATAATCGATTGAGTAACTTTTCTTACTATGTAATCCAATTAAAAACATACATTTACTTTCAAGAACTTGTTATAGCATTTTTAATTTTTCAAAGATGCGCCATTAAGATACAGTATCAGAAGTGTAGGGAACGATATAGATTATATGAAAGGATTTGCTGCTTTGTATGATCATCTTTGTTATACAAGAAATCTGCTTGAAGGCCATGAATGGGCTTGGAACAAATGGTACTGAGTGAGAATGGACTGGGACAGGAGCAGTCAGACTCACCAAACGTGCAGAGTAATTCTAAAGCTAAAGACTGCAGATAAAGCATGTGTTATATGTAGGTTTTGCAGTCCTTTCAAAGGTGAAGGGTACAATGACAGACACAATCCTATAAGGATATTTGAGAGGGTTATTAATTCCTTTTGGAATGTATTTATCAAGGCAGTAGGCACTTACTGCATTACCCTAGACTAGAACAGAACAGAATATTTTCAGTTGGAAAGGACCTAGAACGACCATCTAGTCAAACTGCCTGACCACTTCAGGGCTGATCAACAGCTAAAGCATGTTAAGGGCATTGTCCAAATGCCTCTTAAACACCGACAGGCTCGGTGCATCAACCACCTCTCCCGGAAGCCTGTTCCAGTGTTTGACCACCCTCTTGGTAAAGGAAATGCTTCCTAATGTCCAGTCTGAAGCTCTCCTGAAGCAGCTTTGAACCATTCCCACACATCCTCTCCCTGGATCCAAGGGAGAAGAGATCCACACCTCCTTCTCCACGTCCCCTCCTCAGGAAGCTGCAGAGAGCAATGAGGTTGTTCCTCAGCCTCCTTCTCTCCAAACTAGACAAACCCAGAGTCCTCAGCCTTTTTTTTCAGGGAAATTCTTTACTCTGAGGGTGGCGAGGCGCTGGCCCAGGCTACCCAGAGCAGCTGTGGATGCCCCATCCCTGGCAGCTCAAGGCCAGGCTGGATGGGGCTGGGAGCAGCCTGGGCTGGGAACTGGGTGGCCTTTAAGGTCCCTTCCAACCCAAACCATTCTGTGATTCTGTGATATGGTATGATGACATGCCTTCCAGGCCTTCACCAGCTCTGTTGCTCTCCTCTGGATATGATAATTCAGTCTGACACAAACACTTCAAGAATACAATTTTACCTCAGTTTTTTCCCAGTGTGTGCAATAGTTTAACTGATTCACATTCATTAACCAAATTGCATATATATCAAATGCCAAAAACTGATTTAATGGAGGTTTTTAATTAATATGGTTATTAAACCTAAACTTGACACAAAAGAAGCGACTGAACAGTCAGTAGCGTAATAGAGTATGTGCCCATATGTGTGCAGTTTCTTCTTCACAGCAGATCAAAATAAAACACCATTTACCATGTGCTCAGTATCTGGAGTGTATTAATTTACAGTGGTATGGAAAAGTAGTCAGAAAAAAAAAAGAATTATCATTGAATATACGATGTCTTTGGAGAGCAGAGTTGGGTTCAGAGTCCTTTGTGAATGCAGGGCTCTGGAAATTCAGTTATTTTCTCCATCTACTTAAGTCCTCCCTGAGCTTCTGGAACAGAACTGCATGAGCAGTGCTGGTGTTTTCAGCTCTTTACAGTTTTCTACGAGTTTCTATTTTGTGCTTTTAAAATCTTTAACCTGTCTACCAAATAATATTTGTCACTTAAGACATACTCCTTTCAAATGGGAATTACAAACAATTTTACCCAGAAAATGACACAATTGATGCAGTTTTAAAAGCCAGACTTAGGTTTCAAAAAACTTAAGATCTAATGATGACCGACCCCCCCCTAAATATTGTCACTTTAAAATTATTAAAATTAAGATTGCCCAAGATGCTTTGTAGCATGTTAAGCTCATAATGATGACATTCTGTTCTTGCAGAAGCTTTGAGTCCTTCCCAGAAAATAAAGGAAATCCTAGAAAAATACCATGACTTATTTACAATACAGTGGGAAGGAATTACAGGCAATGTACATGTTCCAAGGTTTGTAATATTCTATGTGCTTTCATGTTTTATCCATGTTTCTTTTTTAAAATTGTGCCTATTGCCAGAGGGTTCAGTCATAAAACAGGGTCACATTTTGCTGCAATGGTAAACACATAGCTAACCATTGTCTTTGTTTCAAATGCATATTTAGATTTGTAGACACAGTATTTTAGGGATCTGAAATACAGTGCCTACGAAGTGATTAGCTAGATTGGTTGTGTGAAGGTTACAGTATATGTAGATAATCCAATTTTGACCAAGAGTCTACTTGTGCAGTCTTTGATGAGTATTCCAACTATGTGTGAGCATAAATGTAATTTCTGGCTTTGTTCATAATTGGTTTTAAATCCAAATATTAAAACCTGTAGCACCTCCATGCACACTGAATCAACTCTATGATTGGAGCACAGATTCCTGAAGCAAAGTGGTGAAGGTACCTCTCACAGTTTGCAATTTCAAGCATCTGATCGTGATTAGCATTTTATGGAGTTTATTCATAAACACACTTGGTTCTTTATAAAGTACTTTACTTTTAAGGTCACAGGGATCTCAAGAGGTCAATAAGTGACAAGTCCTGTGAGTCAGCACAGTCATCGCTGTACCTTCCTTTGTAACTGCTAGTTTAATCAGTCCTTTGAAATAGTCTCTACTTAGGTAAAATCAATATGTAGGTGCTCTACTGTTCCTTCGTAACAAAGATTGTTACTTCTCAAACGGCATAGTTTTTGCTGCCAGCTAGGCAGCATCTCTCTTCAAAACCTAATTTCTTCATATCCTGATGGGTGCATACATAAACACTCCTGTTGAATGTTAGACTAAATACTGGAATTTCAAAGCTGTACAGTGCATACATCGATTATTTATCTAAAAATACACTATGCCTCATGTTTACTGTGAGATGTTACTACACTAAGTATACCTCTGTATTAAAATAATTACTATTAATAGTCTATAAGTTATTACACTTCCAATTGAAGTCTGCAGTCTTGTTTATCTCCTTGCTTTGCATGTTGACTTTCCTTATAAATATTTCCAGAGTAAGTAACACTGGAATGTTTGCTATGGATAATTTCTGAAAAATATTCTTGTAAAATAGTAACATGAAAGTAACATACTTCTTCCTTCCTTTCAGCCAAGCTGAGTGGGAGCAGCTGCTGACAAACTGCAGTGCATTTCTGTTCTACGGGATGGAGAGATTCGTGTCTCATATTTTACTCGACAGACTGGTTGCTATGAACATTCCAAGTGAGATAAGCACACTGAAAAATATTTTTTTAATTACACCGCCTTTTGTTCTCAGTTGTGTTTATTTCGTACTGTATCATATCATAGTATTGATGTTAGCAATTAAGAGCTTTTTTCAAGATCCAGATTTTTAATTGGGAAAAACTGCACAATACAGATGTCATTCTGCTGCCCAGCTTTCTTGTTATGCCTCACAATGAAATTTAGTCTTTCTCCACTTCCAAATGTTGGAATTTCTTAAGTTCCAAAAACTGAATCATCATCTGATGGTTTTCCTGGTAACTCTTCTCCTTTTCTATGGAATTTAGTATTTGATATCAAAGTATTTTTTATTTTTAAGAACAACCTCTGCAGCTGTTAACCTCAGATTTAAGCTACAGCAAACCAAACAGTAGGGAAAGCTGTTTTAATTTTGAGAGTATTCTAAGTTATTTCACTGGAGGCCTTTAAGGAATATAAGGAGTGTTTGAAATGTAACTTGGTCTTAACTTGTGGAGAGGAGCTGCACGGATAACATTTCCATACCTGCATACCATAAACTCTGACAAGAGTTTGTAACTACAGAAGTGAGTCATATAGATTGGTAGCCTGTAATAAGATGGTACATGGACTTCATTCTTAGTTATACTAAGGTGGCACAGGAAAAAAACCTGCAAAACACTGTGGAAAAGTGTAGCAGAATTGCATCATATAAGGTTAGGATGGCTTTATTAGTGTTCATTTACTTAATACTTGACAATTTTTGCTGAAATACATAAATTTTATATTCTATGTGTTCAAGAAATTCATCACCTTAGGAAAGGCCTGACTGACTTGTATTAATTATCTTGGGCATTCTTATTAGTGCAAATACCATTACTGTAACATATTTTTTTCCAGAATGCCATTTGATGATAATTCTAGATCTGGTGAGATCAAAGGAAAGTTATCAAAGAATTACAGAGTCTGGTATCCACAAAAGGTAAGATAAAGTTTATTTTGGTAAACTCCACGGTAAGGCAAATTATTTTTATTTCAAAGCAAAGTTAAAATTTTGAGTTACAAATAATGTCATTTACTTCTGCAAGTAGAAGGGCTCATTTCTACACCTAAGGGAGAAGTTAGCCTCTTTATCTTGTAGCTTCATTCTTTACATAGGGATAAAAAGGGTGAAAGCTCTGTTACAAAGCAATGATCAAGAAAATGCAACACAGAAACATTGCTGTATTACATATTACACATACCACCCAATTCTGAATTCAAGATTCTCAAAATGTTCTAATTAATATATAAAAGTGCCCTTTAACAGATAAACTGTTAAGAGTCTAAGGTTTCATACACTGAACAGTTTGTCAGCCATTTTTAAATTTAAATAAATTACTATGTCATGTTAAAATAACCTGTTCAAAATCTTGAATGTTATTAATCTGATCTCTTATAGCTTTTAAAAGCACCTCAGTATTTTCCTTGCTTTTTAGTTGACAAGTGTCAGGTTTTATATACTTTTATTGTATGTTTATTAGGAATACTTGACAGATGGCACACTACAAATAACTTTTAAGGTATTAAAAGCAAGAAGAATAGTTCTAGTGTCCTAATTTTATTCGTGAGTTATTTAGTCTATGCTGAGTTTTCAGATAACCCAATTATACTCTGGAGGGACAAGAGGCCTTGCAAGGGATCTACATAGATTGGAGCATTGAGCAATCATCAGTGCCATGAAATTTAAGAACAAATGCTGGGTTCTGCACCCTGTTCAGGGACAGAGTAACGCTGGGCACAAGTCAAAACAGGGAGAGGAGTGACTGGAGAGCAGTCCTGCAGAAAGGGAGCTGGGGGTGCCAGCTGGCAGCAGGCTCAGTGGGAGCCAGCAGTGTGCGCTGGCACCAAGAGGGCAAACCGCATCCTGGGGTGCATCAGACACAGCATAGCCAGTTGGTCAGACAGGGGATTGTGCCGATGTATTTATCATTGGTGTGGCCTCACCCCAAATACCGTGTGCAGTGCTGAGCCCCACAGTTTAAGAAGGATGTGAAGGTCCTTGAATGTGCCCAGAGGAGGGTGGGCAAGCAAGCTGGTGAAGGGCTGGAAGGCATGTCTTCTGCAGAGCGGCTGAGGACTCTGGGTTTGTCTAGTTTGGAGAGAAGGAGGCTGAGGAACAACCTCATTGCTCTCTGCAGCTTCCTGAGGAGGGGACGTGGAGAAGGAGGTGCAGATCTCTTCTCCCTCAGATCCAGGGACAGGATGCGTGGGAGTGGTTCAAAGCTGCTTCAGGAGAGCTTCAGACTGGACATTAGGAAGCATTTCCTTTACCAAGAGGGTGGTCAAACACTGGAACAGGCTTCCGGGAGAGGTGGTTGATGCACCGAGCCTGTCGGTGTTTAAGAGGCATTTGGACAATGCCCTTAACATGCTTTAGCTGTTGATCAGCCCTGAAGTGGTCAGGCAGTTTGACTAGATGGTCGTTCTAGGTCCCTTCCAACTGAAAATATTCTGTTCTGTTCTATTCTGTTCTCTTAACACAGATCATATAAAAATCTTTTTCATGTAACTTTTGGGACTGCTGTAGTTCTGCAGCCAATTAAATCATATAACCAGTCCTATTAGGGTTGCATAAATACCTCTTGACTTCTCTGATTATTCATTCCATGAAAAAGAAATACTTCCTCTCTTAAAATACTGCTTAATTAGTGCAACAATATAAAAGTTAAAATGAATTGTGTAAGATAGTTTATACACACACCTACATATGTAAATATAAAGATCTCTGAGGGTTTAAACAACTTCTCAGGCTTTTATTTTTAATATCATTTTTCAGCTCCCCCAAACAGCCATTTCCTAAACCAAAACAAGGTACAAATCCTTAAACTAGTTTTTCCAACTCTGAACTTTTGAAGTCTCACTTTAATAGATTGTAATTTATCAACAGGACTTTTTTTTAAGTCTAAAAGCTTCTAGAACATTTAGAATAACATTCAGTTAAAACTAAGTCACATAACTGGATAGACAATCAGATAGCATCTCCCCAAAAGATTGCAAAAAACTTTTAATTACCATGTTCTGATAAAGTCTCCATGAAAAGCAGAAGCTAATAAAAACAAAATTCAGCCTTCACTTTACTGCACTTCCAACCCTACAGAGTATCAATCCTCTCCCATCACTAAAACAATAATACCAAAGATGCTTACTTACATATTGAGCAGCAAAAACCCTAATCCAGCTTCAGAAGTGATTTGCTTTTAAGCCTCCAAATTAATGCCGTGCTTAAGACAAAGATCAAACTTTCAGTTCCTGCAATATTTTATGTTTCCCTTTAGCAACTTAAGTAGAACTTAACAAGTCTTTTCACCTGATTCCCAACATTTTTACTGTCTTATGAAGGGTATTCTGCCGTATTTTGTCAAAGTTAGTGTGTTAGTCCTCCTTTCACATTTCCTGAGATGCCCAGAACAATAATGTGACAGGGAGCAATCCACATGATAAGATTGCATCATGAAAAGGTGTAGAGAGAAAGTAAGCTAAATTCTTTGTACTAAATTTAAGGTACTGTAAGAACATTAGAAAAAACTTTATGGTCAGTGTACAAGAAAATGCAGTCTGGCATTCCCTTTTATATTAAGATGCATTGTGTGTTTAGTTATATTTTTTGATATATTATGTGCGGGTTTAGTTCATTGATCGCATACTTTTGATTTTCTTTAGTTGTCTACAAACTGCTATAGAGAGACCAACAGAGACAGCAGTGCTTCTGAGCCTTACTGGTGTTCGTTCTATAATAGCCAACCAGTGGTACACTACCTTGCAAGAGAATGCAGAAAGGCTAGAAATTTTGTCCAAGAGTAAGTATTTGTATTTGTCATCGTTTGCATGTATATTGTTTCAGACATTTGTATGTATACAGCCACGGAGGTGTGTGTGTATGTACTTGTCTCCCATCTCTTCTTTCTTTGTCTCTCACAAAATTTTGCCAGGAGTTTCCATAGGAGGTAAACTGCCTGCAGGAGCCACCATGTTGTTGACAGGTTGATCTTTCAAACAGAACATTAACCTACTTTTATGAGCTTTAGTGGGGATTTGTTTATGGTCATATTGTAAGAATAGGATTTCTACGGTGAGTAGTGCCCTAGGACTTGGCAATCTATAGTTACATAAACTATGGGGAAAACAAAGGCTGGAGATAACTCATCTTCAGAGATACAAAACTACATCTGTAAAGATATCCTTTTCCACTAAATTTTACATGTGAAGACATCAGGATGTATGGTTGATATTTTCTTGTTTTTCAAAACTTTCATTAAAGACTCACAGAAACTAACATTTCTTTCTAGATTTGTTGAGCATCGGTAGAACAACTGGGCAGACAGTCCGTATTCTTCAAAAGAGTAATATTCACAGGGAAAGGGATTCCATTAAAAGTAAGAATTAAAGAGCTTAATACAAAAGACTGGCAGTGAATGTTAACTAGAACCTGGTAGGCCTGTGTTTAGTTCACAGGTGTAAGTGAAGTCTTTCAGATGAGCTATGACAAATTTTTGTGATGCTTCTTAAAAGAATTGAGAGTGAGAAGGCCACTGATACAGTATTATAATTGGAGTAGCTGTATTTTACATACATAAAATTTTGGGGGAGACTTTGTCATAGCTGACCAAAAGCTAAAATTTATGCTCCACTGAACTGTTACAAAATGATGTAGTGTGACTGAAAAGTTACATCAGGAGCATGACATGAGCAATAGAAATGATATGGACTATAGACTGCAAAAAGATAAGTCGAACCTGCAGTGATTAGACAAGTCTTCATTGTAAAGGGCATGCTATATATATGAAATTCCACCTGGCATCTGTTTGGAAAGGGGAGAAGGATTTTTGAGTAAAACAATTTTTAATATACTGCTTATAAAATTACATAGATATTTTTCATTGTATAGAACTTACCTCTTAAAACAAGGGTAAATAAAATGAATTTTAGTTATAACTTCACTGTCATAGAATTGAACAGAGAAAGTTCAGATCAGAAGTGTTTTGTGTTTTTTCAGAAAATGCTTCTTGGATATAGTGGCAGTTATTATAATAAGAATGTAAAAGAATGTAAAAGAACCACACATTAATCAAAGAGAAGATATGTTAAATTACTGCACTTAAAGCATTCTTATATTCAGTCACATTCAGAAATAATAATGTTTTTAAAATATTTTTATAGTGGAAGTGGATTCTCACAGCTCTTCAGGAGACAAAGCAGAAGAACAGACGATTTACACTTCCTCAAATCTTCCTGCAACTCATCCATCATTTTTAAATTGTGTGCTATATGGTTTACCGAATGTAATTATTATGTAATTGTGGCAGATTTTTCATACCAGGAATACCACTACACTGTGCATAGGGCACACTTTGCATTTAAAGGTGTGGCAGATACTTATTTCTGTATGGCCTAAGGAGAGGTGAGCTTAAGAAAACGTACATTTTGCTGATTGACTGATCTCTTTTTTCAGATGTAAACAGAAATTATTAGAATAAGTGTCAGGAAAATATCAAAGAACATATTGCAGTTAGTAGTCCAAAATTTTCTGAACTCAGCGAATCCCTTAAAAGGAGAATACTGACACATCTTAAAGGAAATTAGGCTAGTAATTTTGGGCATTGATGCAGGAGTGGAATTGGAATGTATCATTTTCAGTACTTCTATTTGGAAAAACTTTTCCTTGATGTATTTTATTTTTACATGGAAGATTTACCAGGAGCATATCTGAAAAATTTTCCAAGTCACCTTATTCTGAGATAATTGATTTTTAATTTTTTCATGGTTGTAGTTGTAGTTTAATTAGAAAACAAGGTGGTATTAAATAAAATGTTTAATAAGCTTTGTTTTCCTCATTTCTCTGTAGTTTTCCTGAATAACACAGGAAGATATATTAAATTATTCCAAAATCCCAAATAAAATTATTACATGTTTAGATTTTGTAACATGCTTTGTTAATAAGCAATGCATTTTTAAAATACATATTTTAGAACCTTATTTGTAGTCATAACAGTAGAAATAAATGTAAATTAATTTAACACTTATGGAAAATACAAAGCTTTGATCATAGTTGCAACTAAAACCATTTCAAGAGTCTCTTCTTCTTTTTCCCAATAAAATGGTGATGGTCTGCTGCCTGTGATAAATTTTTTTGTGTTCCTGATAGAGCATTAAAATGGCACTGAAAATATACTGGTTTTGACTACGTGCTGTGCTATACTTAATTAGAACCTGGTAAGAGTTATACGGCTATATAGACCATAATTACAAAAACATGACATGCAAAATACTTCTTTTATGTACACAATAGAATATAAATGTGTACTTCTTTCCCCCTTGGTCTCACAATTTAATTAGATGACCTTATATGAACTGTAGCTGCTCTGTCAAGCTGTGTTCCATAACATGCATGATTTTTATTCCCTTTATACATAATTTTCTTCTTTATTTAGACATAGGACATATATTTTTTATGGCATGTATCAGGGCATTTGGTAACAATACAAATTCAGTAAAGAAGAGATCATAGACTGTACTTAAGTTGTTCAGCCTAAAAATTAAGGAATTAGTCAGTGTAAGATATTTTCAAGTCTCTGAACTTGCCATGTTTCACCAGATACTGGCCTGAGTCCCTTTCCCCAGGTTCTCACATTTATTTGTTTGTTTATTTTTAGGTCTTACCAGGTGCCTTTTCATTGCATCAGTATTAAGCAGCTGCTTTTTTAAAATCCCATGCATGGTATTTGGGAAGCTCAAGTATTTCCAAGTTTGAAGAAGAAATTATCTTGAATGAAGCAAATATCCACACTTGCTGTTCAGTACAGCAAATTTCCACAATATTGTTAATTTCTTTAATTATTTTCTAGATTAATGTCCACATCATTCTCCAGCACATTCATTGCTATGAAATTTTATTTCCCTGCTGTTAATGGCATTTTTTACCTGGAATGCCATCTTTCTAGTGCTGTCTCTTTACCTGTAACATAAAAGGCTTTGAAAAAAAATCTGTTCAGTGGGAATCATGAAGACTTGTCTGCCTTTCTACAGTTTTGATGAATTTATATTAACTTCCACCTTCTTGAAATAAGAAATTTAAAAAATAGTAAAATCCAGAAAAGTTTTGATGCTTCAGAAATGACAGTGTTGTTCTTTGAGAATAATACAGGATAAAAACTGCAAGATTGCAAAGGTTAGAAAAAACCATTGATACCCAGGTACAATGGGCTTCTTCAGGAGTTTACTACTGTGGTTTTATTTATGAAACTGATGGAAATAACTTAATCTACCAAAGGTTTTTCTCCAGAAATTTTCACATTTGTATCTGATACTTTAGCCCTAACTACATTGCAACAACCTCTGTCAGAAAGATGAATGAGTATGACCAAAAATTTCTTTACAGTCTGACAGCACTACTTTATCAGGAAACATCGATAAAGAATAATGGCCTTATCCAGGAAACTTCAGACCTGTAAGCTTTACTTGAGAGTAAGATGTTGGAAATAATAATCAGAGAAACCGTGGCAGAATACTTACAAATCAGCAATGGATGCTGCGTAAGTATAGTAAAAGTGGTGGCATACATAATTGCATAATATGTCTAATTGGCATTTCTGAGGCATTAAAAAATAATTGACTTAGGGCCATGAAGTGTAGTTATAACCAAATTGCCTGGGATATTAAGACAGTATTCTCTGTATTACTGTGCTAAATATCAGTCAGTAAAATCATTAATAGTAGTAGGACTATGAGTAGATGATGATAACTGTACTTTAGGTGACAGTGGTTATGCAGTGACATAGGAAGGTGTCTAGTTCATTCCTTTCAGGAATTAGTACCAGAATAATATCTTGTCTTTCATCACATGTTTGTAGAATGTGCAGTGACAAGATTGTACAAAAGTCATCACTTGATGTATAGTAGCATTTGGAATGATTGCAAAAGAAAAAGAGCACAGACTAACATCTTTTGTATTTCTTTTAAATTTACAATGGCAATTTAACAAAGTAGAAGAATCTTCTTGTACAGAGGAGAGCTTCAGCAGCTCAGCTGATACAGGTTTAGAGTTCAGAACATTTGTCTGTTAAAGATAATAAATACAAATGGAACCAGGCAAAGAAAGGTTGAGAAGGAAAAGTTATGTTTCAGAAACTTGAGTTGAATAAGCAACTTAAAGCTTAGCATTTTCTGATATTCTTCAGACTGTGATTGAAATTTTAGGCAGAAGGACTCCTCTGTGAGGACAATTTTGAGTTTTAATTAGGAAACATAAAAAGACCCCGCTTTAGAGTTAATGATAAATGCACTGTAATATGCCTAATGAGTCTCTGAATTTTAGAAGCAAATTAAGTCCTAAATTTGCATCTTTGTCACAGACACAAACATTTTCTTCAATTTAGAAGCTTTTGCAGAAATGTTACAGTTCTCACTTTAGAATTTCAGGGTCAGCCAACTCTGTTCCAAGAAATGGAACAAGACAGTTCAGGGCATATTCACCAGACCAAATTGAAATGTTTCCATTTGTTCTTGAGTCATTTGGCCATCAGCTGAGAATTATAAGGCGGTGCCTAGTCAGGCGGAGTCTGGAATTAGGGGAGAGAGTGGGAGTGAAAAAAATGAAAGAAAAATAGAGAGGTTCTCAGATGTCTTCTGTCATCATGGAATGAAAACCATGTCAGATTTCAAACAGACTGTGCAAAAGTTTGGGTAAACATCATCTGTGTTGAAGTCAAGGTTCAAAGTAAAACAAGAAAAAAACCAACAGAAAGTGAAGTGCTGTCATAGCAGATTATCTGGTCTAACAATAGCAAGCTTTCTCCCCGAAGAGTGAGTTGACACATGGTGGCAATGAAAGCAAAAGAAATGTTGTGTGCAGCACAGAAGGAGCAAAGAGAGCTATGTTTATCATGTAGTGGCCTGACATATGAGACCCTGAAGAGGAATCTTGACTTCAGATTGTTTGGAGAATTAAATAATAGCATAGTTAGACATACTGAAGGTCTTCATTCTTTAACATTGAATATGAAATGAGTTAACCAAAATCTCTAGCTGCAGATACAGAAATGGAATTAAGACTGTTGATTTCATGTAAGGTTTTGTATAGAAAGAGTACTCCCTAGTAACTGCACTAGAAATAGTCATGATGAAATGCTGATGTGATTATTTTAAACGATTCATTAAATACACACAAATAGCAAATTCAAAAAGGTAAGGCCTAGTATTAATGTTGTATAAGTAGAATTGCAGAATTATTGAGTGGTTTCAGTTGGAAGGGACCTTGAAGACCACCCAGTCCCACCCCCCTGCCCTGGGCAGGGCCCCCTCCCCCCAGTCCAGGCTGCTCCCAGCCCCATCCAGCCTGGCCTTGAGCACTGCCAGGGATGGGGCACCCACAGCTGCTCTGGGCAGCCTGGGCCAGCTCCTCGCCGCCCTCACGGGGAACAATTTCTGCCTCACATCTCATCTACATCTCCCCTCTCTCAGTTTAAAACTGTTGCCCCTTGTTCTGTCACTACCGACCTTTGTAAAAGTCTGTCTTTCTTGCAAGACCCCTTTCTGTATTGAATGGTTGCAATTAGATCTCCTTGCACAGGGGAGATGTTCCAGCCCTTGGACCGTTTCCTTGGCCCTCCTCTGGACATATCTTTCTTGTACTGGGGACCCCTGAACTGGATGCGGTAATCCAGCCGGGGTCTCACAAAGGAAGAAATTATTTTTATTCTATTAAGCAAGTAACTTTTTATTAAATAAAAAGCCAGTTTTAAATTAGGATTATTAAAAAATATTTTTCGACTTTTTGGAGGAATATTCTAGAGAATGCTGTCCATTTATTTGCGTATGAGCTCTTAATTTTAAGATATTATATATTGTTAAGCAACTTGGAGGAAAAAATCCACCTAACTAATGACCAAGGAATAAATTACAGTACATACAGCTTAGGACATATGAGCTCTCTACTAGAAAGACATTGGCACAAGCCCAAACAACAAGAATAAAAGCTTCTGAAAATATTTCATCTACGTGGCACCACATCGTTCCCTTGCACTGTTCCCATTCATAGAAGAAATATTAAACAGTTAGTGCTATTCCATGTATCAACGTCTTTAAAATAACTTTCTGAATTATGTCTCAGCAACATAACAAATCACATTATCAATTAGCTTTTATAACAGAAATGACATTTCATAATATATTTGAGCATGAAAAGAATTGGTCAGCTAAAATTTATGTAATCTAAAAAAGGTGAGGAGAAAAAAATCATGGTGAATTTATTGATAATATTCTAGGACAAGAACATCATTTGGATAGTAGGTAGCTGCCCAAGGAAAGTGTAGTTCTAAGTGGTCTGCAGGGGAGAACTGCAGCAGGTTTGCTACAAAATGATACAAAAAACCAACAAAAAAAGAGAAGCTCTGTCATTAATCCCTAGGGTAACTGCCCTGAAATTAAACTGCCATAAGCAGTCGTTCAGGATTTCTCATCACATATGTTACTTTCTCCAAAGCTAGGAGAGCTGGTCTCAGTAAGTCTGTCTCCCTTGCTTGCAAAGGGATGTGGTAGAGCAGATGCCAAATCTTAGGAGCTGATGGCTGTGGGTATTTGTACAGAGGGAAATTAGAGCAGATTTGAGATGGTTGTAAAGATAATTCCCATGTCTATTTAAGCCCATTTGTCTGAGTTTGAACACTAATTTAATGGCTTTACAACCTGCTAAGCCTTCTTAA
Organism: Falco biarmicus; assembly: GCF_023638135.1. Lineage (NCBI taxonomy): Eukaryota > Metazoa > Chordata > Aves > Falconiformes > Falconidae > Falco > Falco biarmicus. The sequence continues at coordinate 56,358,404 of NC_079296.1, read as the reverse complement.
ACTCTGCTTTTGCACACTGCATGACCTGAAAGCTATCCAAGAGTAAGATGTCAGATGGGAGCCAAGCATCCTATATGAATATAAATCCCTTCCTCTATATATTGTGGATGGAAGACCAGCTCAATGGCTGTAAAGCCATGAGGAACAGCTTTTTGTGGGTATTAATTCATGCCTCCAACTGAATTGTCTTTATATAGATACAATAATATGCATGGATTTTAAGAATGTAAAGTTAAAACTGAAGGTATGTGTATGTGCCCTGAAACATTTACCAGTCTGTGGAAGACAGTCATTGCTCATATAATGAGTAGGTATTTGCCAGTGAGAGCAGAACATGGGTGGTCTGTCATGAACCTAGTAGGTACCATTTTCAAAAGCAGTAGTCACAAAAGTCTTCATTTACGTATAAAAAGAGAGTAAACAAATTTAATAAATTGCAGCTTTCCAGAGGGTTGCCTAAGACTTATGGTACCAAAAATAATTTTAGATCATCCTAATCTTACAAAAATGCAGTATGATATGTTCACAACATTTCTGGTATGTAAAATATCAATTACAATATTCCCTGAATCTTGCTATTATTATATATATGTAGATATTTAAAGATAATTAAGTGCTGTAATCACAGTAGTACATCTACCATAGAATGTATTCTTCCACTGTCAAGGGAGTATATGTACAGTAAGCCAGGGTTAAGTTCAGTACCATTGAGGCCTACAAAATGGAAGACCCCTTTCAGAAGTAAAGGCCTATATCCTCAGCTAAGAAGATACAAGAACTTAAAAGGGAAATAATCTTCAGCAGTCATAATCTTCAACCTTAATGCTTTGAGTCACCATCAGCAAAGGAAGGTGTTGTTAATAGAAATTGTACATAGTTGACTAGCTTTCTGAAAATTTTCAAACATGACATGCCCCTGTTTTCTTAGCTGTTCAGTTTGGTGGCAGTGTCCATTACTATGGGAAATATTTAGAGAAATATTCCTTTATTACTGAATTACGACTATGATTTATTTTTCCTCTATTTCATATAATGCTCCAGCCTGACAGGTGATGGCAGAAGAAGGTGAGAACTGGCAAGATGAAACTGAAAGTGAGATCAGCACTGAGTTCTGGTAGTACATTCTTTCCTATAACCAAATGTTGGTGACCTCTCACTTTTCCTGATGGGTCTCATGCTTGACATTTACCATTTGGAATTGTTAGGTGAAACTAGATGTCCACAAAGATGAACAGCTTTTGCAGAAATCTCCAGCAGGGCTGCACTAATTAGGAATTGGTGTTTATTTTCTGAACATACATGTGCAAATATTTTCTATAATTCCTGTATTTCCCTCTAGCCTTTTCGATGACTTAATTTTTTTAAAGGCAGTAAAGTTACTGTCACAAGACAAGTTTCTTCCCAGAATGGATGGTTCAGACTTCTGTTCTTTATGGGCCTACTGTACCCATATTCAACAATTCAATGATTCGAGAGGTGATGTAACAACTTTTCCATGCTACTGGTGCACTGAAATAAACTAAAGATAAGGACACTGAAGTTAACTAAAACAGGTCCATCAATGTCTAAAATTCTTTTTAATTTTGGGTGGTTTTTTTTCTTATTTGCACAAGTATGTCAATAGTAGCTACACTGCAGTGAGAGCTGCAGCAAAAAAACCCACCCCAAACTGGGTTTTTACAAAGTGCAACTAATAATTTTCCTGGACAGTCATAAGCTGTACTGACTTACTTATGAAAATATTTCATACTATGGGTGTTCTACTCTCTGACTGGGTACCGGGTACTAGATCTTACTAATCATATCACAGTGACAGTGTCCACAATGCTTTTCTCTGTCTTCTTCTTCTGGTTAATGCCAACATTTTAAGAGATGGATCCCTGCTCACAGTTTGTCTTGATTAGCACAATGAAGGCATGATCACCGTCAGTAAGGGGAAATGGTTTCATACTGTAGGCCAGAAGTGTTCGTTTGGAGAACTGCTATGGATGGCATGGAGAACAAGCTCGGAAGTATAAAGTGAACTTGGTGAGAGAACAGTGACAATGGCAGCTGTAATCTGCCATATCCTGGAAGAGGAGTGTGCAGGGAAAAAGTTTGTGATGAAAACATTTAGTCTGTTCAGAGGAGACATCTTGACTGTTCTACTATTCTACTATTAATGAGCTTGTCTACTGAAGTTCTCAGCATTCTTGGAGCAGCCAGAACAGTCTGTTCTTCTACTGATGTGACAGGTACTTATTAATGACCTGTCAATACACTGTCAGAGAATTAACTAAGAGTTTCTATTGGAAGAAGAGAATGGGTTTCCAAAAATACGTGCAGTTCAGTCATGTCTTCAGAACTTATCTGGACTTGTAACTCTTGAACTAGCTTACAGAATATATGATAAGAATGATGTATGCTGCAGCTGAGGTGTGTAGATGGCTATCTGTCATCATCTGGTCAATCCTGATAGTGAGGTAGCAGCTAAATTGGAGATAGCAATAAGCATGATACTGGCATAGTATTTAATAGAGGAAAAACTATTCCACTACATGGTCACTGATCAGGACCCCAATGTCCCTTAGAAGTCATAAGAAATATCTAAACATACTGTCTTCATTATTGACTAATAATTCATAAAAGGCTAAAAGAAAATATCTTGGCTCTTGTAGGAGCTCTCACCTACCAAATCAGTGATACTCACATTTAGGAAATGTGATGACTCAGTTCAGAAAGGATTTGGCGAGAACAGTTCCATCTTTTCCATGCAGTTATCCCTGTCCAGCACAGTAATGCTTCCCAAATTCCCAGCACTGGACAGCTTTCATCACTACCGGAGGTAGAGTGCCATGAAATGATTTTTCAAGAAAGCAAGTAGATTCCTGCATTAGTGCATCGGTCACAATGTGTAAGAAATGTAAACTGGTACTCTCATTGTCATGTATAGCAACCACTACTTTTATGTCTTGCAAAAGTAAATGGAAGTGTTTTCTCTTGTCATTTTGCTTTAGCTAAGTAATTTTGAGTCTTGCTATTGTATTGTATGACACATTTTTGTCTGATGTCTGTCCTCTAGCTATTCCTGCTGGTGAGCTTCTCCCTGGAACCCAGAAATGTCAGATCAAGGCTCAGTTTCTATTTCTCAGTCTACGCAGTGTGTAATCTCCCCTGTTGCCAACACCTGAACATATAAGCCTTGGATGTTCACGACCCTACTGCAGTTGCAGGTACTCAGACTTCTTATCCTACTCACTAGCTAATGGAATGGAAAGTTTTAAGAGAAAACTTAAAACTTTCATATGAATGAAGTTCTTACTTGCTTACTAGTAAATGGAATTTTACTCATGTTCACACATGCCCACTCAGAACAGAGAGCACACCCACACAGAATACAGTTAGAAGTAGATTAATGAGAAGATAGAATAGATTGTGGGGATCAAGTGCCAGTCTCAGACAACATACTGACTAGCAGCCTGTTTACATGCAACTGACCCCCTCTAGCCCCTTTCCTCTCTATTTCCCTGCACCTGATAAATCTAGAGCCCTTCTTTTGCCCAGCTTTGGTTGTTCCTCTAAGCATCCCATGAGTCTTATCAATTCCCATAAACACCTTAAAACATCTCGTACTAGATTTTAGAACTCTCCAACTGCTTTTCCCTTGCATTCAATATTCTGCTGTAGGCAATGACCCCCTTCAGTCTCCAAGGCATACAGGAAGGGAGTTTCTCTCCTTGACCCATCTTGATGAGTTTCATCCCAGGGCAACCGGCTGACAGTCCTCCTTTGATAGCCCCAAGTGTAACAACCTGCTTGACTCCTCACACTGATCAGGTTACTAGAGTTCCTTTTGTGTTATTGTTCATCAGATCCTCACTGGGCCTTTTTGTTTATAATGATGAGCCTGTAAACTTACACTCTAAACATCACAGGTGCATTCTTTCTCCACTCAGCTGCTCCAGACGAGCTCAGATGGATAAAGATTTGCTGGGGTAGGTAGAGTGGGAACAGACTTCTTCAGCTGAGGAAGACCATACCATGGAGATACACTGTCAGTATTTTGCCTGTTGTGTGTCTGTTCTAGCAAAATGTGAACAACTTAACCATGTTCTTAATTTTTATCATATATGGAACAGAGACCGGTTTTGGCTTTTAAGTTTTAATGGCATCACTTTAGTGGCCACATGTAGTCTGTGTGGATGATGCTGAATCTGCAGCAGGAAAGTCAGAAATTAACCATGAAAGAACCTATGTAAATATCTGTGGAGATTTGGAGTAAGAGGTATCTATAATACACTTTATAGCTTTTTACAAAACAGATAATGACTGAGTGAAGACCAGAAAGTTCCAGGGGAGTAGGACAGCATTCCTGGACCAAGGATATAAATCTTGTTAACGAGAAACTGGCAAGATAAAGAGGTGCTCTGGTGTCCTCAGATGACATATGACCATAAATGGATAAAAAGAGTAGTGGTACTACTCCCCAGACCACCACTGAAGACTCTCTGAGACCCCCATGCAAGCGTAAAAAACTTCTGCTGGCTCAGCAGTTCCCACTCAGGCACAGAAAACTCGGTTAGCTCAGCACAATAAATACATATTAGATAGGTGGAATTATTGGATTAGTTAGGTGGAGCTTTGTAACTTTTGTGTATAAAGATTTGATGAAGGATCCTAGTAGGTGTGCTTGATTTGTGTAAATACACTGAGCACCCTGTGCAGAATAAAACATCTCCACTCTAAACATACTTTGAGTGTGTTTCGAGTGTTCTCTTGCAAACAGGCAACATGGACACCAGATGGTTGAGAGGTATTTCACCTGTAAGGACTTGTACCTTCCTGTGTGTTCAGTGACAGGGCTGCACATGCAACTAGGTGCACACATTATACATGCAGATAAAGGCAAGTCCACTGTCTTGCCGTCTTCCAAAACAGCATGGAAGCCAACACTGAGGCATTTGTATCTCTATGAAGTATTTATACACTGATGGCTTTCTTGACACAAAAGAATATGTTATATTTTCAGGTCCAGGCAGAGACAGAACTTAAGCAGTGCTATTCCCATAAGTGACAGAGATCTTCATTTTGCTCTTTTGGTATAGTCACAATGGAGCAGTGTCAATGTTTGTACCAGATACTGGCTTCTGTGCTGTTTTTATAGGTATTTTTCTTTCTCCTCCAACAGAGTCCATTAGTATTTGTCCTGAATGACATTGACTTTTATTCCATCTGAAAATACCTATTTAGCATTTTTTGGTTATTAGTATTGCAGGTACGGACATTGGAAACCTAAATGGTATGTATATTGAAATAAATTTGCACTGGAGTTCTACAAGCCTTTCTGCTTCTTCATCAGTGTGATTCAAGGGACATGGCCTACAGCTGTACTCAATCAAACAGGGCTATGTTCGCCAATATAATCTAATTGTTTGACATTTTTATAGCAATTCATTGAGACTAAAGAGAGATGACTACATTAATATCTGGATGCAGCTAGATAATAGCTGAGCTAAAACTGATGTGCCAAATTACTGAAAGGCTCTTAAATTCTCTTACAGATTTTAACTCTTTGTGACAAAGGAAAAAGGCTTCATTATAAATGTAATAAAGAGAAAGAATAGTACAATTTATAATACAAAGTATTTTAATAAAGAACGCTATCATAAATTTTCTAAGAATCTTCTCTTCACTAATCATTTACAAATTATATTTCTCAATAATTGAGATGGGAATTATTGTTAATGTTCATGACTGTTTTCTTGGATAATCGTTTTCACTGAGGTCAAAATTAAACAGAAAAGGTTTTAGCTGATGGATATGTATTTTATTCCTCCAGCTAGCCTGTGAACAAACTTGTCTGCCCTGCATACATCTGCAGGAACAGTCAGGTTGGAATAGTGGTAGAGGAGTATGATGGAGACTGAAAGCATATGTAAATGCTGGACCTGCTTAGGCTGAGACAAATCATCTCATCTCACTGAAGGATCCCATCAAAACCCTCCCTCCTTTATAAGTGTATTTGTTATGAGAAAAGGTCTCCTCTGAGTGGTGTCACAGATTTGCAGGTAAGAGCAAGCTGAAGGAGACCATCAGGAGTGGTTTATTTTGGGGGTTTTGGTCTGAGCCTGGAGAAGAAGTGAATGGAAGAGAAAGCAGGAAAGAAAAAGTGGGAATTAATATTGCAGCTAAAGCCAGAAACATGCAGAAATGTGTTTATCAAACTTGGTTTGATTGCTAATTGCCTTTTTGCTTTCAGAGCCCTTGTCAATAGAGACTCAGTGTAGGCAAGGACAAGGTCTCATTATTCAAAAGTGGAAACTCTTGACATGTGATCAAGTGCATTTTTACCAAAAAACAAGGTAAAAATATCTGCAAAAGGAGCAACCTGATTATCATAAGATGCAAATGGATGAATTAGGGGTTAATTTCCATCTCCCCTACTTCAGAGCTATGCTGGAATAATGATGCTTATGATGAACTTTTGGTAGAGCTGGTCCTTAATAAGAATCTGCCCTTCTCCATGCCCTTTCACTTTCAGCGGGTAGTATCTCCTGTATCAGGGCTCTGCAGTTACATGTCATTTTAGGAGAACCAAAATCTGCATATTAAGATATATGTATCTTCAGAAAGCAGTAGTGACTCAATAGAGAAGCTGTGGTTTGTTGCCAGAGCAAAAACATGAAAACTTTTTAAAGTGCACCAGCACATCATTCAGTGGTCAAGCCCTTGCCTTCTTCCCTGCTGGCGGGTGGGGAGGTGAGTTTATCTTGTGGCTTTTTAAAATGTACCCTTCCTGTAGATTTGAGGCTATGGAAAATAGCCTGGATCATTTACTTTTAAACCTCAGCATTTTATCTCTTACTGAAATACTTGATTTTGAAAGCTGAACACCTGCCTGCTGATGGGAAGTAGTGAATTCCTTATTTTGCTTTGCTCGTGTAGGCAGCTTTTGCTTAACATATTAAACTGTTTTTATCTCAACCCACAAGTTGTTTTCCTCACTTCTGTTTCTCTCCCCTGCGTCTGGGGGGAGTGAGCAAGCAGCTGTGTGGGGCTGAGCTGCCGCCTGGGGTTAAGCCACACCACCATGCCAAAATTCTGCCAGGAACTTGGTTTTGTTTCTCAAGAATATACAGCCTTGAGAACAGAATTGTACTTTTTTTTTTTTTTTTTTTTTCCTTTTACAAGGAAGGGCTGGCACAACTATAAATGCAGAGCACCTGTGGTGGGCCACTGCAGAAGACATTGTAACCGCGAGATTGGGATTTCAAGCAGAACCTAGGCAGAGTGTAACCACAGCCCTTGGCTGTAGAGGCCCCTTTGTTAGCACGGGTGACCTGCTCTATAACCTGAGCACATGCTGTGGTGTTAGTATACACTGCCCTTAACAATACCACCTGTATGTGGTGCTTGTAAGAGCTCATTTCTATGGAGATGTGTAAGAGTGTAACGCTCTCAGTGAATCTAGGTGAGCCTGCTAGAAAGTTCAGCGTTGTACAGGTATACTTGGAAGAGTACCATAAAGGTGTGACGAACAGCAAGGTTGGAACACCTCATCACGGATGGGTTGTCAGCAGCCGTGATCTGCAAGGAGGGTCTCATTCCATGCTGAAACAGCTGGGGTTCCCAGCTTCAGAAGGGTCCTAAGATCACTATTACCTTTTCCATAATTTCTGTTTTTCACTCAGTAAACCGTTTACCTCGCCTTGATTGTCAGTGCCTTTCAGACCAAAGGAACCGGCGTGACCATGACCATAACACAACAGTAGCTCTTACGGCAACCATAATTTATATTTTTAAAAAATGCTATTTCCATTATAAGCAAGCAAATTGATGGATTATTGCTGATGTTTTTAAGCAAAAACACAAAGTAATTATCCCCCAATGTCATGGAAGATTTATAGGAAGAGCAGTTATTTTGTCTAGGTTGACATCATTAAAATGTAATAAACGAACACGAAGCAGAAGAATGGTGTAGTGTTAGGTTGCTAATTTTGCAAACTGTACATAATGCTATAAAACATTTTTTAGAAAAGAGATGTGATTTCTAGGCATACTTTTGCTAGCAGAACAAAACTTCAAGGGCACAAGGCTGTTGGTCGACGATCAAGTGTGAGCACATTGACTTTGGCAGCATTCACACCTTTTAGTCATGAAATCTTACGATCTTTAACACCGTTCATTGCATAACCTACTTTTTGTATACAGTAAAATATTCATGCTATGCTCTTACCACATAATGCAAGAGTTCTCTCTTAAGTCACTGTGTGTAACTCAAATAAAAAGAGCCCACCTCCCACCCCTTTTTTTACTTGTAGTTCTGAAAGCTTTTGAATTGTTTTACATTGAAAGGCTTAACAACCAACTTCGGGGAACTCTATAAGACTGTCTCAGGGCTAATATTGTTTGGTTGGACTACTACCAATGCATCAGGTTGTTCACATGTTTTAAAAAGTGCCCTCTGAGTTATCCTCCTCCTGAAAAGCACTACTGAAGATGTTTTACATGAAAACTCACGCTGATTCTATTATTCCTTGTTTATATCAGAAAGGGGAACCTCTCATAGAGACAGCTTCTCACTAGAGACAGGGAATGTTAATGCTGAAGAATTGGTAAACATTTATAAAAAAAATTTGTCCATACATGCAGAAGATAAGAACCAATGCCTTGTTCAAGAAGATGGCTTTGCCCATGGTTATGAGAGTACTCATGTTAATAACCCCCAAAAAATCTGGCCCTTAACAGAAAATACTTGTGAGGACCTGAAAAATGGACAATCAGAAATACTGCTGACACCCTGTGTTTTATGTGAATGATTGATTAATTGTTGTTCAACATAGGCTTTGCTTTATTGAAAGAAAACATTTGTGATGCCTCTGTGGTCCTATTAAGACTAATTAATTCCTTCTCCAAATGAAATGAAGACTAATTAGACTGTAATATTGATTTCCTATTTGTCCAGAACCACTAATTTTCATATCACCCTGTTGCAGCTTACATTTTTATGTCTGTGCTTGCTGCATGTCAGAGTGTTTATCTAATAGAGTGGCAAAATGATACAAGACAACCATAAATGTAATCCATTAAAGTGTGCTGGAGGGGCTGGTGCTAAAGGAGTACAGTTCCGATCTTGACAGTGGTAGTTGGGCCCTGGGCTACACGTGGAATGAGACAGGAACTGTTTCTCCATAAAGAATCAAGAAAGAACTTCACATTAGGAGCACAGGTTTAGATGATGAACCCTTGTGTGTCACTTAGATCCTGCTCGGGTGTTTTTCAGTATATTTACTTAAATTATGAACTTCACTGTTGTAAATAAACTACTGATACCTTCATGCTGTTCCTAATATACTATGAAGAAAAGCTTGCTTACGCCTATTTCTTTCATATGCTTTCTTTACCTCTTCAATTTATCCTGCTTCTCTGCTTCATCCTTTTGACAATGCAAAAATGGTTCTCTCCAGAAAGCTGCTGGGTGCACTGCACTCAGCATCACCTTGTGTCTTTGACACTCGTGCAAGTCGGTGGCAAGTCATCTACCACATTCTACTTCTATGGCTCAGATTACACCCCCTCTCTCAGGCTTTCACATGTTTCAGCCTGATAAATTGCTTATCAGGAAATGCCTGTTAACATCTATAAACCTAGCTCTCCAGATTATGTTTCCCACTTGTTTTGTGGTACTAATTACATCCATCCTAACATCCCACACTGCATCTCAGACTGCTAAACATTGTTTTCCTTACAAGTCCTTGACCAGTCACTAAGGGCATGAGGCTTTCTCCGTAGCTCACCACCCTCTTAGTTAAATCCACTTTTTCCTGCATAACCTAAGCAAATGCCTCCACTCCTGTGGGTTCCTCTACTGTCCTCACTAACAGCATGCAAATCTGTTGGTAGTAGAAATAGCTTTTTATTTCTAATGTGTCTCTATCCTTCCCAGTCCTGTGTTTTATCCAGCCTTTGTTTCTGAATGTGTCATAATTATTTTCAAAATTGTGTGTCCGAAACTGTATGATAACCTCTAAGATTTGCACAGCTGCAGCTGCTGCTTTCTTCCTCCCACAAGCCTGTTAACAACAATGAAAAAACTGTCTCCTCTGACCTGGGGAACCATCTTTGTTTCACTTTGGCACAAATATTCTGGCCATGGCTGAAATTATTATTATTGTTGTTATTATTGTTATTATTACTATTATTATTATATCTAATCTTGTTTTTTCCTCTGGCCACTACTACTGTGTTGCCTTATCTTATGTAACCATGCAGTCTATTATATTTTAGTCATACTCCTTTGACATCCACACTACCTATTGCAGTGCATGCAAGAGTCTCTATAATTCTGTCCTAACTGCTCCTCATTTGTTGTTACCCCTGTCGCTGAGTGCAAGTGTAACCATCTTTAACACAATTTAATTTGCTTTTTTAGAATTATCTGCCATCATCTTCAGTGCCATTTTGGATCCATACAATGCTTCTCTAAATTTGAGTTGACTGTGAAGCCTGTGAACACTTTTTATCTTCTGTATGTCTAAATACTACTGTCAGACCTGTTCTTAACGACCTGAATAACAGCAGAACAGTTGATTGCAATCCATAAGAAACTGGCTAAAATTGCTTTCATTTTGAAAACTGACACTTCGACAAAGACTTCTCTGTGAAAAGTATACTGCCACTGCTTTATGAGCCATCCAGAGAACAGCAACAATATGAAGCTTCTAATAATGTATAGGAAAACAGGATTTTTTCCCATGTTTTGATATTATCTTCCATACTTAGTAACCAAAAAGTACACAAAAGTGCTGCAGTTTCTAAAAAAAATTTAAATTTTTTTTTTCTAAAAGTCAATCCCCAAAAGTTATCTCAAAACTGTTTCCCATGAAAAAAACTTACATAACAATTGGTTTTGCACCAAAACCAAAATCATGTTTGAACTTTTGACTGTGAAGGTATTGGGGTGGCTGTTGCAGGGGTGCTGCAGGTAGATAGGCACTGTGGGCTCTTGCACCTGACTTGGGGAGAAAATCGTGCCTTCTCTTTCTAGTACTTGCTTATGACCAGGCAAAAGGAAACAGGGCTTAATGTCATGGCTTTTCAGTCTATTCCTGTATGTTCTTTCATTCTGAGGATTCCTGTTTTTTCCCTGTTGTGCTGCAGTTCTCCCTTTTCATCATAAAAGTGCCAAGGTTATTTGACTGCCCTGTAGCTGACAGGTAAGCACTGCCACGACACTCCTTTATGAATACTCTCCCCCATAATTTTTGAGCGCAGTCATTCGACACCTGATGTCAGACTATCCACCCCCCCATGCACAATGGTAGTGTGCCCCACGGCTAACCTCACACTGATACTAGTGTATTCAGTGGGTGTGTTTCCATTGTTGTTAGTTGAAGATGCTGTCTTTTACTATCTTTACAAACTGGTGTCCTTAATTAATTTACAGGTGCAAACCAACTTTTCCTTGGTGAAACAGTCTAAAAAGCTCACCGCTTCATCATAAGTGACTTACATTAAGGATGATAATAGCCAGTTATCAGATGGTGAATCTGATACTGACTTGCTATTTTCTAAGGTTTTCCATGCATTTTTACATTGTGTTTTTCTTTGCCATTACTTAAGGTTTGATGCTTTATTTTGTACTACAGAGCTATACTCTATATATCCTCACCTTCTCAGGAGATAAAGTAATTGTTTCTTTTAATTAAATACTAACACTTCTGCCAATTCTTCATGATTTAATACATCCAGCACCATTAACATGTGATTAACCTAGGTCAACATATTCTTCAAAGAGAAATTCTGAGTCTTCAATGCAAGAATTTTTGCCTTCAAGTCATACCTTACTGTTTTAACAGACTGATGAGCACAAAAATATGCATACAAATAATAACTGAATACCTTACCTTACCTTACTGCATCACAGTATTTCCAAAACATTTTAAAGAGGCATGTACATCTATTCACTTTTCTGTTCTAGATCACAAAGGATTAATGGTAAAGGGTATGGATCATGAAAGGATGTGGCTATCAGAATGAAGTTCATAATCTGGGTTTAAGATCAAGCACTGCAAAAGTTCAAGCCCAGTGAGGCCAGAATTATACTGTAAAAGACAATCACCTCATGAAATTTTGTGAGATTAATACAAAGACCATGGATGTCTTACACATTCTCACATGTGCAGCTTATTTGTAAAGTCCCCTCTTTGGATCTTAACATTTCAAATTTATACCAGGGCATTTGAATGTGAACAATCCTTTTACCCAGAAAAAATAAAAATTATAAAATTCTGATTAATTTTGAGTCCAGGATGAGTTAAGAAGAAAATTGCAGTGTATAAAAATTTCTTATTAAATATTAGGTTCTCGAAATGTTACAAATTACTTCTCTACATCTTGCAACTAAATTTCTCTAAGAAAGGGAATTGTCAAATAGCAACACAGCTTGACACCTCCAGGGTATGGGATGGTGGGGCCTGGATGGCATGGTCATGGCTACCCCTTGTGGGAAATGTTAAAAGGTACCCAACAACATGACATTCCTACAGCGCCCACTGGCTTGCACCATCAAAGGGAGCATGGTAGAGTTACCCAGACTGCCTAAATAAAGGGAGCCCCTGGATGCTCCCCAGGCATTACTTGTTCAGCAGCACCTTTGTCCTGATGCCTTGCCCTTTGCTGGAGACCACGTCCATGCCTTGTGGTGGCATGGCAGCAGCTATCACTGGGCAAGGAAAACTCACAATGACACAGATAACGCTTCTGAAGCAATGCTATAGGTACCCATCCTGTGCTCCCCATATCCTCATTCTCTCTAGCAAGTGACTCCAGTAGCTCAGTTGGATGACTTCATGTCAGTCCTGCCCTCCAGCCTTGCAGTCATCCTGCTTGGACTCCAACTGCAGGAGCTACCCTGCACTTCATGTGTGCTTCACCCCTTTCATGGTCAACTGTTGCTTCCTAACTTTTATTCTGCAAAGGACATGTAGAAAAGGTCCGAAGAGCTATGTCATGCTTTTATAAGATGCAAACCAAAGACCATGACTGGGGCCCTTTGCACTCATCGCTCTCTTATGAGAGCAATGGGGAGTTGGGTAAAGGGGAAAAAGAGCAGGGCCAAAGAAACGACCACTTGGAGTGTTAAAGGAAAGCTTTACAGAAATGCGCTTGATGAAGGGATCACATTTTACCTATGCCCTTACAAAGGGTCTATTAAAAGCAAGATTGTATTTGATGAAAAAAATACATCATCAGTAATTACCTAAAGCAGGTACGCATAGTTACCTGTTCTAACATGTTTGTCTTGGATGTCTGATGATACACTGTTGCCTCCCCCTGCCAAGCTCCACTTTGCTTTAGAGGCGAGGTTTGCAGATGGCTGGACCCCCTCCCCAAACACATCGCCATGAGAAGGCTGGTGATGGGAAGGAGGAATGAAGAGCTCACGCTTTCTCCCACATGTTACTGTCATTGTTGCTTCAATGTTTAGACTGCCTTCACAGACCTACAGCAAAACACGCCAGAAAGCCAGGGCTGTGCAGAAATAGGGGGGCTGCACTACCTGTACATCCATCAGTGTGCATGCTGCACAGGGACACAAGCAGGAACTGGCCAAGCAGTCCATGTGGTCATGCCAAGAGCAGGACCATGCTGACCATGCCTGTCCCTCCACCCATGGCAGGGACCTGCCACTTTTGTCTTCTCTTGAGCATAAGAAATATAAAGAAATCAGCCTCTGCAAGATACCAGGGTTTCAGGCTATGTTTTGTCCTGGGTTTCTGCATTACCTTTCCCCGATCCACCAATATCCCCACCTACTGCAGGAATGGTTTTTGACTTCCAGCTCAGCAAGGTACTGCCCTGGGATGAGGTTTGATCCCAGATATCCTGTCATCACTTTTCAGGGCAATATAGTTTTTCAAACTGTAACTTTACAAAATAAAAAGAGAAGAAAAATCTGGTACAAAGTGTCTTTTATTCTGTGTAAAGAAATTGTAATTTCTTGAAGTAAAACAGAACACTGGATGATTTGTTCCATATCACATTTCTGTTGCTAAGGCCTGTACAGGATGTAGCTAGTGTAGCTTTTCTATACCACTTTGGAGCAACATTTGTTTCGACTGACACTGTATTAACATCTTATCTAAAAATAATGGGTTTCCATAGTAAAGCATTTAACTATAGTCAGCTGTTGCCCTTTCTTCTAAAATGCATTCAGGTAAGTATAGATCTTATATAGGATTCAAAATCTGATATGCCAGGTCTTGGCGACATGTGATGTTCATCAGAGGCTATTTAAAACAGAAGTCTGTCTTTACTACACTCATGGCCTTGTTTGGTCTTACATGTGCATCAGTGACATTCTGCTAAAGCTAAGTATATTGCTGCACGTCATTGTGTGAATTAAAAATATGAGGTCGAATACAGCCACGGAATGCTGGCAATTTCTGTTCTTTTTCACTGTTTACAGGAAGTGTATTTATGTTGTACTCCTTGCTTCTGATATCAAAGACGTAACTACAAGTTAATGATTTACGCCAGGATCAGTAGCTCAAAAGTAATGACGATGTGACTTAGGCAGAAACAGGAATTTAAGGACTGAAGGGACAGAGGCACAACTGCTCCTCAAAGGAGAACAGCAGTGTAGTGCCACTGGCTGCTGCAAGTTGCCTACTGGGCTAGGATGTTGCTTATGCTTTCTGAAGAGGCATGGCCTAGCTCAGAAGTGAGAAAAGTAAAAATGTGCCAACAGAAATACAGACATCCAACATGCTCCAGCGTAAGGTGGCCCAGCACATACATAATACTTGTTTTCTCTACCCACTGATTTCTGAAAATTGTAATTGTTAAGAAACAGAAATAATAGCTGTCACTTGGAGCTACAAGGTCTCAAGAACATGATAGATCTTAGCTCTGCACAGTGCAGGCACATACGGGGAAAAACTTGTGTCCCACAAATCTCAGCTTCACAACTCTAAGCTGTGCTACTGGCCCTTTCTCCAGCATTCCTGCGCAGTTGTACTGTGCTCTGTAACTCCTCTTGTAAAGTTGAGTTAATAGAATAGCTCAGTTGGAAGAGACCTACAATGATCATCTCGTCCAGCTTAGTTTACTTCAAAAGTTCCCACAAGCACAGAAGATTATCTTGACAAAGAGGGAATGCAGACAGAGGACATGAACAGCCCTTGATAAGGCTTGTTTTAATAAAATAGTGCTTGAGAGTTTGGATGGCTTGTCCAAGCTGCTGGAGATTGTAGTTGTAGTGCCCCAGTGAGGTTCTCATCAAGGACAGACGTAAGACCAGCCTCTGGCCTTCTCTGCTTTTTTAGTAAAAATACCCAAACAAACCAAAAAAGTACTCAGAGCTGGTCCTCCCTGAACCTCCATTGGTTGAAATTGAGTCAGTTGTGTGCTATATACTATTTATTTGTTCATTAGCATTATTGAAGCCATGTGCCACTTCATGTTTTTGTCCAGCTGACCAAGGAGCTGTCATCAGCATAAAACTCTCCTATCCTTAATGTATTACATGCCAGTACAGCAACACTGGGCTCCCCTAATGTTATTTTCAAGAGCAAGCATGCTGTGGATTGGGAAGAGGAATGCAGTGGAGGAAGGGACTCACCTTATGGCCGGGTACTTGACTGCAAATGCAGAGCCAAGAAACTTGAACATGCACTCAGGAGCCTGGAATCGCAAAAGCTGGTGTCCACAGGAGCATGATGTCCCCCCTGACAATATTTTTTGCATTAAGTGATGGTAACAAGGAAATATGCTGTAGCACTGCATTAATGATCATATCTCCCACCCTACGTCGGACAGATTTTGTTTTCCGAAGCTGCCAAAGGAGCAAAAGATAGGCATTCATCTCCGTTTTTCCTCTTAGAAATGGTGCTGCATACTGCCATGGTGGACATCTCACTGCCTCTTTTGTCTTGGGTTAACATTGCTCTCTCTGAAGTCGGATTCATGTTGGACTCCACAGTTTCTATGGCACTGCAGCTGAACATTTGAATCAGGCACTTTCTGAACTAGAAAGTTGAAACAAAGTAGATCAATCAAAACACATAAGGAATTTTAAAATATCTCTATAAAGCAGTTTGCTAAAATTCTTGGAAATTATCTCCTGAGTCAGTTGGGAATATAAATAAACAGCCCCATAAAATATACTTGCTTGTGCCACCCTGAAGAACTCTAAAACTGAAAAATAATGACATTCTAAAAAGACCCAGACTAGTGGAAAATCTTATTCTAAAAAATTGTTTTGCTCTTCTGCTTGTTACCACATCTAATGGACATAATCGGTCATTTCTCCAGGCTCAAGAGTTGTTTTCATTTGTTAATACCCAGGTGTTCAAAGATGGTTTATTTCCATGCTGCTCATATCATGAGCAGGGTAAGACCAACATACAACTTGCATGCATTGCGAGATCAGGGTGCTTTCCATAGGATGTGAGACAAGCAATACCTCTCTGCAGGACTGAATAAATACATGTATTCATCACTTCTTATTCAACAGTCACTTTACTATTTTTCTTCTATTCACTTACATGCTTATACTCTGCTTGATGCCACCACTCTTAGTAGCTACACTCATGGCATAAATCTATTCAAGTTCATTGTCATGCCTGTTACCAGTGAATGCACATCACTCTGGTTCATCCCTTTGTCAATTCTTTTTCTCTGCATCCAGTCCTCTTCTCTCCCTCCAGACGAGGAAGCTCCCAGTCCCACAGGCACATGCAATGCTTGTACCCTCCCTGTACATACAACCACAGATACTGTGTTTCCCCGACACAAATTCGAGCTATTGAAAACTTCCACCCCACCTCAAAATCAACTTACTGCTGTTGCATTCCTAAAGAATTATAAAAATGTACTGGGACAGTCTTGAAAACAGACTTTTCATACAGAAAACTAACTGATGTTCACTAAGGGCTGATTTTCCTGTGTAGTATCTAAACCTAATAATTATTAACATTCATATGTTAATAATGCACGGAGGCTGACACTATCTTCCAGTAAGTAGATATACAGTGATTTATTTTTTTTTTAGTTAGTTAACTAACATGTTGGTAGGTAGAAATAATTCATTATAAAGCAAGACAAAATAACAAAACATGACTGTTAAAGACACTTTGAGAGCATACAGTACCTGTTTGTTCATAAAGACATAAATAATTGGATTATAAACAGTAGCTGTTTTGGAAAAGAAAGCTGGAATAGCTGCCAGACAAGGATCCAGCTCAATGTAGGGGTATGCAGTGACTAGGATAGAAAAGGCGGCGTACGGCATCCAGCAGATTAGAAAGGCAATGATCATAACAACAACCATTCTAGTCACTTGTCTTTCAGGTTTCCTGGTAGTTCCCAGCCTGCCTTGCGTATCTGACACCTTTAAAGAAAAGACAGAAGATTCTAGAAAACAAACAACAAGGCCTCCAACCAATGAATGTAGTGAGCAGGCTAACAATTTGCCATGTCAGAAGGAAAAACCTACTCTTCTTGAGTATGACAGCACATGAGGATGCTGCTCCTGAACCACAGGGTGTCAATGTTACTGCTGAGGGACATGAATTACTGTATACTGTCATTAATAAATTTTCCTTTGCTTAAGTACCTTTATATTTTTATCATCAAAGTGATATCAAAAAGCCATTACTAGGGCAATCTTTGTGTAGAAATCTAATTGCAGTCAGGCACAACTGCAGCCTGTAGAGATGCTCCCACCTAACTTTAGCCAAGTCATGAGGAGTGAAGTGATGGCAAAGATTTGCTGTCCAGCCCCATGAAAATTAATCTAGCTCAGGTAACTTCATGGGTTGCTGCCGCAGCCCACCCCAAGGCAGTGCAGAAATACCTTTAAATTCAATCTGTGAGAAAAGTAATCTTAATGATTTTAGTCAAATCAGAGACAAGATTTGGCCTCTCTTTAGCATGCCAAGTAACAGAACAGACCCTGACAGAATGACCGACTGGCAGTATCCCATAACAGTAAGTTGTCACTAAAAATATGAAACAGAAATTAGGGCTACTTTTTTGGGTGATACGACTTGCAATACGTTGGTAACTTCAATGGAAGCACCTCGTCTTACAGCAGCTTTGGATCTACACAAAGCCCAACAAAGCCAGACTTCTTGGCTTACAGGAAAGCTGACTAGAGAACATTTTGTCTGTACTGGTAGGAGCAGTATCCCCCTCTTCCCCTTTTCTGTTTTTTTTGTGAAATGCATTTGCTGCTGTTCTGACAAACCAGTTCATCCACAGCAAATAATAATGAACAGCATAATCCCATAACAGGCAAATATGAGAAGCAAATACACCTTTGAACCAGCCTTACAGCCAACCAGCTGTAATCTTAGCTACAAAACTGTCTTCTGTGCCAGAGGGCCCAAGTACAGCATTGTCTTTATGGCATCTTTTTACAAGCCTCAGCAGTCTCGTCTTGCAAATTCTCATTCAGGCCACTTCCAGGTGCTGGCATTAAGTCAAAGCTCTTGCCCTGGACCACAGACTTTTCTCCGTCAGAAGTTTGGAAAGACAGGCTCATGGCTGCTGCAGTCAGCACCAGCAGAGGGGCAATAACTCAGGTGAGGTGGCTGAGCTGTCCCTGTCCCCCACCAGCAGCGGGGCCCCAGCCCAACCCCAAGGCTTCACACCCAGCTGGTCTCCCCAGCTGCCTCTTCCTGGCGTACCTGAGCCCTGGCCAGCCTCCAGCCACCACATCCACAGGGTGTGAAAGGCTCTGGCTAGCCTCTGGAGAAGCTTTCAGCCAGCCCCCACTCTACGCCTGCCGTTACGGCTACCCACAGGAACTGCAACAGTTTAGCTGCAGGTATGGTCGTGACTTCATTACTGAAACAGAAGGCCATCTTGGTGAGTCGTAAGCAGGGAGTGAGCCCGAATTCAAGCCCTTTCTGTTTCATGTAGCTGTTACAGACAACCAGGTGTGCAATATGGGGTGCAAAAGGCAGCATTCTGCTGCGGGTCTGCGACCTCCTTGCCAGGGGTGAAGCTTAGACCAGACTAAGCAACCAGCAGCATCCTGGAGAGTCTGTCAGGCTCTGTGGTGCTTTATGACCTTCACCAGAAGAGCATCTGTATCTACTGACACCAGAACTGAAGTGGGATTGGGGCATTCAGCAGGAATGCTCTCCCTCTTCCCTCACTGATCGTGCAAGCAGCTCAGACAGAGATGTTGGGACAGAGACTATGTGATGTCAAACAATGTCTTCCTGGGAAGCATCCTTGTTTTGGTTCTGATGACTTAGTGAAACAACACAGTTATGTATAATGTTAGCTTACGTGGGAAGTGACTAATGACATAATTCTGCATGGCTCTAGAAAAAACTAGTTCCAGGTCTTGCAATAGTACATGCTAATAAAGTAATAATTTTTGGTGTAATATGGCCTTTTAGCTTTCCACAGTAACATTAGAACTGAGTGGAGACATTTTCCCTAATAACCCTTGCATCGTACTGAGATAATTTAACACATTTAGCGTTTACAGAGATACAGAAACAGCTCCTGGGGAGGAAGGTGTCCTTACCTCTGTACAAAGTTGTAATTCATGTCATTTTTTAAACAAAAATAAACAATAATAACAATGAATTGTCATAATGCCTACAAGCTCTTAGGTATTAGGTGTTAGGTGCTGAGCAAAGCTAAGATATCCCCTGCCAATATATGACATTGCTATAGCATTTTTTCATATACACTGCATCTACATAGAGAGCAGCCCAGCCTCCCTTTCAGCAGAAGCACAGGCACCTTGAGGAAGGGACACAATCTCCAGGATTGTGCTTTTGACTGTGTCATGCTTGTCTCATATCAGCCTGGCCTTTCTCATGTATGGCTTTTCATGGATGGCAGTAAGTCCTTTCTCTTTAAGTCTGAGAACACAAAACTGATAAGGAACCATGTACTGATGCTTTATCTTGCAAACAAAGAAATACTGCCATAATAATTTATCTCCATTGTAAAAAATTGATTAGAGCTTTTCCTAAAGATTCATTTATTTCACTACTTCTGCAGTTGTAGTGAAAGCTACTATTGGCATTGTAAAGCTGGGGACACAGGGACTGAGGGACTAGCAGACTTCACTGAGACAAAACAATGCCACTCAGGACCAAGTCTGTCGTGTGGCAAACATGGGAGACAAAATCCAGGAAGAGGGTTGGTTGGGAACCTCAATACCCCAGTTCTGGTGCCTAGGTCTCTCTCTGTTCACCATAGTCAGATTTTTAAAAATTAGCTTAGTTGTGAGACATAGCCTTATGGCAATTCATTATATATTTACAGAATATATTGCAGGCAGTTGGCTTTTTCTACACCAGACTGTGCTTTAAGCTGTTTTAAATAACAGAGACCAACTCAGATGGTTACATCTCTGTAAAGGCCCACAAAAGCCAAAGGCAAGGACTGGCACAAGCCAGGTGGCTACAGCTAAATCATTTGTGATGAGGTGCTCAGAGGCCACCCCAGTGTCTGCTGGCTGTGCGGTCTGCGGAGTCACTGAGCTGCCAGGGGAGTGTGAAACACACAACTTACTGAAAAGTGTGATTTTTAAAAATAATATTGCTATTCTTTCTGGGAAATGGAGAGAGGAGTGAGAAAGGCAGCTTAGCAAGATCACACCAGGCTCCAGGCCAACGCTACAACCCACTGCATGGCACAAATCAGTCTTCTAGAAGGCATTCTGACTTGACACAAATGGCAAGATGGACCATTCACTGGCGTCTGCTGTGACTGAGGTGACATCTTCCTTCATTGCCTCCCTCGTTCCTCATCTCACTTGCTTTGTTTTGAAGTTGCAGCCTCTTAACGTGTCCCAGAGGGAGGAAATGACCCCTTTTGTGCACCTCCTGAAGCATCTGAGTAGCACATTAGCCACTGCTCTGGCAGGACCCATCGCAGTGCTGGGTGCTTGGCAAGTGGTCTCTTTTCCTCCCTGCTCTGGTGGGTTAACATCCCTCCCGTTCATGCCAGGCCACCCATGGGCTCTCCCTCCCAGGGACAGCCTCTGGAGGTGGCTCTTTCCCATCCCCGCAGAGCAGGACCCATGACCTGACCACCAGTCCACAGGGAGGGACACCTGCCACCCACCGCATGTTCCCACACTGCGTGTACCCCAGGCAGGAGCGGAAGCCCCATGGGGTGGCTGTCCTCCTGCTCCCAAGCCAAGTGGCAGAGCTCTTTCCCTAAGGACCGCATCGCCGTCCCAGGCAGCAGTGAGAGGGCTGCAGCTGCAGCCAGGAGGTCTGGCCACCCTGCTCTCTCTCTTCATTTCATTTCATTTCCTCTGCAGGTAGGTTAGGACAGGGGGAAATAAAATACTAATAAAAGTTCTGGATATTCAGAATAACAGAATCATAGTTTTACAATTATTTTAGGAGAGTCTGAGTCATCAACAAGGATTTTCTTCAAGCAACTCCCTATCTTGTAATTCATGTCCCCCACTTGCACCAGCAGGCACCGTGCTGCCTCACCATGAGTGCCGTGAGCAGCAATGCACCTGTACTGCAATTTACATTCAAACTGGGAAACTTCTTGTGTTTCATGCTGAAACTAACTCCTCCCTAAATGCATCCTGGACAAAATCAAGAAAAATCCATTTAGGGGAATCACAACGTCACCTGAGGTACACATGTTTCAATATGTGTTTTCCAATGAGAAAATAAAATAATTTTTGCCTTTCCCTTCTACTGTGTAATGACACAGAATAAATAAAAGCATTTGAAGATTCCAAATACTTTAAAAACATCAGTAATCTAAAGAAATTTACTGAATTTATTACTGAAGCAATAAGACAAGGCAGCTTTGCAGTAAATAGAAATAACATTGTCCCAGAAAGGACTTTTCTTATTCTACTGAACTTCTTTTTCACTTTTTACAGTTTCTCTTTTGGTTCAGGTCAACACAATCATTAAATAAAATTCAAACGCATTTCTCAAGTCTTTTAAATGTTCCTGGTCAATCTAATATTTTATTTACCAAACAGCATTACATTATTTAAAAATGCTACATCTTATTCTGCATGTAAGTGTTACAGAGTATTGGCCAGAACTCTTAAAATTTACAAATACTATCATTTCAAGCTGAATTGTGATTTACCTGGTTTGAGCCTTAACAAACATCACTGAATTGAAGTACAACTGTAAATAAACTGATACTGGGTCATCACTCAGTTTCTTTAATTATGAGGCAGACATTCTTTAATTTGTATGATGTTTGGCTAATGAGATGCACTGATAAGTGATGCAAACTGCACACTTTAGGAAATAATTTCTAACCATAGCATGAATTTCTGTGTGTAAGGATGATAACTGACTGACTTTGTTGGTGGAAATTTGATCTGCTTATGTCTGATCTTTACAGAAAATGGAACACAAAATGCTCCAAATATTTCATACACACACATTTTAAGTTTGCTTATAAATGCTTCTTCTTACCTTTCGCAACAGTTTTCCATAGGATACCAAAATCACGAATAAAGGCACTATGAAACAGGTGGTGAAGAATGCAATAATGTATGTACGGTCAGTATAAGCTCCTGAGTACCTGTATAAAACAGAAAATACATTGTGTATGTATTACTAATATGTGTTCTTATTATTTTCTTGAAGTATTAATTTTGCTCTTCAGAGCTGCCACTAGTATTTTTGTCAACTGTTTTTTTTCAAAGTGCCCGTTTACAACTCTGGTCATACCACCAGAGCGAGCCCTGGGCCATCTCCCTGGCCATGGGCTAGGACAGGATCCTACGACCATAGGCACAGTATCATAGAACTGTGGGACAATTCAGGTGGGAGGGAACATGAAGTCCAACCTCCTGTTCAGAGTCGAGTCATCTATGGGCTCAGACCTGGTTGTCCAGTCTTCTGAAAGATGTGTCTCTTTGCCCTCTGAATCCTGACAAACAGCACAAGGTATAGATAGGATGTTATTTTCATTAGAGATGGAAGCTCCTTCCTTTAGAAATTCTTTTTTTAAAATCTGTTCTTGGCAAATTTTGCCCAGTTTTGTTACAGCTTTCTTCATATCCATTCTTGCAGAGATGCACATCATCTTTAAACCTTTCCTTTACATTCCTGCCCCTGAGATGCCCTGAGATGCAAGTTTCATTTCTTTACCATACTCTGCAAGAGTGGCCTTACCAGTTAGGCTCACAAGTAGTTCCAATCTTACTGGTGGTGTAACTGCTCCAACCCATCGTTGGTGGAATGGTCCAAATGAAGGAAAAGGTCCACACAAAGGCAATACCTAGGGCTGCATGCTTCCCCCTTAAGCGCATATTTCCCAGTGGGCGGCAGATCACAATGTACCGCTCAAAAGCCAACAGAGCAAGAGACCAGAGAGCAACAATGCCTATAGTAAGAAAACACAGCATCAAAAATTGGGTAGATTCACTGAAAAGCGAACACCATCTCACATCACAGAATTATTTAGGTTGAAAAGTATCTCTGGAGGTCATCTAGTTCAACATCCCACCACCCCACCCCCCAAACACGGCCCATTCAATAGGTTGTCCAGGACCAAGTCCAGGCGGGTTTTGAGTATCTTCACAGACAGAGACTTCACAACCACTCTGGGCAGCCTGTTCCAGTGTTTGACCACCCACCACTTCAGGCACCTCTTCCATCAGCTCAAGTTATGAAAGGATAAGCAATCTATGTGCATTATTCCAGTGTCTATTAAAAGCACAAGATTTTCATATTTGTCTAGTTTGGCAGTCTACAGTACAATGACTACAAAACCAAGCAGGCAATCAGGCCATTTAACTGATGATGACTTCCTTTTTTTCGTTCAGTTCTACTCTGAAAAGCTGTAAATTTGCAAATTTTGTAAATGCAAAAATGTACCTTCCAAATCAACAAATTAAGATACATCTTCAAAACACTGTCTTTGCAAGAAATGTCATATTTCAGGCTGTCTTTAAACTACAGACAGCTGCCACAACAACAAATTATCAGTTTATTAGGCACATATCATGGGGTTAGCCAACAAAATCTTAAAGTAGCCTGATCCTTCTCCATGGGACATGGCTTACATGCCACAAACTGATTTAGTAGCATTGTCCCTCACTGACATTCCCTCTGCGTAGCTTAACCAGGCTGAGTGCAACGAGGGAGTCTTTTTCAGGCTGAGGTTCAGCAGTGTGTTTGATTTAGAGCAGTGACACGAGTTAGAAGGCTGTCTTTACTGTGCAGCTTCTGGAACAGGAAGAGGGAGGCAGGAATGAATGCCTATCTCAGGTAAGTAAACATCTCATTTTAAACTTATTTCCCATTTATTCTGCAGAGATATATTTACTCAGGGAACTCTGGTATGGATTTTCCCCTTTAGAGTACTTCTAATACTTCTTGTTTAGTTAGTAAAACAAAGCCAAGCCAAAGAATCACAAAAAAATGCAGGTGTGCGGAGTGCCTGTTACAGGTCACGGATCCCCAGAAGCACAGCAGGGTAACTAACACAGGATGTTTCTGTGTCCTGATATTTTCCACAGCTTAAGAGCAGCCACTCACTCTTTCTCTCTCTGTCTTACCTATCCATATAGGCACACACCTCAATACAAACCTTGAGAATAGTTACACATAGTGATTTTTTTCCTGACACCGTTTTACCAAAAACTCCACAACGGTCTTATTCTATTAGCAAGCTTTTTCTCATTATATTAAACATATTTGATGATCAGCATACATGCAACAAGTCACTGATATATGGCAGAGATAGTGATATATGTTATTCACTCACACATGAGATCCACCACAGAATATATGTAACTGGGGAAAGAAGCAGTGAGCTCAAAGGCATGCAAAGTCAGAGACTTGGGAAGCTGCAAGATAGCTAGCAGAATACATCGAAGGAAGCTAAAGGAAAATAACATATCATTACAAATAAAATCAAGCTTACCAAAAAAAGTGACAGCAAATCCTTCCAGTACACAAGCCCAGTATCCCATATAAAAATAACCTTTTAGATTCGTTAAAAAGCTGATGGTGCCACCAGTCAGTGAGACCAGGAAATCAGCCACTGACAAATTTACTATAACATAATTGATAGGTTGTCTCAATTGCTTGAACTTAAAAGTTACCAGGATTACAGCCAGGTTCTCAACAAGCGACAGGCAGGTCACCACCACCATTACTGCTGCCAGAAGCCTGAAGTGCCAGGGCTGGACGGAGTCCAAGGGATGATGGAAGGGATTCCACCTGGCAGGACCAGAGGAACTGAACAACAGCGACTCATTTTCAGGTGCTCTGAATGCATCCATTGTTTATCTCTCACTAGCAAAAATAATACTGTATAATACTGGAGTCTCTCATCTGTAAATAATAGTCAGGATTAAAAGGACAAATCTGTTGTCTCCAACAGAAGCATGAAAAAACTCTCCATGCTTCTGCTTTCCAGGAATAGTCCCAGAAACAAAGTTTTGGTCAGAGGAAAGTTTAGTGCTCTGCAGTGAATGTGGGAACAGGGATGAGAGAGAAAATCGCTTAAAGCAACTTCTGCCCCTCCTGCCGTTAGCCGCCGGCCCCTCCCCGGCTGCCGCGGTGTCTTCTTCACCTGCAGCAAAAGCAGCCCCCAAGCTGCGAATTTCCTCCTGCCGCAGCAAACAGCAGCGCTGAAACACCCCCCCGACCGCTCTTGCTCCGTGCAGAAAAATGAAGCTTTTGCTTGGAACCCTCCTGACCTTTAGCACGTGAAACTGAAGCTTGCCTTTTGCTTATCGCAAGGGTGGAGCGATCCTCCTGCTGCCCTGCCTGGGGGCACAGCAAGGGGGGTCCCACTGACTCCAGTTCTTGGAAAGGGACAGCCCTGAATAGATTAACCCTGGACAACCACTGCAGCTGTAACCAGTTTTCTATATCCTTCAGTGGAGTTTCAGCTTCTATCAGAGACAGCATAGATGCTATCACTGATGAAGGCAGAGTGATTATAACAGCAGTTTTAGTTACTAAAAACTCAAAGATGCACAACATCTTAGAGTTTGTAAATACATGAAAGGAAATAAAATCAGTACAGCATGACAACAGACAGCAGGAAAATTAATAGCTAGTCATACATTTCTGATAAAAATGACTGGATTAGTCTGGACTCTAATAAGCATTAGCAGTGAGGGTTACTTGTGTTCATGTCCCAAGATGAGTAACTCAGTCACCTCTGCACCTTAATGAGACACAATACTGTGGCAGATACTACAGTACTACCCTTCTAAAGGGTTGCCAGTAATTATTCCACAAATCGAGCTGGTTACCCTAAGAATATGGAAATCATTCAGCTGTGTTGTAAGTGGGATAATTCTTGGGGACCATAATTTTTAATCAGAGCCTCAGAGTATTAACCAGGATCAAAAATAGAAAAGTAATGCAGTTCCTATCTTGAAGAGTTGACACTTTGGACACACACCGTATACAACACATGAATAAACAAACGAGCTGGAGTGAGAGTGAAAATGAGTAACACTACCTGTCCTACATTCCCTTGAGTATGTATTTGTCTTGGATTGAACATGAAATACTTTGTTAACACAGGTTAATATCTTTTGCTATGCAGGAATGGAATCAAAAGGGTTTCTGGACACTGGCAGAAGGAGTTATGCATCAGAAAATTTCAGAGTATTTTGAACTAAAAAAAAGTAACTCCTACTTACCATAAGCAAAGTAACAAAGATATTTTTAAAAGGTTAGTATATACTCCACTGAAAAGCGAAGAGAAAGTGCTTAAGCAGATCAAATCTATCAACAAAAATACAAGATAATTCTTATTCAACAGGAATATTAAGAAATTCCACGTGTCATGAATAAAAGAAGGATAAACACACAGCAACATTAAAATGCCTGCAGCTGGTCCTTGTATGGCATGATTCAGCATAGTTCTGCTGTCTGCATGCTACAGCAGAAGATCCAGACCACAACTTTAAAATCTATTTTGATAATTACGTTGTTTGAAATTATACGTGATTTTAAATTCTTGTGGGTGAAACTAAACTCTGAATTTAGCATACAACAAAGAAGGTAGTATCTGGACTTTGTTAAGGCACAAATCTATTGACTGTACGTTTGCATCCCTTTAAAGAACAGATGACTATTGTTCCCAGTTATTTTGTTGTTGTTTTGTGCTGTCATATTGTTCAAGTTGTTTGTATGAGTCATTATTTTGGCTACAGTTTAAATTCTTTCCCTTTTCAGTATCTTGTGTTTCATTTTGTTTAGGATCCTTAAAAAATATTCCTATACTGTCTTCAATGCCTGTTTTGCTTGTTTTTCTTCTTCAGCAGGTCAGCTTTAGCATGCAAAGTGATTCTCTGCAACATGCTCTCTTATTACAACTTACAGCAGTTGCACTTCTTCCAGCACCATGGGTTTACATTTGCTGCTTTGCTCTACATTTGCTACCCCTCTTGCTTGGCAGGCCTTTTTTTTTTTTTGGTCCAAACAATACAGACAGAGATTTTTTTTATATATACATATAATTTTGTTGTCAAACTTTTTTCTGAAATCACTATCAGGTAATTTCAGAAAGAAAAAGCATTGCCTTATGAGTACAGGGAGAACAGGAGCATCTCAGGTTTGTAGTCTCCATTTAAAGAGGCAGCTGTTCTCCAGCATCATAAGATCTCTAGCTTCTTTTATTAAGGTCTTGTTTTCCATTAGTGCCAAATTCATTTTCCTTGACATCCATATACTGACAGTTTGTTGATAAACTTGGGAGCACATGCAATCTGAGGAGTCCCTGTTTGTCATCTCCCACATCTGACCTACTACAGTCTTCATTTTCTTGGCCAGAATTGAAGCGTGACTTGCCTCCTTAGCAAAGGTGTTCCTCACTAACACTTCATATGAAGAGATAAGTTGGTAAACAAGAAAACAGCCTCAGGCTATGGTTAAACTGCTGCTGGTTGGAGCAGGGAACATACAGTCAGTAAGTTGAGGAGGATGTGTAACTAACAGCCCTTGTGTTATATGCCTACGGTAATTCCAGCTGTAAGACAAAATCAGGATGACAAGAACTGTGCTGAGATCAAATCTGGTGCCTGGAATTGTATGTGACAGTTAGTTTGTCCCAAACTTACAATTCCTGCAAAACACGAATGGGGAAATGAGCTTTAAAGTCAGTGTGATATTTTGCCTGGTGCACTTGAATCGGTGCTCTCAGTTTTTGAGCATATGATAATCAATCCCAAGATGCTGCCATATAATGACAGCAGTGGCCTTCACTCCTGAAAGTGATTGTGAAAGATTTGCTTTGTCCCCAAGAAGGATTTGGTTTAGTCACATTTAATTAGAGCAAACAGCATTTTCTGCTGTACAGATGTTTTGTGGGAATCTGAAGCAAAGGATCCCACTTTTGGTACAACCAAACTGGCTGCTGCATTATACATGAGTGCCTGTCTCAATGACTGACCTCGGTACCCCATAAACTAACTTCTGTTTTGAAAAAAACTAAAATCCAGCCAGGGATTCAGGCAGTCATCATTTCTGTGAGTAAACGGTGCTGACCCAATGCACCCACGCAGACCGTATCACACATGAATACTTCGTCCCTTCAGAGCGTCTAGCTTCTGGGCCAGTTACTGGGCTGAAGCTGGTATTTCTCCTTTGCCAGGTACCGCTACAGATTGTGTTAAACCACTCTGGAATTCAGGGGTCTGGCACAAGTCTTCCTGGAGGGAAGCTGTGGTTGCACATGTCCTGGGCAAGGTGGAGGCAGCAGCACAAGAGCTGCCCAGGTCCTGACGAGGGGGAACCCCAGCTGAAACCCCCGTGGGGACCACTGACTGTGCTGGGGCGGGGGCTGCTGCAAAGGAAAGGCAGTGAGAGCTGGTGAGAGCTGACGGGGAAGAAGCAGGAGCACCAGGGGCAGGTGCAGAGTAGGAGGCCTTGAGAGAAGCTGGACAGGGAGCGCTCCTTGGGCCGGGTGTCTGGGGAGGGGCTGCAGACCCAGAGAAGGGGGAGAGGGTCAGTCAGAAGCATGAGGGGAAATCATCAGTTTCAAAGCAAAGTTTCAAACCTGTCAGACAGAAATCAGTCTTAACAATTTTGAGGTGTCTTTTTTTTTTTTAATAAGATATTAAAAAAATAAATTTTAAATAAGATATTAAAAAAATAAAATTAAAAAACCAGCAGCAAATGAGTTCTGTGAATGAATTTGGAATTAAGTGTATTTATCTTGATTTTTCAGTGTCCTCTATTTGATAATGCTATTCCAATTGCATATCTCTAAAAGGAATATAAGAACGTATTTCACTACAGTATTTTTAAAAACACATATAGTCAAGCCAGATTTTGTTCTGCCTTCAGTAGGGGAGAAGCTGAAGAGATTGCACAAGCATTTAGTTTAAATTAGAAATTAAGCAGAAATTATCATCATCTATGCATTAGAGACTATTCCAGATGGCCTAACAAATCCAGGACCTATAACTCTCAGATCACACAAGCACATGTGCCCTTGCAGCGTGCGGTTGGTCACAGGAACACAAACGGGCCAAGGCTGGAGGGGTCCTCTGGAGGGCTCCAGCCAGCCCCTTGCTCAAAGCAGGGGCAGCCACAGCAGGTTGTCCAGGACTGTGTCCAGGAGGATTTAAAATGTCTCCATGGATGGAGACTCCACAACCTCTCAGGGCAACTTGTTCTTGTGCTTGACAGCCCTTACTGTAAAGATTTTTCTTACTTGAATTTTTTTTCAGTCTAAGAATAAAAAATTCAATACTGCTTCACATTAATTATAAGAGTTATAAACCCAGTGTATTATGGGGCTACATTTAACCTTTTCATGCCTGGGGAGGGTCAAGGAAAGCACCTGCAAAACCTAATGGCCAGACTTTGCTTGAGAACCCTGTTAAGGGACTGCATTTACCTACTCTCAGTGTAGACCAGCCTTCTTCTGAAATGTAGGAAATGGTGTTTCTAATCAATGAAACTTCTGGAAATTTACACAAATACTGTCCTCCTGCTGCCTCACTGTAACTGAAACCACGAAACTGATTTCCTCCATCCCCTCCCCCCATTTTTTTTTGGCTGCAGTTTTGTTTCCTCACAGTTACTGAAAGCCAGCAATTGCACATTTGAAGTCTGTTCTCAGAAAACACTGAACTGTCATAATGGAAAAATTTTGTCCTTGCCCTTTTAAGTGACATGGAGGAATTGTTTTACTCCCTTTCTTATTAAAAGAACAGGACTGGAGATTTCCTTTTGTCAAAAGATTAAACCTACGTACAAAAGAGGTGTTCTACGCTGGGAAAGATACCAGCACAGTTGCGGGAATTTCAGTAACCAGCAACATATAACAAAGCTGGTGGCTAAACAAAACATGTTCTATTAACTACGAATAGGAAGCTAATTCAAATTTAAAAAACCCCACACATACTGAGCATCAGAAAAGGAAATACTTTGTTAGCAGGCTGTATTGCTGTATTTACTTAAGACACATTAACAATATCTTGCGGTTAATGTCACTATAATGAGCAAAAGAACATTTCAATGGTTTGTTTTTCCTCAGAAACTGTATATTTCCCAAAAGATCAGTGTGAATTGTTATCCAGTACACTCACCTGGCAGCTCAAAGTAAAAAACTGCTCACATGATATTTCTTATTTAAAAGGATTTCTTTATTATGAAATCCTCATTCAGAGGAAGGAGGACTTAATCGTACAAGAAATCCTACTATCTTGAGAGGGATCATGTACATGAGTATCTTCAGTCTTAATAGCTAATTTTAAAAAAAGTTTGTTATTAGATACATCAAATACATTTTATCTACTTTGCAGTCCCTGAAGACAGTACATAGCATTTTCCCTAAACTTGGTATTGGATTGAGACCAAATCTTTGATGAAATTAAGGTCAGAACAGAATTTGCAGCTTTGCATTTGACATCATATTTACGTTTACCGTAAACATGATAAATTCACAATTTGTCCATGACTAGTTTAATCAGATCCTAAAAGTCAGTATTCAAATAGACTATCACCATTATCTTAAAATTAAGTAGTTTTCAAGAGTAATTGATGATATGTAGAAGTTTTCCTAGATTTTATTTCTGCAACACTGGCTGTCAGACATTTAATGATTAGTAAGAGTGATCATAAAAGATGCTGTGATGCAGTAAAGAGTTCAACCTCGCAGTCACATCAGCATATGGCTTGTCCTGATTGAGCCCACTGAGGAGCAGTGTGAGGATCAGATGCAGGTGACATTTAGGGCTGTTTTGTGTCCCAGACAGGTAGAGGTATGCCAGAGATGCCTGGCCAGGCAGCCAGGGCCAGCCATGCTCCATGTCATCCTCCCTGCCCGGTGGGGCACAAAGGTGACCACGGGGCATGCCAGCCCCAACCAGCATCAGTGTGCACAGTGCGGTCCTGCTTTTGGACTGTGTGGCACAGTCGCTGGGACGACTGGCCTCTGGATGGAGCAGACAGCCCTGGGCTCAAACAGGAGAGAGGCATTTGGGGTCAGTCTTGGGTGGGAATTATGAGACTGTGGAGGATAGAAGTGGTACCAAAGTGAGAACCTCCCCCAAAAGTTAATCTGTCCCCATCCTTGGTGCAGCAGCAGTCAGTCTTTTCTATGCCCTTGGGAAGGCTTGAGCTGGCTCTGCACTGAAAAATTAATCTAACAGCAGCAAGAGGAAGCCTCTACACACAAGAAAAAGCAGAACTAAAATAAACTCACTCCTCTATTTCTCCTATAACCTTCACAAACTCTTTATACAATATTCAATTTTAAACTTAATTTTTGTAGCAAAAGCCAATTTTTATCGTGCTCAGACCGCAAACAGCAGCAGGTCACAAGGTGACTTTTGCTTTCCCAGCAGAGAGGCAATGTCTTCTCACTCTGCAGCTGTACACGCCTAGTAAAAGACAACAGAAATGTTGATTTCCTTTTGTTACTACTTTTTCAAGGAAAACAATAAACAATATGAGGTTTTTTTTGGTTTCATGAAGATTTACACGAGCACTGCCATCAGTACCACATTACACAAAGATGTAGCAGAAAAGTCCCTGCAGGCTCAGAAGTGTTTAGCTTACAAGTTCATTGATCAGTTAGGTGCCAAATAAAAACTGAGTAAAAATCCCAGAAATAACCTAAAATCCAAATATCTTCTGTTCATTTGTATATTTTTTCAACACTTAAAAATTGTTATGGCAAAGTCCCTGTGAACCATGATCTGCTCCATTTGCCAAACTCAAGAGAGATGTACAGAGTCCATACAGATGTTTTAACATTCTCATTCCAGCTGCGAAGGTGAGGAAAGCAAACAAGAAGGCTCAGAATGTTGGCAGCATTCACGGCTACAGTGCATACCAGACTAGCACCAGCACTGGGAAGTAAATTTTTAGTTCCTTTAGAAACGGCCTACACTAAGATATTTGACTCCAAGTCCCAATATCCCTGAAAGCTGAAGTTCTTTGAATGAAACATGTTTGTTCAAGTCCCTCTCTGCTGCCCATATCAAAAGCTAGTTCCC
Organism: Falco biarmicus; assembly: GCF_023638135.1. Taxonomy (NCBI): domain Eukaryota; kingdom Metazoa; phylum Chordata; class Aves; order Falconiformes; family Falconidae; genus Falco; species Falco biarmicus. The sequence continues at coordinate 56,325,958 of NC_079296.1, read as the reverse complement.
AATATAACAGAGCAGAGACCAAATCTTGGATTCATGATGCCAAGTACTTTTGGCTACAGTTCAGAAATTCATAGCTTGTGCTGCGCATGTGACTTACTTGGTGTTCATTATTCTATTTCTTTATTGTTTGCATTTTTGTTGGTATCAGAACCTGAATCATAAGTACATGCTGCCCTAGAAAAAGAATCTAGATTTGGGGTAGGGCTTCTGTAAGCATCACAAGCACATCTGCCCACACAGCTAACCTCTCTTCTTTCTCAGGGCAGTTAAGGCTTGTTCTTGCTGCTGGCTGAGAACAGCCTGCAACCTGTGTCATGCCCTAGACTGTGCCTGGTCTGCATGACCTGATCTAGCCCAAAACATGTCAGGAACAGGCTAAAAAACAGGAATATGGACATTTGCATGCTGGTGCTCAAGTCTGTGCCCCAGGCTGTATATACATACACCACAGATGTAGCTGAATGTGGTGACAGTCAATGTTACAGTACGTTAACAGTCATATGTTCTAAGGTCCAGGGTACGCTTATGGGAATAACAACAATCCACTATCCCCATACTCATCTGCACACCTGCTTGTTCACCCAGCCCAGTGCACAGGAAGGCTATGAATCTTCCACCCAAACACCCCCAACCGATGCTCTTGCAGCAGGCTGGGATAGCCCAGGTCAGTGCTCACTGCTGTTCAGGGCTGTGCCAAAGGGTCCTACTCTTTAGCCCTGTGCCAGGCCTCAGAGACTTGAGGCACCACGCAGCTGAAAATAAATGCACATAGTTCATGACACTGCTTCTTCCACACAGCAGTCTACTAGCAGGTCCTGAAGACAGCTAGAAGAAAGGGAGATGAGCTCTGAGTACATGAAAGTTTGGTGCAGATCTATGCCATGCTCCTACCAAAAATTAAATATCAGTTTCTTTGTGGTACCTCTGATTCTATGTATGGAAGTATGGTACTGAAATAAAGAAAACTTTATTTATAGACTTGAAATTCCTAAAACTACAGACTATTCTGAAGCAGCACGCACACCACTGGCCTGTGTGCTTGATTACATCCATTTGTTCAGCTAGATGTTCACAACCAGCTATGGATGAGAAATAGCAACCACTTTCTACTTAAAACCCAAATTTGAACATTTACACCCATTTAGTAGACTCTGTGTTCAGGTCTGAGCCTCAGGACCATCTCCAGTTCCTCAGGTAGTTTTCCAAAGCAATTCTTTGATGAAACAAAATCAGTAAGAGCCACTATGCAGCCAACAGCATCTCATTAGCATGATACAAATCAAACATGGCATGACCTTGCTTTCTACTCAGATTTATTTATACTTGTTTGGGGCCAAGTCTGTTATTCTCTCATGGTTAAATTTCATGATTTAAGATTGATGGTGTTATAAGTGTCAGCACCTACCCCAGAGAATCCCAAGGAAAAAGGAAAAAACACTAAATCCCCATCTGCCATTTGGCAAAACATCACTTCTATGTATCTTTCTATCATGGACCATCTTCGGTTGTGTGTTATCTTCAGGAACAAGAAGTTCCTCACATTTCTGTAGGTTTCTTTTTCAATGTAAACGTAACTTGAAATTTCTCACAATGAAATTCTTTTTAAACTTGATTTTCATTAACAAAATGCTAATGAAACATCATATAGGAGGTGAGATAAAAGGTCTTATGAAATCAATCCCTTGGTAGGAAAGAGTCTCAGAGGAAAAATAGGAGAGCAGAAGAAAACCTTGGAGAAGTCCCTGAAGAGTAGAACACTGAAATAGTTAAGACTCCAATTGAGTCCCATGATGAACAACAGAAGCCTTCCACTGACTGCTACTAACTAGTGGATTTTCTATCACAAGTCTCAAACTGACTAGCACTATGAGTCTGAGGTAAGCCACTTGCTGACATAGGCAGGTGCATCCTTTGCCCACACTGTGCTTTCATCATCCAGTGTTCCCATAATGTGTTCTGCAGCAACCTCATCATTGTTACTCAGCCTACAGTGGATAAATAGTTTAAATCACCCCATCTTCTAGTCTGTTGGAAATTACCGTTTTCCTTGGTTAATTGGGGGACATAATCCACAGAGATTCTTAGTAACTAAATATGTTTTGGAGCAAGGTGCAAGAAAAAGAAGCCCTATCCTATCTTGTGTGGTGAGCATACAGGCTAGTTTTGTGCATTTGGAATCCATTCTGTCACCAACAATCACATACTTTTAAAAAATTCAAATACAAAACTGTGTAACAATCCTGAACAATAACCAGGTACAGGTCCCACAGTCTAAAAGTAAACGCTTATTACTTTACCCATTTGAAGATAACACATGCCTCAGCCTATGGAGAATGTTCAAGAAAACATTCAATGTATACATTAAACTAGGCATCACTTATAACTTTTCCACCCAAAGAAAAACTATGGAAACAAGTTACATTTTGCAACTAGCCACAGTAATTTAGCAAAATATATGAAGAGAAAAATATTAGCAAAGCCAAAGAAACAGTGTTTATTCAAATAAGAAAGTACTTATCTTCAGGAGTTAAATAGTTACGTAGCAAGCAACGAAGCTCTCATCCAGAGTCACAATCTTCCCAAGACTTTTATCAAAGGCTCAACACTGCATATCTCCATCTGAGTTTTAAGCCATTACTAAGCAGCAGTAATTAACATGACACTTTCCTTCCTGAGCTTGGCTGACTTGCTCTAATCATATGTGTTGACAAACACAGAAGAAAGTCCATTCAAATAAGTTTGCTTTGTCCCCTTATACACCATGTGTAGATATAACTCACTGGAGCCATAGATACAATACTAATAAAAACAAATAAGAAATACAGGTCATAGTTTTGATCAGCGTGTCATGACAAAGTGCCTCTGAGAAGGGTCTGACAACACAGGAGCCAGAGAGAGGACCAAGATGCAGCCATGCAGGTGAGACCATGGAGATGGAGCCTGGGGGTATGGTGACCAGCTGCAGGCAGGAGAGATGGGGATGCAAGAGGAGGGATAAGTCATGCAGCACTGTCACCACAAACCTTGCATCATGAATAGACAGCCATATGGGCAGAGGGTGAACTTAGAGCCACACCATCCATGGGGCTCCTGGGCTTTTGGCACAAACCCTTGGCATGAAGAGCTGATGGGAAATTCATTCTGCTCTGTACTTCAGATTTAATGTAAAATTAGGAAAGATACATGGAAGACTGCATTTCAGGCCTTTAACACCATAAAAGCTTGATGAAGAGTGCTTAGCACTAGATAATTTTAAAACATGAAAAAGTGGTCCTTAATTTTACGCTTATTCCCAACACAGACAAACAAAATTACCACAAAATGCTCCAAGTAAACTATATCATAATGCTGTGAATACATTTAATGTCATAAATAATTTTAAACAGTCTTCACTTTTGGGTTTGCAGCAATGTTTTCTTACAAGTTGCAACAAATAATGATCACAAGAGCTTTTGAAAATGAGTTATGCATGTATCGACTGAAAAAAAACCCCTGCTCTGATGAAGTACAGTGAGCCAGCCATTTATCTTATTGTGTCAAAATTTCTCTCAGAAACAACTGTAATGGAACTCCTTTATATTAAAGAAAATACATACGTGGTGATGCAAAGCGCCGAGACTCATCCAGGACGTGGTACGCTCACTCAGCTCCCACAGAAGACAATCATAACTACATTCAGTATCTTTTTGGACCTCCTCTGAGTGACTCTGCCAGAAGCGGAGCTCCGATTCAGCTCTGCCACCCTCAGGACAGACAGAAATTTGTGTCCTCGTCCTTTCCAAAGACTAGTTGTCTATTAACGACCCCACCACACCCAGCAGAAATCTTACTCCCCAGATAGGAAGGGCAGCAAGTTTCCCTCCTGCTGCTCCCTCCCCGCTGACTGTACCCCCTAGGCCTTCAGCAAGGGCTCAGGGGGCTGAGCCACAGCTCCGCTGCCCAGTGGGACCCCTGCCCCACTCCCGCTGGCTCTCCTGGCAAGCAGGCCCACTGCTGACACTTGTGCCTGAAGCCAGCCCTAGGATTTCGGGCCCATTGCTGTAGAAGACAGAACATCAGGCTTACCTAACACTGGGGCTTGGTGCTGGCATTATTTCTATTGCCATACAGCGCCATAATATTCCCTAAAATGTATTTTTTGCATGAAAGCTTTGGTCGGTGTTAAATGAGAGATCCCACAAAATGGATGAAGAGCAGCGGCACAATACTATGAAAGCTAGCCAACTGCAACAATGCTTTTACCATCCCACACCAGGTTGACTTCAGTAAGTAGTTATCACACCTTGCTCCAGTACAGACACCAACCCCCCACAAGGTTTCAACAGTTCATCTACTGTCCATGCTGTTTCTTCATCCTCTTCAGGCCAGCCCATCCTGCTTCTTGCCTCTGCTGCATCAGGATTCTTCCTTCTCCTTACTCCTCTTCCAGCCAGCCTCTCCTCTTCCAAGCCTCCTGCTTCTCCCAGAGCCCTCACCTACATCCAGGGCACTGTCTCACCTCCCTCTGCTTCTTCCAGGGCCCTCTTCCTCCTGTACTCCCTTTCCATACCTCTGGTTGCTATTTAACTACTTAGCAGAACCAGCCACAGCTGCACCTCATCCACATCAGCCAACCCACCGCCCCTGAAGCCAGCCCACAGCTGTATATTATCAATGTTAATTAACCTGCCTTCATGCCTCTATTATTCCTCTACAGAGGAGTAGCTGCTCTTAAAAGAAGGAAGGAATCAGAAGGCAGAAAAAATACTTGTCAGTCATCAAACAACTAAGAGGCTTTCCGCCCCCCCGCCCTATTTTCTCAACTGAGGGATTAACAGGGAACAATTTTTTTGGGAAAAAAAATAATTTAGAAAGTGAAAGATGTATCAGGCACCAGAAGCCTTAGCCCAGTCACAAAAAGTTTCCTGCTAGCAGTGTGCTGGCTGGGTGTACTGCTAACACTCACCTGAAGCAAGCATGTAAACATTGCACTGAGTGCCGCCGCTGTACCCTGTTCCCTGTCACTGTGGTTGTGAAATTTGTACCTTGCCTTTTGAGCTGAGAAGTCAAAGGTAGCTGGGTGTGATGCTAGCTCTACTACTGCTTTGTATCCTGATGCTACATGTGGCAGGCTTTCATCACACAAGCCTGATGTGCTGTTTGAGCCTTCCTTACAGCTTCCTTTTTCTCATTTTGTGTACTATATATTCTTCCTGACTTTGCTCCCACAGAAACACACCTCTTACTTTTTGCTCCACTTAAGCCACCTCTTCAGCAATAGTGAAATTACAAGTCGTCATTGGATCCTCAAAGACAATCCCTCACTTCAGATTTTTTCCTGGTTAAGGGCAAGCAGATTGGTTTTCTCTTCAGCCACCTTCCTCTGTCTTCACTTGTGTTCACTGGTAGGACACTGAAGCAGCAAACCTTTTTACATCAAGACATGTCAGTTTAACTGCTGATGACTCTTTAAACAGATCTCCACAAGCCTTTTTTACTCATTTTCATCTTTTTTAGATTTATCTGTTTTCTTTTGTAAGGTTTATATGCGTCAACCTGTACACTGCAAGGGAGATTTTCAAAGGTATGAAAGGCAATCAGACACAAAGATCTCACTGAAAGTCAGTGCCAATTGTGTCTGTCCCTTAAGCCTTATCCAGAGTTTTTAAAGTGTGTGTTGAGCTTCCACAGTACAGAAAGTGGGGAGAGCTCTAGTAGCAAAACCTTTTTGTTAGCTCACGTTCTGCTGCATTCCCATCAATGAGCATCCTCTGGAAGAGAGAGCTATCACAGGGATTTGGATTCAGAGAAGCACAGCAATACAGCTGAGAGGTGGGGAGGATATTCCATTACTAAAGCATTTCAGTTAGCCTCAACCAGTGCTGGTCTTCATGCAAGTTGTAAAGCTCCTGTGTGACAGCAGCTGGATGCACAGCTCTAGAGGTCTCAAACTGACAGGAGAGTATCGCTTGTGGCTGCTCATCGTCTGGAACGTGTAAGTTGCCCTGCAAAGTACATCAGGCAGCTTCAGGTCTCCATGTACAACTACACACAAATTACACGTGCCAGTTTCAGCCTTATATTGGCTTGCATCCATTGTTTTGAATTATATCCTCCTGATATTGAGTATCTGGGGATGCTGACTTGACACTGCACAGAATATGATGCAACTCGCACTTAATTCTTTTAGAACCCTGTCACTTATTCCTAGCAAAGTTTTGATCAGACATACGTATTTTCAAATGTGTTTTCTTTATCTCCTCTCTAAACTATATTATAAGATGCCTTTAACTGATGTTGCACTAAGAACTGAGGACTCCACTTCCAGGACTGAAAGGCAGTGATCCTAGTGCAGACGTCTATTGGGTAATGGGGATGGACCTCTCACTAGGAGGCTGGCTGAAACCCACCTAAAGTTCCACCATGCCTCTGCCTACATTCTCCCTTACTGTAATCCCCCAACAGCTGAAGAGTAAGTCCCTCTGTGGGGACAGTGTGATTAGTTACCTTAGGCAAACACATGCGCTGTGTCCTGGGCTTCTGCCACATCAGGCTGTGGTCAGCTCAGCTGGTGTCACAGAGAGGTCCAGGCCAGCAAGGGGGGCATAGGTTTCTTTCGGCACAGTGGAAAGGAAAGGCTATCCAATGGGACGATGATATCCACGATGAGCCAGTGTCCTTATAGGAATTCAGAAAAAGGACCTGTAATTGTTGAAATCCATGTGATGGGTAGATTTTCCCCTACAGACCTCAAGAAACCAACAAAAAAGGTGACACATGGTATTGGCAGACAGCAAAGACCAGATCCCAAGATTCCTTTCCTACAGCTGTAGAAAATTAGATCACAATCTCTCCTTGCAAAGGAGTTATGTCATTTTCTTATTAATAAATGCAACTATCTCAGATGAGCCAGAAATGAAAAAAAAAAGTTCTAAGCACTTTACCTGCTCAGAAGCATTTATAATGACTGCTGTAAAGATAACTTCAAAACCTGCACATGGCTGCAGTGATATGTACAAAACACCCTGATCTCAAGTCTAACAGAGAAGGCTGGTTTCACTCGTACAGACATGCTTGTTAGCTCAGGCACTAAAAACATCTGTGCTGTTTCCAGTGGCTTACATGTAACTGGGCCCTGGGCATCTCCACAATAATTGAAGTCCTGCGTACCCTCTGACAGCTTTAAACTACGTGTTTGAAGTGCTAATGCAGGTATCTGTACGCAAACCACAGTGAGGATTGGAGACTCTTTTCACACAAGAAAATCGGAAATGAGGTTACCACAGAGAAATTTGTGACCATAGGATTTCAATGCAGAATAATGAAAAATCCTTTCCCCCCAATACAAGTATGAGCATTTTCCTCTACTGCCTGTATGCTCACTGACCCTCATAGCTCTCTTCCAAGGGATCATCCCCTGCCCTGGGACCTGTGGAGAGCCCTGCCATTCTGAAATGCGCTTTCTGGGAAGGGAATGGAAGGGTTTCAGGAAAATCATCTGTTCTGTCACTACCAATAGCAGAGTGAACTAGACTACAGTGAGAGGAGAGCATCCTCATTGTTTATAAGATTTCATGGATGGACAGTGACAGAGCCAGCTGGTTTCTGATGCTTAAAGAATACAAAATTTGTTCAAGCAAGACTGTCAACAACTTTTGGCATTCTGTAGTTGGCCATAAAGCCTACAGGAGCCCAGTCATAGAGGTCTACCACTAGGAGACCTTTGCTTACACTGTGAGAGCCTCTTGCTTCAGTTTATCCTTATGAAAATTGGTATAACAAGCCTGGCCTCCCTTATAAGTGCCTTAAATCCTCTGATGGAAAGTACTGAGCAACAGCTAGATATTGCTATAAATTGGTGCTCATGAATATATAGAAAACCAAATCTAAAACATACATAGACCTCACCACCAGGCTGTTCAAACTTTCTGCCTTTAAGCTGCTCCAAAGTCACAGGCAGGAGCGGTATCAGCCTGCTTTGTTCATCACTGCTCACAGCAGGCAAAACCTGGCCAAGAGACACAAAGATCTACATGACTGAGTCCCAAACTTTTTCCTATTGGCAATGCTGACAAAAGTGAGCTTCTAAGTGAGAAGAGAAGCTGCAGGGCTTACACTGGACAGTGAGGTCAGTTGCTTCCGTGGCAAGTGCAAGGCTTAGCCAAGCAGCCAGCTGAGCCCCTGCAGACACTGCAGTATGAAGGAGCCCAAATGGGAACTCAGTGTGTCAGAAAACTCTGGTCAAAGTACTGCTACCTCCAAACAGCTTTTCTGCAGCCTGAATGAGCCGAGTCAGAGGTCAGTCACAACATCCTGACCAAAATCAGGCAGGCAAATCATAATCATCTACTAAATAAATTTTCTGTTCAACAGAGAAGCAAGTTTCATGCCTGGATCACCAACTCACTCATGGCTGACATGGTGTTATTTTTTTCAACACAAATTATTTTTACTAGGTTTTAAAATAACTAAGGCTTTCTCCAGTTACAGTTATATAAATATAAATACTTTATATAATATAAAATTATTGTACTGAGCCATTAATGTTCCTTTTTTTTTCTGTTCACCTCTACACAAACTGGAAATAAGAACTTTTTTCAAGTAAAGCAGCAGAGTCATTAGGGGAAACATCTGGCAGTTAATGATCAGAAACTCATGAAATATTAAACTCAAAAAGTAAAGAAGAAAATTAAGTCGATGTGAAAACTGAGTCATAATGCAAGACACTGATTATAGCATAGGAACTAGGTCCCTTGTATAATAGCACTGCTTGCTAAAATACAATGAAAATCAAAGTTTTTACAGTTTATCAGACAGTTTGGCTCTGTGTCACAAAATTAACCTTGTCCCTGTTTACCAGTTTTCTCTTGGCTGTGATTTGTCTTCTGATCCATTTTCAGCACTATCTGCAGAAACATTTATATCTCAGGAAACATTCACCACTTCAGTGGCTAAGGAGGAACTTGATGTCTGTTTGGATGGTGTATTAGGTTCAGCAGTCATCTATATTGATGAATTTGTCTGCCAATGAAAGAGCTTTTATTTTGCCATCTGTTTTTAATTTTCCTTATCTAACTTGACACACACAGCTAACACTGTGCTGTCAGAGGTAGAAGCAGTCTAGCACTTTTGGAAGCAGAGACAATGCAGGCCCCTCTAGCTTGAGAAGGAAATACAGACTGCCTATGCATAATGTATTCCTTACATATTGTAAGGCGTTGTGTGGTGCATATTAGACATACAGATATCTCTCTCCATGGCTTATGGCGTATTAATATCAATAGAAATAGGGATGACCCCAACAAACAGTATTCACATCTGCATTAAGACACCACAGACTGACCACACACCGTGCAGCTCTGTATTCCAGACAACTGTTCATTGCACAGCACTATTGAGATGCATAACTGGAGCATATTTGTGCTATTGCAATGTACCTGCATCCTGGGCTTGAACAGCGACAACCTAGTAAATAAAAATAACATGGAAATTCTAAGTAGCCCAAAAGGAAACTGAGTGCTTTGAAAAATGCTTTCCCAAGTATTGCTACCAAACAGCTGTTCCACGTCTTATTTAAAGTGAGATAGGATCTGCAAGCATTTTTGCAAAAGGATATCACACAACAATGTTGTGGGGTTTGGGGTTTGGTTGGGTTTTTTTAGAGTGACAAGGAGTGAAGATGTTTCAACTGTGAAAAAGTGAGCACCCCAGGCCAGGGCAAAGTCTCCTGGTGAGTGTGTGCCACTCATTTGCCTACGTCATTCCTTTGACTTTCTGATTCTACACCCATTCCAGTTCTTTGCACTGCCAAGGTCTAACCCTAGCAAATATATTTTACCTAAAGTCATTCACTGTAACTGTACATCCATGGGTGGTCAGAGCTGTTGCTTCTCACAGTCCTCTGCTGCAGAGGTTATGACCAAGGAGAAAAGAGCAAGTTCAAAAGCCTGGCAGGATCTCAGGCTATGTTCTTACTGAACCAACACCAGAGAAAATAGATCCCTGATCCCACATCTCTTTATTACATGGGCCTGACAGCTGCACCATCTCTCTTCTCCACACTGCACTGTGTGTGGGCGCAGGAGGCATTCACCTGTTCAAACATTACCAGGGTTTCTATGACTTCTTCTGACAGGTGAGAAAGGAACGTTCCAGAAACATGCAAGAACCAGAGAGGATCTGCTGGACAACAGCTGGACCATCCCAGTTTATACACTAATATAGTCCTCACACAAAGCAATAACACCTCCCTAATATTCCCTGTTTCAGCACCTTTATACCCAATTATATCATCTTACATGAAGCTTGTAAGTTTGCTACTAAAACGTCCTTTGAGAAGCTGAACACACAGAAATTAATCATCTCCACAGAGAGGTGGAGCATCATACTTTTAGCGAGGCCCAGTATTTTCTGTTTAAAATGTTTATTATAAGACCATGCTATATTTTATACAGATTTTCTTAATTTACTTTTAGATTTATTCCTGAATAAAGTATTTCAGTAGTAAATTGCACTATAGAACTTACCTTTTTATTGATAAGGAATAAATTTCTGGCCATTTCTGGTCAAAATGGGTTGTACAATATGTTTAGGTTTGGGCCTAATTGCAAGGTAGAAAGGTTACCTGATGCTAACAAGGTTTGATTACACTCTCAGAGGAGCAGGCATGGTGTACTGCAGCCCAGTCTAAAGCTCAGCTATGGAAACTGAGCTGTATTTAATCAAACTGTGTGGAACCACACCTGAAGATCTGATGAGCCTGATGAGATGCATTGGAACTGTGCTACATTCAAAAGATTACTTTTTGTGTGTCTGCGTAGTAAAGATTTTTCACTTTTTCTACCCAATTATACATCTCTAAATAATATCTTTGTGAATGAACTGATCATTTGATTTAACCACTAACAGAAATTTGTTGCAAGCGGAACAATAAATGCAAATAAATTGCATTTATTTCTGGCAAGATATTAAAATGAAGCATTACAGCTGAATGAAGGATTGAAGCAGATCTGTCAAAAGACAGTAAAAAATAGTCACTTACTAGGATAAAGCTACAAATGTGTTTTCCTCTTAAGTAATTCTCCATATTTTGAAGACTTTCAGTGAGAAATTTTACCAAGCCCCCTAAGCATTCCTAATTCACACTGCAATGATACCGGTGTTCTTACAAGGCTAGTCATCTTGATATTGTTGGCACAGCACATCTTCTTACCATGAAAATGGTGATCGTTTCCTTCAAAAATAGAGGCAAACACAACTTTTGCAGCATACAATGAACCAGCACAGGTCACATCATGGAAAGAGGCAGGGCTTCAGAAATAAAACAAAATGGTAAGCTGCTGGTAACTGAAAACTAATAATTCATTTTCTGAAAATATTAGCACATTCTGATTGAAAATGCAGTGAAATGGCCCGTAATAGATCATTATTTAGGGCATACTATGAATGTGAATGTCTTCAGTGGTGTCAGTGAGCAGCAGGATCTGCCATGCCAGGGAGCAGCTGCGCAAGGCCAGCCACAGCCCCACTGCTCCCCACCAAAGCTGCTGGGTCCGCACAACTGCTGCTGCCCTCCCATCCAACTTGAGCCAGAAAGGCTGAAGGCGTTACCTTCTTCTGCAGAGACACTTCAAGTTCTCTCATTCTTATTGCAGGTCTTTTACAGCTCCTTTGTGAATTTATCACCTTATTCGGATGAGAAAAGCATTCTAGGAGAAAGAAGCCTAAGAATAAGACAAAATAATAATGTAAAAAGAAAATCTGAGGATAAATGAAGAGTCTTCAGGCATGGTCTGATGGGCTGTGCTGGTCACCTCTGATCTTTGTGAAGGGGTTGGTCTCCCGTATGAGGGAAGGCTGAGAGAGCTTCGCCTGTTCAGCCTGGAGAAGAGAAGAGGGAGAGGGCATCTCACCAGTGCCTACAAAGATCTTAAGGGCGAGTGTCAGGAGGATGGGTCCAGGCTCTTCTCAGCAGTGCCCAGCGACAGGACAAGGGGCATCGGGCACAGGCTGCAGCACAGGGGCTTCCATCTGAGCGTGGGGCAGAACTTGTGCGCTGTGAGGGTGAGCACGGGCACAGCTGCCCGGAGAGGCTGTGGGGTTCTCCTGCTCTGCAGACACCCCAACCCGCCTGGACGTGGCTCTGTGCAGCCTGCTCTGGGGGACCCTGCTCTAGCAGGGGGTGGGACGGGGTGGGCTCCAGAGGGCCCTTCCAGCCCCCACCATGCTGTGATTCTTGAGTTGTTGCTGCTGTTGGCACCTTTTGTATATGTTATATACACAGTACATACAAATATACATATACATGTACATATATATAACATACCTAACATATACATACACATAACCTTTTGAATTGTTAATTACAACTCCTTGAAACAAAACTCATCTTAAATTCACTAGAAGAAGATTCAAACTAGAAGTTTTGAATCAGAACCTACTGGTCTGATCCTGCAAACACTCAGGCAAATGCTTATACTGATTAGCGGGCTGGCCTCTTCAGCTCTGCAACTACTGAAGTTGCATGTGTAAACAAAAGGACACGGTTTTGTGTATAAAATATGCATGCTTTGTCTCCTAGTTGATGTGAGTCATGTGAAATTTACCTCTGAGATTTATAGCTCTGATTTTTTTGGTACCAAAGTGGATACGGATAGCTACCACAGAGTAACACCTTGAGCAACCATTTCTCTTGCAGTGTACTCATTAGAGTGCATAAATCAAGCTTAGACATTACTTTCATGTGGCAATAATTGCAAAATTGAGGATGAGACACACACACATACAGAAGACTCCCATCTGTCAACTCCGTAAGGCAGCAGGACTGAGTCAGGAGTGACAGGGATGCTCCGGGCTCTTGCTAGCTGTGCTGTACTTTCCATTCTTTGCAGTTTCAGCAGGAGTTTGACTCTCAGGAAACATAAAGTCCCATATCCCTCCCCAAGTACAGCCTCTGAATTGTTAGAAAAATATTTTTTTCATACTGCATGAAGCAGTGACTACTTAAAGTATTTATGATAGGATTATAGAAGGGGAAGCAAATCATGTGAAATGAAGTGTTTTGCTTGCATGGTTTTATCTGATTATTTCTTTAATATGACATGGTATGTATACTGTTACAATCAACAGCTCTTGCACGCCAGATGAAGCTACACAAATGTCTGTTGTCTTGTTCTTCAGTCCTGCACATTCATATTTTTAAGTAAAAAGGTACTAAACAGTGCCTGCAGTTCATCGTTCTAACAAACTGCTGTCCTGCACATATCTTCAAGAATATTCTAGTAGATTAAACTTTGTAACATAGAACTAATGCAAACTGTTTGCCAAGCCTTCCACTCTGTGTAATAGTTTCCAAAAATCAAAACATAACCACATGTACCATTGCACTTTACAAAGGAAAATAAAAACTGCAGGTTGCATGGGAGTGAAAACAAAGCTCGTTATATTTGAAAAGGAAGGGTACAGAGTAGAACCTGCTTTTAACATTCACTGTTGATTTAAAAATGAAAAAAAAAAGAAAAAACACCACTTTTCTGCAAACAGCTATGTCAGTTTTAAATTTAACTATCCTCTTTAAGAATATTCCAACAGTGCAACATGATTTATGGAAATATACCACCCCCATGTTTGCTTTTGTCAGCACCTCAGGTCTACCTACTTGAACACAAATGCTAGTAAATATTGATGCACCTCCTGATGCCAGGACTCATTACACTTTGTAACAGCAGCTTTGCTAGCCATTAGCTAACAACATTCTTATTTGTTGAAGACCATGTTGTACTTTTTAAAAAAAAACAAAACAAACTTGAATCCATTACTTACATACCTTCACTGGCTCCCTGTCACTCTAGATGAAAATCAACAGCCAGGTTTGATGTATGCTGTCTTAGGATCTGATTGTGCAATGTACCGAATGTTCTCAGGTTCCTCACAGAGACCAACTTTTAGTCCATAGTCCATGGAAAAAAAAAAAAAAAAAAAAGAATTTACATACTATAAATGCGCACCATCAAAATTCCTATTCAGTCTGTGAGACTGAAGGTGGCTTTATATCAGTATTTTTGCCATAGTTTTAGGCGATGGACTTTACTTGGAATAGTCTGCTGTGCCTGTCCTTCCCTGCATAAGATCTTCATGGTTTGCTTCAGTGAAGATGTTAAAGTTCAGAGTTGCAAGACATTTCTGTTTAGACATCCTGAGAAAGTTCTGTATGCCTGCATTAGGCTTTTCTAGAGCATGTCCATGTCTGCAAAAATGTGAAATATTAAATTCATTATATGCAAGAAAATAGCTAAATTAGCTCATATGAGGATAAAAGACTATGTATATAGAAGTCAATACTTTCTTATTTCTAACTTAACCTAAATAAGAGTGCTTTTAAGATAGAACAAGGAAAATAGTCTCACAACACCAACAAAAAGCCCTGAATATATCCAGATAGTTGGAAGACATAATATTTTCCAAGGCAGAGAAATAAAAGCTCTTGTTAATGATAACAACAGAATTTCTTTTGGTTACAAAGGTCTCAAAGTTACGTACCTGTTGTATTTAGCAAAGTTCTGCTGCTAATTCATAGCCAGAAAATGCATTATTATTAGTTCATATTTGGGGAATTAGATTAGCTGGAGATTGAAAAATGTCCTGGAAGTCTGCTAAACATAACTACAATATTGATATCTGAAATTCAGCATCAAGAGAAACAAAAGCAGTCAAGCTTTTTGCTTCACAGCAACAGCTGAATTTACCTTTAAGTGAAACATTCTTGTAAAGCCCAGGTAGCTGCTGAAAAGACTTGGCTGCAGATTACTGGCATTAAGACTTATATGTGCTGTATCATTATGCTGGCAGAATTTGTCAGTTCATTGCTTAAACACCTCATCCAACCTCTGATTAAATTGATGGAATTTAACAGATTAAGAACTGAGGCATTACTGAAAGTTAATTGCAAGTATGGGCTTCAAGAGCTGACCCTGACTTGATCTTACCTTACTATATGGTTCTGCTCTAAATAGAAATATTGGGTATTATTAAGAGTGTTCAAGAGTCTACATAAAACATCTCTGTCTCTTCCTGCCCAATTTGAAAAAAAAACAGGCTGAAATGGAAAAAATCAAAGTGGCTTTTCTATTTCTCCTGCACTATCAGTGAAGATTCAGTTGCAGCCTCTTTTCACAGGGAGCTGCAAAGCTTCACTGTCTTTGCTAGGTTTCCCCAACAAGGGCTGATACAAACATAAGTTCGACTTCTGCAAACCGAATACACTTACGGATGCTTTCATGCACACACAGATATTTCTAGAGCACTTCCTTTTCAGATTCACTGGAAGTTATTATCTAGTAAGAGACATGATGCTTTGCTCTTGACTGGTTAAAGCAAGGTAACTTAAAGATGACCTTCTACACATGGGAATTGTAGTAATAGTTGTAATTTGTGCTTGGAGAAAGGGAAGATTAACTTAGTGAGAAGCAGCGGGGAGAAGATGTTGAGGGAGAAAATAATTGGAAATACACCCACATATGGATTGAATTTGTTTTCTTTAAAGACTGACTTTGCCCAAATTTTGTCACCTTTTGCTGGCAACAGCTCAAGGCAAACACACCACAGCTAAAGAAACCCTACATTCAGGTGAAGACTCCCTGATAAACTTCATATTAATTTGCAGAAGCTATAAGGCAAAGCTCTACGGCTTCTCAGCTGTAATATGTGTTTACCTTCAAGTCAGAATCAGATCATCTTACCCGAAACAGTTAAAACAAAAACAAAAAAAAACCCCAAACAAACCAAAAAAGCAAACAAACAAAAAAAAGAGGTGAGAGACACCACAAGTGAAGCCACCATTCTGACTGACTAAGCAACTGAAGTTAATGCATGCACTTACAGCAAGAACAGAGCAATTTTTAAGTATTGGCTGCCAGTTTCTATCAACATTACTATGATATTATTTTAATTATTATATACATAAAGTAGCTCCATATAGATGAAGTGATTAAGACAGACTTTACTCACAATGCAACAGGGCTTATCCCCATATCCGAATAATTTTATTATTTGAAACCACTGATCGATGCACTGTATTACATTTAAGCTGAAGCGGGTATTTCCAGACAACTGGCCAACCACAACTGATTTTCTCACCTTCCACCCAGCTTATAATTGCCTATGATTGGAGTTTTCTGAGGGCATAACATCTTTTATGTACTCTTGTCCACCTGAATTAGGTTTGAGCTAATAAATTCTATTTTTTGTAGTTGTACCAGAACAGAAAGAGCACTTGTTGCTGAAAACTTAAAGTGAAATGATCTGAGATACCAGTTTAAGAGAAAACCATTAGCTGCTTTGCTGAGTTTAAGTTACTGTATAAACCAGCCTTTATGTCATTTGTACATCATACATAGAGCTCTGTGAAAAAAGAACAATCACTTCTCAATTCAGAGATTCTCTTTTTCCAAGTATAGATGTCTCCCTGTATGCATCAGAATGCTCAGGGTTAATTTTTTTAAACCACGGTATTTATAGCAGCCCTAAAGAAAAAGCTAGCATCTCTTGCAGCCCATTAAAAGGAAGGCTTAGATAGACTGATCCAAATGCCATTAAATTATTTCACCAAAATTCAATGCCATTAAGTCAGGACTTTAGCAGAGAAAATGGGATGCAGGGAATTGGTAAGAATATACCAAAGAACCACTGCCACCACCTCTTTCTTTTGCTGTGGAAAGGACACAAGTTGCAACAGTCCCTGGCACCCAGCGGACAGTTGGAAGAATGCTGTTTGGGGAGAGACTGCCAGCAGCTCTCAGAGCTGATCCCCAGCCTAGAAGAGTCATATACTGTGAAACTGCAGGTGGAAATCTGCTGAGCAGTCCTTCAGGTTCCAACCAGCAGTACTTGCAAGGACAGCTTCAGCATGTATGGAGAAAGCTTGCAGACAAACTTAGATTGCCTGGGACACCCTGTGCACCAAACCCCACCACAGCTCTGTTGACGGGTGTTTTGGGAAGAAAAGGAAAGAGAATGTGTGTTGAGAGAGAAGATTATGTTTTCTTATGCAAGCATGCAGGGTGAATTAAGAGTGAATTTGCCATAGTGAAAGGCAGCATACAAAGATAAATGCCTTTATCTTGTTGACTTTTCTATCTGAGGTCTAGCACCCCAGCACATCGTCTTTATGTATGATTGGGGGGAGATGCAAAAAGCACAGGCTGCCATGAACACAGATAAACATCCACTAAGAACAGTTGGGTTAAGTCTGAGACCTAGCTCAAAGCTCCTTAACTCATGGAAAAAAACTCACTGCATTATGCAACTTGATAAATGACTAGTAAGCAGATCTCACTAATCTGATTTAGCATTAACACAGTTACGCGACTTCTAGCTTGGAACTGGCCTGGGTAGACTGGCCGGCTTGTAAACCACAGAAGTTTGTCTCCTACATTATGCTGGGTATGTATACACTTAGTAAGACATTGCATTTTCTATATTAACTACACTAACAGGCATGCACTAAGCAGGAGAGTTAACTGTCACATTCCACTTGAAACTATTCTGTGGATAAATTATTATACTATTTCACATATTTCACAAGAAATACTGTCTTGATTTGGCAATTGAAAAATATTTTTTTTCTTCAAATGCATGAAGTTTTTTGCCTTCCTCACATTTACAGACATCTAATTTGCCATTCTGATTACCTTTCCTATTGAAGCAGCCATTTTCTAAATGTCCATGTTTGGAAAAAAAAAATAATGTAAAATTGTTCCCCATTCTTCCTTTGAGAAGGTCCTTTTGAACTGTCCTTTCCATATCTTCTTATAACTACTACTTCTTAGTCTTTTAACCCCTCTTCTAGTGACAGATTTCGTTAGTCATTTTGTTCCTTCCAAACTTGAATTCATATAGTTTTTCTATAACGTCAACAATTAAAGAGTCCTTATGTTCTGCATAAGTGGTTATATGACACGTTTATAGTTGCAATTCAGTTTATCTGAACTTAAATGAACATAAACCTATTCAGAACTATTTTAATCATTATAAATAATCCAATCTTTCATCTTTACAGAACACAAAACAAGCGGCAGCGGGGATGGGGAATGACCCCAGAAAATCTGAATATATAGTGTGGAGTAAAATGAAGCAACAGTACAGAAGAAAGGATTACTGTCATTATTCATTTGGCAAATTGGATGTCAAATAGGCAAAAATTAATGCCAGCAAGAAAAAAAAAGAGGTATTTGTCATTTGGCATGAGAGAAGATAGAAAGTGCACATTAGATTGTGTCAAAGTGATGTTAAGCCCTGTGATTTTACATATGAAGTATACAGCTGGAAAAAAAGTTGCAATATCACAAGACAAGTGTTTGCTAATCACATACGGAAAGATCTGCTAGGAATAAAACTGCATTAATATTTATTTCTTTCAATACACACTTGCTATGTAACACTGAGTGTTTCTTCCCAAATGCTTTATGGAACTGAGAAATAAGATTAAAAGATACAGGACCCTTATATCGCTGCATCTTTACTTTTTTTATTTCCCACGCTCAACTACCTTTCTCTGGAGTTTTGCAAAAGGGTTTGGATCTTTCATTTATATCAATACCTGCCACTAGATCAACAAACATCTGCTTACAAAAAGAAGAGGTTTTATTTTTAGCAAGGATAGAAGAATGTCTCTGGCTATCATCTTCCTGTTATAAGGGCTTAAATCTTGGTTCCCTGCCTCGCTCTTGTGATTACATTCTGCCCACATTTTCCACATGATTTGTGTGAGTAAGTGTATCCTTGGCTCGTAGTTTTAGTTTATTTCTATATTTAACCCCATAAATGATACTATAATGTGATTTCCAACTAGGCTGAGGCAAAACTAAAAACTAAAGCATCAAAACCTCAATCCTAAAAATTAAAAAAGTCCTGAAGCCAAAACCTAAAGCCATTGAACTACTAGCAGACTTCTCGCCTATAATGCATGTTTATAACCTTGGGTGCATGTTTGAGAAAGCCAATGTGGACAAGAACACATTCTATGGCCTTTTTCCTCATAAGAGAGCTATGCATGGAAACCTCCTGCGTAAGTCCAGCAAACAATCTGGAGGTTTTTCTTTAGTGGGAGCATACTTGGGTGTTATTCTAACAAAATTAGAAACACTATACAGTTTCTGACATTAAATTTTCACTGTGTTTCATGCTGTACAAACAGAACAGAAAGGTTCTCGGATGTGCTCTTCAGCAGACACACACCGGAAGAGTTAACCCCCACCCCCATCAGGCAGAGCGGTGCACTGCCCAGCGCTGGAGGCTGCGTGGTCGGGGAGCCCACCTGCCTCCTGGGAGAGAAAGTTCTCCTGCGCAGAGCCCTTCTTGTTCGAACCGTGCTTGGTGACCTGCTCCATGCACTCCAAAGTAGGGAAAATAACAGAATGGTGAAATCAAATTATTAGAGAGGAGACAGAGAAAGAAAAACAGTAAAGCAGAAGAGAGAGATGGCAATGTAGGAAGCAATGAGAGACAGAAGGTAAACCTGTCAAGACTGAGAAAGTCAGCCAAATCAGGAGTGTCCACACAGGGAGCTTTTTACTTCTCTCGTTTCTCACTTATTCACATTCTACTTAAGTGGTATGAGTACATGAATGCAGCATCTCCATTTGGTACTTTTACATCAGCCTCACACTTTTCTAGATACAGACAAGAGCAAGAAAATGTAAGCAGCTACATCCTCAGCAGAACCAGGCACACAGCAATCACTGCCATGCTCATAACACATCATTTAAAATAATAACAGCACTGTATTTAAAATTGCTGTCACCCTAGAGTAAGCACAAGGAAACGGTATTAGTGACATGAAAGGATGACCTTGTTTCCAAGATACCTGCCTACAACAACATACCTCATTTTTTAAAATTATTTTCATTCGGTTTAGTGGTACACTTGTTCCAGAAGTTGATAGTAATTGTTAGAGGAAGAAAAATGGGGACAGTTTCAAGCACCACGGGTTTGTATTTTTCTTTAAAATTAAGTGAAATAGTATCACAGTGCCCTCAGGTGGTATAAATTCAATTCTGTTCCTATTGTCTTTTCTAGAAAGAGAGCTCTCTAAGTACTTATTTTTAGCATGCTGGATGAATATGGAAGAAAGTTATACAGGATGACAAATCATGGCATAAGTGGTTTTGTTTCCAAGGAAGGCTCTTTTCTTGAGTGTTTTGACAACTCCTGATTTTTACAAAGCATTCTTGGTTTGTTTTTAAATATATATGGAAGAAGTACAACAAATCTCCCAAAGAAGATTCAAGTAACATCATTCAAGTAACATCAAGTAACATATCTGATTATAGGAATAAAGATGGATAGAAGGAAAGACATCTAGAAAAGAAGATAAAACCAGAAGAGAAAAGAGGTAATGAATTCTGTAAGAGCTTTTCAGAACAAAACCCAAGACGTGTTTAAGAAAAGCCAAAAAACAAAAAACCAAACAGATACAATGAATGTATTTAAGAAATGATACCTGTAATATGGTTTAGTGGTGAGGGAAAATGCATAAATAAAACAGTATGTGATAAATTTGTCATATAACCTGAGACTTTCTTAATTCATACTGTAATTTTTAATGAGCCTTCCAAAGGCTGTCATTGCCACAAATATATTCCTGGTGTTCAATCTTTGGTGATGAATTGCATTTCCATTCTTACAGAAGAAATTTAGTCTGAAGAAATCAGTTTCCTGGGGATGCAGGACATCTGTAATGTGCATCAGTCCAGCATTATTTTTTTGTTTTGTTACTAAGAGTAGCCATGTTAAATTGATTTTATTTAGCTGCTCTACTTCTCCACATTCAGGGTAATTCTAGTATTGTGTATCACATAACTAAATGGTTGCTGTATGCCCAGCATTTATCATTGGTTTAGGTCTCCTTTAAATAAACATAAGGAATTTCAGCGTATCACCAGGAGAATCTTCTAATCAACCACAATTAAAAGGTTTGTAAAAGATTCTGTAAGATTATAATCTGTTATTCTGTTGAGATACTCTTAAAGGGGTGGTTTGTCAGCTTACAAAACGAATTGCATCGTGGAACATGTGCACTGAAGAAGATGGGAATCCTGTCTATCGCTGAATATGGTCTCAGCAGGGAATACCACTGCAAGCATAGCTTTGTCCTATTGTCCATCCAGTTCTGTCCTATTGTCTTTTCTAGAAAGACAGCTCTGTAAATAAGACTAATTTTCAGCAAGCCAAATCAATATGGAAGAAACATACCAGATAAAGCAAGCACCGTGGTTATAGCAGCCATGAAACCAACTAATCTACTCTTCTTCCAGCTCCTATTGCAAGGACTGTGCTGTCCTTCAACTTACAACCACACTCTGGTTCTCTTCATACTTCCTCCTGAACTGGCCTCTAATGTCTTGCCACCAGCATATGTGAAAGCATTCCCCAAACAGCTCAGAAAAGTACTTTCCACACTGTTCCAAAACGCAAACAGACAAAAAAAGAAGGATTTTCAATCCCACGAACCTTTCATTTCCTATGCAAGTGATGCTTCCTATTCTTTTCATGGTGATTTGGGAAACTCTCCTACTGCTCCAAAGTTATATTATGCGAAATGTTCTGCTGATCCCTCTATGTTCTAATGATTGCCTCCAGGATTTCTGAGGGTGGCCAGAAGAATTGCTGTTACATTTTTAGCAGCTATCTTTATAAAACGTACCCTTCAAGGAAAAGCAATGTAAGCTTCTTGCCTGAAGTCATCCCCCATTCCCCTGGCCCTGCTTTCAGTAATCACTAATTACTTATTTTTTTAACCTCACTTACACATTCAGGAGGAGTTTTACTAACAAAACACTTCTCCGTGGCTCAGGGAGAATCAATAGTGCTTACAAGCACACTCTTTATTTATTGGCAATTTACTCCTGAATTCCCCCATCTAGGCTATCAATAGGAAGGCAATCTCTTTATAGCACTAATGACTTGCGGTAAAGTATATACATCTGTTTAATACAAATAAGGGCAAACGATTTCCCAGTCTCAGTTAGATAAAATAGAGCTCACAAGGGCTTATCTCACTTAGAAAGAATAACTTTTAGCCTTCTCTCATTAAAAGGATAAACTGTTAAGAGTAGACACAAGTAAGAAAAAAGCAACATTGGTAGAATGAGGGAAGGGGGAGAGGGTTGGTAGTCACTCAAGTCTGACCTGACCCAAGGCAATGCTCTTAATACTAACAAAAATCTAAGCCATTTGCAGAAGAAAAGCAACAGGTAAAACAGGGTTTCCAGATGGGAGATGGGAGGTGGGAGGTGGGAGGTGGGGGGTGGGTGGGGCGTAGAATAAAAATCAAAGGCCTGGGAACTTCAGCAACACCAGTGATCTGCTAGAAGCTGCACTGGCACTTCAGCCAACTACAAACTGACTCCCAGCTCCCCTGGGGGAGGAAAAGCCCTTCAGTTTGAAAAGGACAGTAAGCCAAGAAAATTCTGCCCACCTTGTCGTTAAGAATGTCTCTCATGAGATGTAACAGATAGAACAAACCTAATGATAATAACTGCTTATCTTAAATTTCTCAGAAGTTTCACCCACAAAAATACCATTTCATTTCTTGTCCTAAATATATATATACACATAGAATTACCTCCATGCTATTTTCCACCAAGGACCGTATTTACAGTAATGGCTGGTGATTTTAACATGTCAAATACTTTCCTTAAACCTAATTCATGTTTTCCAGAGCTTCAAAAACTTGTTGCTTAAAATCCAAAGCAGACCAATGAATTCATACAGAGGTGTTAAAAACTTTCTGATGGTACCTTCAAAACAGCACTCTAGTTGTCAGCAGAAATGTTATTTTGAAAGGATTTATGTATATAGCTCCCTCCACCTCATAATTCTCCAAAATGAGAATAAAGCCTTAAAAAGAAAGTAAACCCAACAAAGGCACAAGGTTTTAATAGACACTGAGCTTTTTGCTTTTGTTCTTTCTAGAAAGTACTGAAAGGCAGTCTTATCTATGTGCTTTATAGCTGAAGATAACTGGCTTCCCAGGAGGGCATGGGTTTGGAACAGAAAAAGTAGATCCAACTTTTAGGAAGTGCCAAAATGTGCCTAGAGGACCTTGAAAAAAAAACATTTGTTTTGACAGCTTTATATTGAGATTCTTTGTTAAGCTATGAAAACTTAGGAAGCCAACTAACTTCTTTGCACAGCCACAAACATTTGTTTGTAACAGGCAAATCATAAAAAGCCTCTGAAACTTGTCAGAAAAAGGGAAGCAGCACGACAAGAAACTATTGCTTGTGATTTCAGGAATTAATCTCTCTTATTTGGGAAGGGCAAGCCAAAGAAGGGACCTTCTCCATGGCATTATGCTCCCTCTCCCAGCTTTTAGGCATGGCCAACTCCGAGACTATCGTCATCCTGAAGTCTGCTTTGCACCAGTAACCTAGCCATAGCATTTCACAGAGAGCCCTGAAAGAAACCTAGGATTTCTGCCAGAGGCAATGTGATGACTGGGTTAACTATGCTGTAGTCACAGTAGTACTAGTTACCTAGCTTAACTTACTTTGCTAAGGTGACATCCCAGAGAAAACAGCACAGCATTCAGTCCAACTTAGCTGGCTGCGTACCTCAGCTGGGATCTCATCCTGTTCCTGCTCTCAGCTCCGTGCTGCTGAGGGTAGGCTCCTACCAGCCCCACCTGGCTGCTGCCTCTGCTCCAGCTGCAGCAAATGCACACCCTTCGGAAGGGGGATGATACTCCAAAAAGGCAGAAGATATGTGCATTTCTTGGCTTTCTGAATGCATCAGAAAACTCAGTTGCCTGAAATGGCGAACTAACTAAACACGCTGCCTACTTCAAACGCACTGCAGACAGAACAACCCACGGGAAAGCTTTTCATCCTCTTACAGATCTGTACCATGAAAGACGCCACTCCGCTCTCAGCCACAGCGCCCTGTCTTAGGAGCTAAACAGACCCCATTTAGCCTTGCTGCTGAGCTTCTGCTCCACACGCTGACAGGTAAGACCCACCGCAACAGCCAGCTTTGTGGCACACCGTGGCCCTTCGCCGCTTCTGCCTGGCACGAGCCCCTGCCAAGGGATGGGACGCTGGGCTCAGAGCTGAGCAGATGCGCTGGGAGCCAAAGGTGGCTGCACCATGAGCAACATTCCTGCTGAGCAGGCACAGTCCTGCAGCTCCGAACCAGAGGTTCGCTGGGGTCCCAGCTGGGGGGCCAGCGTGGCCGTGGGTGCACCTGGGGCTCGTCAGGGGAATGGCTGAACAGCAGGCTGAACAGACAGTCTGACTGTCATGCAGAGGTATCATCTCATTCTGTAACGGTTTGGAAGGGTGGTAACAAAACACAAAGCCTTTACTACAGAGTGTTTTTTCACTTTTACAGCACAGGGCAGAGACTGAGTTCTGTGGAGGGGGGACTGCACCCCTCAGCTGTAAGACAATTTGCAAATTATTTCTTAATACTCTATAATTGATTCTCAAATATCACTGGCAGAGGACACAAGAGTACAAACTTTCCAACTAGGAATTCTGGGCTTAAACACCACTGGGATCACTAGCTTTTGGCACTGATACTCTAACGATTTATTGTTAAGCAGAAGAATAAAACAAGAATTAGGAAGACTCCTTCCAGCCTCACATAAATAAATGTAGTGCTAGAACAAATTGAAGTCTACATATAAATGAGTGTTCAGTTGGCTTTATTTATAAATAAAGCATTGTTTTAGAAAGCTATAAAAATACAGACTACCAGACAGTTGTTAAAAGAGATCCTTAGTACTGCTTTCTTCATAATGACAGATTGCAAGCAAAAAACCATGCAGCCTAAGCACAAACTCTTGGAGGAGGACACATTGTTGCCAGTTGTTTATTTTTATCCCTTCCGTATCTTTTGAGAATTAATTTTCAATTAATTGAATCAATTATTGAATCAACAGTCGTGGAGAGTTACTTTATTTATTAGGCATTTTCGTGTGTAGAAACAGAACGACTCAGCTGGCAATCATAAAAAAAAAAAAAGTATTTCCTCTGCAAATGTGCTCCCCTTTAATGGCAAAGTATAGTAACCATAAATTTTACTGTCAGCTGACATTTCTCTATGCATTTCTTCTCACTGTGGCATGCAAGGACTCCCTGGCCAGCAGCATCTCTGCACTGTGCATTCTGGTCTTCATCACAGTTATTCTGCCAGTGGATTCAGTTTTCAGCAAATGTCCTTGTGAGCATAAAGATGCCAGATTGTGTCAGAGAGGTGGAGGAAGCTGGGAAGCTTTCAAACTCCTCCCTGCCCTGGGATGCCTTCAGTACTCCCTACTGTGTGCCCTTCTCCCTTGTTCAGACTGTATGATAGAGCTAACACAGGCAATACGCAACCTGGGCAGGAGGCGGGGACTGGGGGGCAGTCTGCCTTATGCCTACATGCAGACCTATCATGAGATTTGTCCTGAAATGTTCAAAGAAAAAGTCAAAATTACTGGGTACCTACGGCTTAACAGTGAATGCACGGGAAGCCCTCAGATACCGGAAGGACAGAGCATTTCTACCTGCGGCTGTGCCCTGGCAGGGGCTGCTTGCTGCTCCCCAGCCACCCTGGCCTCGGCGGTGCTGTCCACAGCAGGAACGATGGACAGGACAGCGACGTGAGAGGGTAGAGTAACAAGGGGTAACAGAGAAGGAGGGTTTGAGAGAGAAAGGGATTTCCCAGGTTGTTGAATCTGATCCCTTGTTACATGGCTGATTTTCTGCACCTGTCTTGAACTTCACTGCACTCTGCAATCTCAAGTGGACAAGGGACAAGCCCCTAAATGCTCAACTCTGCCGAGATGGCACCATGGTAGGATTTTCATTCACTGCAATTTCAAGCTCACAGGAAAAAAAATTTACTAAATCTGCATATCTCTCTCATCAATGTGAGAGTCTAAATTCTGCCACAGTTGTATGAAATGTTTTGTGCTTTCCCCTAAGTACAATACTATAATAATACCATACCCTAAAGCAATAACTTTTTTTTTTTTTTGCATTTTTGCATTTCTTCACATTTCTGTTACACTGCTCGCAAGGTCATCCAGTTTCTCCTGTGTGCTACTCTACACTGATGAAGAGTCTCAGCTCTGCAACATTAGCATGTTCCTACTTTTTGTGCCAAGGATTATAATGAAAAATATTAAATATGGCCTTTCCCAGAACATACATCATCCTGTGAAGGTGTTTTGACAGAGATCATCTAGTCTAAAACGACTTTGTTTTCTAGTGCCTGCATTATTAGCCAGAAATACCCCTCATTTTCAAACACAAGGGTCTCTTTTAGGTATGCTGTGAAGAAGCAGCATCCATACTGTCAGGAACACAGGCAGACAGCGTGATCGCAGGGCCTCAGCACAGATTTCCCTGCTCACTTGTCACTGACGCGCTAAGTAACTCCACGCAACAGTATAATTTTCCCTCCCTTACCCAGCTTCGGTCCCACCTCCACCAGCAGCAGAGTAATACAGCAAAGGAAGCCCGTGTGGAGAGCTGCCCCAAGCTCCCCTTCGCCGATCATTGCTTTAACACGGACATTTACAGCTCCACTTTGCAGTAACGTACAACACAGTGGGGGATGCTTTCACGTACAGCGCATCTGACTTCTCTGTGCTCCAGAAAGTGAGAGAGAAAGCACGTGCATTTACACCCAGTAAATGTAAAACACAGATTATTCTTATTTGTGGTTTATTTCCTTTTAGTACCTAGCCTCTCAGACGTTTTCAGCTGCGCAAAAGCTACAAGAAAAGGCACTTTGGCTGTGTACAAGACAAAAAGAAGTACCAGCAAGTTGAACGGCGCTTTCCTGAAGTTCTTTGTGCTGCAGTGTTTAATACCGGGCAGCCCACTGCAACACCCCGTCCTGCCGTGTCTGAGCGCCTTAGCTTCAGCCGGGCTTGTCACCGGTCTCAGCTTTGCTTTCATGGCCGTTGTCAGAAACGTTACTCGCGTCAGGGGCAAACCAAAACACTCATTAATTTTAAGCGGTGGAAATTAACCCCCTGCCCAGACCGGAACCGTGTCCAAACACGTTCGCAGCGCGCGGCGTGCGGTGCCCCCAGCAGCCCGCCGCCCTGAGCCCGGGCCCGCTCCCCGCCCGCACCCCGTCGCACCGATGGCCCTGCTCCCCGTCTCAGCGCCCGGCGCTCGCCAAAGCGCGCCCGCTCCCGGAGAGAAGCGGCTGCCGGGCCAGGAGAGGCGGCGCGCGCCTCCGCCTTCCCCGCTCCCTGCCTGAGCGCACCGGCGGCGGCGGGCCGGCCGCGGGTAGGAGCGGGGGAGGCACCGCTCACCGGCCCGCCGCCCGCTGCCGCCAGGGGGCACCGCCAGCCCGCCACGGGCCTGGCCCCCGCTCCGGCGGGCCCACGGGAGGGACACCCGCCCCACAGCGCCCCGGGCCCTCCGTGGGGGCCCGCGCCCCGGGAGCGGTCCGTCAATCGTGACGGAGGCGCGGCGGGGCGGCCCGCTGCTGGGCTGGCTCGGGCCATAATCCGGAGCTGCCCGCTTTCCTCCTCCGCCGACGAAATTCACCTCCGGGAAGCGGCGTCTTGCAAAGCGGAGGCAGCGCGTCCCCACGCCGGAGCGGGCCCCCGCGCTCCCGGAGCGAGGGCCCCATCAGTAGCGGCAGGTGCTACGGAGCCCTGTGCCGAACCGGCCTCGGCCGCGGGCAGCGCGCTCGGCGGGGATGAGCTCCGCAACCGCCGCGCAGTGGCTTCCTCGGAACGACCCGCTTCCCAGGCGATGAAGTCCCGGCTTGTTTTACCGAGATCACCCAGGGCGAAAGCAGCGGCCGCCGGGCGCGGGGGACGGACAGCCAGCAGGCCGGGGCTGGGGCCGGGGCCGGCGGAGCGCACGGTGCAGCCGTCCCGGGGCGTGCCCTGCCGCAGCGCCGTCCCCGAGCATCACGGCATCTGCAGCCGAAACGGGGTTTTGCTTAACATTGAGGGAGCGCTTGGACCTGGAGCAGGCTGGCAGCCGCCCGGGGCTGCATTCCAGGGGTCCCTGGCGGCGGGGGGTCAGACCGGCCGAGGGGAGGGGACCCAGCGGTATCGGGGAGAGGGAGCGGGAGGGCCCGCACGACCCGGCCGGGGGCGGGGAGTCGGGGCCAGCGGCGGGGCCGCCCGGGAGATGCCTGCTCGTGGTTCCCACGGCGGGCGGCGGGACGGGAAGCCTCCTCCGGTGCCCCACTCCCCCCCCCCCCCCCCCGCCGTCGGAGGGCCGCAAGAAAAGACACACAAGTAGTTTTATGGCGCCGAGAAGTCTGCAGAAATAAACCCCACATATTTCTACCTGGAAAAATGAGAGCGTTAGGTTACAGGAAAGTCAATGAACAGCACAAATGCACCATTACTGTGCAACAAGCGTCACTGATGACAGATACAAAGTACCGGCCAGCCGCAGCGCACTGTTTTAGCGCAAGTTTTAAGCCAGAGGACGGGGTCGGGAGCTGGGCTTCCAGCTGCCCCTCGGGGCTCGCACGGCCGGTCCGCCGGCACCGGGAACGCGCCACTGGACCCTGCTGCTGGCCGGCGGGCCGACCGGGGCTCGGGGCAGCGGCCCCCGGAGAGCCACGCAGCCGCCGCGGGTGCCGGGGGCGGCCGGCCGGGGGTAGCCTGCGGTTCCCCGGCGCCGAGGGGCCTCCCGCAGGAGCGGGGCGGAGGCGGGCCGCGGGCCCGGACACCCTCCAGTGTCCCCGGGGCAGCGTGCTGGCGACGGGGCACTGCGCTCCGGCCCACGCCTACCGCCGGCACCAGCCCGGCTGCGAACGGGCCCGTCTCTTACCCTATTCCAGAGGTCCCGTGTACCGGCGGGGCCTGCTCCTCGAGGGACGACTGCTGGCTGCCGGTGCGTAGTGCCTGGGTCAGCGCTCGGCCCCCGCCCCGCGGGGCTGCCCTCTCGTTAGCCGAGCCGAAACGGTCGGTGCTGCGGAGCTGGCGTTCGGAGGCGGCGAACCCCCGGGCGGTGCGGCGGCCTCGGCTCGGGCTCCGGCGCCCCGGGCACCTCCACCGGGGGCGGTGGGGGGAGGCGGGACGGGGGAAGACCGCGGAGCGGCTCGGCGGAATCCCGGCGGTGTGCGACCGGGAGAGGCGCCGGCAGGCAGGGACCAAGACAACCCCGGGCGGGGCGGGGCGCCGGTCCCTGCCCGCCCAGGCGGGTCCGCGGCTTTCGGGGGGCCGGTCGCGCCCCGCCGCCGGGTCGGGGCCGCCTTCAACACCCTCTCGCGGCTCCGTGAGCCTGAGCCGTGCCGGGGCGGAGGGAGCGGGTGGCACTCGCCAGCTCCTTCACGAGACATTGCAGAAATGAGGCTGGACAGGACGCTGATGTGGCTTAGTCAAGAGAGCTTGATAAACCCGTTACTGCTGTCTTTGTCGCAGCTGTTTACTATAGATAGAGGAAAAAGCAATGCAGTCGTTTATTAAACCTTCTTTAGGGCAGCGTCGTTTTTAATCTCACGTTTATGCGTTCAGCTCTTTGCGAGGATGCACGTAAGACACATAGACCGTTACCTCACGTCTAACTTCAGCGACTGAAAATGAAAACGACAGATCGAGCCCGAGCATTATTTCCCACAGTGACATTGACATTAGAGCTGTTGTTTCGGGTTAAACGAAAGCCTATTCACCTGCAAACGGCTCTGACGACAGACATAACTACATCCAAACGACCAAGCGTTTTAATAATTGTTCTGATATGATGAAGTCGATTCAAGTTTACTTTGTGAACCCTTTGAAAGATTTTAGTTCCCCGCTTGATGTGGTTAAAGTTTTCCTTGGTTAACAACGCATCAAAAACTTAGAAGGAGAAGAAGGTGCTATAAATCCCGTTTCAGGAATTGTTTTCTGTAACGACCTCAAATCCGAATTCTTCTTTTCTTGACAAGTAAGCATGCTTTCGATTAAGAAGAATAGCGGCGGTAATTTTATTTTGTGCGAACGAGACGAGCTTCGTTCTGCGATGATGTAAGAACCATTTTTGTCCTTTCAAAGGCAAGGGGCTACACCTCTCCGGCAGGTCTGGGCAGGGGGACCTCCCTGATACCAGCGGGTTTCAAAACCGGCAACAAAGCCGGCCGAGCAGAACAGCTGCTCCCGGCACCTGAGGTCACTTCTACAGCCGCGCCCCAAGCGCTTGGCTCTAACGTGAGGCCAGCGCCAGTAACGGGGCCGGGAGGCAGCGCTCCGCCTCTGCCGCTCAGAGCCCCGCGGCCGCGGAGCCGCCGTCCCCCCGCACCCGCGCGGCGATCGGCGGGCCCCGCCGGCCGCCCTTCCCGGCCCCGCCGCCGCGGTCCGCTCCCCCAAAGACCGTCCGTCCCTTTCGGGCTCGGAGGCGGGTCCCGCCGCCCCGCCCGGCGCGGCGGCCTCCCACAGCGGCCGCGGAGAACGGGCCGGCGGCAGCGGGGCCAGCCGGGAGCGCGGCGGGGCTGACCCCGGCGGGTGCCGCGGCGGGCGGGGCGCGGGCCCGCGCGGGGGTCCCGTCGGCCGTGGCGCGGCCACGTGCGGCTCCGCGCACTCCCACGGCGCCCGGGGACCGCCCGGCCCGGTGGTGACGTGTCGGGGTGGGGGCGCTCGCCGCCCGCCGATTGGGCCGCGGCGGCGGCGCGGGGAGGTGGCCACCCAATGGGCGAGGAGCTCGCAGGTGCCCGCGCGGTTATCTGCGCCCCGGGGCGCGGCGCGCAGGGTCCCCCGCTGCTACCGCCAGGACACGCGGCTGCGGCGAGGCGCGGAACCCAGCCCCGCGGCGCCCACCCCACCCCGGCCGCATCCCCCCCCCCCCTCCCCCCCCTCCCGGCTAGATCCCGCGCGGAGAGCCGCCGCCGCAGCCTGCCGGGGACGCTCCGCCGGCGGGGGCTCTTCTCCCTCGGACTCCCTCCTCGCCGCCCGTTTGTCGCCCTGTTCCGGCTTGGCTCTCCCGCCTGGAAGTCGGCGGCGAGCGGCACCGAGCCGCGGGGGCGGGCGGAGAAGCGCCGGCGTTTCCTACTCCCGGCAAAGTTGGGGACTTGCTGTTGCTTTGATCCCGCAAGCGGAGGAAGGAGAGACTCCCCCGCCGCGGCCGGCGCCCCGGGCGCGGGGTTACAACAGGGCAGCTGCCGGCGTGGTGGGAGAAGGACCCGCGCTCATTGATGACCACAAATGTTAGCGGTGGGGCAGATGGATGCTAATCGCCAGAGCGCGTTCGTCCTCAGCAGTACGCCGCTGGCCGCGCTGCACAACATGGCCGAGATGAAGACCTCCCTCTTCCCCTACACCCTGCAGAACCCCTCCGGCTTCAAGGCGCCGGCCCTGGGCGGACTCAACACGCAGCTCCCCTTGGGGACACCGCACGGAATAAGCGACATCCTAGGGCGGCCCGTGGGCACTGCCAGCAACCTGCTGGGCGGGCTGCCCCGCATCAACGGACTGGCGGCCTCGGCGGGGATGTACTTCAACCCCGCGGCCGTCTCCCGCTACCCGAAGCCGCTGGCGGAGCTGCCAGGGCGACCGCCCATTTTCTGGCCGGGAGTGGTGCAGGGCTCTCCCTGGAGAGACCCCCGGCTCGCCTGTCCCGGTAAGTGCGGCCGGTTCCAGCGGGGAGCTCGGCCCGGGGGCTGGCCCGGCTCCGCCGTCGGGAGGCGCGGGCCGCCATCCCTCCCCCCCGGGCCGCCGAGCCAGGCGCCGGGAGCCCGGGCGGTCCCACGCCGCGGGCGTGCGGGGTGGACGGGGCGGCCGGCCTGCCGGAGGCCGCGGGCGCGGCGCTCCGAAGGCGGCCCGATGCCGCGCCCCGGGACGGCCCTGCACCCACCCCTGCTCCGGAGCCAGCGGCGGCGGACACCCGGAGCGGGCCCGCCGCAGCCCGCCCCCCTTTAGCGCCGGGCGGAGACCCGGGCAGAGACCCGGGCAGACCCCGTCTCTGACGGAGCTGTTTCTCCTCCGCTTTCAGCTCAGACGGGGATGGTTTTGGACAAGGACGGCAAGAAGAAACACTCGCGACCCACTTTCTCTGGGCAGCAGATTTTTGCTTTGGAGAAAACCTTCGAACAGACGAAATACCTGGCAGGACCGGAGAGAGCCCGCCTCGCCTATTCCCTCGGGATGACCGAGAGCCAGGTGAAGGTAGGTCCCCGCGGGCGGGCCGGCGCGGGGCGCGGGCTCTCGGGGCCGGGGCAGCGCTGTCACTTTTTGCTTTTGCGGTAAATGCCGGCGGCCAAGAAAACGGACCAACCGTACAGGGATTTTTTTAAAGTCAGTTATAATTTAAACTGCATTTGGATATTGGCTAGATTTTAGGCCAAGTTCTACGTAACTAACTTTGTGCTTGGAGTTCTTTGTGCTGCAGACGATTTAAGAAAACTACACGTAAAATACATTAAAACAACCCCCCAAACCAAAAAGCCCCACGCAGGTAATTGCTTTCGTCGGGGCAGTTTTCCACGGAGCTCGTGTCCGGGCACTGGCACAACTTTTCCTTGCATAACCACGCAAATTTTTTAGGAAAGTCTTCGGGTGCACCGAAGCGTTGAGGTGCCCTGGGAGCCAAAAATACTTATTTTTCTGGCCACCCTGTTCCGTTTTAAAGAGGTGATTGTTCCGCGAAACCGCCGCTCTTACTTTTGCGCGGCTCTGGCTGGCGACGTTCCCCGGAGGAGCCGGGAGGGTCCACCCTCCCGGTGCTGCCCGCGGCCCTGCGCGCTCCGGCCTCGCTCCCCTGCCCGGAGCTGCCGTCGGGCGGGCGGGAAGAGGTGGTGGTGGGGGGGAGAAGGGGCCGGGCGGGGGGGCGGCGGGCGCGGCGGTGGGGCTGAGCCGCGCCCGGTGCCGGTGCCCAGGTCTGGTTCCAGAACAGACGGACCAAGTGGCGGAAGCGGCATGCGGCAGAGATGGCCTCGGCGAAGAAGAAGCACGACTCGGAGACGGAGAAGCTGAAGGAGAGCTCGGACAATGAGGACGATGACGAATACAACAAGCCCCTGGACCCCAACTCAGACGATGAAAAAATCACGAGGCTATTGAAGAAGCACAAATCCACGAATCTGTCCCTCGTCAGCCCCTGCAGCACCAGCTCGGACACCTTGTGAGGGCGCCGGCACCGACGGCTGCCCCGGGCGGCTGCGGCTGGGCGAGCTGCCGTGGTAGGCACCGCGCCGGAGGTGAATTGTAACTGGATGTTTGAAGTGGTGTGTTGTACAGCCTAAGATGTATGTGAAATGTATATATTTTTTACAGAATAAGTTATGAAATTATTTTCCTTCTCATCGATGTAAATTTCAGAGGAGTTTTTCCAACTTTTTGTTTTGTGTCCCTTTAAGGTTTGCCCCTCTTTCGTTTAGCTGCCTTGCCCGTTTCCTGCTCCTAACAATCAGATTTTGTTACATTTTGTATTTTGCCAAATCCAAGCTCAGCCACTTTGTATATAGTAAATTTCAGATTTTGTGATGTATATTTCTATGTAAAAACGGCTGTTTCCTTTCACTCCCTCCTTCTACTCAGTGTTTTGGCGGTTTGATTTCTCCTGCCTCTGGATTTTATGCTTAATAATATAAAAAGAGAAAACAACCCAAAAAAGCACGAGAGAAAAACGAACACTTGGTTTTACATTGGGATCAAATAATGTCTCAACGCAGGTTGGAAAGACTTTGTATAAATCAATAAATTATTTAACAAGCTTCTCCAGCGAGTTTCTTCCTGCATTACTCGTTTCTCTGTCCTCGTCCCGTTGAGCCCCTGGGGGGGCTGCGCCTCCGCCCGCGGGCCCTGGCTGAGGGAGCGGGGCCTCACCGGACCTGTTGCAGGGTAATTTCTGGCTATAGCTTCGCTAGTCCGGGGCTCCCGAATTTTAAGGCCGCTCTCACCGAGCGGGGGGACGGTCGGCTGGTGCCCACCCTCGCCTCGCCCCGGCATTTTCCCCGGCTCATTCGCCTGAGCGTCGCTGCCTTCCCTGCTCCTGGGCCGGTCCGCAGCCGGGGTGCTGGGGGCCGGCGGACGGGCGGAGGACGGTTCCCCGATGGGCCCGCCTGGAGCCGGGCTCACAGCCGCACGGGAACCCGCGAGCTGCGCCCCCCACCCCCCCCCCCCAACCCCCCCGAAAGAAGCGATTCTCGCAGCTGAACGTGCAGCTTTGAACCCGGCCGGGGACCGCAGCGGTTTCTGGCACCGACAGCGCTTTGGTGGCCGCGGGCAGGTTATGTGATCCGCTCCGGGGAGGGGGAGGCAGGGGCTGGGACATATCCCGCTGCGGTTCCCGCACACCGGCCGCTGCAAAAAAGACCCCGAAGTCGAAGTCACTGAGCTTAGCGGTAGGGGGCTAAAGCAGCATCGCCCTCCCGCCGCCCTCCCGGGACCGCGGGCCTGGGCCCGCACGCACCGCAGCAGCTCCCGCACCCAGCTCCGCAGTTCGCCGCCGGCCCTTGACGAGACCCAGGTAATTAACGCGGCCGTCGACGAGCCTCGCAGCTGCCCAAGGTTCCACTTTTCTCCTCCCGGGCGTATTGGAGGCCTGACCAGGGTGTAAGCCAGCTTCGTTGTCAGGCCTTTTTTTTTTTTTTTTTTTCAATGAATGAAACGTTCTTTTCTGTCCGTGCATTAGCTACTGCTTCGCAGACCGAGCGACTGCTGCGGCCCCACTGCGGGCCGGCCCCGCTGCGCCTGCCCGGCTGCCAGCGGAGGGCCGCCGTCCGCGGCGCAGCGGGACGGGGCAGTTGCGGTGCCCGGTGCCTCTCGCACCGCAGCCGCACCGTCCTGCACCCGCCGTCCGCGCCGGCGCCCCGGGCCTCCCCGCACCGAGGGGGCGTGCGGCCGGCCCGCCCCTGCCCGCCAGCCCGAGGCGGGGGCCCGGCCCCGGCCCCTCCCGCCGAGCGCGCAGCGGCCGAGCACGGCGACGCCAAGCTGCGTCCGCTGTCGCCCGGGGGCTGCGCCAGGCCCCTTGCCCGCGCCCCGGCGGCTCCCACTGCGGGCAGGGGCCGCGGAGGTGGGGGCCCCGCTCTGGCTCCGTTCGGCCTTTTCAGGCCCCGCCGGGCCGCTCCCACCGGGGTGCCGGGGCCGCCGGGGCCGCCGCGGCGGGCCGTGCGCTTCGCTCGCGTTGATTTATTTCCCTCTGACGGGAGGAGCCCCGCGGGCCTCTGCGGGCAGCGCCGTGTTCCAGGGGAGGGGGGGGTCCTGCAAGGTCTTACTCACTGAAAGCGGTGCGTTGGCGAGACCCGGCCCGGGCTCTACCGCGGTTACAGACGGAGTAAATCAAGTTTAGAAATTAACCTTCGCCTCGGCTCTGGACACCCTGAGACAGGCCGCTGGAACCGCAGCGACGAACCGGAGCCGGTGTCCTGGCTCCTGAGGGAGAACGACAGGATAAAAAAACACCCACACTTGAAAGTGAGATTATTCACACCTGCTCCTTCCCGTAGTTCTTTAAATGAAACGTGCTCCAAGGAACTCGGGGATCTACATCCAGCGACGAGTTCCTTTTCCTAGAACGAGGCGGCTTTGCGGTGCAACACGCACGCCAGCACCCGCGGCCGCGCAGAGGGACGGGCCTCGGCGGGAGGGAGCCGGGAAGAACCGGGACGCTCCGGCGGCAGCCCGGCTCCCCGCAGCCCGGTTCTGCTCCCCTCATCCTGGCTCCCCGCTCTCTGCATTCCCGGGTCCCCGCATCCCGGCCCCAACTCCCCGCATCCCCGGCTCTTCGCAGCTCTGCTCCCCACTCTCCGCATCCCGACTCCCTGCAGCCCCGACTCCCCGTAGCCTGGCCCCGCTCTCTGCATCCCTGCTCTCCGCATTCCGGCTCTCCGCACCCTCGACTCCCCGGCTCTCCGCAGCCCGGTTCTGCTCTCCGCATTCCCGGCTCTCCACATCCCCGCTCCCCGCGGCCCCCGCTCCCTACGGCCCCAATCCCCGCGGCCCGGCCCCGCTCCCCACAGACCCGCGGCCCCCGCGCCCCGCACCGTCCCCAGAGAACGCCTCGGGGCTTTGGTTAAACGCCGACGCTGCGTTTTACGAACGTCTGTGGATTAAATCTCAGACTCCTGCAACAGATTAGCTGGATGGGTCACCTGTGGATGCTCAGGGCTGTTCACGGTCGGGCAGTTTATAGCTTTGGTGAGTTTACCTATAACTGAGGCTTCAGTCTGAAAAGGCAGTCTCCTTGTTGTTGTTGTTGTTATTGTTATCCGCCCCCCCCCCCCCAACCCGGAGGTAATCACGAAGGAGTTTACTGTGGCATATTTATTGAACTGCTGGGGACTGGCATCTCATGAATAGCTCATAAAGTTGTATGGCTCTCTATATGTTAACACTCGAATACTAACTCCTAAATGCCTTTTCCTCGGTTTGTATTGTTTTGATTAACACTAGAAGGGCATGCTATTCTACAGGTTTTCACGTGAAAAATAACTCTGCTAATTGGCAGGAGATTAAAAGGTAACTCATTAATAAGAAATGTGACAATTTAATAATTTCCCTTTAATCCCCAATGCCCAAATTAAAGGGACAGACACAGCCACTTTCGCCATGATTAGTTTTATTGCTTGAGAACCAGAGTACTCATTTCTAAAGGCCTTCAAAGTTATCATGAGTTGAGTTCGCTTAAATAGAATTACTGTGTGGTTATAATGCAACATGGCACAGTAACAATACAGAGCTGCAGACACCCTTTGGGCAACAGTACTGAATATAAACCCAGACTGTACTGTTGAGAAAACACTCTGCAAGCGGACATCAAATCATTTTCAATGGTAGTGATTTATACCAAAATCAAGCATCAATCTAATGCCATCACGCAGTCCATGAACTCTGTAGTGTTCTAAATTAAATCAATAAAACATACATTTGTGTTTCATCAACAGACTCCCTAATCACCTTTTAATGTTGTATTTAGCGGTGGGAGAAAAATGTTCATAACAAGATTATATTGTAGGCTGCACTGAGCTACTAACCAGGAAAATTTACAGTTGTCTTGTTTTTTTTTTTTTTTTTTTTTTTTTTTTTTAACACTGTATAAATACAGTCTTGTGTCCAATACAGTTGCTACCTGAAGCAGACTATTATTTTCTTCTCCCATGTTGTTATTGTTTCAATATAGAATACTTGGCACCATAAAACAGTAACAAAAGACAGACAAAAACAGTTTACAAAATTCTGGAAAGTTACACCCAAACCTAGCTAAGAACTTCACATTCAATCCTTAATATTACATAGAAAGAAGGGATTATAGGAGTAACAAAGTGAAACTGCTAATATATGTGCTATATAGTATGCTATATATCTGTATCCAAGATGGCACTGCTATATATTTATTATATAAATGTTGGTTGTTGATGTACACTTAACTAAACCTGCTAAGACTCCAACACTAACTGCTGATATGGCACTCTCAAGCATTCATATTGGAAAGTATATTTAGCGTAAGTTTTGGTCAGGTTTATAAATTATTTATATATCTGTGTATATATACACATACATACATATATATACACACACATATATATGTATGTATAGAAAGCAGCTGCTGTGTGATTCAAAAACCATGTAACATGGCAGTATAGTAAATAACATGAGAAAAAAAATATAAAAATGGAAAACAAAATACTAAAACTAAAACACAAACCATAAGCCTTGGTCAACAAAGAAAATACCATTTAAAACCATCAATATCTCTATCTATACAATCCAATGTACAAAACCCCAATGTGGTAAAGATATATAATGTTAGGCATGACACCTTTAAAAGTTTATAATAATGCTGAAATAGCTTTTCCATATTGACAAACACTTATTAAAAGTTGAAAGTTGTGAAATCTAAAATACATAACATCTCTGCTGTCTATTTAGAGTTTTGGCAACAGAATTGTGACATATATATAAAAAATAATTCCACATTTCTACTTGATGTCACATGAACATACAAGACAGTGAGGTATGTGAGGCTTTTCTCAAACAGAGTCCAGATGCTGAAGCATAGTGTACGATCAGCAGTCTAAAAATGTGGCACTCGGGACTTGATTTATCAATACAGCTGTTACGATTATGTATTTCTGTATACTGCGTGTTCCTTCCCCTCCCTGCTACAGTGTGGTTTCACGGAAAATCTTCTCATTTCGTAGGCATCTTTTTCCTGTTGCAGAATTGGCATTTTTTTAAAAAGAAAAATAAACACAGGGGGAATGATGTAGAAAATATAAACGTAAAGAAAAAAAATGATATTTACCACCACATCACTGCACGACACAACACTTGTGCACATTTGCAATAGGTTTACCTGCCCCAGCAGCTATTCGAAAGGACAGGAACACAGGCTGCAGTAAGTTAGGGAAAAATAGAAGTTAAACATTTGAAATATGAACTTTTTTTTTTTTTTTTTTTACAGTCAGTAGTAAACGCAAAAAAATCCTCCATGACTGAAAACATGAAAACAAAATGATACAATAGTGTTTTTGATTAACTACAAAATGCACAAGAGACCTACATCATCTCCTTACAGATCTCTGTTCCCATTGAAATCTGAGGGAAAACTTGCCATTGATTGCTGTGGGAAGAAATTTGGGTCCCACACGCAACTCCCTTTCATCACAGAATTAGTTCCACTGAAAGTGCCATGCTAAAAAAATTCATGTTAAGTACACTGATGACAAAGGAAATAAAAATTACTGTTTCTGAACTGGCTGTCCTACAGTTGCTGACATGCTGGACTTCTCATTTTATTGGAGAAGTTAGTAAACTTCTTTTTTTTTAAATCTGACTTGGATGATTCTGGACCAAATATCTCAAGTGCATTCTTCCTTAGAAAAACAACACCCTGTCTCACAGGAACTCTGACCATGAAAGTAAATATAGGTATGTATTTGTGAATATAGATTTACATGTATACATGCAGACACACGTCTGCTACTCATTATCTGTCAACTACTTATTATCTGTCACCAAATTATCATTCAAGAGCCTTAGCACTGCCTCTAGAACTGATATATTACTGTTGTACAGTTTAGAAGGTTTTGCAAGTTTCTGGTTGAGTTTTTATATCGGCTTTCAGAGGTTAGCTTCTACTCCTTGATCATCTTTTTCCAAAGAATGCAAATACTCAGTTTTGCTGTATTTCTAACTTAGTTTTCCATCTGTTAGCTTCAGCAGAAAAGACTACTTGTAAAATTAATGTCTTTTTCTTCACTTTATCAACGAATATTTGTTTAATTCTATATTCTCACTTGTTGCTTAAATGTGGAACTGCCAATATGTTAATTTACAAATAAGCAGCTAGGCACCAGCTTAACTGAAGCTATGTATCAATTTTGATAACCCATTGAAAATACTTTTGTTTTATGACAATAGTTGTAAGTGCACAGACACTTGCTCCTCTTCATTTTGTACTGTATCATGCTTTCATTCTAGCACACATCATCCTGTTCTTTGTTCGATTTCATACAAGTATCATCACTACTCTCATATATTAGCTGAAGTTCAATTCAACTTTAAAACATTTTTGAGGCTTTAAATTAAAAATAGGACAGAAATATACTTGAATTAAACATCAGATTAACAGAAACTAGTGTATACATTCTCCTTCCCAAACAAAAAGACTTAGAAGATACAATACTAACATGTTTAATTTAATTACCTTGTGATCCCCCATGCAGACATTTGGCCCAATGTGGTCATATATTACTATCTTCTCATCATTTTCTGACTAGTTGAAAAAAAAACCACACAACAAAACACTAGTCAGTTCAAGTATTCTTTAGATTACAGAAAGAGAAATAATGGAAATAATTTATGCAAATAGTTCAAACCAGTTTCTGAATGAAGTGGTATTAACACATCTTTGCTTGACTTCTCCAGAGAAAGATCATGTAGACTGAATTTTTATGTCCAGTACTGCTTGCAGTAATTTGTGCCATTTGTCCACGTAAAATAAGTCATGAATTCACTGCATCTACTCCTTGCTTCTGGGACCTCCAGAAATTTCAGTGAGTAGCACTTGGACAGGTGAAACAAATGAGTCAGTTATGACTGTGTTCCAGCCTTTTGTTGGTGAAATGCAGCTAGTGCATTTGGCCAGTCTTTTTTTTAAGAACAACACACAATTTTTATCCAATTAGGTGCAACGTATCTTGTTCTTTGAATTAAATGCAACCCACGTTGTCTTATAAGAGCATTTGTTTTCATCATATAGGGGATTTTAAATGTTCAGAGAGAAGAATGAATTATAGTTTATAAGTGTTAACCATTTCTATGAGATACATTTCTTCATCTAAAAAAAAGCATTGATTTTAAGAAAATCAGCAAACAAAATACGACATTCCTCCAGTCTCCTTTATGAATTGCTTTCATTTTGTTCCATGTTGAACTTTATCCTTATACACTGACTTCTTTAGCATTTGTAGCTTAATGAATAATAAAATGTACTCATCTTTCTGCCATTTGCAATGAATGTGATTTCCAGAATCTGTTTTGATTCTTTAGTACAGTACTTCAGGAACAAATACAAACACATTGCCATACAAGACAATTTCTTATTATGCTAAACAATTCCTATAAGCTAATTAAATCTGCAATTTGCACACTCTCAAGTCTCTAGTACAAT
Organism: Falco biarmicus; assembly: GCF_023638135.1. Classification (NCBI taxonomy): domain Eukaryota; kingdom Metazoa; phylum Chordata; class Aves; order Falconiformes; family Falconidae; genus Falco; species Falco biarmicus. Next base: position 56,285,420 of record NC_079296.1, on the reverse strand, counting down.
CACAGACGTACTTTAAACTAGTTGGCAATACTAATTTATTTTGTATGAAACAGTCAAGACTTGCTCATCTGTAATCAGTCAAGTTTGACTGGGCAATAACTTTATATAAACAGTAGCATTTAGGATTATAAACTTAAAATTGAATTATCTTTAATGCAGTAAGGAAGCTTAAGGTCAGATTTACTTTATAGCACGGTTGTCTGCCAAAAATATAAAAACATAACCTTCTGCATTGTATGCATGAGCACTTTCCAATATTTCAAGATCATAATGCCACTAGCATCGGAAGTGGGGATACATTCATCAAAAGCGACTTGATAATTTACAAAGGCAGCATAAAATTGTGGATTTTCAACTGCATAATCTTTAGACAGATAAACAAATTACAGTGGTGCACAAGCAGAAACAATATACACTTGGCTGAGCATTCATTACTTCATGCTATCAGGCATCAACGCAACTCCCTAGCAGTGGGCAACCTTTGGTGTTTTAGGGCTCAGGAAGCATAAAATAACATGATGGTGAGGTAACCGACCATAGCATGATAGATGATGTTGCATGAAAGCTGTTTACAGCCCCATGTCTCTACAATCTGTAATGCCTACTGTGTAGCTGAACACACCGTACAGTGTGGCAATTTGTGCAGACTATCCTTTCTTTACATAGGATTAAAATGCAGACTTGCTGCAGTTTGTTTGAAATAAAATACAGAATTGCTAAGACAGAAAAATAAGTTCTTTATTTGCCTATAAGAAAAGTTAATAGCGCAAAATAATTACCCGCGTAAGAATATTCAATTGCTACTTACGACCAAAAATTCTTTAAAAATTCATATACATTTATATTCTAAGAAATTTTTACTGTGTAATCTGTTAATTAAAATTTGCATTTACTTTCTTCACAGTTTGTTTTTAAACTTCAAAGCGTAAGTCTCTGCAATGGAATGAATTCTCAATGGCAAGGCAAAGACTGCTTACTGTGTAGAACCACATAAACTTGTAAGGCCATTTTGCCCTTTCCTCTATCAGTTTAGCATTTTCTTCCACTGAGTATTTTCAGTAAGTTTCATAGGCCAGAATTAGTTTGGTTTTGATCTGGATAAGCTAACTCCCTTCTTGGTATAGACTCACTGACTTAACCATGCCAGTTTGGCCTCGTCTCCATGTGTAATTTTGCATACATGTTTCTGGAGATGTCCCAAACTGCATGCTCATCATTTGCAAATGTAAAGCTGCAGAGACAAAATTATATGCATTTTTTAAATGTAAGCTTTGAATGACCCAGCTGACTGGGTTTCTGTTCCATGGAGACTGGGAACCAGGCTAAGTGACCTCACAGTCACAAATTTCTTTAATGCTCTAACTTTGTTTTCCTTTGTTTAATTTTCTACCATTATAGCCAAGTTATACCCCCCTAGATAACCTGAAAGAATTCCTTTCCCTCTGTACTGTTTACACTCCTCAAGCCTTTGTGTACCCTTCTATCTCCTTATTCATAGCTTTAAAAAAAAAAAAAATCTTCCCTCATTGGCCACTCTTTCCACAGTTTTAATCCTTTGTTCTTTAGGAATTTCATGGGTGCCAAGTACTATCTGTAATATTTTGGGTAAAGTCTCACTTTTTGTATGATATTTCAAGAAGATCAAATAACATTGATTTTGACATTACTATTTTACTATAAAGCCGGTATTCCTCTTAGCTTCACAGCTGTTTTTATTAAATACTGCAGTACTAAAATTTTGGGGAAACTTCAAGATATCATGCAGACACTTCTTACACATTAAAATGTGAGGAAGTACATCAGACTGAAATTTGCGTAGCTATGGAAAAAATGTTTTCAGCCCTGCAATATACTGCAAAGCAAACAGTATAATCATGAGATAAATAACCCTGATGAGGGGGAGAAACAGAAAGTTATAAACTTCAGGATAGCAAGTTTTAAGAGTTTCATTAGAAAAAAAAAACAAACCATGAAGCTGTAGAATATGGATTTATTTGCAAAGATTATTTTCTGCAATTAACTCCCATTAAACTGCATTAATTATACAGGAACATACAGACAGACACATGACTTCGGGCACTCTTGGGTTTGGTAAGCCTGTTCTGTATGAGGGAGTCATACAGGCTGGTCAGCCAGATAACCTCAGTGCAACAGTGCTGAGAAGTCACAGCACATTCATTCCTGCATCGCGCTCATGGCCACAGCTAGCACAGAGGGAAACATTTAGCTCAGAGCAGAAAGGCATGGGTGAGAGCTCCTTGTATCATACACTGATTTCCTGATGTGTTCTTTCAAACAACTGATAGCCAGTGTAAACAGTACAGGTCCTCAGTTGCCATGAACAAGCACACTGGAAAACACAGGCAGTGTAAGTTAGCATACCTAACCGGCTGACCTGGTTCAGTGTGTCCAAGAAAGGAGGAGAGCAGAGCAGGGTAAGCAGGAGAGACAAAATGAGATAAAAAGGAAAAGTGGAAGGCTCCTAAACTATACTTAAGTCATTTAACCTTGGACAGACCATCACCATGTTAACCATACCTCTATACTAAAATCCCAAGAGGAACTGTATGTTCTAAAAATGTGGCACAATCGTATTTTTAAAGGTCTAATGGACTGTCCAAATTTAGGCACTTAATTGGTGTACCAAAGTTAGGAGCCTACCCGCTGGAGACTCTGCCTTCATTCTGGGGACAAAGACAGGAGATTTGGCCCATCTAGGATCTGATATGTTCTTGGGAAATCCAGTCCTCACCATCCATCAGCAACACATGGAACCTAAATCTACCAGGCTTGTAACTTGGGTACCTCAAGCTGCTGCTATACAGGTTTTTCTTTCAATAGCATTATTACTTCTCCATCAGCAGCCGCTCCTAGTTACTTTTGTCTGCATTTGTGCTGAATCCTTAGTAAGGACAGTGCTGTTACTTAGGTTACTGTATAGTGAACTGAACTGGGGGACTGATGTAGGTTTTTATTTTTTGTTATTCTTTTTTAAAGCAGGCACAGTTTCCCAGTGCTGCACATCCCAGTACAGCACTGACAAGTACAGAAGCAGCACAGAAGAGACGACAGGCAGCCAGTGTTGGCAGCTCAGGTACCTAAAGAAGTTTGTGAAAGCTCGTGCTTTGGTAACTGCCAACAGGTTAACTGGGACAAATCCACATTCTTGGGTGGAAAGCACTGGAAGCATAACAGTTCATTATTGCTGTCTCCAGCTTGGCAAGCATTTGCTACATGCAACTGAAAATTCAAGGACAAACAGAAGTTTATCAGTCCTACCTACCCCTGCTGAAGATGAACACAATGCAGAGGCAGCGGGGTGGCCGCAGCTCTGTACTTACTTTCAGAATGAGCTCCTTGGCTGAGTGGGACATCAGGATTCTGTCGCACCAGGCTGGACATCTCGTGTTCATGTACTGCCTTCCCTGGCTAGAGTCCTCACTGTATGGATAACTGCAAAAAAATCACAATTACAACCATCAGCAACTTTTTGCAAAGCTGCCTGAAACCTCTGGCCTAAATGACCACACTAACTAAAAAAATTAACTGGCAAAATCCAGCTCTTTTAGACACCTCTCGTAGTTACTTATCTTTCTTTTCTCCTCCCCCTTTCTTTCTCATGTGCTCTTTCTCTATTTCTCTTCTCTTCTCTACAATCCTACTTTAGGCCAACATGTTGACACATACAGTTTCAAAACTCTCACCTCCTACCTTACATTTCTGCATGTGAGAGTGTTCAAAGACAGCAGACTATTCACCTGTGTGAAAGTACCAAAGTCAGCTCAACAGCTCAAGCAAAGAGCAGGCTGTTGGCTATGACTACGGAAAACAAATGGGCAGAAGATGAAAAAGGAAGTCTAGGGGAAAAAAAAAGGTTAATCTCATGGGATTTCTTTGCAGGATTCTCTCAAGGAGAGCTATCCAGAATAATTTAAGAGAAGAGTCCAGAGCACTGGGATCTCTGCAGCTGTACACAGACCCCACCTGTACGGATCCTCTAAGGCTGCCAGAGAGGAAGGTATGACAAGAAAGCAGGCTTCTCAGGGGATTGCTTCAGAACCCAGGGATTAGGAATGTGGTTTAAGGAAAATGATGCTGACTACCTTTATATGAAATTGCGTTAACAACAAGTAAATTATTTTGTAAAGACATCAGGAAAAGAAGCTGATTAAATGGTAGCTATGTTGTGGGATCATTATAAACGTGCTATGGGATCTCCAGTGCATTCTAACTTACCTTTACAAGGCAACAGAAAGTGTTTATTTTAACCTACAGAACAGTCTAAAATAAGTTAACTCAGCAGGCCTGTGTGAGCCCACAGGCTGAAATCACTTAAGTTCCTGAAGTGGCCACCTCTGGTTCAACTGTGAGGAGGCCAAGGTCAAAGTTTTCCTTGTTTTATCCAAATGTTCTTCCTGGTTTAATATGATTGAACTTTGAATTTGGTGAGGGCTCATCATGCTGGAAGGCCACTGTTTTCCCAGACCATTTCCAAAATGGCATGGGTAAGCAGCCAAAGAGCGGTTTTGGAGAAATTCAGAGGGTTTGTGACAGGCTCAGTTTCTTGAATATTGGGCCTGAATGAATTAAGTTTGTTCTTGGTAAAATGTCTTTAAAAAACCACACATATGGCTGGTGCATATTATCTACATATATATCTGTGGGTGTATTTAAAATTACATTTGCATTTTATTCTGCTCATCACTGAGTACATAAAGGAAACACCGAGGTTTTCCTGATACGTGTGTTACAAAAATTTCTGGTATTGTAACAAAAGGGTTTGCACGCTTGAAGAGAAACTTATTTACCACCCTGCTTGGTGTGATACTTTGAAACTGAGACATACAGCTTTCTACCAAATGGGTTTACAAGCTACACTGCCATTAAAGAGATTAGCCGTGGCAAACATCCAAGAAAAGCGTACTGAACGTATTGGAACAAACCAGTGATCTCAGTACCTTTTCCACCTCATCAAACCTAACAAGACTCATTTTCCAAACATATTATGAGATTTCAATTTGCTGCTTCACTGACATACAGAAGTACAGCTTATTTCTGAGTGTCTGTGAAATATTTTGATGATGTAATACTACTGCTAGTAGAAGCTCTTTGTCTGCAATTTAAGGGTTGAATTTTTCTGGTAACCTCTTTCTTTAGTTACTCAAGAACCCAACATAACTGAAGCTACTTTTCATGAACAAGGTAAAGAATCAATCACATTTCGTATAATCCTTCCTTTTACAACATTAACTGTATGGCTTTTGAAGTATGATGTTCCATACCTGGAATGATCTGTTACTGCTATGTCTTAGAGCATTTCATCTACATTCTAAGAGATGGTATTTATCAATTTGCTTTATTGATCTTAATGCTTTCACAGGGTGAAAACTTCTGCCAATTTTTCAATGTCTTTAGTGCTGATCACCCAGTCAAGAAGTTACTGTAGTTTACAAGTATCTTTGACAAATCAGATTTCTAATGGCTGGGGCAGAGATGAAAATAGATGCTGCAAAAGTTATCCAGACAAAATAATCGGTAGGCAATAATTTAATACAATAAAGTGGGGCAAGCTCTTCTTTTTGTAAGGCAGCATCCTTCCTTCAGGCCAGAAGTGTGGATCATCCTGTCTTGCTGCACTCTAATGGATAAGGCTTCTCCCTCCCCGCCACCGTCTCTTTGGCTTGTGCCTCACTCTCAGTGAAATGTTGACACAGAGATAGTAAAAAATCCTAACTAGACACTCCCCCCAAAAATAATGAAAACTATTTGCTCTCCTCCATGCTCTAGAAGGGTCACAAATACTTTGGAATAAGCGGGCTCCTTTTGTAGATGGGTTCAAAAAGTAGTCATAGCTAAATATGACTCAAAATTGCTGGGAGGGATTCTTTTCTGTGACCTAACGGGTTGTGGGGTCATGATAGTTTATCTTAGATTTCTGCAAATAAAAGCTCTATTAGAGGTTTCTGGAATAAGACTGTCACTGATGAAATTTTCATAAAACATACTGCTGAATGTATACTCTTCCAGAGTAAAACCTTTCAAATGACATACACTCCAGTAGCTGTCTTCATCATCCTGTTCCGTACTTAAATGAATAGTGGAACGGTAAAATAGCATGACTGCTTCTGGAATTGAATCATCTTGTGTTCATTGTGAACTCTAAAACTTTTACTCAGTTGGAGCATTAGTAAGGGTTTTCTCCCCTATGGATACTCTGGTGCCTTACTTGATGTTACCTCATTCAAATGCCTTCCCACCAGCTGATGGGATTTTAAACCAGTCAATAGAAGCAATCGAAAGAGGAGACAAACAGATGCGTAAGCATTTCAGGAAGCCAGGCTGATGGTTCTGGTGCTGCCATAACAGAAAGATGCTGCAAAAATCAAAGACACAAGGGAAATGCCCAAAGCCTCAGAAATGCCACATGGAACAGCACTCAATTGCAGTCTTGTACACAGACTGTCGCCAGAATGCAGCCTTTGGGTGTGCTGCTGCACTCCCTGCAAACACACATCTCCTGAAGCTGGCAAACTAACTTGGCCTCACATCTGTGAAGGCAGCAGAGTGCCCAACGGGATAATTAACAGGCGAGCATGTCTTTCAGAAAAAGCAGGACATACCAACACAACACTCATTTTGCTTCTCCAATACAGCAGCTGCCCAGATAGCCCAGACTCAAGATGTACTCAAGAAACTGAAAAATATTTCCACTGACTTCAATGGGCTAACCAAGATATAAGTGTACTAATACACACTTCTATTTGACTATTACATTTTTGTTCTCTCTAGGGTGGCTTCATGATTTACCTCCTTTTTCCTTCCTTTCAACCCCACTTCTCACCTGCTTCTTTGAAATAAAGCACAAATAGTCTTTTTTTTTTTAAATAATAAAGTAAATTTAAATGTGTGTGCATGCAAAAAGCAGAACTATTCTTGTAATACACAATCTTCCCAAGGACATTAAGCATAAGATAGTCTACTTTCAAGTGCATCAAAATAGCTGTTTTGCTGACATCTCCAGCCTTTTTTAACACACTCCTTCCAGGCAAGTAAGAAGCTCACAGTTCTTAATTCAAGTTTCAGTTAATAATTCCAGTTCCCAGATTTTCTCATCTGTGAGTTGGATAAACAATTACAGGTTTGATAAAACCAACTGTAGATCTGATAAAAGAAATTGTAAGGACTCTACACCAAATAATCAGAAGTTAAAAATTCCAGTACTAATCTCCCAGAGGGTAAGCATTGTGCCACCCTTCTGTGCACGCATTATTAGTCTTGACCATCAGAACTGTGACTGTGGCAGAGAAAAAAGGAGAACTGGTTCTCTCAGTCCCTTGACTAGACAGGAAAGAATGTTGGTTTTTTTTTTTTCTTTCGGTAGCATCCTGCCTCAATCACAATCTGTCTAGTGCAATGTACAGAAAACAGTGATCTTGAGAATGACTAGTGAGTGCTCATGTAAAAATGATGGCATAACAAAGGCCTCTAGGTACCTCTGAAATATAAATGATAAATAGATATGATGCTAACACACGCAGGTGCTACAGATACATTAAGACTGTATGCACTTCCTGCCTTTAGCATTCAGCACGGTTGCCTTTTGTTAACACACTGTATTACATATATTTAAAAACACAAATGGGGAAATGAGGAATTCCATGTGGAACAATTTTTCTGCCCTGCTTAAAATAGTGGCAAAGTTGAAATTTAGGACCTTAACCGCTCACGTTAGCAAAAGTAGTCCATTATTCTCTGTGTATGCCAGCCAGTACAGTCATGCAAAATATACTTTGACTGTATATGCCTTTGGATGATGGACAGACAGGCAGTTCTGGAGCTGGAGAATCCATGTAAGAGGTTTGTACAGTTTATCTCCAGTTGTCCAGGATTTCTTTTTTCTCAAGATGCTCCTCCTAGCTGCCTCTCCAGCTTATTTCACAAACTTTTGTTTCAGTTATGTTCAATTTATTTAACCAGGATTGCTCTCAGGAGGGTTTTTTGAATAAAACTTCCAAAAGGTACTAATTAAAGCAACATCATTAATGTAATGCTCAGTGTTGTCAAAATTTAACCAAAGACTTCACGGAATTGTTAACTGTTAATAAGGTGCAGGCTGTCCACTGGTAGGTATTTGGTATTAACTGGTATTACAGTTAATAAGGATGAGAGCCACTTGGCAATTGTTTGGGGAAAATAAACCATTAAGACCATCAGTAATATTACTGCAGCACTGTTGTTGACAGGTGCTGTCCAAGGTGATGGGACACCTTTACAAAAATACTCACTGCAGGCTGAAAAGTCCTCTGACATCATAAACCATCCTGTCAGCAGTGTTTTGACTCAAAACACAAGCCAACAATGCTGTGTATATAAATGTCTCTTTAACTGGCATTTCCAGTCAGGAAAAACACTCCTAATGAACTCTTCTCTTGTGTAAGAATGGATAAAATGTGCTGCTGAGATGGGTGCAATGTACTTTCTAAGAGGAAACAATTAATTCACTTTGGAGTGTTATTACCTTTAAGAGCTGCCTGTCACAGGCAGCTCCGCTTTCCAGCTCATTTTTGTGCATAGTGAACATAGTGAATATGTCCTGTTGCTGCAAAAGTGTTTTGGTGTTGTTTTAAGGATTCTTCTTTCCTAAGGATTTCCAGTAGTGTTGTAGGAAGTGTGACAACATCCACTAGGCAACGGTGGGGAAAAATTAAGCTATGCAATGTTTTCTAGTACAATAAAGGTCATTCTGAAGACCTGTGTATCCTTATATCTAGATTCATATGCAGATGTTCAGGCAAACTTTTTCATGTTTCAGGGAGTGGAAATACCTCCTATTCAAAGACCACTTGTTCTCATTTATTAATTGTCCCCACATTTTAGATCACTGAATTGTTTCTAATACGAAGTATTTGAGATAAGATGGAATTATTAAGCATTGATGAAAACTGAGCTCTTTATGGGAAGATCTGAGACACAGTTTTATTTGGCCCATTATATTTTTAAAATCAGGTATGAGTCCTTGCATTCACTTCTCTCGCTTTTAAGTCTTTCTGTTGAGAAAGAACTTCAAAAGGGGAAAAATCCCAACCAATTTTCATCAGAAAATTATTTACTAGTTTTGTATTTTGCAAGAACATGTTGGACCAATTTACCTTTAGCTCTGACACACTTAGTTAGATTGTCTAAGGTGCTTTCACCAGAAGCAAGAACAGTGAATACAGGCTGCCAGTTCAAGCTTTGGGTGCTTCGAAAGTTGTAAGGCCAAAGATATAAATAAAAATATTTTAATATTTTTATTGACAAGGTCCCAACTCAGCATTAGTGTGAGCTAGTACACGAGTGTGATTTCAATAAAATGACATTCAACCAGTCAAAGTATGGCATCCAATTTTTGTCAGCTTCTAGATCATTAGTTTCTTCCTCCAAATTGAATTAGCATTTTATATTTCCCTGAGTCCGAAAGGGAGATTTGGGCTCCTTAGTTCTCTTCCTAACCAATGACCCCATGTAATTTATCTTCATATGCTCATCTTAGGCAGCAGATAGTTAAAGCTAAGCAGTAAGACACGTTGCTGTTTGAATTAAATTAGCTGCTTCATATGTACCAAAACACTAATAAGCCTTCGTGAGGCTCTTCGAACTAACTGGCCATGATATGCATCTCACTTAAGCCAAATCAGGAGGGTAAACAGAGTCCTGCAAACACAGGACTTTAAACACAGTTAAAGTACAATGCCTTAAACAGCTGCTACTTGCAAAGGCTACACTAACACCATGGTGATCACAGCAACAATAAGAGTCAAAGGTGACAATAAAAAGGGGGGTCACCCAGGCAATGCGGCAAAGGGTAAGAAGGGTAAACAGGACTCAGGCCTTAGCTCTGGGCACAACACAAAACAGGATGGGTAATGACAGGGTGTTTTTCTTGGAGTCTTTTTTATGGATTTATGTTGGGCATATTGCATTTTGGCTTAACGTCCTTCTTTGGAAAATACATGTCTATAATACGCTTCAGAGTTAACATTTCTGTATCGCTAGTGTAACTGGACCTTTTTCAGTTAAAAAACCAAGAAACCCAGAGCCCCTTTCTTTTTCCAGCGAGAAACAACTGGCTCTTTACTTTCTGCTCCAAATGCTCCCCGTGGAGAAAACCTCCCCTTGCTGATTACAACCAACCTACGGCTAAACACAGTGATACCGTGAAAAGGTGCTAGGGCTTGCACCGTCCCGCCGGTGGCCAGTGCCCCTTTGCGGGGTCTTTAGGCTGGCCAGCAGCGAGGGGCTGACACGCAGCTAATAGCACTGGTATGCTATGCTGTGCTGTGCAATGCCCGTGGCATGGGGAGGCCCAGATAACAAAACCAGGTTATTCAGAAACACTAATGCCTCAGCAAGTGGACAGTGAGTGACATGCTCTATTGCTTTAATAACAATAATGTTGCACTCTGCTATATGTATAGAATACCACTACTATTAAAAGTGGATAAATGTAATTATGAATAACATTGGCTTGTCGGGAAGGACCCAGTGCCGGCTTGTTTCAGCCAAACAGTCTGATGTTACTGTATGTGACTGTGATTGACCGAAATGGCTTTTCTGGGAACGTGCCTGGCTTAGAGAAAGTTACTTTTGGGCTGCAATTCACAAATTCTCACACTGGAAAAAAATTACTGCAACACCGAGGCAACAGGTGGGACAGGGTTCTGGTTCCAAGCCACTGGGCTGTCAAACAGCACTTTCAGGCAGGGATACCATGAATGGCCTGGTTAGCAGCAAAGACCATAAGCTGTTTAGAATTTGCTTCACTTTCTGCTTGTAGCACCATCTATGATCCTTACCTTACACAAGGCATACAGTAATACTCATCCCTTGAAACTCCTTTCCATCATTGATTTTCCTCTCTTTTTCCCTTTGCCACAATTCCTTAAAACAAACAGAACTGCTTACTTGGGTAATTCTACCCAGTCCTTCACAAATTAAAGAAACACCCTATTTCAACTTGGAAATTAATTGAGAGTGATGGTGAGACCTGTACTGGTTTAATGTGAAGAGAGAAATGGGGATAAGATCTGTCTGAAAACCATTTCAATGATTAAATTCTAATTGTTTTGGAGGACATGACAGCTGTCTCTTCTACTTCCAACTGGGAAGCTGTTTCTGTGCTCCAGCTTTAGATGCTGGAAGAACCCAGACAACTACGCAACGTCCTGTGGGAATTTCTTCCTCAGGGTCTGAGGGATCTGCTGGTGATTTAAGATACCTCACTGATATCTGGAAGGTATTTAACAGTGCATGAATGACTACAAGGTGTTTCTCTTCAGTGGAAAAAGTTTCTTAATTGGCAGAAAAAACATGTGTTATAAAAGTAACTGAAAAAGCAAGCATAAAAATAATCTAGGGCTTTAACAGTTTTAAAACAGTGCCTAACTCCCCCTTTTGTGAGACAACAGGACCCAGGAGTGTTACTGAGGGTAAGATGTTCTAAGAAATGGGAATCCTGTTTGCTTTGGGAGTACTGCACCAGTCCTGGCAGCAGATGATTGGTACACTCTGAAAACATGCAGGGCAACTGGTGAAAACACTGGTAAGTAAAGGCAGCCTGTCAAAATATGAACCATCATCTTGTCTTCCCATTTCACACCCAAGGGTGACAACGGGGATATGTACAGTGGCACCCACAGGACTGAGTACAAAAGGCAGAGTTGTTCTCTGGACAGTCTCTGCAGACGGGAAGGTACAAGTGATCACATTTAAAAATGGTTTTGCTTCATGCAGAGCAGACCAGCTCACTTTGTAGTGCAAATTAGACTAGAAAAAAAATACATGTATCATTGTGCAACCTACTAGAATAAAACAAGGTCACAGGACAAAACGCAAGGGTAGAGAATATATAGATTATAGACTAAACAGGATTCGGGCAGAATAAGGGACCAGAGCCAGAGAGAATTCCAAAGAAGCAGTTGTCTTCCAATAGTAAATGAGATTCAACTTGTCTCCTGGTGATTGGTGTCAAAGCCAAGATACTGTCAATGCAGAGGGTCTGCTTGAGAAAAATACCACACAGAGGATATCTAAGACACAAACATATGTCCAACCAGTAAATTACATGACAGCCTAATGCAACAACAAACAAGAATAGGTCACTTTAAGAGAATGATTAATACATGAGATTACTGTGCATGCAGACTTATCTAAAAGCAAACCTTGTTGGTGGGTGTGAACTCTTGCTAAAGTCAGCTCCTATCTTTGCTATACAACACCTACAAGAATAATTATAATAATTAATGGAGAACAGCGATAAAGGTAACAATTGCCCACCTGTATACTGACTGACCACAATGTCGTTACTTCTTTTTTCACACCTACCGCCTTCTGCAATGATTGCTGACCACTGCAAACTTTTCCAGCCTCACACTGGGCTTGCTGTTTGCTCACAGCCAGGCTGTTCAGCCTGTGACTGACAGAGCTTACAGAGTTTAAAATTCTGAATTGTATTTAGTCTCCAATGGCTAAGGTTGCTACGGGCTACATTAGATTACAAAGGGTAATGAGAAGAAAACATGAATATTCACTATATAAAGTAAAAGGCCTCAAAATATAGGAGTATAGGAATGGGTGAATAATGTCTGAAAAATACTCCATTAGAAGGGGCCTTTATTTTGTGTGCAAAGATAGCAGACTTGTAATGCAGTCTGTGACTTCTTATTAAGCTGTGATTTCTCTTCCAGCCTGCCTTCGCTTTTGGCAAATTTTTGGAGGATCGGGGAAAGATCTGCTGCTGCTGAAGGCAGCGTGGTTTGTTACTTCTGTTCTCAGCCCAAGGGAAGACAAATGAGGAACGGGGTGGGCTTCGAAGAGGCTAACCTCTTGACTGGGGAGAGGAACAGCGGACTCGGACCGTTCTCCCTGCTGGCTCGGGAGATGGCTGCATTTTAAGTGCAGACAGCTCTCCCGTGGCAGGTTGCTGGGGGTCTTGACTGTCAAGTGCAAGAATGTGCTGGGGAACCACGTGGGCAGAGGCTGCTGACTGGGGGTGAAACAGCTTTGACACATACAGGTTGAGAGCTAGCAGGCTAAGACATTTTTCCTCCACAGTTCATTCACTGCGTCACTAGCATGCTTCTCTGCAAGGCACGGGTTATACAGCATGGTACGCTGATACAACTTAAGCACATATTTGATAAATTAAAAGGAACCCAGAACTGAAGAGGAAATTCAGAAAAATGCCTAGGTATTAAGTGCCCTGCTGAACAGAGATAACTGACATCCTTGCAAATTAAGCAGACACTGTAAGTGATGTGCTCAGGCAAGGCTTTGTTCTGAATGGTTTGGAGGGGCAATTGCCTGACCACCCCTGCCTCCGCACTGCAGCAGGATGGTGACGCAGGGTAGGATGAAGAATTCACGTAAGATCAAGCAGACCTATGGTCTTAAACTAAATTGCACTTTTGCATTGTAGAAGAACAACGGTTTTGTTTTGTTTGGAGTTCCGCAAGTGTGCCTGCAGAAATGCTATTTTTAGATGTGGTTGGTAGGAGAGTTCAAAAGTGGATTTGGAATCCTTCCCACATACAAAGTTGACTGGGAAGAGTCCTGAAGCTAACATTCACTAACACAGAGTCTACCAAGACCTTGCAGAAACCCACTTGCATACACATTCACATGGATTTACTGCATTGCCTTAATACTGTTCCATTTATAGCTAAAAATTCAATTTATAATACACTGTAATTATAAATTACCATAGAACTATTATTATATAAACAACTATGATCTATACCTACCAAAACTAATGCATGATTAAAAATATTAACTTATTTATGTAAAATCCAACAAATGACATTTGCGTATTGCTTAGTAGTTTGAAAACTTAAAAGCAAACCAGTGTTTTGAAAGGGCAGGAAAAAAGGGAAATTGTAGACTTGCAAGTCAATTTAGTGGCTAGACAAAACCAAAGAACTTCAATTTGTTTTATACCCAACTAAGGCCAAAGTGGTAATTCTGAAAATTCTTATTCACCTGCTGTCTAATCAACCATGCCAAGGCTTTGGTCTCTGCTCCTAGAACTGTTTTTTGTATTTGGTCTAGTCATCGTTTCCTGCGAATAGTAGATGCAGCCCTGAGAGCAGAACTCATCTCTGCTCCTCCACTTCCTGGTGGATGGCTGGCCATGGGGTAACAGCATCCTCCACTTTTGTGCTTTGTTTTTTTGACCTTACACCTGCTGTATTCAAAATGAATAACCCGAAGCAGATAGGCTATATGGGTAGGAAAATAGTCAGGCCACAGCTTGATACAGTGCTTTTCTTCTGAAATCTTGCTGTTAGCCAAAGGGAAGTAAGCATTTTACTTGTTTTGGGACCTCTCATGTCAAGTTTCAACCTACAATAAACTTTAATGGTCATTATAAACATATAAAGGCTTGAAAAACAGCTTTTCTAAATATAGAATTGACCATTCTGGCTTTCAGTGATTCAAGCCAGGCCTGCAAGGTTATATTAACTTAGCTACACTGTGGTTTTGTGCAGCCTTTCACAATGGAACTTAGCACACCTTCTCTCAGAGGGTTTAAACAAAGGTGGATCCCCATTCAAATGATCAAAAAGCATGGAAGATTTGCATTAACTTGTTATGGAGGGCATCAGCTTAGTTTCATTTCTCTTTTAAACACCGAACAGTGAAAAGACAGCGGTACAGCAATGTTCTTACTTCCGCCATGGCTGTCCAGACTTGGCAAACAGAGCAATGCGGGGAAAGAGCCTTTGGTATTTCAATTTCTTTACAGAATTATCTATGCTATCGCTTAGAGACAAGCAAGAAGTCAGTAGTTTAAAAAAAAATTTTGAAGTATTCTTGACTCAGTACAGGGTCCCAACTCTCCACAGAATTAAGAAGTAACTTTTTATTTGATACTTCTTACAACATCAAAATTTCAATTTTAGGACCCATTAGCACAGGGACTAGAAAGAAAATAAGAAAAGGTTTGCATAAAGTTCAGTTTTTAAAAGCTGGTAGTAAAATGCATGATGCAGTAGCTGGAAATATACAGAGACCTAAGTTTTTGCCAAGACCTGTGAATAATGATTCCTGAGATGTTTTCTCTAAGAAGTGATGAGGGTTAAGTGCTCTTGCTGATTATCGAATGTAGTTTACAATCAACTGAAAAAAGAAGGCAACAAACTACAGAAAAGCACAATGCACATGAATTTTGAAGAGCATAATACAATCTACAGCTATAAATACAGTAAAGAAGAACAAAAAAACAGAGAAGTATTACAACACACCATCATTTCATCATGGCATTTTAGAGTTAGAAAATTACTCAAGAACTCAACATTTCTATTACTACTTATATTGAAATGCCATCTCAGTGTAATGAAAAACTGGAAACAAGAAGGTCTGACAACTTCAAAAAATTTAGGTCCCTAAATAAAAAGATAAGAAGAATCTTGAGGATTTTTTGTAACAGACAATTTGCATTTTTTTGTACCCTAAGTGGTGTGTTCTATGAGAAAGCACATAAAAAATGCCTTTTGTTTTGTTTTTCTCACTTGGTAATCTTTCCTTTATTATGTTCCCTAAATCCTAGACAGCAAGCGTGGTAACTCTCCCCTGTCATTTGGATACTGCCTCACAGAAGGTCACATTCCCTAACGTTTATGAATATGGGAGATTTTTATCAATGCATGGAGGCAATCTAGCAGTCCCTTTTCCCTGAGAACCAAGCACGCTGTTGTCTTGCCATTTGTGTCCCAAGGTGAATGTCCTGCTCCTGCACCTAAGCAACCCCCTCGCCCCTTGGCCGGTGGGATGGCCAGCATGTCCCCGAGGCAGCATCATGACTCTCCAGCTCCGGGGCCATTGCTAACACGGGAAAGCCAAATTCATCACGGGGTAAGCAGTGCCAGGGCTTGTCAGGCCTGGCCTGACGGATAGCTTCTTGAGCACAAGCGATATGAATTTACAGCTTGTACTGACCGTGCTCTCAGTGGCAAAGCACAAGGCAGCAGAGAGCTGCTTGTTCAGCTGTGGCAGCCTGCGCTCAAGTGCCGAGTTCAGACACTGTCTGTTTCTCCAAACTGGAGCCAGGACACAGCACAGCATCGTGATGTTGTCTTGTGCAGAACTTACGGTGCTTTACGAGAAGATATAACTTTGAAAATGGAGTATGAAAATTTTGGACAACAGCTTGCTTTTAAGAAGGTTCATCTAAAGAGCAAAGTATAGTGATTTCTTTTTAAAAAAATAATCTTATCAGGATAAAAATATATGTCTACACAACTGTCAAAGCTTTGATTGAAATTAAGGAGAAGGGACAGAGAAATTAATTCTAAAAGATGCAGATCTACTGACAGAAAACAATTAAAACATGGAAATGTACAAAAACATCCTCTCCATTTAGATTATTACAACAGAGGAAATAATTTCATAATTTTAAATGAAAACTGAGAATATGCATGATCAGATTTGATTATTTTCCCAGTCCCTTATGTACTCCTAAGCACATAAGCAATTTGAGAACATCAAAACTTCCAAATACTTTCTAGAACAGCACTAAGTTTACCCTCATGTTTTGTAACCACAGACTCAAATTTAAAATTAAACTCTGAAATACTTGTACTGTCATAACTGAGAAAAACACTATTTAAGAGAAAAACAATTCTGGTCATCCTCTGTATACCAACAAGTTTTCGCAGTCTTGATGAGGAGATTTGTACAGTGCATGAAGGTCTGATGGTGCTGCTGAAATAAGTAGGAATGGGGACTAAGGTGTGGGAAATCAGGACTGGGTTCACTGCCTGTGGTTCTCGACGAGAACGCGGGTCAGAGCCAGCTTAACTCAAGGCTTTCCTCCTGAAGACAGTCATTCTCTCGTGCATTCACCATAACACCTGGCACCATGAAAAGTTATTATTTTAACTGGGACTCTGCTCATTTTTATGCTACAAAACCAGTGGTTTTTATTCAATACAATCCCTCTTACCAAGAACTGGGTTGGTTCTCCGAATTTGGACATGTCAGGTCACCAGCCAGCACTGGCTGGAAGGTTCGGACTTGGACCTTGGTCTGCATTCCATGTTATGCAGGGAAGCACGGTAAAACTGTCAGTAACTGCAGCGTGTTTCTGTTCTACCTGTCCAGATTGACACCTGAGGTATCTGGATGATGGTGTAACGCCGCTCTAGGAGTGGCGTGAAAACAAACCAAGAAAACTGCTCAGGCTGAAATTTTGGCCCTCACTGAAGTTAACCACAAAAATACCACTAATTCAAAGGAGTAAAGCTTTCAACCCCAGGCCAGCTATGGTAGTGTATCAATAAGATCTCATGATAAAGTCCAGAGAATAAACAGTTTATGCTGATAAAAAATGAATTTATAAGTGATTTAGCCTGCTGCAACTCAAAGGGATGTGACCTTTTGCATTTATCTCAAGAGTACACTGAATCTCAAGAATGCTTTTTGAGGATAAAATTTACATGAAAGGAATGAAACTGTGCTATCGATTTGTAGATCTCCGTGTGCAGATCAGGCAATTAATTGTATGTACAAATGATAAAGCAAGTGAAAGAAAGAGATAACTGTCCTAATTTACCTTTCATTGTACTAGATGTATTCAGTACCATTTTAACTGAGATACTCTGCCTTCGATTGTTGGCCAGCATTCTATGACATAAGACTATAACACCACAGATCAAGAACAGAAGCACAGAGTAATTCATAGACTGAGCCAATGGACCATAATGAAAATATAATGTAGTAAACAAATTCTGAAATACTGCTTTAAGGCTATCATTACAATTGCTTAAAACTTCGTTCTGAATTCAAATGATCACTAATTAAGCCCAGAAGCCTGACATAAAAAGTGACCAGAACTTTCTTTGTGTCTCTCTCCAGTGAAAAGGGCTTGCTTTGATGCATTTACAGAACAAATGGATGCACCATACACTTTCCAGCTAAGAATACCAAAAAGCTTAAAGAAGCAGTTTCTAAATATACAGGACTGATCATACCCTCCTATAGTTAAAAATAAAAAGTCTAGTATGATATATGTACTATATATAATCTATGACTGGATATATTACAAACACATATTAAGCTCGTATTTACAAAGAGTATGTAAAAGTAGCTAAGTCATAAGCTACATATTTTCTTTCTTCCAGTAGAAAAAAAAAAGTAGGAAAAAATGGATGAAAAACTACTAGGAAGTGAAAGTGAAACCAAGATATTTAGGCCATACATTTCATTTCTTTCTTGAATAAGTGAAAAGTTCTGAGTTAAAAAGAAAATGTCCTACATTAAAACCGCTGCTTTTTGCCTACTCATGATACCTGGTTTTGCAGTGAATAGCACATTGTCATCATTATTTCAATACAGAGAAAAATAAATCAAATTATATCTTCCAGGAAAATCAATGTGCTTAGTTTCATAAACAAAAATAGGACACTGACCTGCAGTTACTCTGTGAACCCAGTTATGCAGTACTTCATTTAGGCAAGACTTCTTACTGAGCCTGGCGCCCATGCAAGGACTACAGAATGGAAAGCAGGATTTGAAAGCAGGATTCCCTTCCCATATGACCCAGAGAACAAGGAGGGATGGGTGAAAAAAAGCACCCTAACATAAAGCCAATTTCTCTTTGTGTATGAGTTTAACTGGTTGGTTTTGCGCCCTGTATTTTTAGTAATATTTGCATATTCAGTTCTCTTATTTTATCAGTATTCTCTGCTTAAGTTCAAATAAATTTTGTGTTGTAGAAACTCAGTTTTAGCACCCCTTCCATGCCAGCTTTCAGTATATAAAAATGTATTACTATTTATTATTATTACTATTACTTAGTTGTAAGAAGGAAACAGAGCGAGTAGCCGGCAAAGCTGCACGCTTATCCCCCCCACTGCTCCCCTTTGATGTAGGTGAGAACAGCAGCCGTAGGTCTGGTTCTCTGCAGCCCTTTGGAGGTCGAGGAAAGGATTGCCACATTACAATGTACACCCTTCTCGCGCCCCAGGCTGCTCACAAAGCCACAAAGCTGGGAACTGAGTGGGAACAGAAAAGCGAATAGGTGAAGCCAGAAACAATCCTTCATGGCTGTTTCCCAAGATCTGGACAGGGTCCCTGCTCAGAAATGCCTGCTTCCACCTTGGTAGTGCAGATCTTTTTTTGCAAGCGTCTGAGCGAGTTAAGGAGCTGTGGCCTGCAGACAACTGCTGAGCTTCACATCCCTTAGTGCCACAGTGCAGCAGCAACCCAGCACGGCCCTGGCACGCTGCGCAGCCCCTTGGGGCAGGAGGCGAAGAATATCGCCAAATCCAGCTAAAGCAACAGTGTGTTTGGGGAGGTGGAATGCAATTACAGGGCGTTTGGCCAGAGCACGTGTCTACAAGTCTATGCTTTTGCAAAAATGTTATGGGATCTTTGATGGCAAGAAGCGGTCAGGATCTTGGTTTTTCATCTTATTTGAAAGACAACAGAAGCAAGAGTAATGTGACTGCTGGTTGCCACCCCAAGCAGGACTCACCAGCAGCTCTGGAGACAGCGTGCTGCTTCCTGCAGAGCCATACCCAACTTGCCCAGAGCAGCTGTGGGTGCCCCATCCCTGGCAGTGCTCAAGGCCAGGCTGGATGGGGCTGGGAGCAGCCTGGGCTGGGGGGAGGGGGCCCTGCCCAGGGCAGGGGGGTGGGACTGGGTGGTCTTCAAGGTCCCTTCTAACCCAAACCATTCTGTGCTTCTCTGACTCCACACTGGAATGCCCACGGCAGGTGTCATGCTGACAGCGAGCATATGATGGCCCCTTGTTCTGGGGGAGAGCGAGGGGTCTGAATGTAGGACCCGAGTCCATCACATCCCGTAACACAGATTACGACAGGCAGGGCTCAGCTGCCTCGACTTCAACTCTGCAAGCCAAAATTGTACTTAATGGAATATTTAATCTCTAATATTGGTGCCGTGTACAAAACAAAAGAAAGACATGAACTAGATTTGGCTTTGGTTTTGCAAGGAAACAAAACCAAGCAATAAGACTGAGAAAGAAGGAGCTGGCAGCAGACAAGTTGCCATCAGAAACTGGTGACTGCCCTCCTTGATGGCAGCTCTACGATCTCAGGGACTGCTCCTGTAGTTTCCTAGCCAAGTCGACAAGCATGTGGGCAGAGGAGGGGAGATGATGCTTAGCTCATATTACAGAGTATTTCTTTCATTTCACTCATTACATTAATTAGACAAAGTCAAAATCTGTGTTTCACCCACAGGGATTTCTGGGATGGAACTTTTTCACCTGGTCTTGTATTTTTTTACCAGGGGTTCATCTCTAGTGTAGTACTTTAATATTTTTGTCCTCGACAGTAATAGACTTATACAGTAGATACAGTAGCTTAAAATGTTAATGTTATTGAAATACATAACTTGGGATGTTAATGCTCTATGTCAAAGTATTCAGATGCTGTTCCTGTTCATATGGTCCTTCCCATCCATCCCCCCAAAGCTTGCTGCTGGCTTTACAGCGACGTCAGTGGTTCTCGGTCACAGGCCCTCCTATTTACTCCTGGTTTAACTTCTAATTATTTTGTCAAACATCCTCCGTCTTCCCCCAAGGCTTCTTTATCTCTTTAGACGGTCTTACATGATGGCACTTTCAAGCTCCATTCCGGCCATCCATCAAGGAGAAGTGGTGTTACCTGGGCCTGACAGGGATTCCTAGGAACTGACAGCAGCAGTCTACCACTCTCTCTGTGGATCAGTGCTATGAAGGGACACAGAAAATCTTTTTCCCAGATACCTGTTTTCACCTGGGAAGCACAACACCAACTCACTGCCACATCCTATGGGGCAGCGTCCTGCAGCCACCTCAGTCTTCCTACAGTTTTCACCACTCTCCCCCAGTACTCTGGATCATCCTTGCCCAGTCCTCCCTCCTCTGCAGCCCTGCTCCATTGCCCTAGTCTCGCATCAGGTAACTTGCTAGAGCTTTCCTCTTCTGGCTGCTTCTGCAAGTTCTTGGTGTCCTTGCCTGGAGACCCAGTGCTGGCCTGAGGCTTCACCGTTCTGAGTCCTAGCTGTGCCCTTCCCTGCATGGCTACCAGGTGGCTCCCGTAGAGTTTCGGTTCTGGCTTTTGTTCTACCTATATTTCATTCCTGGAGGTTTCCCAGCGCTACTTGCTCCAATGGGATGTAAAGGAGAGGAAAGGCCACAACCTCATAGGGCATGGCCCTTGGTAGCTGCGAGGAAAATTCTGGGTTGTATCCAGTCTAGCTGTAATTTGCAGGAAACCTAACCACTAAAACTAATAACAGAAACCTCTACTGAGATTTGGACACACTTGTGTAAATAAAATTTTCAAGGGTTTAGACCCTGGCCAGATGTTCACATCATTTCACAGACAGATCAAAAGCACAGCTTTGATACAAAGACTACTCACACCAAACTTTGCTTGAAAGCAGAATGACACCAAACTGTATTGCCAGAAAGGTTTGAAGAATCTGCAAACCATTCATGCAACATTTTTTTGCCAAACCTTGTTCTGGCTGAAAGCAATAATGTTGGTGAAATCAAGTAGAAGAGTATTTCTGGTAAAAAATCTGTATCTATTTCCCCTCACCTCCTTTTACTCTGACCAGGTACACAACTAATGGAATACACTCAGAGAGGTACACACTGCTGGTCTTCTGTTATCATACTCAATCAATAAGAACAATTTAGAGCAGCGGTAACCTCTCCATGCATACTTCCATTGTCCCAAGGGACCAATATAATCAGTATCGCAGCTGGCTGGTGAGAATTAATGAGATTATGATAACAAAAAGGCAAGCTTTCCAAATTTTTTCTTAGTGTGTGCCAAAACATCATACTTTTCTACCTGACCATAAAGGACAAAATAGCAATATTTAAGAATATTGTATCTATTTTAAAGAAAGTATATAAAAAGTATGTTTTTATCTATGATTTCTTGAACTTTAACTTTCTTTGTGAATACAGTATTTCCCTTAAAAGCAGCTGTGAGATCTGACTTCTTCATTCTTGGAAAGGGGCCATACATGTTTAATACTGTACCAAATTTTTCTTGATTTCTCCTGAACAGGACTGCCATTTCCAAAAACCTTGCTTTTGTATGATAGCAATACTTGTCTATTCATGGCTAAAATAAGCTTAAGGGATATAGCTGATGATCATGCATGTGTATTAAAAAAGCCAAATTAATAGTCTTAGGAGTTATATAACATGTTTACTGAAACTGAAAAAGCAGAATCCAAGTTCCTGCCCTCTCTCCTGATACTCCTCTCGGATCCCCCCTTGAGCAATGGCATCAGGCTCTGCACCCCCACTCCCAGTCTATCCGTAGGACTGCCATCGCTAGCCCGTTCTCAACAGCTTGAGGCAAAGACTGTCTTTATGGTTACAGTATATTTTAACAGGTCATCTAGGTCCAGCTGCTTAGAAGTAGCTACACATCTCTCAGCACACATCATGTCAGGTCTATTTTAAGAGCAGCTATAAAAGACAGGATCAGCTGAATGCGAGCGAGGAGCTATAGAGCACTATTGGCATGCAGACTCCACTGTCACTGTTTATTTACTGATGGAGGGGATGTGGGAAGACTAAGCATTATGAAAGGAACAAAGATCATTATAATTTCTCCAATGTGTATGGGAACACTCACATTTTACCTACAGTGCTAGTAACAATTATGCTTTAGCTAGCTAGTTAAATAAATGAATTATATATGAATCTTACCTGGGAGGAAATGAGATGTCCAGTTCATACAATCTGTCTTTAAAGACTGACAGTTCTCTGTCAAATTCTAACAGCTATAAAAGATAGAAATAAATGTATTCACTCTTTAATGTTGAAGCGATCAAAAAAGGCTGTATCATATAAAAGGAAATAAACAGTCACTTTGATTACACACCTTGAAGTATACCCCTCATATAATAGGTCTTAAAACATAGTGTAAAACACTCAATACTATTTTGATACATAAACAGTTCATTGAGAAAAGTGTTCAAAATGTTCCTTTTCATGTCAGTGAAACACGTCACACTGGCTCTTTACAGCAGTGACCTGTATGTACACTTACTCTTTCAAATGGCTGAATTTTTTCAAATTTTATTAGCAATCTTTTCAACGATAAACAGACCAGCATTAAAAAAGTACAGCAAACTGATATGCTAATCAGACCACAAAAATGCCAGCAAAAGGTATCATATTACTTTATATTATCTTTAGCTCAGATAAGAAGGTACAATAAACACAAGGATGTGCACATCACTCTTCCTAAGCAAAGACAAGCAGTGGTTTTGTACACTTATTTTGGGTGGTGCATGTCAGATAGCAAAAGAGGTGTACGTGACAATAGGTAAAATGTGTTCCCAGGCAGCGGCCAAGATATAATACTGGAAGCAGACATTTAACAGAGATGTTCATAGGTCTAGATTTAATGTCCTATATAAATATTAGTCCTTGCCAAATCTGTTTTCCCCTGGACCTCTAGAGAGAAAATAAATATCTGCAGTCTTTTGTTCATAAACACAAACCCACTCATAACAAGTCAATGATAATCATCCACATTACACCAATAATTGTTCTTATAGACGTAACAGACCTTATTTCAGAACCAAGGTGGGTGTTAAGCCTGACATCTGAGTGAATTAGCGAGTTAAAAGACAAAAAGCTCATAATCTGTACTGTTACTTGCCGTCACTCAAAGTGCCACTTTCTATTTTGACAAGCGTGTCATCCAAACAGTGTCCCGGATGATGGTGGTGTGTTTGCCCACTGTTCATTAATCATGTCCCATCTCACAGCTGTGCTGATACCATTGTATGAATGGCAGAGGTTCCCAAAGAAATTAGATTGTGTCCCTCTTTCCCCTCTGCCACCTCATAAATCATTCCTGAAATGTGCAATTAGCAGCTACTTGTACACATTAATTATCTGTGTGAAAAGCAGCTACCTGAACCACCTGAACTGCTGATTAGCTGCCTCTCTAAGGCCCACCTGGCTTTCCTCAGTTTCTAGTTGCTGTGCCGCTGTACATACGGACTTTTACTTGAGGACAACGGGCAGCCAGCCCTATTTCAGTGCTTCTGACATCAAACTCTGTGATGGTGTGCTGGACAAGACTTTGCAATACAAACAACTGCAGATAATTTGTACATGTTTTAATGTCTGACCAAAAGCCAAGATGTCTGGATAAAGACATATAAACGTCTGTGTGAAACTTACAGCATGTATCTAAGAATAGGCTCATTGCTAAAAATGTTGGGATGGTTCAGCCACTATCCTTACTGAAGCAATCCTAACACACTTCAGTAAAAAATGGTTTGTTGTGCATGTTTCCAGACTGCGATCCTATATTTAAGCATGTATAGATAGATGTGTAGCCACAATACATGCATACAAACTGGCTATGAAAACAAATGTTACCGTCCCTCTCCTGATCCATTTGCTCAATGTGAATCTAGCATAGAAGAAAAATCTACCATCCTCAGCCCACACTTTTCTTTGAAATGTATGTCTATTAATACAGTGCAAATACATTTTTCCTACCGTTGCCAAGTAAACAGATCAGAGCAGGAAAGTGGAAGCACTGGGATAAAGAGGGCTATTTCTGAAGTGTGAAAACTGCAAGGACTGAATAAAAGAACAATGCTCCATAGAACACAATGGTATAAATTACTCATGGGCATTCCAAGGACTGGCGATGTTACACAGATGCATTGTTCTCTCACACTAATTCACACTTCCAAAATTTTATACATTCAGATTGCTCTTGTTATGAGGATATTTGCAAACTAAATGAAGGCCAGGGTTTAGAGGACTAAACATTCAGACATGCGTTATTATCCAAAGAAGTTTCTGATGTGTTTATTTGCTGCAGTTGCTTGTTTAGTTGTGCCTGTGCTATGCAGATGAGCTGCTGACACTGGTGACAGAGAAGACGGATAATAGGAACAAGACTGTATTGTGTGCTGTGCTCTCTATCAGTTCCCCAAGGTTCCCCAGGTAGAGGGACATCTTTAACCTGAAATGACAAAGCCAAAAACTCACGATGACCCAGCTGGATGTCAAAGCCCAATCAGGTCCTCAGAAGAAATATTTAGGAAATGCTTGTTGTAGACAATTTATCCTCACGTGTAAAATAGTTAAATATTTTCACTGGATTATTTGCACAAACTTTTATTTCATGCTATGTTTTAAATAATGAATTTTAACAAATTATTTATTTTTTCCTAGATATTAATGGACTATGTTACAGTACCTTCTGTTCAAATGTGTCCACAAACCTCGCAAACAGACATCTGCTCATTCTTACAAAGGGCAATGATAAGTTACTTGTCTGTTTGGGACTGCGTAGTGTGAACCCAACCAGCAGCTTTTCCTTATTTACCTGGTGGCACTGCAGACAGTGGGGGAGATGCGGGGAAGAAATGATGAAAACTTGGAAATGTGCATTCTGAGAAAACTCATTAATTTTTCAGTAGAAGAGAGCATGTTCTAACTGTTCTTTCAGTACTAAAAAAACTTGGCTTCTCATTTAAGCCTGTAATCTCAAAATGAAGGATTATTGACGAAAAACCAAGATCTTGTCACAAACAGTGACAATGGTACTGTCCCTCAATGCAACTTAGTAAGAGAAGGAAAGGCACCTGGCACCTGCATCATTCAATTGTATTTGCTTTAGGACAGGTACATGGGTGTCTAGAGCTCCTTGGCACTATAGAAAATGAATGGAAAATAATGTAGGTCAGATGACACTGAGAAGCAGTCAGCATCTCACAGGCTAATGCCTGTATTTTTAAAGCATATTAACATTGTACTTAAAAAAAACCCACCTGGAACACACTATTCATGGCAATTTTCAGCACAAATTGCTCACTTATTTCCATACTGTACACTAAACTGTGTTGTGGATAATGTCATTGCTCCAACAGTAAACATGAGCATATCTGTCACTGTAAATGCCTTAAAAATGACAAAGAAATGAAGTTCAAGCCTAGAAATCAATATATTGTTCTATTTAATTTACCCATTATAAGATCATCCTTAAGAATGAAATCTTTAAGGTGTTACATGATGTGCTGGCCTAATTTGAGCAATTACACAGAGATTTTAAAATGCTGTGGCTGGAAGTTAATTCCAGAACTCTATGTCACAGGCAGTTCAGAAGACTGTTTTTTTTCCCCCCAACTCAATTTGACCAATGTATTTATACCTAAATGGTATCAAGAATGATTCAGAGCCTATGTTTTATCTGCTGTAACCACTGAGTTGCTGATACTATGTCAAGATACTTGCTCTACAATGTCCAGTGACCAGCCTAACATGAATGTTTGATTAACATCTTCCAAATGAAAATACCATCCGTATGTATGAGTAATATATCTATAGTTAGCTAATACCCCATGAGACACAGAGATAATATGCCTCAGGGAATACAGCCTTGCAGCGTGTGTGAGAAGGCACACAGCGTGCATCCACTGGCCTGTGACTGTAAGAAAATACTCATAGGGCAGAATGTGATTTTAAAAAACAGGTTAAACATTGATAGGATTTTGCAGTCTGAAGTTATGTATTTCTCTTTAGCAAACTTCATGAGCCAAATGCTTCAGTTAGTTTCTATACTCCAGCTCCTATTGACCTGAATGGGAATGGGCTGGACAGCAATGAAGTGCTCTGCACAGATTTAAAGAATGACTGCATTTGCAGCAAAGGATACATAAATATATTCTCCCTATTTAATTTGAGTAGAATCAAAAGAGTTTAAGGCTGTTGCCTGTGTCAGTTGCAGTGCCCATCACCTCCTAAAGGAATTACTACAACTGTTGTTTTTCCACGCAACTGTGTTGTCTATAAAAGCTGTTGAAAACTTTTTTTTTTTTCCCCCCCCCTCCTTTTTCCTTGTCTGTACTATGACATACAAGTGCATTTACAGACAAGGGCGAAGGAGAATGCCACACACAATACCAGGGCACGTGGTCCTTCAAGGCACTGTCTGTGGAACCCCTACGACACTCAGTAAGAAAAAACTGAGTAGGAGCGGCTGGATGGTCTCGGTACTGTGCGGGGACACCAGTGAGCTCCCTTGCCCCAGGGCTGCAGTTCACTGTCCCCACAGCTCGTGTAGCTGTATGTGGTTAAGCAGCATGTGCATCAGCCAAAGATAACAACTATTTGGAATACTGTATTTTGGTATTATGTAGCCTGACAGTAATGGAAGGATTAGCCAGTTGTAGAAAAAGTAATTTTGCTTCCTTCAGTTTAAAGCAGTGAGGCACTTTTAAAAGGTCAATGTCCATTGCTATGCTGCAATGGGCCACCTTGGCTAAAATCACACACGTATGAACCCTTTAAAACAGGGCAACTTAATTCAGTCATTGGAGTAGAACAACAGCAATTACTCATCAAGACCTACAGACCAAAGTCAGAGCATTGGTAGATCAGAAGGTGATATTAGCAGCATTTATCAAATCCATCTGCAGGGCCCACCAGAGAATTCACAGCTGTGAAAGGGAAATGAAGTTTCAGACCAAAAAGAAGAGATGAGCATACAGAAATGACCTTAGAGAATTAAAATATGTGGACACTGGTCACTGTAACCTCTTTTGCTAGTCTTTAATAGTACACAATTTTTTTCAAGAGACTTTGGAAATACAGTAATTTTATCCAGGTTTCCAGTCAAAGAAAAATATTTAGAAACTGATTCAGCAGCCTACTGACTTCAAATAAAGGTCTGTGGAAATGCTGATCCCCCCCCACTTATCCATGAAAATGTCATACACAACTCTGCGCTGGCCTTATTTTAAAGCTACTGTTTTCTCTAGATAAGACTTTGTAAAACAACCCACTAATAGGTATTTTGAATCTTCATTTTCCTTCTCTCATAAAGCCATTCTTTAAAATCACATTTCATAGAAAAAAGCCAAAATTGTTGAAATAAATGTGCCACTGACACTGCTTTTGTATATTATTATATTTCTGAGAATTTGTCTATACATCCTGAACGGCAGCACTGTCATAAACTCCTGCACAACTGTGGATGTATGGCACCAAATATACCTTTCTTGGCACTAGAAGAGTTAGGCACAGGCAGTATAAGACTGTCAGCACTGAAGGCTCCCCATGACTGTACTAATTCAGAAAAACTTTGATTTCAGTGGAAGTCCCCCAGGAAAATGCTGTTTTGTTCTTGTTTTGACAATATGCCTCTCTCAGGAGACATTCTGGTGGCTTAAAGGACACGAACATTTTCTAATATGTATTCCAACTTTTCAGAAAACTGTTGTGGAAAATCCATTTAAAAAATATTTCTGTTATGGAAATATTTACATTACTTAACATGTCTAGAAAGAACCATACTTTCCCTTGATGTCTATTGATCACTAGAGTAATTACTGGAGACTGCTATTGGCTCTGTCTCATTAGAGCTCCCTTTTCTGTCTCCCTGCCCAATTTCTCACATTCCCACATTTCTCATCCTCCTCCCACCCCACAAGCCTGGTTTGCACTGCAGGGCCCAAGCAGGCAGGGGTGGAGATGGCTGCAGCTGCACAGCCTGAGCACTGAGGACCACAAGGCACAGGTCCTTTCCTAGTGGAGAAACAGGACTGTGACACTAGATGCAGTGAAGCGGTACTGACTTGCCAAAGTGGTGACGTGTTCAGCTGATGGGTAGGGTGGTGAGTTCCCAGTACACTGCAGAGGAATGTGCTTGAGACTCGGCTTTCAGCTAGCACCAGGGTCTAACACAAACACTTCTCAGAGCTTACATGCTGCAGTGTTTCTCAGTCTGAAAGATGCTTAGTGCCTTTATGATGTCTGTTGGTCCTGCAATCCACACACCTGAACACTGATTTGGATAAAACAGTGCTTTCCAATTATGTACCCATTACATTTTTCCAGTGGAAGTTGTAGCCCTTTTAGACATTTCACATGCTTGGATTTTACATATAATCTTGGTTTTCCTAATTGCCCGACATGGAACCTTTTAATCCAAGTCTGTGGACTTCACACTGAACCTACTAAGATGGGTAAACTGGAAGTCAAACATGCTGCTGGCATCTCCCCCAGGCTCCATCACCTCTCTGATCTGCAACATGCAGTAGAGAATCCAGATCTTACCCTGGGTCATTCTTGCTACTTGAAAAAATCCCACAATCAGAATCCTGTTGTACTACTCAGGTAATTAATTCTCAATAAGCAGACTAAACTTAAGTATATACAAAGAATAAGCTGGTTAAGAAGGTAAAAGTATATGCTCTCACTCATGCAGCAGCAGTTACCCCCATCACCATTCCACTGACAACAAAAGTGTCTTTCACACCCCAAGAGCTCCTTGCTGAAATGCTGCTCTGCAGAAGCAAATGCATCCCATCCCTCCCGTTTCACAGTGCCTGAGGAAGAGCTCGAAGCATCTGAAATGCAGCACGACTGCTCACAGCTTTCAGACACAAACTACAGCTCCCATCATCCTGCGCTCCAGCCTGATTTCTCCAAGGAACGTTCTTTGCTCTTTAGTACATCAATACAATGTGAAAGCAATGAGGACCTCTTGGCGAGTGCCAGTTCTCAGTGACTTCACCAGCTGGTCAAAATCTGTATGCATGCTTCCCATTTTCTAATGGGAAAAAGTAGATTTTGTCACTCACTCTCCTGGGATTCCTGTGCTTCTCTCAATTTAAAAAAATCTGACTGCAAAACTGCATTCATGCAAATTGTCTTTTCCAGCTCTTTACACGAATAGGTACTTCAACATCACTGTAATTAACTCATAAACTGTGAGCAATAGTTTGTAATATAGCTTATTCAAAATGGCAACAATGACTGAGTGGATGCTAACTTTAAAACCAAGATTCTTGTATTGGGAAGAATATCCTGCTTGCAAATGTGACAGATTCAATGGATTTTTTTATTAGACTTTACATGTATGTTACTGCAAAACATAACATGAATTTGTATCATTAGGGAGTTAAAACCGACATGCATTGTCCTGTCAAATTGTCAGTCTATGAGCTGCAATTTGACAAAAGTATAAAAATATATGCAATACAGTTCTAGTATTACTTGCAGAGTGATAAAAAAATGGAACTTTCATGAAGAAGGACTATGATCCATATTTCTCACTTGGGCAAAGCTCCCACTGTGGGTTGAACCGTCCCTGAAGCAAGGTCTGGCTGGCATGGGGGTTTTGGGGAACGGGCAGGACCCAAGAGGCACCTGAATGCCAGGTGCCCTGCTATGGGGGGTGTGTGTTGGGGAGTTCCAGTTATCCACTTTGTCTCCCCCACATACCATCAGGCACCTTGAAAGGTCATCTGAAACTTCCAGACACCTAAAATTTCAGGTGCTTGTTTCCCAGAGGGGATTCACATTCAGACCCCTGCTTCTCTGGAGCTGCAGGTGGGGTGCCTGGGAGGGGAAGGCAAGGCACGCATGTCTCCTGCTGAGCCTGGGCATAGGCACACAGATGCCCACAAGCAGCAGGACAGTGAGAGATGCTGGAGGCCACTCTTGGGATCAAAGGAGATGTGGATTCCAGGCTTTGCTTCCTATACTGTTTTTCTTTCAACACCTATGTAAGGTAAAATACACACGGTCCTAAGACCAGGTACCGGAACCCATGTCTCTGCATCCTTGCAACTGAGTGTCCCACTCATCTCTATCTGTACTTTTTGCATGAAAGTGTCCTTAAGTATTACATTTCGTGTTAAACTTACTATTTGCTTCTATATGTGTGTGTGCATACACCTATGTGCATGCAGGCATCCACCTGTGAGGTTACGAGGGGTACCTGGAGAGTGCAAAAGAATTAGGCCACTGCAGAGAGTTGGTGAAAAAACCCAACATTAAGCACCTTTCTATCTTTATTTGGATTGCTGTAGACTTCAGGCAAGATGTGGAAGCCTAGGTAGGGTGATTTTGCATGTGCATAAATGCTAACTGTAAGGGATGATAGTGAGATCCATAAACTCTTGAGGACTGGAATGCAGGTGCAAACATTGCCTCTCTGGATATCCCCTTGCATGTTGTAAAGGTTTACAAGGGTGCCCCCAGGCCAAAGCATGTTAGCAGATCATACCAACTACAGGCTGGTTAGAGAGTGCAAACATAGAGGTTGGGTCTCCTGTTTAGACTATTCTTAATAAACGACCAATGCTTACAAAAAGAAATATAGCACAGTACACCTGAATTAGCCTTAGGCCATACAATAGCTGTGTAGAACAGGACAGGGGGACAAAAGGTCATGAAATATTTGTAACTTTGTGATATGGGCAAATTCTACATCAGAATACTTCATTTATTTGGAACATGAAGTTGGCAGTAAATAGCTAACCCAGCACAACACAAAAAAAACCATTTGCATTTATGTTTGCTAGTGAGAAAAGATTATTGATAATATTTCCTACCTCTGTCATTACTCATTTTGCAGTTTATCCAACAGTGTATCAACTAACCACTAACTTAAGCAAGTGCAATTCCAAGCAAGGGAATACTGGTTTTGAGTAAAGGACTTAAGGCTGAAGCCATTTTCCTCCTCCTACTTTATGAAAATCAGGTATCTCAGATGACCAACTTAAATAAAAGAGGCAGTTTCAGGATGCATATGATTTTCTTATGACCAGTTCTAGGTAACAATGGTCCTAAGCAATCAATTTCCTTCCTCTATTCTAATTTGCCCTTATACATCATATTCAAGATTTTATCTGGACAGGGGCTGGTTGGCTCAGTGGATAAACCTCTGCCTTTTCACCTCTGGGATCATGGTTCAAGTCAAACCCTGATGAAATGCACTTGATCGTCCTAATCTAGTTCTTAGTGGACAGTATTCCCATTATCTTTAAAAGGGTCAGAGCCAAGGCCATTGGGAAGAGTGCATTGTGCTATATCTTGTCTGTTGATTAATACATTTTCAGTGATGCCAGATCCTTAACCTTCATGAGCACACACATTCTCACAAAAAGCTTAATAAAGGTCCCTCATGGACTAAACCTTCCTTCTCAATTTGTGTATCATGTCAGGATTTCCTGGGAATATAAAAAAAACCAAACCAAAACCCACTCATAATTTCAAAGTATGTTTGCCTGAACTGTTTGTAATAACACCTCTAAGTTAATTAGCATGATAACAGATCACTTTAAATCATTACTTGGCATAGGGAGAACAAGACCTTTATAACTCAATCCATTTCTACGGCACACTATAATTTTCTGAGGTACTGATGTAACCAACTGATACGATGTATCAGCTGAAGCTAAACAGACACACAGAATAAAGGGAATCTACCATCTAAGGCTGATCTCACTCTTCAAAATATAGAAATTGCATAAGAATGTGCTCTCCATAGAAGTTTACTGTTTGTTCTCTGCACCAAGAGGACTGCCGAAAGCAATGTGAAGCTTTTGCTTTGTTTTTTCCATTATAATAACAAAGTAAGAGATGGAATCACTTCCATTTCATGAATATCTAGGCTGGAGATCACTGGGCTCTTCCGCATAGCTATCTCAAATCTGTTTTGGAGTCAATGCTGGTAACAACAATGGTGTCCTCTAAACACCTGATTAGCAGGAGCTACTGTGTGCTGACACCCTTGGTCTGACCCCTGCTACCTCCGAGCAGCAGAGGAAGGGGCCGCAGCCGAGCTCGCGGCCAGCCAGGGTACGTATCTGCCCAAGGGCAGCAGGTGACAGCAGGCGCAGGGGTGACCAGCGCAAGCACAGCTGCAGAATTAGTTGCCTGTTCCATCAACACCAGTGCAGAAACAAGGGCTATGATTTTAGTAGGAATAAGAGCAGGTTCAACTCTTCAGACGATTAATCCACTGATTACTTTTATTACACAGCTGTGTCCAAAATCTTAAGGACAGTTCACTAGTTTCTATCTGGATTGACTCTTTAATATGGTTCATATGAAAGATAGGAATGTATGCACCACTTCTCATTCATGATTGTGGTTACAGATTATAAAATAATGGCTAATGGTTAAATCATTCCCCTGTAGCCATTACAAGTTTGTACAGTCTTACTATATATTTACTGAACTGACTACTGAAGAAATAGCATTTAGCTGGTGGTTCTTTTGTACAGATCAATAATGTTATAATTTTTAATTAAATTATTATCACCCACTTGCTTTTCTTTTGATTGTTTGGAAATTAACAGGGAACTCCCCAACACCAGGTACTTTGAAAAAAAATACACTTACAGCCTGATTTACCATAAATGATTAAGGAATTAAAAAGAAAAATAGTAAGTGTAGACTTATTCAAGTACGCCCTGCACACTGAAAAGCACCTCCTGAAAGCACCGACATGCTAATTTTTATCACTTGAGAGCCAGCAGATGCAAAGCTATGACCAAGCGTTGTGTGAGTAGTGTACTGGCAAGTTAGCATACGGTCAGGAAGAGTGGGCAGCACTGCTCCCCCTCAGGAAGCCTGTTCAGAAGGCCTGGGGGACTCCTCGTGCTCTCCAGGTGGGTGAGGATCAGGGGGACAGAGGAGGGGTGGTTGGGATATGGTTGCGGCTCCCAGCTGGGGACTGCCACCTCTTGAAGGATGCAAGCAAGCAGTTCAGATTAGAAAAGCCTCACCTGTCCTTTGCCCACCATTCATGGGCAAGTCTCTGGAGCAGGAGGACAGCGCAGTGCTGCACAGCACAGCCTGGCTACAGCCTACTGGCAAGGTCAGAGGTGTTCAGCTTTTTCTAATTCAAAAGCAACAACTTAAACGGGAATCTGCCTGCCACTAAGGTGAAACTCTGCGTGTTGTACCTTGTCCCACCTTTCTCACTGCTGCTTTGCAACACCCTTCCCCATAGCATCTAGACACAGGAGTTCTGTTGTAGTTACCAGAGTTACACCCTGGTCCACCTGATGTAATATGGCTTTGATGTACAGTTCAAACATATGGAAACACAGTTTTGTACTATTGCTACAGCTATTTTCAAATAGGTTTTATCTTTTTTTCTATCCCTACATAGCTGGATAAATCTGCATGTTCCTTTCTGAAATAAAATGACACAGAATGTTAATTTGCACTTTCAGGTAATAAATATAGGTAATTGCTAAGCTAACTTTGAAATAAGCTACAGGTAAGTCTGGATAAGCTACAGATTAGTTTGGAAAAATTAGACCTGCCAGATTACTGTATGTGCTTCAAACTGCATTTCTGTTGAACAGATAATTTGTATCTATATCAGATTTTTCATAAAAAATACTCATTTTTATAAATATATCTGAAGATTCTTTTTGTTGATTACAATGTAAAAAAGAGGGAATAACTGTGTATGGACAATGATAAAGTAGCCTGTTGATAATAAATATTTGTCAGGTCTTGTCACATTGGTACACATTCCTATGTTACTGAAGAGACACCACACTGATAAAAAAAAAGCCCTTAGAAAAATCAATGGATTTTGAGCTAAAGCAGCTGCTAAACACACAGAAAACATCTTTATCCAACAGCCATAGTGCTGTGAAAATTCCCAAGCCTTGCACTGGTACAGCTAAGGAAAATTTAATCTTCCCAAATACTCATCAGGGCACTCCATCCTGCAGACCTGACAGCCCCACTTATAATTAATTATACAATTTCGATGGGAATATCGACTAAACAAAGCTATAAATCATAGAAAAAGTCAATAGGCATGGACACATTCAATCATGTCCCGACCAATGATTACTACTCTTAAAATACAATAATTATTTTCAGGAGCCAGCTTGAATTAAATTTCTGTCAGGCTGGTACAAGACCGGTGGTTGATGAAGGATGCGATGGATTTTTTGGGTTGAATTCGGCACAGAGACATTTATCCTTTTAGATAGGTAGTTTGTTTTTAGTGATCATGGTGCTGCGTGTTTAACTAGACCATGAAGATTAGATTATCTCCAATGGCTCATTATATCGTTTATCTTTTCCTTCCATGTTTGATCTGGAAGATTTCCCGCTTCTTGATGCATGAATGAAATGACTGCTGATTTTGAAATGGAATGTGCTTAAGTGGGACTCTGCCTACGCCTTCACACACCATGTCCATGTATGTAAAGTCAACCAGCAGCCATCGAAATAGCACTAGGACGTGGTAATCAGCAGCAACAAGAACAGCTTTGCTCAAGTTCAGGAATGTACTGGGAAAAACTAAAAATGACAAAACGTTTCAGTTGTTTAAAAAAAGAAAAAAATTATAATAATAAAACACATAGAGGAAAATCTGGGACTGGAATAGGATTAGTATACAAACATGAATTGGGATTAGTGTTATTACTTTGAATTAAATGTCCGCAAAACTGCAAAACATCAGTGAAAGAAATGTTACGTACTTCCCAAGGATGCTTTCACCTTGTAAATTAAAAAACAAATAAATCAACCAACCCCAAACTAAGTTATCTCACAGTAACTGTGTTTTTAAGATACGTTGCCTACACAGATATTTCTCATGGTGAGCGTACATGCCACACATGAAAGACGTGCTGTGAGAAGGGACAGCAGCTCCAATGAACAGGGTGGACGTCAACACATGTTGAAAGGAGAAACAGATCTTCACTTTCCTCATGAGTCTGACCCATCAAACTCTTCTGACCTCAAGAAATGAGTGAGATCTCAGATGCTCACATGGAATTAACCTCCTAGGTATAAGTCAACTTAAAACCAGAGAGGGTAGTAAGGCTTCAGCTGTCCTCCTTGCCCTAGATCCTTGCAGACATCCCTCTAAAAGAGCCCACTTCTCTGTGAACAGCAAAATAATAAGCTGTAGGTAGAGGAGAAGAAGAGACAGAGGGGAGAGTCATGGATTCTGTGTACCTCCCATCCTTACACAAAAAGCAGCAAATGCTGTGCGAGCAGGCACACTGTGCAATTCGTACTGAGTATAACAAAACGGAGAGGTGCAGACTTGGGCACAGATGAAGGGGGTCTCAAGAAAGCAGAGACATGGGAGATAAATCCTTTGTCTTTATTTATTTTGGGTATGGGGAAGGAAGATAAAATTCAGTCACCCTGAGGAAAGGACTGAAGAAGGAAGGGGAATTTTGGCTAGCACATCAGCCTGCACAAATGACTTTGACACACAGAGTTTCCGCAGAGTACACAAAGTTTTCTGAAGGTTTTCTTTGTCTACTGTAGCCTGCCTTATTTATATAGCTCAGAATATTCAACATATGAATAGCATTGGTGTGTGCACACATAGGGAGACCAAAATCTGACACAAGCCAGCGTAGCTCTTCTGATGTCAGTGAAGTTGGGCCAGTTTCCACAAGCAGAGAGTCTGGCCCTTGACATCCACATCAAGGCTTCCACATGCAATATGCACATTCCTGATTTTTTCTGTGTGTAACTGCTTGGGGTTTGGTGTTTTTTTGGTTTTTTTTTTTTTTATGCTTAATATTTTTCCTTTAAATATATAAATCTTAAGAACCTTGGAGGAAATTGAAAATACTGCAAAGCACTGACACAGGTATCTTCCAAAATGCAGTGGCTACATCTTGAAATAAAATCACCTTAAAGAAGATATAAAGCCATTCTCCACACAAAAATTGTAGTCCTCATGACAAATCACAATGTTCGTGTTCCCTGTCTGCTTTCTCCTCTTAGGAAGCTCTATATGAATGCCCAAAAAGTGCCAGTCTACTGCAGGGTTTGAGGTGTCCATTCTATTTATTCATGCATTTCTATTATTCTTTGTACGCTCAGAAGACCCAGATATTTTCAGAACAGCTATGCATTAACAGCTTTTCCTAAATTACTATGATGCACAATAAAGAGCTAGTAAAGAAACAGGATGCTTGAAGAAATGCAGACCAGAGGACAGAGAAGAAGAGTGAATTGTCATGTATATTTAATTTAGTTTTTTCTCTGAAAAAGAAGGTAAACAGATGCCAAAGGAAGCTGCACAAAAAATAACTGGCTAAGTGAGAAAGAAATTTGGAGCAGTTATTGTGTTAGATGAATTATCTCTCCTCATTCTGTAGACAAGAAGGCTGACAAGGATAAAGGGCTGGTAGAGAAAAGCAATTTGTATGTGAGTTTCCAACTTATTCCTTCCAAAGTGTTTAGCAATGAACTTACCGCAGTGCCATTGTTATCTCTAAATACATCTTGATTAAAATAGTCAAATAGCTTCTTTTCTAATTGTAGCATAACCTAAAAAAAATAAAAAAAAAGAAGGAGAAAGGTCAGCAAAGCTCTTGGACTCAGCTACCTAATACACAGCTGTTGGAAGTGACCCTTTTAGAGATATGCAAACCCTTAGAATTACACAACGTTTATACATGTCTAAAGCTCCTTGTCAGCTTGCCCATTTGGTTGACTGGCAATCACTTAAAAAGATCCAATTAACTGAGCATTAGGTGTGACAATCTATATCCCTCCCCTCCCTTTAAATTATCAGTTTGGAACAACTATATTCATGCTTTGTAGAAAAGAAAGTGAACATTCAACGTTTCTATTTACACAGGGGGTACAGAGGGCATGAAGTTGTTTACCTTTCGGTCATTATCAGATTCACGAAATATTAGCTTGACTACTTCATTTGTGTCAGCTGCCCGGATAGTCTGCATTGTAGCCTTTGCACATAGCGTCTAATAAAAAACACAAAGGAAGAAATGGAAACTAGGTTATACACAACATAAGGCCACATTTAATTGAACTTTATTAAATCTATGTATCTTCAATGTCCACCTGAAAATATGAAAATATGCAGGTCAAAATACAAAGCATTGCTAATTTAAGTCACTTCCCCTCATGACGGATTTAAAACAGTACAGTGAATTACTGTTTGGAGAGAAGCAGGCAATATTAAGAAAATATCAATTAGATAAGGCAAATACTCATTAAACTTGCTACCACAAACACGGGTTCTTTCACAGGTCTGACACTGTGTCACCCATTACTTGCAAATATCCTCAAAAGCCACTTCCTACAGCTGACAACTCCATAGCCCTACTAGTTTCTGTGGTGCATTCTTAAAAGCCGATAAATACATTGGCATTACAGTTCTGTGGGTTAACTCGTGTTCACAAAAACTTTGCCCTGTAAATTAATTTTCAAATATAATTTAAAAGTCCAAGCAACACTTGCAAAATCTTCACAGTTTACTCTGGATATAGTGAATCCCCCATGCTTCACCCTTTTAAATAAGAGGCAACATCACATGTCTAGGTATTTTGAGTGCTGAGCATTTAAAACATATTGTAAAAGAATGCTTTATCAGGCACAGAGGTACGAATTCCTGAGGAAGTGTCAGGTCTCAATTCACCTGTCATTTGCCTGGTTGGGGCTCAGTTTCAATGGCACCCAAAGCTGACCTAGAGAGCAACACTGAACGGGCTGTTTAAAGGCTTGTTGCTCTGTTGCATTGTAACAGGTGAAATCTGGAGCTTTCAAGCAAAGCAGTTAGGCATGTATTTAACTTAAAACCATACTTCAGATTCACTGAACCTGTACTTTTAGTGAAGCTTTAAGTATGTTAAGTGCTTTGAAATGCAGAAATAGACTACATCTTAACTGTGGGGTAGGCAGGCTTCACAGAGTGCTCTGTACTTATCCAGCTTGGGCAAAGCTACTGGATGGTGTGTAATGCTACCCTGGCCCATCTGCCTGAGCTGCTGGAAACCACAAGGCAGAAGACAGAAAGGGGAATGAAGGAAACCTTGGCATTACTCAAAGGCAGAGAGAAAACGGCCAAGGTGTGCACCCACACCTAGGAGGCAGTTCAGCATCCTTTGCTATGGCTGAGGCACAAGCTGCTGACAGGATCTATGCACAGCCCTGGGTAAGGACGTTGCCAAAGAGTATCCTGAATAAAAGCATATTTTGCTAGAGTTTCTTCACAAAAGCGTGCTAAAGAAAATAACTCAGTCAAGAAGAGGCAAAGAGGTGACTTCCCCACTTTGCCTGTTCCATTCCTTTTCATAATGGCCAGACAACAGATTTTCATTTTGCATAATATTCATTTATAAAATAAATGTATTCTGTGGTAACAGGGTAATAGAATTTCATGTCCTACTACATGCTTCTTTCTTACACAAACAGAAATACGTATATTGGGATTCGTTATTAGAAGCGCAGTATCTATCAGACACAATGCCATGGAACTACAGCTTCTCAGTTCCCCATTTCTTCTGAAGGCAGAAATACATACCAAACATGCATTTAAACAAAAATCCATCTACTTCCAAATATTTTAGATCTCAGCTGAGGTTACCAGTGCTAGAACGGAAAGAATTTGTCAATGGACATTTTGCCCCCGTTTGATAGAAAGACATTAAAAAATGATCCTTGATAAAGGCCCCTGTGTGTTGCAACAGTACAAACAAAAAGCAACAAGCTAAGCCATTTCATTTTTAAAGGATAACTTGAGTGTGATTCAGTAAAAATAAAATACAAATGTGCTTTTTTTTCTTCAAATCTGTAAACTGAACAGGCGCCAATTCCTCATCTTACTGGATAAATGATGTCCTTTCCTGACACATTTTTCTTGGTTGTTACCCCGCCCGCCACCCCCCCCCCCCCCCCCCCCCCCCGCCCTCAAAAAGCAGTGCCATGCCTATAGATTACAAACATCTAACTCTGGGTTTTATCCTAAACAACTTGCAAGAGTCATGGTACCGACATGGCCGTAGGTATCTGTGAAATCACAGCTTTCACTGGAGAAAGGAGTACTGGTCACATGGACACAGACGAAGGCTGCCCTTCGAGAACTTCATCTGTTCGGCAGAATTTATGGTGTTTTTCTGAAAGGTTTGGGAGAAGCGAGGGAAGATGCCGGCAGTAGCCAGTTAAACCTGACTGCCTGGGAGGGAGGAGGAGAGGCACACCGGGAGCATCAGGGAGGCCTTGCTTTTGGTACCACTAGCCCTGCTACCTTTTCCTCCGTGTTCACCCTGTTCTGTAGGATCCCTTTTGTCTGTTCGGACACGTAATTGCCGTTTTGCCATCTGTGTCTGCACCGACACGGGTGAGGTAATCCACCAGTGAGCCATTCCCAAAGTGTGCTCCCTCTGGCACCGGCTATTGAAATTCAAAGCACAGATTAGCTAATCGGGTCAAACCCCAAAAAATAGCGCTTTGGGCTCATGTGTCACAAATCAGTCTGGTCGCCTTTAAACAGTGCACCAGATTAGAACAAGCACCCGAACAAACCAAAGCGGAAAACCCGCCGCTCTCTAAAGCTGGTTTCTAAAGCCCTAACAAATCGCTCCATCTTTCACTCATTTAAACTTTCCAAATGAGGGTCAATACGGTCCCCGAGCATCCAAATGCTAATGCGCTTAAGTGCGCTTAAGCAGCTTTCCAGAGTGAATGGGCCAAAGAAGGGCTCGAAAAGACAAGGCAGAGTTACTGTCACTGTCAAAAAGTCATTGTAGCCACCCCCAGAGTGGTTGCAATTCAAGAAATTCATGATTTCTGTCTCTTAAAGGCATCTGCTTGAGAACATTTTTTTTTTCTGAGCTGCTTTATCTCACAATTTCAGGCCTGCTCTAAAAGAAAAAAACCTGTGATCGACTCTTGAGAACCAATACGGAGAAAGGACCCACATACCTTATTGCTTTCAAATTTCACACGCACAAAAAGTTACCTTATTCACAGACAAAAAGTGATTGGGCAAAGGTTCATTTCTTATACAAGCTGAAGCACTCCTTTTTTCCTCCTCCTTTCAATTTCTACAAAGTCGTAGTCACCCAAGCAGAAAAACTTTCGGGAACATGTGCCTTTTTAGACAAGTCTACTTATAAAGGGATTTTTTGTTGCTGGTAAAGAAAATCAAAATGCTATGAAAACACACCGTTTCTTTTGGGGTCTTCCCTCAAAGGTACTCTTTCACAAATTCAGAAGAGGGGAAATCAGAAATCAAAACCCTATCCAAATTATCTTTATTAAAAAATATAATTTTTTCCTTTGGAAACAAGATTTGGCTAAAAATTTTCCAGGAGAGCTGTATTCAGAGCTCAGAGAGAACTCAGTATTCAGCCTATGCTTAGCAAACATGGATGTGTCTTACTCCCGTTTTCACATATACTGTCCACACAGGTAGTTGCTTCACAGTGTTTTTTGAAATTATTGTTTGCAATAATTTATGTGTATTGAATTGTAAAACAAAGCAATAATTTTTCTGACAATTGCCTTGGAACATAATAAAAATGTACTGTTAGGCAAAGCCAGGTGTGAAAGTTTTTTATATCAACAAGAGTGAAATCTGGCATTTCTTATAAACTCTGCAAACCTCAGAAACCAAAAGCTTTTTGATTTACAGCAAAATTGCAACCTTCAGAATACTTCTGCTCCCATATATATACAACACATTGAAATATTTTAGACTGCATTTCTGCATACTTACAGTAAAAAGGGATAAAGACATTAAAACAGTTGTGTTTATACATAAATCATGCTTTTTGTATTGTATTGATATGGAAACACTCTGAACATCTGTGAAGTGTCCTGTTTCCTGCTAGCAGTGCTCTGTTGAAAATTGCAGCTGATATTTCATTGATTTTGCACTCCTGCTTTCTGAACATCCTTTAGATTCCTGAGTCTACCTCTTGATGTGTGAGCTGAATTATTGCACGTTTGCAATTACTTCAACAAGTTTTTGGAAAAAAGAAAAAAAAAGTGGTATGCAAGCACATACAGACTCAAACTTTCCTATTGCTTCTGTCTACTGATTCTAAGGATGTGTATTATTTTTCTCAATGTTTTGAATACTCTTCTTAGGACTTCTTATTACTTTGACTTCTTCTAAGGAAAAAAAAAAGGAAGTAGAATATACTCATTGCTCCTTTATAATTACAAAAGTTCAGCAATAATTGCAATTGCAATTGCCAGTAAGCTGTGTGGATGAATGCAGAAGTGTTTTGTGGCTATAAGAGCTGGGAGAGAAGTGCAGAGTCTAAAGAACACTAACATGAAACATAAGCCAGTTTAAATAAGGTCTTGAGCACATGAGCAATCAAATCAATTAAGTTTAAGATATTTCATTTTATTCCAGCTACATTCTCTGGGGATTCTGGGGGGATAGAAAAGACAGAGGTATATGTATCATCTAATTATGACAGTGAAATACCACTTATGCTGCTCAAAACCCCAAATCAATCTGACACTTATTAGATTAGGATAATCAAATGCTTTTTTATTATTATCTGGATGCAAATTGTATTTGAAACAATCAGCGTGGTATAAGATTTGCTACTTCGGGAACAACAGGAACATCTGTCTTGTTTGGGCTCCTCCTTACCGCTGAGGGGTTGACATGATGTCCTGGGTATTGGGAATTACTAACAGTAAAT
This sequence comes from Falco biarmicus, assembly GCF_023638135.1. Classification (NCBI taxonomy): domain Eukaryota; kingdom Metazoa; phylum Chordata; class Aves; order Falconiformes; family Falconidae; genus Falco; species Falco biarmicus. The sequence goes on along the minus strand of NC_079296.1, from coordinate 56,243,156 downwards.
TCACCAAATCACATGATGTAAGAGAAGTAAAATTTGCAAGTAAGAAAAACAAAGTTAAATGTAACTTTCTGAGTCAATCAAAGCTGTGCCTTTAGCTACAGGATTGGTAACAATGTGTTTCTTAAACTCTATCTGCCACTGAAATGGAGACTTACTTTAGCTAATTTTTCACAGCCCTGCTGAGGTATTCAGCTATACAGCTGCTGCAAACAGTCAGGGAAATTACAGGGCTAAATTCGCCAGTGTCAAGCAATCAAAACCCACCTGAGAGGACGTACACTTTTACTTGAAAAAATATCCCTTAGACTATATATTAACTTGTGTTAACTTTAACTGTGTGTAAACAGCAATAAAGCCTTAGAGAAGTTACTATGCTTTCAATACTAATAAGCTTCTAGGAGCAGGAATTCCACACAGCAGTGAGATAAATGTTAGCTTAAAAAAAGACAAATATAAAAAAGTATTAATGAGAAGTCACTTCAATATCAATTTGCACTTCAGTATCAATATGCAGAACGACTTTCTCTTTGAATATTCCCAGAGGAATAAGCTCACGCCCAGGGGAGCAGAGATGGTGGCAGGGCTGGGTCGGATGGAAGCGAAAGCCGCCTTGCACCGCTCCCGTCTCTCCTCTCAGCACACTGCTTATGTAGCATGCATACACTCCATCTTCTGATGGGAAATCAATGCAAATTACATGACACTGCTGCCTGTATTCATTTTAGGACTGATTTAACTTCACGGGCAGTTTACAGCAGCACCAGTTCACTACCTGTCAAAGTCTGGCCCTGAAGCTGCCCTAGCCCTGCAGTCATATTCTGGTCTCCACCGCACGACCCGTCTGCTGATTTATGGCTGAGAGATATTTTGGTTTTAAAATACCTCTTTGTGTAGAGTCTGGGAAAAAAAATAGCTCAGCACTAAGACCCTATCTTCATGCTCCCATTCTCCCAAAGATCTTCTGCATCCCCAAAATAAATGATCCCTGCTGCAAACAACTTGCATTTCTTTGGTCTCAATTTCACATTAGTTGCACTAAGCTCATCATGAAATGAATTTTCTTGTCCAGAAACTTAGATCATTCATGACAAAGTTATCAAATGGTATCACCAGGCAATGTAAAACCATTTCCATCAGTTTTTCAGGTACTGTGCTGAGTAAACCGAGAGACCAGTTTAACGGCACAGCATCTGTCTGGCAGCACCCCAGCTGCCTGCTCTGTCAGTGACACTCTCCTGCCGGCTCTGTTACTGCTGAAAACACCACCCAGTTCTTACAGAGTTGTCTTTTGCAGTAATGGGTGAGATTTGTTTCCATTTGCATGGCAGACAGTGGGGCCAAGGTCCCAACAGCCCCCACCTGCAGACCATTAGCCCCAGCCGCCCCTCGGCTGGTGTGGGGACAGGTGCTGGAGCGGCTAGCTTGGTGCCATACGCCCACTGCACAGCCTGCCCTTCCCCAGCCCAGAGAGACCCCCGGGCTTGCTGGCTGTGCCCTCCCTGCCTCCGCAGCTTTCCTCTGTGCCAACAGCTGGTGGCAATGATGGCTCTCTTTTTCATTCTTTTCCTCAGAAAAGAATCTGAATGAAGTCCAAAAGGCCTCTGCCACTAAGATTCTCCGAGTTTACAGATCTGGAAGAAAGTGTAAAATGCCCAACCTTATGTTCTTGGAAAGAATGTGCTGTTGCAGCCGTGTCCCAGGAGACAGGACCACTAGATTGTAGCTGTCAGCTGCCTTCTAGCACCTTTTTCACCTAAAACATATACTTTTGATAGCAATTGAAAGAAATCCCTCTTGGCATTTGTTACATATTTAGCAGCAATAAAATTCAATCTATTATATAATCAGCATAACCTAATTCAGATACTTAGACACTGTACTTAATTTATAAACCTCTGGTGTTTCAATCTGGCCTCCCTAATTTGAGTAGCTATTTTAAACATTGTTTTCTTCTGAAACCAAGCAGCCAGTTCAGTTAGCTGAGACATTGTTCATGTGATTTAATTCTAAAATTTACATCAGGGCCCACTGAATAGCAGAATTAATTACTACTTGATTACCTACATATATTGAAACAGAAAGTATAAGGGTAATAGTTTCTCACACTTCTAAATTTTTCCCCACAGCATCTTCCCACACCCCATTTTGTCAAACTGAGAAAGAGACTTTCAATAGACACTTCGTGCTCTGTCCTAAACAGTTCTGCAAATACAACCACCCCCGTTTTGTAATTATTTTTCTTTTTCAATACTACTGTTGAATGGACCTTTTTAAAATAATTTTGTTCATATTACTGTTAATTTCTCCTCTACCCCTTGAGGTGTATACCTTTCTAAGAATTAAAAAGTCAGAACAGAACTCCTTTTCCACCACACATATTCACCTGCATGGTGATTAGCTACTAGTTTTCTCTATCTGACTTCTCCTGGTCAGGATCCACATCTTTTGGATTCTCCATTACATTTTCCTGACTACAATCTCAAAGTCTGAGCTCAACTAAGCATCTACATATTGATTCACAAACCAGTCAGCTTGAGTTGTTTAGCACCTGCATGCATCAGAGAGACAAAACTCTGTAGGGTCTCTGCAGGCAATGGTGAAGTTTTCAGGTAAAGGGTTCCCCTGCCCCTTTTTAAGCTCTCTGTTTAAATTCACTTACTGACACTGACAGTAAGTTTCAAATGCATTCCCGATTTTGATTAGATCTGGATAAACCCTACACCACAAGAAGATCTGGAACACTGAAGCAGTCTGCTAGAAAAATCCCTTCCCTCCTCCTGTCCATCTTCCTAGTCATTTAGCATCACTACTTGATGTCAAGTAGGGTCCTGGGGGAGTTTTCAAAGACAATTATTTGCTTTTCCATAATTACAGGAACTGGAACAGTCCAACTGTTCTTATGGAAATCTTCTGTATATATGTTGTCTGGTACCATAACGTGTGAACCTCTTGAGATTTATTCAGCCATTCCATTACTTCACTTCCATTATTTTTTCTGCTTTGGCCAAGCAGCAGTACCAGCTTGAAAAATTCCTTCTTGGAAACCTTCACAGCACTTACCCTTTTTTTACTCCAGCTGACTAAGCAGAGGACTGTACGTATTGTTTCTGTTGAGCAAAGACTTTGATGAAGCACACAGGATCTGTCATGTAAATCTCCTTCTGTAGAGAAATGTACTGTTCCCTTGAATTCAAGAGGAATGAAGTAAGAGGCAGCTTCTCTCCTCATAGCTAAGCTTGTTTTTATCTAACTTTCAGACTAAGAACCTTCTTTTCATTTTAAAAGCAAAACAGCCTGTGAACCCCATCTGCTCTTGTGTATTTTGCAATTGCCTTTGTTTTGAGTGGTAACATTTGCCTCTATTTGTGCTCATGGTGTTATTGTTTCTGCTACCTCCACATTTAAATGTTTCTTACAGCTCTAAGAAATTAATCATGGGAGCAGTAACATGAAGTAGCAAAAATTTAAGCCAACACCTAACAAAATTCTTTGGTGCTTCCTGACTCAGTTTCAGAACTGGTCATTGCAGGGTTCCAAATAACTGGAGTCTGTCAGCTTTATTCTTCTTAACCGTACCAGGTTAAGACTTACTGACACAGCTTGCTGGGGACTGATGAGAGTGTGCACTGCCATATCACAGCTGCTGCGAAGTGCGCTGCACAGCAGAGTATTTCTAGGTTATTTCACTCAGAACAAACAGCAAGACTCAGAAACACTCCCAAGCAGTATTTTGTTCCACCAACAAAAAAAGGTAAATTTGGGAGTTTGCCCTTTAAATTAATGGGGACTTTTGTACAAAATCAATGGTGTGACAGGGCTTAAGATCGAGGTCTAGCCTCTGAAAAGTGTGAACCTCTCTCTTCCGCAAAGCAGACTTACAACGCAGCAGCAGGTATCATCTATGTAATATATGATGCACACCCAATACACTGTTCAATAGTATTTTTGCACTTGACATCTATCTGCTAAGCTTATCCTCAGAAACAAAAACTGGAGCTGACTTCTTAGAACATGAAGTGTTGGGAAATTCTGAAATCAAACCACTTGTCCACCTAAGATCTATACGCCTTCAGGCAGACACTAGCTACTTTTGATCACAAAGTGAGGAGGTTTTTTTTTCCTTCCCATCATGCACAGTAGCAAAAATAATTAGTCCCTTAAACAAAGATGGAATTTGAGACCTGGAACAGAGGAAAGTGACTTGCATGAGGCACGAGTGTGTACCAGGCTGCCAAAAGCTCAGGCCTGGGCTCCAGCTAAATGTAAGCACAACTGTGAGATGGATGAGTGCCCTCCATCTCATCAAATGACCGCAAGCATGCATGGCAAAGTGGGAGAGATGTTAATATTCTTCCACTGTTTCCTGCCTATGGGAAAAGAAAACCTTTCCCCCAAGTTAACTTTACTTTTTAAGGGAGCAAATGTGACAAGAAAATAATTTCCAGTTCGCTGTATCTGGGTTTTTTGACCTGAACAAGCTGGGAATGTGAAATTCACCATGTTAATAAAGGGAATGTGCTGTGCAGTGTTACGGTGAGACTAAAATTTGGCTGATCAGGTGATGCCTTGCTCGTGCAACATGTAGACAATTTCCTTACTGTATTTTTCCCCTTTCTCTGTTTGTCCTGCCTCCCTGACTTGACTCTTTTTCATGCTGCCATATCTCATTCATTTCTCATCGATGTACTCCCTGTCTGGTTCCACATCATTTGCTCCTTTATTCACTTTTGAAATGGAATATGAGTCCAGCAGCCTGTAAGTTCAAATAATTCTTTTTAGCTAGTTATGTTCAAATAGCTCAGAGAAGCATGATGGGGGACTGCTGAGTTGTCCTCCTCTCCAATCACTGCTGTCACGCAGCCTCTAAGCAGTTGGCTGCAGCAGCACCTTGACGCTGAAGATGCTGAGAAGCTGGGCTGTGGGGCTGTGGCAGGTCGCCCAGGAGGCATGCTGCTGACTGGCATGCTTGTGCTTCTTGAACGAGCTGCCAACCATCATGGAGTTCACCTATTTCCAGGAGCACTTATTCACACATTGAAGTAAATGCTTTTTAAATAAAGTGAATGAAGAGTATCTTTGTAAAATACTGTGCAAGGTGTAGACCCAAGGTTTACTATAATCTCTCTGATAAACAGTAAAATGGATTGACAGTTCTGTATGTGTATGACACACATGCCACATCCAATACAAAGACTAGCAACATATAAAAACCAGTTGTAGGGTAAAATAGTCTATGTGGAGAGCAGGAAATAGGGTGGCATGTTCGCCTTATCATCTCTCTTCACCACCCCTGGTAAGGTAGCTTTGTGTCCTCTTTGGTGTGGTTTCTGATGGTGTAAGAATGAAAGGCTGGTGCATTACAGCAATATTCAGAATTCCCTCCAGGACACCACCTCCACTGAATGGGTCCAAAGCTCAGTTGCTGACTAACAACAAGTTGCAATGCAGCCCTTGACCAAGTAGAGTGACATAGCTGGTCAGAGACAGAGAAGGATTTGGAGGAACAGCAACTTCACACTGCTGGCTGGGGATCCAGAGGGATTTAACCCAGCAACGAATGCTGATCCCTGGCTCATTTGAAAACCAGTGGGTGTTACAGAGCACCGAGAAAGAATAGAAAGTTCTGCCAGAAACAACTTCTACGGCCCTCCTGCTTGTATGGACCGATGACCCATCTGCAGTGGTTGGAGGCCCAACTGGACAAACGACTAGAAAGCATATTCTACAGAGTTTCTGAAACACAGATGAAATTTTTTTCCTTAAAGCAAACCAGGATTCAACCATGCTGAGAAATACAGAGAGCTCCCAATTAAGCAGAGAGAGGGAAAAATGCAAGTTCAAAAGTGTTAACGCAACATCATTTTAAAGCTAACAGCTGTGGACTAGCTCGTGAAGTACTATTCTTTTTGCTGTATCTTTAAGTGCTGTTGAATTCATTTGTCACTTGATCGAAAGCCAACAGGCTACAAATCTCCCAAGCCCCTCTCACACTGAATAGTGGCAGAAGTATTCTGTTCCGCCATAAGACAACATTTGTGTGCGTCTCTGTCCGAAGTCATACATACTACTTTAACTCATCTGCCTCCCCATTCTCTCCAGCCCAGGAGGACAAATTGCTCACTGTGGCTCCCTTTCAGAGGCAGTACAGCACGCAAAGAATCATGACTGAGCAGAAACACAAGAAACAGGCACATAAAAATTCATCACTTTGGCCTCCTGACCTCTTGCCACTGGGTTTGGCAAACCCTGTCTCAAAAAGTAGCACCAAGGGAGAGCTAAGCAGACTGGCTGAGTGAAATTACTGACAAAAAATATCTTGGACACAGGAAAACCCCACCAGATGCTTCATTGTCTTTGCAGAGGAGTGGTGCTGAAAAAGGGGGTGATCTACCACATGGCATATTGGGTGGAATAAGTAGTGCCATTGTTTCAGAGCAGCTCTGTCACTTTACTGACTGCAATACAAAGAGGTGTAAAGCAAGATTTAATCCTGACTTTTTAGTCAGCAGATTAAAACCAATCATGCCAGATGTCCACAAGACTGTTTAACATACAGAAAGCTTTTTCATACTCTACAAAAAAGTGAAAGCTGTAATAACTTCTTCTTTATTTCCTCTAGAGAGGCCTTTTTCACTCACTTTTCGTCAGAAAAAAGGGAGATGTTGTAATGGATTTTAAGATGTGCTATTAATTTTTACTATAGCCCTTGCTCTTTTCCCTTTTGAGACAAAGCTGAACAAAGTAAATTCTTTTATCCATCCAAAATCAGACAGGTATGCCAAAGAAAACTGCTGGCATAAAAAAGGAAGAATTTATATCTGTAAGACCAGAAATGGGCATTATCAGTATTCACAACAGAACTGAAAATTCCTCTCTCTAGTACTTGATGTGATGCAAGATATGAAAGTGTGGCTGTCAGCATGCTGATAATAAACACGTAATTGTTTTCCCTCCAAAACTGAAATTGCTTGTGTGACTTTTTGCACAGGTGCCTCCTCACACATGCTGGCACATACCCAGTCTGAGGATGTGCATGCTCGGCTGCCTGCCTTATGTATGAGAACACAGGCACACACCAAATCTGGGGCTGAAGGTGTCTTGCATAACCCTCTGGGCAACCCTTGTATGCAACAGGAACCTTACATGGACCACGAGAGTTGCGCTGATCCCAGTCCAGCCGTCCTGAGGGAAGGTCCACACAGCACCAGGGGACGTGTGCTGGCAGGGACAGCGCCTCCGCCGCTGCTCCTGCAGTGGGACCAGAACCCTGACCAAGGTCACTGGAAGCTATGACAAGCTCTAAAATATGAGTGCTAATAAGTGATATCCTTATTTAAAAATACTCTGCTTTTATTTAAACACACCTATAGAAATGGTAAACACTTTTCAGTGTGTTGCTTTCTTCTTTTTCTATTTATAAACAAATGAATTTCTAGAAATATTACTGGAAAGGATATAAATTCAACAATTTCTGTATTTTAAAACCATGTTTAGTATTTTTTTCCACTGTATTAAAAAAATGCAAGAGAATCTGCCTATTAGTGCCCCCCCCGAATTTCCATAGCCAGAAATGCTGCTAAATTCAACAAACCCCAGAATGTATATTTAGTTTCTCATATTAAATTGCACATAATTTATGCATTTAAGAAAAATAATTGACTCAACCTTTCAAAAAAAGCTATAGAAAAAATTACATTGCCCTAAAACTCTGGTATTAGACTGATTTGTGTCACATACCTCATTTACTAACTTGGAAGCTATATGGCAGCAAGATAAGGCCTTGCTTGGTATCCGTTACCTATCAGTTGCCTATGGAAAAAAATGCAACTTTCATTATCCCATTTGTTTTCTTGTCATGTACTTTACAAAATCCTGATTACAAGCTCCTAAAATAAAAGTAACCATCTTACTGAATCACTAACCTAAAACTGCTATTAAAACCATTCTCCTCATTTTATATCTAGTCAAGACCTAAATGAAAACAGTTAAGATCTGAATTAGCAAGACATTGCTTTAGTTATACTGATACTATGTTAAGGACAGACAGAACTCTTTACTGTCTTTTTAGTACTTTCAGAGAAATACACATAACCTCTTACTACTGTGCTAATGCAGATGCAAGATGATACTCTATTAAATGGTCTAAATCAGCTGTATGCATAACTGCAGATGTTCTTCCCTCCTGCTACTACCTAAATTAATGTTGCATGCTTTAAAACTAGGGTGCCATTTCCAGAATTCATGTGAGACAAAAGGGTAAGTATGTTTTGGTTAATCATGGTTTACAGCATTACAAACCACAGCCACAGTGACAAGCCTAGTACCATGCTTTCCTCCTGGAAAATGTGTCATTAAGTTAATTAAGCTGTACCATTTTTGTTTCTACCACTACCATCCTTATTGTATTCTTTGCAGGGCTTGTCTCATACCAGTAATATTGGACAGGTAGACACATTCACTAATGTTTCTCTTTTCCCCAGTGTATTATGACGACTGAAAAGTGTAACACACTTGCTTTAAATCGTCTGGCATCTCATTCTTGTGCTGGAGAGACATGTGCAGGCACCATAACGAAGATGATGGTATATTCTTTCTAACAAAGTCCAAATGGAGACTCTCAAGCTACCTAAGAAGAATAAGTCAACTAAGTGTAAATCTGTCTGAGAGATTTCTGCCAGTTAAACACTTACTTCACTGTTACTTATTCCACTTTAGAATCTCCACAATTCAAAAGTTATAATTCTACTCCCTACTTCTGAATTTCTTTAAGCAACTCTTGTGGGTGGTCCTCAAGATACATTTTACCAATTTTTCATGCCCATCCCTCGAAATGTGACCCTGCTCCTGTGCTTTTATCTCTCTGACAACTTCACACAGGAAAACATGCAGCCCCTCTGATAGCATGAAATCGGAAACAATAGCCTCTGGAAACAAAAGGGAGTAGGGAGGCAGGATACAGTCCAGGTCCTGGCTGATTTTAGGCACAAACAGATGTTCATAGGACCCGATACCCTGAGCAAGCTGAAAGGAAAAGCTTGTAAAAGAAATGGACCTTAAAAACAATGTATTGAAGAGCTTTAAATAAAGGCAAAGGGAAAGCAATATGGCTTTCAATGATAAATCTCAGCAAAGAAAACCAAAGTGGCACCATGAATTTCAATGATGCATTTTTCTTTTTCAATGAACTCTACAGCTCATTTTGAAATCTACAAATTGCTCAAAACTCAACTTAGTTTACAAGTCTCCCATACCCATTAAAAGGTTACAATACACCCATTTCTCATTTCTTGCAACTAATCACCATAGCTGGGAACACCCAGTGAAGTCCTGAAATATAGGCTAATGCTATTATTTTAAAAGCTGCTTATAGCTCAACAAAGAGGAATATGCTGAAAGAATCTTGATCGGAAAAAATCTTAGACTAGCTGTTGGAACAAATTATGTTCAATCTCCTTCTCTTTTCATGTGCAGTATTTCAGACTCAAAAAGCCCCACGTAAAGAATCTATGAAGCGCTGTCCTGAACTGGGCCTCGGTTCTGTTTCACAAAAGCCAATACGCACCATTTACAAATGAAACAAAGTGTAGAATCACTTCTCTGACTGAAGTTTCTGCTTTTGTGATTAAAACTCTCTTCCTCTTTCTTGAAGAGCCTGCTATCCAAAAGGCCCTGTGCCATGCTCCAATGCACAAAATACATGTATTCATTACAGGAGGAAAAAAATAAAAAAACCCTGAAAAATTTGGCACAAAGGAGGGTGCATAGCTTAGGTCCTGTTTAGGATAGCCCTCACTTGAACTCTGCACATTTGCATAGATTTTACCTATTGATTGTCTCTATCAGGAATATAGTGGTAACTAAAACGTTTCATCAGCTGTTTGTGGTCAGGTGCAAATTTAACTTGTTAATTATTAGCATCAATAAGATGCATATGGTAAAGAAACAAAGAAGCAGTATTTTCTTTCAGCAGCATTAAACTCTGCAGAAATAATTTTAATGAAAAGAAGATCTGAGACATAAGGCACTTAAGTCTACTTAGGAAGCTTTAAGAAATTACTAGTCAAAACTCAAGTCAAAAGCGACCAGGCATTTGTCTAGTCTCATCATATGTACCACGGACTGCTACACTGCACCCATTTCCTCCTGAACTGAAACAAACGGCACGTCTTTTGCTAGAACAAATCTTCGGAAAGACATTAGGTCTTGATAAGAGATGGGACATTCACTGATTCCTCTGGCAGTTGCTCCAAGAAAAGAAACTCTTACTAATCACTCTTGTGGCTAATTTCTCATGCATGATTGTTCATTTTCAATTATCTGTTAGTGGCTTCTAAATACCATTTAGACATGAAAGGACCAGGAACATTGCTGTAAACACAGCAGAATGTGGCTACTGCAGTCTACTAACTACAAACTCCTGGGGAAGACTCTCTGAACTACCAGCCAGGGCTGTTCAAGTTAAATTTAATGGAGGTCTAAGGAAGCCTGGTTCAGCAAACCTGATATTACAACTTGTAAAAGTAATTCCTCTTTGGCATTTGCACCTGGACTAGGGTCTCAGTAAAAAGACAAGAGTTCCTTACTCTCGTTTCATGTCAAATCATGCTTTTTCAATACATGAAGTGAAGGTGTTTGATGGGTTTCAATATACTAGCTCTGCAGCCACATGTAAAATCAAAAAGATGTACCTAAAGATGCACTAATGACATATGCCATGGCACTGCTGTGGGAGCTGGGGTTCAGCCGTTTGCCTTCAGTGTCTCCTACTGTTCTGACTACTAACAATTCCTCAGTGCTCCTACACATGCAAACAATAGACAAATGCAAAGTTAAACAGTTGTATGTTTTCAATGAACTCATTTCGCCTTATGATCACTTGATTACCATTTTCATCCAAGTTGTTAATCTCATGGCAAACTGCCTTGTTCAAGCATATTTTGTGATTGCATTATATCTTTCAATTTTTTTCTCACTAACAACTTTTCCATTAGTTTGCCTGAAATGTATGTCAATCTAACAAGCTTTCAGCTAATGAGAACCTTGCTCAGTGCTTCTCTCCTTTCTTCCACCTTAATTACAGGCAGAAATCTATCACTCTTCTAGCATTCTGCAATGTCCCAGTTGCTCCAATTTGTCATAAACAAACCTTAAAGACTGTTCCCTACAGATGGACAATTTAAACTGGCCAGTCCTAGTAGTTAAAATACTCCTCTGTTACTAACAAACTGTTGCGTACTTCATAATCTTCATGTGATGAGCATTTTCTGTTTCTTTTAGCATGTAGAGCAGAAATACATAGAGAAGACCTCTGCTATTTATGAAACAGCATTTTCAGGTTTATTATGTGTATGAAATAAAAGATGTAAATTTTTTTTGGTCCTCCTTTCTAAACAGAAATCTGGTCAGATACAGTAAAATACTGATCCTGCTCTATATGTCTGTAAGTAATGAACATGGCAAATGATGCTCCCAACTAAAGGGAAGAAAAAGAAGTGACAGAATAATGAAGGAACAACAGAAGTGCTGGTGTGATGATCCACACGAAATTCAACACCCTACAGACCAAAACCACACTGTTCTGCAGAACGCCCATCTCCTGCCTGTAACCCATTCAGGCACCTCTCTGGCTAAATCCCATAACAGCCTTGCTTCAGTAAATATGGTGTCAGCACGCTTGTGTGCATAGATAGTGCTGCAGTTGCAGCCACGATGAAAGCTGATAAAGAGCAGAAGACCAGAGTGCCACCCAGCTTCCACTTACTGATTTACCAGTCAGGACACATCACCCAGGCAGAGGTGGCTCAAAGCTTTCCTTCTGTTTCAAATTATACAGAAATATGTCAGGTTAAAGTGATTTTCAGTACATTCAAGGAAAAAATTACTATCAGATGTGAACAGAGCTCTCAAGTGTTTCATTTGGGTCCAATACTGACATCCTCATGAAATTCAGCATTTGTTAAAACTGCAAAAATGAAAGACAGAAATGAAAAATAGATCAAAATAGATCTTGCCTGTTTATTCAATGACATTTACAAAAGGGGTAATACTTGAAAGACTTGATAAACCTTCAACCTACTGAAAAATACTCTTACCTATGTAATGAACACTCACTACTCATTCCAGCCCCTGTTAACTATAGCCAGAGTGCCAGCACCCACCAGATCAAGACATTAGATACATGGAGTTCCGTGTCTATCAGTTGGAGAAAACCCAGCAAGCCATTCACAAGTACTGTTGTCTCATTATCTAGACTTTTGGACTGTCTTCAGATATTTCAGAGTGATAAAGTCAAAACAGACTAGGGTTTTGAATGGCATTTAAAAAATTTTTTTTCTGAATGAATGTTAATAACACAGTATTACTCCTTTGTTGCGGTACTGAACTGTCTGTGACAATTTGATTCAGAACCACATCAACTAAGCGACCAGTATGATTTGCACTAACTGTAACATGTTTTACACCATAAAAGACATTCTTTAACTTCTTGGAACTATATCCAATGCACAGGAAATTCAGCTGCCAGTACTAAAGGATTTTTAAATTACCATTACAAAACCACAATATATTAGCACACATAGCTGCTCAGTTTAAATACTGGAACATTACAGGCTTCAACATAAGTTTTACTTAGTTCTAGGGAAATTATCAAAGGCTAAAACAATACTAATGGTAACAGTCTACATATATCCTTCTATATCTTCCCAGTGCACACTCATGGCTGAAGAAAATCTGTGCAAGTTGTTGGCAGAAAATAAGTGAAACAGCCAACTGTATTGAAATTATTGGCAAACACAGTCTTTCCTCTCAATGGTCACATGTTTTCAACCAGAAATTCTGACAGCCAGGGGTCAATGCAAGCTATTTGCTGAAGCACATACAATATGTAATACCAGGTGACTGTTTGAGACTTCTGTAGAGCCTAACTACAACAGAATTACAGCCTTAATTTTGTCTATTCCTGCTTTTATTGTTTGTCATTGTTTCTCAGAGTTATTCTGCTGTCAATATTTGAAGAACAGAATCCTGTCTTGATATTGATTTCCTAAAGACTTCGAATCACTGTCTTCATAATGCATATATTTTAAGGCAAGTGCATGCAAAAAGTGGAGGTGAAGCTGCTTATTGAATTAAATCAATACCAGACACCAGATTGGCAATTATAATCTAGTATTTATTTTATATAATGTAAAATACCCAGTAGACAGAAGAAAAACAAATTTCAATCCCACTTCAGCAATCTCTAATTTAAATCTCTTGTATACTCTGGACCTTCAACTTGCTGAAGTTCAGTTGTTGTCACTCAAGCATTTAGCACATACTTGACTTTACTCCAAAGCTGGTAATGATTGGGTTGCATAGTGCCACCTTCTGTGATACTTCTATGGTTCACACTGAAGGGCAGAGAAACAAAGCGGTGCAGCTACAGTCTGGAGATGTTTCTCCAAGGGGAGTTTAGGGGCTGTGCTGCAGGGACTTCATGACTCGGAAAACCCCAAGTGACAGTGAGGGTGAAATATGAGATCCACCAACTCTATCCAGGTTATGTCTGTGCTTCCACAAGCTTAATGATGGTACTACAATAACACTGTGTTCAGCTGAAAACATATAAAGAATTAAAACTGGTTGAATTTTCAGAGTTATAAGAATAAAAGTAATCTAGAAATAGCACTATAGAAACACACAGTGATTTCCACAAAGAATTCAGCCAGTATATGCATTTCTTGTCTCTATGGAAGCCAGGCAATCTCAGTGCCACACAAAAGGCTAGCTAGAAGACAATAAACATAGGAGTTTAATGTAACTAGCAGCAAAGGTACTGTAATCCATACCAACTTTTTGAGGTTGGAGAGTACACTAACAACCTTTTACTGTTTGAGGGTTATTTGCTGGTATCACTCTGGACTACATAGGCTGGGTGTAAGAGGGCTTGATGGTAGATAGTGGAAATTTTCCTCTAGCTACTTAGTGGCCTCCTCACACTTACCCATATGGGCAGGACTGAGCTCCATGGCCTTGGTTTCTGTCCATGACCGAAGTCTACATGGCAGATGCTGAGAAGCTGTGCTGCAGTAAGAGCTCAGGAAGATGTTTTTCCCCCAGGCAGCTGATTTTCCACCTTTTCTGGCAGGAAAGCAGGAGAGGCTGAGCACCTCACTTTGTGCCACTGAGACGCACGAGCCTGCCTTCTTTCTGCTGCTGCTGCACCCATGGGGAGCCCATGGGATGCGGGAGCACCCGCTCCACAACTGCATGTGCCAGGAGAGTGAACCCCTATACTTGGAAGTGTTATATGCATCATAGATGGACCCTGGACCATTCTACAGATATTTTTTCACATTGGAGGAACAGTTTGCAAGGAGCACAAAGGGACTGACCCTTCATGTACTTTTGTATGCTAGCTATGGGACTCCAGAGTGCCACAATGGAGGCTGAACTCAGAATTTGCTCCTATCAGGATGTTTTTTCATGTATAGTTTTTTTCCCAACCTCTACTAGAAAGTGCTATTTAACTTAAATGTTCATGTCACTGAAATGGCAAATTACAAAAGCGTTTGGCCAGTCAGTCATAAAGAAGCAGTCCTCTAACTACCCAATGGAATGTAAAAAAAAATCCAAGGAAACAACAAAAAGCCAGTAGAAGCCAGATGACAGATCCTAATGACTTTGCAGAAATATCCACATGGGCAATATACCTTGTTTTTCCAGAGGAAGACACCAGGAAGGAATATGACAATTTTCCAGGATTTTATTGGCATACTCTTCACTCATTAAGGGAAAAAAAATATCTATTCTATGATTGTTGAGAATAACATCAGACTGTATAGGTCAAAAATTGACTGACATCACTCTGGACAAGCATTATTGAGACACACAAAGAAGCTGTTGTGCCTTTAAGCTTATGGTACATTGCAATGCAGTAAATGAAAAGCCACTATTATGAGGGGATGTTTATGTCAGTATCTGAAACAAATCTTCTTTTTACTAGGATAATACTGTCTTAAATTGTTAACTGTTGATCAGATAAACAACATGTGATAAAGATCCTATAATCTCTTTTCATAAAATCCTTTTTAACCCTTTAATGACTTTACATATTAAATTATTATATTTTATTGAGCCTTGTTGAAGCTTATAATAGCTGTAAATAACACCCTAACAGAGTTCTTGTGTAAGCAGTAATGTAAAAACTCAGGATTAGATTTTAAATAACATAAAGATTAGATGCTAAAATTTTCACAGCGGACAAGGTATCAGTCACTACCAGGAACTCATACCCTGCCCCCATCCCACTCTTCACTGAGAAAATCTTTTGGGCTTTGTGTAAGAAGACATTAATCTGATCTCCATGGTCAGACTGTAGATTTAAGAGCTGTTTTATGCAGTACGGGATACAGAGAGCCTGTATGGTGATGTATGACCAAGACAAAGGTGACACCGTTTCAAAGGCACCGCACGCCTGGTCCGTCAGCCCTTAGGCGGATTTAGTGAGAAGCAGGAGGATGGTCCGCCTGGTCCGTCAGCCCTTAGGCGGATTTAGTGAGAAGCAGGAGGATGGTCCCACCACCATCACTTCATCCCCTGGCTTTTCAGCTGAAGCAAATGGCCTTTTGGTAAGGGGAACATTGAAAATAACAGTACCTGTTCTCCTCTCCTATGCCTTGGAGACATAAAGCTTAAAATAAAGCTATTTACTACGTACCGATTAACTGAATCTAGTGACAAGATGACATGGGGTATGCTTATAAAGTCGGTGCAGATGGGTGAGCCCCCTGCTTTAAACCCCATCTTTCCGTGGGACCTAACAGGTCCAATCCCTGCTGCGCGCTCCAGATCTGAATCTGTCCCTCATGGGACAGGTGTAACGGCTCTTAGTTGGGACAAAACTGTATTTTGGCTAACACAGTTTCAGTGAAAACCTGTCTTTGTTCTGTGACGCAGAGGTGTGAGCAGGCTGAAAGGAGTGGCCGCGGGCTGGTGGTGAGGCGCACAGGCAGTAGGCCCACCCTGCTCGGTGGGGGACAAAGCCCAGCTCCTCTGTCTTGGGGTAAGGTCCCTCCGGTGCTGTCACCCTCGCTGCCCACACCACAGAAGAGGGGACAGCCCACAATCACACAGAATGAGTAAGGGACAGGAACACTGCAGAGCATTAGGCCCTGGAGCCTCAAAGCGCCATCACAAATGCACCGTGACATTTTCTGCAGGTGACATGGCTGCTGCTTGCTGTTCCTAAGCCCTGGGAGAAAGTGAGAGCGGTCAGGCGGCCTTTAAAATTATCCATACAGATTGGCATGAGTGTAACCAAAAGAGGTGTGGGGTGGGGTATGATTGCTTCAGAGCCACCCACGGGTCTTCAGGAGTGGCTGGAGCACTTCTATCTGGCCTTGAAACACCCACGCTAGAAAGAGTGTGATTTCAAAGTATTAGCCCCTCTTTTCAATTTTTGGTTCACTCACAGGAGGAAAAAAAATCTTCAAAGGTCTCAACTTAAAAAAACCCTGCATTATTGCACAAATGACCAGGAATCTTTTAATAATTTAAAGAAAAAAATCCTACGTTATTTTTTGGGGGAAGGAGCAACTTAAAAATAATAGTGACTATTACAGCTGATTTAAGATTCCCAGACTGTCTTGAATATTTTGCTTTGAAATGCCAAATCCTCATCTCGAACTTGGACCAGGAAAAATGACACATTATGGAAAATTTTACTCTCAGAATGGTAAAATAGCTGTTTGAATTATCAGTATTAGTCAAGGTAGACTGGTGGAGGCATCACATGGATTGGAAAACTGACGTTTTCTTTAATAAAGCACAAAATGGTAAAATCCAATCCAAATCTTTCAGAAATTATGTTCTCCACTACCACTGTGTGAGTCTTCCTCAGAGAGACTGCTGAACAGAAGCTGCTTACATATTTATTACCTCTTTGCTACAGAAATAGCATAGAAACTACCATGAGAGCGATAAAAGTGTAACAAGCTGCACATGCTTATTCCAAGTTGCCGCGTAGTTAAGGGTGTGTTTTCTGAACCCTCTTAAAATCAATAGTGACATCTATGCTAATTTTAAGTAAAATGGGGACTTCCAAACAAGATCCATTTGCCTGCAAGACAATCGTAATGCAGAGAGGTCTAAAGAAGCTGGAAGAAAAAGAAACAAATTAAAAATCTGTCTGCCAAAGAGCTTTGCATGTATGCCTACATTGTAAGGTTATCATCCAACATAAAATGTACTGAAGGTCTTTATCTTGACAACTTCATGGCAGAGCTCCCATTAAGAACCAAACTCAGGAGAACCTATATTCTTCTTGCAAGAGATGATTCAATAACTTGCTGATGAGTAAGCGTTCAGCTGTGGAAATACGTAATTAGGAATGTGTATTTCTGTAATTTTTATGCATGTCTGAGTGGGACAATAAATAAAAATCTCAAAATGGATTAATTGAGTGATAATTACATATTCAGCAACATGAATGTGTTAAAGGAAAGAAATGGCATGGCCATGGGCAGGGAAATGAGGGACACAAAATACACTGAAGTTAGTAGGAGTTTGCTGTGTTAGTGGAATTCGGTTTAATTACCAAATACAGTTGAAAAATTTAGTCTGGAAAAACACTTTGTTTTGTTGTGTTTGTTTTTTTTAAACCCAAATTGGAGGATTTTTTTGACTAAAGACTGCATGTTTTATTTACTCGTTCTCAAGCTATTTGGTTTATTTCCACTAAAGATTACTAATACCTTGTTTTATTTAAGGCAAGTTGATCTGGATCTTAAAAAGCAAGAACAAATAAAGTTTGTAATGGGTCAAAATTTTAAACTCATGAGATACTCTATCCCCAAGGGTTACTACTGATAACGGTAGTGTCTTCTTGTCATATATTATGAAGGTGTGATGGGGTTCTGGGGCCATTAGTCACTGATAAAGCAGTAGTGCCTAAACTACTTACCACTGGAGTCAATAAATACCTTTTTTACCCTGAAACTCTGAAGGGAAGTTCTTTCTCTCCACTAGAAAAGCAGAACATTGAGTACGAGTTTCTAGTGGAGCTGAACAAAGCAGAGCAGCTTTCCAGCCACTGCAATGCCATAAAGCAGCATTGTGGTGTGATGATGGATGCAGAGTGATACTGCGTCTTGCAGCTCACACACAAACCAGTCTGTCCTGTGGGAAGATGCTGCATCAACTGTGCCTCAATGAAAGGAGATGCAGTAGCCATCTTTTACTCAGAAAGCTCTTGTACCATGGGTACATACAAAAACGCCAAGCCATATGAATCTGAAGATTTTCATCTGTTGCTACACAATGGTTTAAATAAGGTGGCCTTAACTATAAAGGAAACAGAAGTGATCAAGATTTGAATTACATGACAAATGATTTAATGCAAGAGCAAACTAATGCCTCCACAGAAAGGCGTTTGCTGCCTGACTCATATAAACAGCCTACCACATAAGCTTTATGTATTTGAGGCACTGCAATTTGTCCATTCTCTGTTAAGTACTACTCCATTTACCACTAGTCAGTGGTAAGGAGGTGCCATTGTAAAATTTACAGTAATGACAGGGTTTTTCTTCCGCTAGCATTAAATGTGTGTCCAAATCTAAGTAAAAGTAAGTTTTTTCTTTTTTCACAAAATATCAATCTTCGTTCCTTAGTGTACTTTTCTCCCACTTTTGCCAATTACTATCTTCAGGAAAAAAAATCTGTTAATCACATTTTTAAAATGTTTTAACATAGATGCACACATACCCAGAGATGGGTATTCAGTTAATCAACTTTACTGTATTTCTGACTCCAACCCAAGAATAAAACTTGCCATTGCAACAGGAGTTCCTGTCTGTAGTACAGAGGTAGATATGATCCCGTTCCTCAATTTTCAGATGGATACAAGTTCTTTCTTCTCAATTTTGTTTTTGATAAGCAAGCAAAATATCATTCTATACCTCATGGTATTTTATTGAACAGACTCCTTCTAGATTTCCATTTATTATGTGAAAATACATATACATATGCTTTTGATATACTGCTGCAAATATGCAGAGTGCAAGCTCCCCCACCCCCCACCCCTTTTGTTTTATACCCTCAATGGGTGCCTTTCAAATACTAGTGCATAATTTGTCCACAGATGTTAATATGTTGTACCATGGTAACAACCAGGAATAAACCAAAACGTAAAAAGAATGCATTTTTTCCAGGTATACCTATTTCTTCTAAAATGGCATAATTCTTAGATGGAGAAAAGTGTATTTTATAGCATCTACTTGAGGTGATATTTTGCCTCAGTTAAGTTGAAGAGTTTTTATACTAGATATAAGTAGAAAAAAAATAATAGGTGGCTTTAGTTTATTATTTATTACAGACTTTTACTATGCATTACAATACTCCATTTGACTATTCAAGTTGCACAAATTATAAAAATAATTTTCAGACAGGATACTATTAATGGTTACTTATATATGCGCTTTTCTAGCTACCATCCCTGCAACACGATGAGCCCTCTCACACTAACTTAAACCAATCAGTTGCTAACACTTACAGGTAAGCATGCAATGAAGTGCTTCCCATATTCCAACTCAAATGCTCCACGTGTTACAGGTGCAAGAACCCTGGGCACTGTCAAAGAGTTTGGCAAACAAATCTCAGGATCTGTTTCTTAATGAGTACATCACCAAGCAGAAATTAACCTGCAACCCTACTAGATAGGTGAGCACTGTTAAACCTGGGAAGGCTGGAGTGGATACCTGGGACCTGGCATTAGCATCTTACTAACTGTAAGCCATTGTCCAGGCAATTTTTCTACGTGCATTTGAATAAAGTCTCAGCCTCCTGAACTAGCTGACTTGAGGAGAGCTGCACGGTCTTCCTTCAGATAATTTTGGCTGCTTTGTCAGCAGCACTACTCCTTGTGCTACCACAAGCCACAAGCCCTTGATGAAAGATGCATGGTCCCTGGAACTTCCTTCTCCCTCACAACGCCTCCCCTGTCATGTAGCGTGTAACACTATCTCTGAGCTGGAGCCATTCAGAAATGGAGTTTGTCCTCAGAAACCCCCACATCCTTGAAGCCGACCTGCGGGTTGGTAGGTACACCTGCGGCAGCCACCAGCCACCAGCACGAAGAGGAGGGATCCAGGCCCCTGGCGCTATCCATCACTGCTGCTGTCAGCTAGGTGATGAATGGCAGGTGTGGCAGCAGCCAGCTCCGGCCCGGGCTGTGTGGAGACAGGCGCTGCTGGTACTGCTGTCACCCGCCGTCAGCCAGTGCCAGCTGAGCCTCCCAGCTGCCAGTTGCTGCCATGCAAGGCATAAAACATACACTCTGAACAATCACAGCAGCAGAGCCGAGCTTATAGACTGTATTATTAATTAGTTTAATGACGCTCAGTCCTATTAGAAAGCACAAGATAACTGTATGTAATTTGTGTACATTTTAATTACAGCCCAGGCAGTGCCAAATATCATCTTTTCTGTTCTGCTCTGTAACTGCGTTTGTATTAATTTGCATCTGAAACAGGAGGAGGTGCTAAGCCCTACTGCAAATAGAGTTCCTTCTAGTTTTTAAACAGTGTGATCTTTCACATAGTAATGCTGCGTGAGACCTCTGCCTGCTGATAACAGTGTCATCTTTCCTGTAGCCACAAATTAAAAGCAGGTTTATGACCACATGCTACTAGCCCCTCCAGGGCCCCAGAGGAGTCAGCCAGAGAACAATTCAGTCACTCATCTCTCCCCTTACCCATGATGGAAGTAGAAACAATTGCATCATTTAATTTACTATTGCAACGAGGATATGGCTCATTGGCCCCTCGTTGTTTTGAAGATGGATTTAATTAACCTACTATGAATCTTGCCAATAAGCGTGGCAGCATCAGTATGGAACGGGAGATGTCAAAAAATCAGCTGCAGGGATAGGTAATCAGTATTTCTCAAGCTAGCTTTGTGAGAGGACTTAAGACTACAGTTTTGGCCCCTGCAGAAAGCTAAGGAACACATTGAGTTAATACACTACTGACTTACCTCTGGGAATCTGAGCTCAGGTTTGACTTAGACTACCGAGAAAAAGAGAGGTAATTGAATAATTCCTAATAGCCACATATATCTTTAATGTAGAAGCCCTTTGCAATCACTGGAAAATAAGTAATTGCAATTAACTACACTGTTAAGTAAATATACAGTCCCTTGGGGAAGCAATCTGCATGCTTTTATAAGTCTGGCTACAATATGAAACTCATCACAATGTCTACAAGAGTAATTTATAATGAGCATCTAGCAGGTGCCTCAGATGTTTTGCTGCAATTTACATTCATTAATAAAACTGTCCTTATTAGACCTGGTTTTATGCATTTTAATTTAATAAATCTTTCTTACACTTTCATTTTACACAGGATTTTGTTTCCAACATTTCCTAGAATCAGTTTACCTCATAAAGAATGGTAAAATCTTTATGAGCCAAAGTTATTTACAATGAACTGTTTGAGAAGATAAAACCATTTCAGGATCCTACACGTTCCTAACTGGAATGAAAACATGATCTGAAGCTTGTAGACTGTTAAGAGCAATTTATTCCATGATATGCAGGTTTATCTCAGAAACAAAGCAATGCCATTTTTCTTTTATAAGAATGGCTTAATATCACTTTACTGAAGGAAGAAGGGAACCCTATTACAGTTTTAAACTACCAGCCACTATGGAGCAAAAGAATACATTAATTGAAGAACATGAGAAAGAAAAACCACTTCCTTTCATACATGTGAAAAAGGGCTCTTTTGCATGATTTGTAGCACTATATTAGAAGCTTTCCTTCCTGACTATTTAAAGATTCAATAGGACATAACGAGGCTTTGATAGTCCTGGTTCAGTCAACATTTAGTCAAGCTTTAATTAATTTGCTGCTTCTGTAAGAAGAGGTCTGCTTACCATACTGTTTGCATACCTGTGCCTCTTTATTTCGTCCTGCTGTAAAAGCTACAGGAACTATACAGGAACTTCAATACAGCAATAAGCCCAATCAGCCAAAAAGCACATACCTAGTCTCAGAAACATCTAAAGAGTTTTGGGATTTTTTTGTCTGTGAGTCAGACTTTCAGCAGCTTAGGGGCATGTTGCAATGTTGTGTGTGAAATGGCACTTCTGTTGATCTAAAAAGATGCATTAATCAGCTTCAGTTCTTGCAGACTTACAAACATTGATTTAAGCCTAGAATAGGTAGAAATAGGTTTCTTAGCTGTTGACAGTTTTCATTGAGACAGTATTTCCAACTCTTCCAACTATATGCAACGACTCATCACTACAGAGCAATAAGGTTTGAGACCAACCTCAAAATATGCACAAATCACCTGAAAAATGTGTATTTACTGCTACGTATATATTCAGCATCTACTCTGGCATCACACTATAGACTATGAAATGTGTACAAGACATGAGTTTCACCTCTTACAGATTTTGTGTCTTTAAGGAGAGTAAATAATCTAGTTATATGCCTGTCGTGGTTTAACCCCGGCCGGCAACCAAGCCCCACGCAGCCACTTGCTCACTCCCCCTCACCCAGAGGGATGGGGAGGAGGATCAGAAAGGAATGTAAAACTCAAAGGTTGAGATAAGAAACATTTAATAGGTAAAGCAAAAGCCGTGCACACAAGCAAAGCAAAGCAGGGAATTCATCCCCCACTGCCCACGGGCAGGCGGGGGTTCGTCCATCCCCAGGGCAGCCGGGCTCCATCACACGTAACGGCTACTCAGGAAGACAAACGCCACAATGCCAAATGTCCCCCCTTCCTTCTTCTTGCCCCAGTTTATATACTCAGCATGATGCCATATGGTATGGAATGTCCCTTTGGCCAGTTCGGGTCACCTGTCCTGGCTGTGTCCCCTCCCAGCTTCCCGTGCCCCTCCAGCCCTCCCGCTGGCAGGGCCCAGGAAACCGAAAAGTCCTTGATTTAGTGGAAACATCACCCAGCAACAACTAACATCAGTGTGCTATCAACATTGTTCTCACATCAGAGCCAAAACACAGCCCTGCACCAGCTACTAAGAAGAAAGTTAACTCTATCCCAGCTGAAACCAGGACAATGCCCAAACACCGAAGACCGACACATAGGTGTTTGAGTTTACACTTCATAATCCAAACTAATAGTAACTACACATCAGGAATTCTTGACCACATTCTTTCTCATACTCTTATAATTTAGCAAAAGATTACTTTCCATATACTTTTCCTTTCTTGTTTTAAGATCTAATTTCAATATTTGTTAAATAAAAACGGGAGAAGAGAAGAGCTGTAGACATTTCTGTTCTCCATATCCCAACCAGGAAATGGAGAGATGGAGTGGAGATAATGTGGAACTGGGTGCAGAACCTTTAGAGGGCTGGAGAGAAAGGGAATGCATGAGCTAGAGAGAAGACTGGGAGAACACATCCACAGCTAAGATAAGTATTTTAAAGAGAAACAAAAGGTATTTCTCTGTGGCCCCAAAGGCAGAAAACAGTACCAGCTCAGGACTGGGATAAGAGAGCACTCAGGTACACAGTGCTGGTTGACAGCTGAGACAGGGAATTCTTTCCCAGGCAGTTAATCAAACATACAGATGTTTGCAGGCTCTTGCCCTTACCAGTTGTGAGCTCAATGCCACATCTGATCCAGCTGCTGGAAAGCTTCCTTTCTTCTTCAACTACTGCCGCTTCCTGTCACTTCTCAAGCCTATCATGCACTGAGATGCTTGGGATGTCATCTGTTCACCTTCTGTCTTACCGCATACTTCTGCTTTCTGTTAGCAATTTCCCATTTCTCATTTGAGCCAAGACCTGCAAATGTAGCACCAAATTGCTACACCACTATTAATTTTCTCATTCTGCTCCATGTGCAGAAGGAGAAATCAGAATTAAAGCAGTGAAGACTGCAATCTTTTTCATATTTTGAGACTACAGAATTATTTTTTTTAAGGAGAAGGGCTTCTTCATTCCTTAAAATGGTTTTACTGATGCCTAGCACCAGATAGCTGTGATGCCAATTACATACTTGAGACTTCTTTTCATCCAAACAAAAACTTTTCAGCAGTCTCAGCTGTTTATATAAACTGGATGTGCAGCTACTACAATGTGTAGAGTGATACTCTGTTGTTCAGAAATTATGTGGTATGTGAACAGCATGCTGGGCTGCATCAGGAGCTGTCAGCAGGTGGAGGAAGGTTATCCTTCCCCTCTATTCAGCACTGGTGAGGCCACACCTGGAGTACTGGGTCCAGTTCTGGGCTTCCCAGTACAAAACAGACAAGGACACTGTGGAGAGAGTCCAGAGCAAGACCACAAAGATGACAAAGGGACTGGAGCATCTCATATGAGGAGGGACTGAGAGAATTGTGACTGTTCAGCCTGGAGCAGGCTCTGGGGGATCTTATTCATATATATATCTAAGCACCCGATGGGAGGGAATGGAGAAGACAGAGATAGGTTGTGTCCAGTGGTGGCCGGTGACAGGACAAGAGGCAATAGGCACAAATGGAAATGTAGGAGATTCCCTCTGAACATCAGAAAACACTCTTCTACTCTGAAGATGACCGAGCACTGGCACAGGCTGCCCAGAGAGGTTGGGGAGTCTCCAGCTTTAGGGATATTCTATACTGAACTGGACATGGTCCTGTACTGTCTACATGACCAGGGTCGAGCAGGGGGTGGGCTAGATCTCAAGAGGCTCCTTCCAAACTAAATGACCTGTATTCTGTGATTAGGCCTGCCTGAAGATCCAGTCTGTTTGAAGATGCAAGTAAGGTAGGAACCACAATTAGCAGACAGGTTCATAGTCTAGTTACAAGAGTAAAACCAACTTGGTGATTTCCAAACGTAATTCAAGACCCATGCACTTGAAAAAGCACGTGTCCTAAGCACAGGTTTCCAATACATATTCTTTTCTATTTCTGAAAATGCCTTCTAGTTCCCTCTGCTACAGATTTGAACCATCAGCTGTTTTGTAAATACTGTGGCCAATGTAGTCCCTGTGCAATCTCTGTGACCGTTAATGTTACGTTTTCCTTTAGCAGTGTTTCTCTGCAAGTACATTACTATGCCAAAATGGTTTCAAAGAACACAATTTGCATAATCCCCACTCTAAACATTTTCCAATTTAATAGATTTTCCAATTTAATAAGTTTTCACATTTTCTGCCATAGTACATGGAATGGTATTTGTGGTCCTAAACTCCAAAATTGCCAGATTATTTCAAATCACTGAAATAGTTTATGTTTATAAGGAAACAAACATGAAATTTGTAGCTATGGAAATTATAAAATGCTTAAAATAGTAAACATCATTATCATAAGGATTCACTAAAAAACAATGTTTCTAAATTTTTGTTTTAATTTGTGACATTGCTGAGGAAAATACACTCATAGCCAGAAGAAATGTCACATACAAAGTTTGTTTTCTGTAAATACTCTTAAAATAAACTGTGTTAAGGAGAACAATAAAGAGAAAAAATACAATATACACATAGCAATAAAGATTAGAACATGATTTAAAAATACTTCAGTCCTTCAGATGCCATGTTATTCTGTCTACAACTACTGTCATACAGCAGATGGTTCACTTAACCTGCACTGACGAATTCAGCAGAACCTGCAAGAGCTTACCACTTGGCTATGAATTAAATGGATGCGGCTGAGATCTTACATGTATACATATAGACATGTGCACATCAGCACTGCCTAGAAAAGAGAACAACGTCTAGTTTGTTTTTGGACAGGGAGGCAAAATTGCACATGCTCACAATTACATACAGTTACTTATTTACACTATGTCAGTATTTTAAATACAATTAAACATTACATTTGTCAAAGCAAAAAAAAGGTCAGAATTCTAAAAAAAGAAATGACTGCTGTGTCTGTAACAAGAAGAATTGCAATTCTTACATGCACTTTTCCTGATGTATTCAAAGCATCTTCTGCAAAACAATACATAGTTGAAAAAAACACACACACACATACATATATTTGCATCTGACAAGACAGCCAGATGATTAGTGATGACACCAATACAGCAAGACGACAGCAAGAGCCTCATCCTGCCAGAAGACCTGTTTTTGTTCAGGGAAGCACATCTGTAAAGATGAGAAGGTAATCAGGTCTCCACATCCACTCACAGCCTGACCACCTCACTGAGAATCAGGTTTCCAAACCAGTGGTGACTGCCTAATTAGCTATTAATCTTTTTGATGACAATTACTAATGGGTCATTTGTTGGCTGGAGTTTGCAAAGATCCTGTTTGCTGCACAAAACATTACAGGACTCTGTAAGGAAACAAGTTCAACTTAAAATATTTCTTCAGATTTAAATAAGATCTAAATCAATTACTTAGACATAAAAAGCTATTCATCAGCTTCTTTTGAACAAAAGATGTTTGTTCAGAAGAGAGAGAGATACGTCTTACAGGAGGAGGTCCATGTTTTGTAGATTAACACATTACAGCAGAAACAGGGAGCACTCCTTGAACTTTTACTGGCACAAACACACTTGATAAAAAGATATGATGCCACCACTGGCTTTTTCAAAATGAAAGACCATATTGTGCCAAGACTGTATGATCAAATGAAAATTATGTGTTTCAGATATGTAGCATCAGCAATATGGCAGGAGCTAAAAAGTCATGCTAGAATGTACTTGTTCCTATTTTACTGGATAATATAGAGTCAAATGGTCAGAGGTGGCAGAGAGGCACACTGCAAGTGAATGATGCGACTTCTTTATGAGTAGTTATTACCTTTTAAAAAACATTTAATTAGCAATTCTGGTTATGGCTTATCAAATGGTTGCTTGGCAGAAGTATAGAAAGTAAGTATCTTGGTTGAATGTAACCCATTAAGTAGACAGGGTAGGTACACAAGCATGAATGCCTAGTTTTAAGACAAGGACTTTGCTACTTAATTCTGCAGATAGAGTTTGAAAGCTTTTTGTAGGCCAAAATGACTGGAATCCTGAAACAACACTTCTGTTGCTACGATTATAAATCTTCATAAGTGATATACTTTATCCCTCTCCAGCTTAGCAAGTTACTGTCAACCCTAACAAAATGCCCTTTAGTGAAGGAAAAACGAAAGCTGTTTTTTCTGGGTGCAAGTGAAGGTTATGGTTTACCTTGAGCAAAAGGATTTTGTGACTTTCTCCTAAACATCTATGTGTTTACTCATATTATTTAATATTCCTGACTTGTGATTCTAGGAATTGAGGAGCACAGAATTATCCTTCTTCTTTTTGCTAGGAAGTACAAGGAACTCTAAGAGACTTATGAATCAGCAGTCTCAGCCAGAAACAGGTTTTTATTCCAAAACAGTCAAAATACGCCCAGTTTATTAGGCCTGATTGTACTTTCCTAAGATGGACAAATAGGATTAGGAAGATTTATAGGTAAAAGTTTCAGTGGATAACTAATTTTCTTTAAAATATGAAAATACTGTAATTCCCAAAGATTAATCCAGACTGTTAGTATGGCCAGCTGACAGCCAAAACACTCTTCCTTGGTCTAGACCCACCTAACACTTGAACAGTGATTTAAATAAAGCAAGACTGGTAAACTGACATACTGAGAAGGAATAGGAGGAGAAATATTTCTACCAATGACCACAGCCCTTTGAAGCTGTGAGCTGTGATGCTCTGGGCTGGTGCAGGGAACAGTGAGAGGAGGCAGCTTCTGACTGATGCGCTGCATCAACCATCAAGCTCCCACAGAGTGCCTGGGTGAACGAGAATGGGAACTCTTTTTTTAAACATCTGCTCTAACAAATGAAGGGGAAAGGGCACCTCTGCACATTAAAAACACAAAATGACAGCCCGCGCGGGATGCCAAGTGTGTAGGCAGCCCTACAAATTTACTGATGGGGGTCATGACCCTCCCACTTGCACTTCCAGAGATCCATGTGAATGAGAAGGCACAAAGAGATTTATGGGACTGATTCTGCCTCCACATTTACACTAGCAAGTATGTGCAGAGTTTACAGAAAGTATTAGGTGCTAATAGGTTGCTTCAATTAAAAAAAATTAAATATATGTATAGTGGTATAAAAGTGGAGATTAGAATGGCCTTGGACCCATCACAGAGTGAATCCTTGCGTGGTCTTCAGCAGTCACAGCAGGTAATAAGCTGCTCGCTCTCAGGAACTGACAGATAAGATTTAACGTACTTCTTCCATGCATTCACTCACAGTAACTTCATTTTCTTTAATTTCTCGTACCAAACAATAATAACCTGTCATACTTAGTTCCTTGTAATAAAAACTCTCATTTATCCCTCCACAAACTTTGGTTCCCTTCTTAACCTTAACGTGCTTCAGACATTTTAGTATCCTAGCTTTATTAAGATGATTGTCAACTAGTCTTGTTTAATTCAGAACCTCCAAGCATTTACCCTGTTACCTTTTTTGAAGAACCAAACCACTAACATAATAATTTTTAAATTTCTGGAATATTATTTGACTTCAGCCTACAGTATACCTCATTGCTGCTAAAGATTCCTTTAAAGTCATAGACTCACAGAATAGTTTGGTTTGGAAGGGACCATAAAGACAACCCAGTCCCACCCCCCTGCCCTGGGCAGGGCCCCCTCCCCCAGCCCAGGCTGCTCCCAGCCCCATCCAGCCTGGCCTTGAGCACTGCCAGGGATGGGGCACCCACAGCTGCTCTGGGCAGCCTGGGCCAGTGACTCACCACTCAATCAAAAAAAGTCACCTCATCAAGCCTTTTTCCATGTCACACACACTACTATAAATTTGCAATGTATTTCTGATAACCACAAAGATTACAGTGACCTATCTGTTTATGTTTAAAACACAGGGAGAGCAGAACCTCTGGAAAAATTATAGGAGACGATCTTCTACACAAAGAAACATCACAAATTCATGCTTCCATGAAATGCTGTGACAATACTTGTATTACAGACATTGCAGAGAAGCTGATACATACTAGAATTCACAGTCAAACTAATATAAAAGTTTATAGTAATTGTGTGTATGTTGTAAACATTTCCATAGCATGATTGGAATAGATGTGCTGGAAGACACCTGGAAGCAATGGGCAAATAATTAGAATGCTCTACCACCCAAAAAATCCAGCATTTCAAAAACATTCAGTAGGCAAATCTTTGAATTTAAACAGCAGCAAAATACTTGGCCAACTTTGTGTTTGTAAGGTTAATTGAATTTAGCTGACTGTCAGAAGAAAAAGTAAGATCTTACAGCTTAAAATGATCAAAACTTGAAACATAAATCTTTTTTTTCTGTGTATTACCTTACTAAATACCTTTTCTACTTTCAAAGTTTATTTCTGGAAACCCTTCAAACCAAAGAATGATGAACTGAAGCTGCTCAGCACTAAATGAATGCCATGCCAGCAAAACATATCACAAGCAGCAGTGCAAAAGTGTCCATAATTTGCCAGCCTGAATGGGTCTACAACAGATCTGCAGAAACGTGGTGCCTTCTAAGAGGCACCTTCTGGATGTTTTACAGTAACAAAAGAGTGGTGTTTATCTGTCTTATGGAGAAGGACTGACCTCACAGCTCAGCTAGGCAGAGCCAGCAGGATGTGTCAGGATCAAGCCCCCAGTGAACAGATTGGGAACTAGTTCAGCATAGACATTAGGAAGATTCACTCACGCTACCTCAGCAATAGCACTCAGCCTTTACAAATCAGCTGGCGGGTTAGCCCAGAGACACATTGTTCAGGACAAAAGGCATCTCCCACCAGGGTCAGGTAGGTGTTCACTAGCTGAACACAGCAGGCAAACCACAGCACTGCCAATTCCTTGCCATGCAGCAACCTTATGCACTCACCCAAGAATAAACAGCACCAAACCCTGTGAGTAATTTAAAGCGTACCTTGACAGAAGCAAGTCAAGTCAGAGTGCTGGACCGCAAACAGGGTCGCCCAGAACTCCCCCTGAAGCAGAGGCCCCGGGGTGAGCTCGGCCAGGGCAGCCCAGGTCCCCTCTGCGGTCCTGCATCCCGGGCAGCCTGCTGCCTCCTGGGCGAGCAGAGCTGGACTCGCTGTCCATAACAGGGTAACAGGCAAAAACTTGCACCTACAGCGTCTGAACTGTGACAAAGCAGATGCCAATTGAGAGAGCACTGGATCAAGCCACTGATTTTGTGTGTGGGCGACAAAGTAATGAGGTGATGTTTACTCTTCAGCTTGTTGCTGCAGCGAGCCAGAGAGGTGATTTGCCAGGGATTTAGCTATAAAACAAACTTCTGAGGCTTATTACTACAGCAATACTAAACCTTTATAATTAAGAGGTAGGAGCATTTACACTTCTGTTTGTGTATTTTCAGTAAACTAGTGGCTGGGGTCTTTAGCCAGTCCCCAGGAGAGGGTGGCATCAAGCATGCCTTACGAGATCTCACAGCCACGGCCAAGATGGGATGTCGCTAGCTGAGATGTGGCAAAGAGACCCCAATGCCCTTGATGGCCACCACACACTCAGAGCATACAAATGTCTGAGACTTCAGGAAAAAAACCTTGTGATTCCAGGTCCCCTCCTACTCCTTGTATTTGGAATCACACATCGGCCCAAGAAAACTAGATTAAAATGGAACCTTATTGGCCCTTTTCAGGCTGAGGACAACTTTAAAATGCTTTAAATGGATGAGCTGTAGGTATTCCTCTGAATGTCATCATGCCAAGCTACAAATTATGCTCAGACTATAATTCAAATGTACTATAAAACAATTGTATTTTCTATGCTTGTTATGCTACAGACATCCTATTTCTTTCTTGCCAGTTCATCCCTCTAGGCAATGCACTTGTTAATGCACACGGATCTCAGAATCGCCAGAAGCCTTTACCTGTTTTATTGATCCCCCCCACCCCTGGATTACTCCAACAACAGTAAAGCAGATTTTCCTAGCAAGGAAATCAATATGACTTTAGATGAAGGTTCCCAGAAAATGTTTAATAAATTATATATTAATGATTTGTTGTCTATTAATTATGAATTAATAAGCACAACATTTTTGGCATCTGATTTAGCATACTGCACTTCAGTGTCTGGACTCCACATCTGAAACGCTCTCAGATTCTCTCTATCAATGGTTTAATTGAGAAATCCTTTAGAAACATACTTTACTTTTTGTCTTTGGTACAAGCACAGTCTACGTTTCCGCAACACATGTATTGCTCACAGTATAATAGTGTCCAAGCATTCAGCACACTGTGGTCTCAAGAGGAAATTCAAAAGGTCAGCAAGAAAAGCAGAGATAAATTGAGTAATATATACAAAGATGACAGGTCAATGAATTAACCCTTAAAATTCCTAGTATTAACTACACTGCTGAATAGTTGAAAGAATGGTTAATATCAACTTGCACAGGCACATGTTTAAAATGCCAGAAGAGACCAGGATATTTTTTGGAGTGTGAGGTTCCCACATGAGCACAGGCTAATGCTTTGGCTGGCACTGAGCACGAAGGAAGCAATCACCTTTGGCCATTTTTGTTCCTGTTCTGCCACTGCCAGTTGTACATGGCCTTGGTCAAGCACTATGCCCTCGACCAGCTCTGGAAAAATGGCACAGCTGAGAAACACTGTTTATAAACTAGTCTGTGAAGTGATTTGAATTGGATCTTACACATCTTAGATACAATCAAACCATTAGGTCCTATCTAGAATAACGCCTGCCAGAGGTAGTTTGTAACTCTGCCCTTCCAAATTAGACTTTAGAAACTGGTCTGTCTCCTAGGAGCCTAGACTTTATTATCAAAACAGAGTGTTACACGCTTACTATGGATTCATTCATGACTGTTCTGGTGTTAAGATGCTGTCAAAGACGCACTGCCTGTACTGTCACTACTGTGCAGTAAACTGCACGAGAGAACCATTTCTTTTATCTTTTGGAGCTTATGCATACCAGTTTATAGACCATACAAAATGCAGACAGCTACAAACCAAACTCAACATAACTTTAACCGAGCATATGTAAATTACAAGTGGAAGTTTCTAGATCAACTTTAATTCTGTTTAATTAAAGTTGCAAAGTAGCTGAGTGAAGTTCTGGTTAACGGGATAGGCTACTTCTCAAAAAAAGCAATAGAAAACATCTATTAGTCTAATTTTTTTACACTCACACATGCATGTACCTTACCAAGGAAGAGTGGGTAAACTAATTTGATTCATTTTCAAATTACACCTTGCATGCTCGTATGCAACAGCATTAATTGACATTGGTAAAGCATTCATAAGATGAAAATTACTGTGTCAGGACTAAGAATCAACTGTACTCTAACAACCTGTTGTGCAGTTCACTCGGTATGCATGATCTACGGTTAGTGACATAATTTTGTTGGAAGTGGATCACTTTGAAACTCACAGATATAAATCTTAATCTATTGGTAATAAAGAAAGCATTCCCTGTAGTTTCAATCCTGCAGATTCCTAGGCAGTTAGTAAGTTAGGAAAAACTTAAAGTGCCCTTCATCAGTACTGGGTGGAGGAGAGAATTCTGCTGCAGCATGATTGATAGAAGTGTTTTCAGACAAAAGCATTCTCAGTAATACTATTGCACCACTAGGGAATAAAAACCAGGCATAATATTTCAAAAACAAGTAAACTATATATAAACACTGATGATAACTATGGTAACCACAGTGTAGCAAATCAGGATTTAGTCCTTAACATACGCAGTATGAAGCTGCATATTCTGAATCAGTAACTTGAATTTCATTTCAATTATGCTTTAAGTTTGTTGTTTAAATGATTGCAATGTATAAAGAACTCCATGAAGAAAGTTATTAGCTACATAGACAGTACTGTAATGACAAACTCCTGTTTTTCCACAGATGAAGGACTAATCATCATGTAAGGAAGAACTGTACCACATCTGTATGAAGGGTAGCCAGCTTTGACACACTGGCCACTTGATTTACAAAATAAAAGCTTTTGGTTTAGAAGATACATGCCTATCCTCAAGGACACCAAGAAGACACTGCAGTTTCTCTGAGAATTAAAGTGTGAAAACCATGAGATTAAATTGGTTTTCAACCTGGATATTATTTCTGACCCCATGTTACCTGGAGCTGAGCTTTAGCAGTAAAGTCAAGATAATCTCAACTCTTGATGAAAAAGGTTTACTAGTGCATTCTTTTGGGCTTTATACAAATCTTCCAGTCACCCTTCCACACTAAGATGCTACTGTCACAAAGGTTTACACAAATTGAAGTGTGGAGTTCTATCACATTTAGGAAATGCCTCTCTTCCCTCCGCCCCCCCCAGCCCACGCCCCGTAGAAATATAAACCAGCACTTACTCTCCTTGCAGTAAATGATTGTGAGATTCACTGTCAGCTATAAACATATGATAGAATCACAAACGTACAACAGAAATGTGCTATCCTGTGCTGAAGTCCGAAGAGATTTCAAACCAGGAATCTGCACACTGGCTGAAGGAAGGGACTCCTGCATGCATTGTGAAGACTCCAGGTCTCATCTTAGATAGGTACCCAGGTTTTCTCCTTTCTGTGGATGCTGCAGCCCCCTGGCATCTACAGCTGATACTCACTTTACACACTGCTACTGAGGAAAAATGCAGCTTGTCAGCTGTGCTCTTCTTAATTGCTTCAGCAGATTCACAACAGTGATCTTTAGTTACCTGTCAGATGTTCCTGTTCAAAGTCCTCTTAGCTAAGTCTGATGTCAATATTAAGATTAGTTTGTTAAGTCACTTTAACTTTTCCACAGGAAAAAATATTTGAGACATCAAACCTGGTAGGGTCTCCAACAGAAGAAAAATAGAAGTCCTACCTCTACTACTGCTTTGGCATCCAGTCTAAAGTTGAAATCTCCAAAGACAAAATACGAGACTTTCTCAAATCGCTGATCTATAATTCTGGAAAACAAAACAAAACAAACCAAACCTGTCATTGAGCTTTACGTGTATGTGAGGATGCACAAACACACATATCTTATCGTCTAAGCACAATCTCTGAAATAATTACTGGAATGAACAAACCCACCAGTTTATACTGGACCAATTTGTTAGCCGTGGTTTTGGGCTGATTTCCTTTGCTTAGGCAATTCTATCTCCAGCCCCAGTAACATCATGCATTTGATTTCCCCTGTCTGGCAATTTGGAGGAAAGCAAGTTTGCAGCAGTTAGTACAAATAATGCAGAAGTGGCATCACAGAAATCTTGAGACATCACGGAGTACTCCACACCTCTGAAAGTTTAAGTATATGCTTTGGGCTGGGCATATAAGAATCAGGAACCCCAAATTAGTGGCGAGTTCAAAATACATCTACCTTTGAGTTCACTCATCTGTAAGATCATGATCGTAATGTTTACCAGTGATTGTTAGTACTCTAAGAACTGCATGAAAAGTGGCATGTTAGGGCTAAACATTAATATCACAGTGATAGTGACTGATCTATGAGGTTTTTCCTGGATCAGTTATAGTTCTTAGAAGGACATATCTCCTTTTTGTTCAAAGCAGATTTTTACTGAGGCTGTAGCTAACACCTAAAAGTTGATCTTTCCAGATGTGGAGTAAAGGTAGACTTTTTTCTCAAGCCTTTGCTCAGTACTAAACAGGGAGATAAGGCATTACTGTTCATCTTTCAGATCTTGTATTATTAAAAATTGTTATTCTATTATTAGCTTATCTATTATTAACAGCTACTGGCTGGTACCCCTGACAATGTACAATTTTATATGCTTCCAGAGATCTTGGCATTTGGAAATCCACTGATTCACGCTTACTTCAAACCAGGAATCAATACAATTAATTTCCTGTCAGTAGCCGAGGAAGATACAAAATACTTCAAATGTGACAGCTACAGCTACAAAGAATATATGCAGACAAAACGCATAAAAAACTGCAATGTTATACTAGGTGTACAGTATATAAGAAATAAGGAACAAATGCAATACACTGTGTACTTTCTGGGAATATATAAATACATAAGCGTTATGATGCCAGAAACCCCAACGGAGCCAGAGGGAAGGACCCATATAGATAGGTAAAGAATTACCAAGTAATGCACAGCAAGTAAGCTTCCTGGAACAATACTGCCCAGCAAGGAGGCATTTGTTTCAAATGGCTTTAAAAGTTTTCATACATTACTGCCATCTTGACTTTTCAAAGCTATAAAGAGATACAACATAGGATTTACAGTGAGATACTGCTTCTCCTCTTAAAAAAACCCTCACATTTTTAGTCAACAGTAATCTATTACATAAGGAATACTATTCTATTGAAAAATGAATGTGCATTGGACCTAAGGTAGTGATCATTTGAAGCAAAATCTCTTGCAAAGACTTATCTTTTTCTGGTATGAAAATCTCCAAATCCTCCATTCAGCTGACAAATTATTGCAGGTACTGTTAATAAATACTATCTACTGTCAGCTCCCAGCAAGCACTGAGAAAAAGCTGTCACTCTTGACCTGTACATAACATTAGTTTGATTAGTGCTCTCGTGGCACATTAAAGAAAAATGAGAACTTAAAAGTTAAACCATTTACATTACCACAATTTGCTAACACTATAATTGCAAAATCTGATATGCAACTTAAACATAAGAAAAACTGATTTTGCTTCGCCAACTTTCCTGATTCATATCTTAGTCCTGGCTTTTCTCATTGCCATTTACTGCTGACAAAGAAATGACAGATATTGCAGGAATGACATCAAGGTCTAGAGAAGGCCTCTTAAAATGATTTGATATTATGAGAATGATGCCTGTGATTGTATTATGCAAAGACGTATTTGCCAAATAAACAGACTATTCCAAAAATAGCCAGTTAAAATGTCTCCTAACATAACTGAACAAAACAGCTGATCGGTCTGCTTCTGATCAATTAATTAAAATGCAGTCATTTCATAGTCTTGCACATTATCCAATTGAAACACGATTTGCATACAAATCAATGCTGCTTTAAAATTGGTAATTTTAACCAGTTTCTCCCCTTGTAGTTTGTCTTGTTGGACATTTTAGAAAGAGTGTCTCATGCCAGACCAAAGGAAAATAGTCCAAATGTTACTTTTCAAGAATGATGCTTTAAGTGGCTTCTGACGTATTGCTTTTTCACAGGTGGTGAAATTTAGGTGTACAGTAAAATTACCAACAGTGGTATAGGAAGGGATATACACATTTATGTCCTTATTAAATGATCTGGGCTACCTAACAATAAAATACACTTTAAATGACTCAACTTAATACATGTATGTAACCTACTGTCCTTGCCATTGAAACTTATCATTAGTTCAGGAGTTTCTTAGAATTATTTCTGCAATTTGGTACTCTGATAGCTCTATTTTGAAATACTTACTGGTGCCTACAATTGCACTGCATCAGCTGCACAAGAACTAATCTTCTTGATTGTGCTTTTAGAATCAGACTCCAGGTTAGCAAAGGAGATGGCAATAAAGAAGAGTACAGCAATATTTCCTCCCCCAGGAACATGCAGAAAAGGCACTGGGGGGACTTAGATGGAACTCGAATACTGCAAAACACAGTGAGTCTTGCCAGCACCAAGGACACACAGTGAAGGTGTTGGAACGGGAGTAATAGCTCAACAAAAGTGTTCCATTCCCCTTGTTTCCGCGTTATAACCCACAAATATATACAGTTCATCATGTGTGCAAGTAAATGAATCTGAGTTATTTTACTTTGCCATTTGTTTCAACAACAATACCCTTCCTTTAACCATGAATCAAATAATCCCTTAAAAATGTTGCCATGAATCAGTCAACTGAGTGATAAATCTGAATCATATAAAAAGAAAGCAGCCAACCCATGTCACCAGCATTAATCTTGTGTTTTTAGTGGGAGGACCTAGTGCCGTTTCCTTTAAATTGTACTTGCTGACTACCAGATTATCTTGGAGGGCTTCAACATACTTTATGGCTCTATTCTTTCCCACACAACTTTTCTAAGTAGCCTGTGACAAAACAGGTGATTCAGGTAAAAATTTCATGACTGTAGAGAAGCTGCAAATATTTATTATTTCACTTCCACAACTCTATATGTAAGAGCAAACAAAAAATCATCAATGCCTTAACTAGCTATGCTGCTTGTTGTGACCTGTGCAGGGCTACGAAGAGATGATGAGCAATGAGGATGTATCCAATGCTTGAATGCGAATAAAATAGAAAACTTTTCGGAAGTTTACAGCCGTTCCTTTCCAGAAAGAAGTCTTCCCTTTGAAAAGGCTGGGAGAATGCATCCACTGTTCTCATCCTTTGTTCTTGCTCCAGAAGGTATTGCTTATGAGAAAAGAGTTTATTTGCACTTAGAACATACCAAAGAAATACCTTCTACTTCTGTACATTTTGGAAATCAAAATAAAAAATTCAATATGGCAAACAAGGATCATTGGAAAAAATGCCACTTATAAATAGGTTTATTGATGACCTTGTTAAACTCTTAAAGCACACAAATATAAATGCCATAGATTATTTCTCATCTACTAGTTCCACAAACACAGGACTTTTAATTGCATGAGAAGTCCTTGATAATAGTATTAGAAGCTTCACACTTGGAAGACATTACCTTAATTACTTTGCCAATTTCAAACTAATTCTACATTTTTAATGGATGGCTCTACACTGAAAGTCTTCTGAACTGGTTGGGTTATCCTCTGATTTCTTTCCAAATTCTCCTGTACTTTGGGAAGAGGCAGACTGCAGACAGTTTTTGAAATAGAGTTGAACGGCTTTTTAGACATGACAGCATTGTAAAAGAAGGAAACGCTCAAGCTCAAGCTATTGTAACTTTCAAGTAGTTTACAGCCAAAGTTAGTCACATGCTTATATGTTTTGATGAGTCAGATCCATGGTTCACACTTTTATTTAAGGAGTAAACTTCACTGGTAAGGGTGCTAACTAATGTTAAATTACTGTAGTGATTTTTTTGCTACAAAATAAATATGTTTAATTCTTATTTTGGTCTAACAACTGCAGATGGCCTCACACAGGGTATCAGCAACTGCTTTACAACCCCAGAACGAAGTTGCTGTGTCTGCACTGGAAATGTACTTGCTCTGCTGTGTTGGGAAGACTTCCAGCAAAACGACCTCCATTCAACAGTGTTTTTTAGCATGGCAGTCCCCTACATTTTCCTGAAGACCTGTGACAAAAACTGTTATTCTGGGTGCATGAGGAGAATTATGAGAAACCTCTGAAACCCTCTGAGCTATGATGCTGAATAGCTTTAGTTTGAGCTAGATCAGCCTGCCTGTGACAGAAGCATTACCCGGCTCAGAGAGGGGCCGGCTGGACCTGTGCAGTAGGCAAACCTAAAAAGAAGTCAAATGAATGCCACAGGAGAAGTGAAAAATGCTCAGGGTTTGGTCTTGAAGCCTAGGGTATGTCAAATCACTTTGACGTAAAGACAGACTGCTCAATCTGGGTGGCAGTGACAGCTAAATGGATTGTGAAGGATAAGATTTTTTCAAAACCGCTTAGGAGATCTGGATGCCATATTCCTACCAAGCCTAGAACAAGAAAGAGGCAGAAGTTCTTCTTCTCGATACTACTGGAAATCTGGGTCTAGCTATTAATTTTAGTCTCTACACAGAACACCAAAAGGAATTGCTTAGTGCAATCTTAAAACGAATGGTTCTGTGTTATTGGAATCACTGAATTTTTTTGTAATTTACATTAAAATAAAGTCCTCATTATAGTAATTATAATTAAAGTTACTTCATGAAATGCACCGTTTTGTAAAAAATGTATGGTGTACCGTATATATGTTCAAAGCACTGAAATTCAGCCAGAAAGTAATAGGGCAATCAGAAACATGACCAACTTTCCCTTGCTTTCTTACTTGTCCTCCCATACTGTTGCAAGAAAGGAGAAGACAAGGAAGCGGCTAAATATCAGCAATTTGGTCATGGAAGAGAGCAGCTGAACATGATTCAGTGTGACAAGAGGCACTGTGATTTCGCTAAACCATTTCTCAGGGTACTTTGTAAGGAGGATCAGCAGCATTATTCCTTTAACAGCCATGTCTAATGCAATAGCCAGATGGGTTTTGTCCCAGACCAAGGTATCAGCATCAGGTCAGAAGGTAACATTCTGTTTACACGATTATTTCCTAAAGCACTTATCTTCTCCTCGGTGTGAAAGTTGACTTTTCTGTTTGTAAGGAGACCTAAAGAATTGAGGGAATGGGAAAAATTAGCTACACTGAGCTGGAGCTGAATGGCATTAAGTGGGAGGTCTGAGAAAGGCTGCTGCGGCGCTCAGCAGGACACCTTATTAGCCGCGTCATCGCAGTTCATTCAGGCAAGCCATACCAGTGTCACCAGCATTCCCACACAAAGACAAAGTTCTTCACACAGTCTATAAACATGCCTCCCTGGCCAATTCATCCTAACTTGACACTGCTGAAAAGAGGGGCTTGAGGGCTTTTTTTTGTTTTGTTTTGTTTTTTAAACACAACAATAACATAACAAAACAAAACAAAAAACTTGCAGCTCTGCCAAGCAGGCTGAATGGAAGAGAAGGAGGGACACTGTCACGTTTCTTGGGAAGAAACAATCCAAGGGTCAAGCCATATTTTATTCAGTGAGCAAATTTTTGTAATAACTCAATGTGTTTAAGCTACATACTAGCTAGTATGAGCACTTCCGTATTTCTTGTACAACTTCTGGGGCAAGATATTGTCCTTCCACAATCTTATTTTTGCACATGATCCATGCAGAGGAATTAAAGGTACAAAAGCTGCTTTTATGGAGAACATGTGACTACCTATATAAAATGCCCTTTCCTAAGTGAAGGAACACAAAAATCACAACTACATGCTGAGAAGAGAGGACAGCACAGTGTCGGTGCGGCAATAATTTCTTAGGTTAAACTGCTAATCTTGTTTCTTCTGGACCCAAGCAGAGCTTTGAGCCACAGGTTCTGTTTTGATGTGAATCTAGCAAAAGTAATGCTGGCTTACGTCTCTGCGTGGGTGGTAAAACCCTTTCACCTCTCAGCCATCAGTGAAGCGTTCAGGGAACAGCTCGGAGCTCGAGCCGGCAGGGCAGGTTGCACCCTTACCGCCTGCAGCATGGGAGCCTGGACCCCCTGCCCAAGTTCAATGTCTAGAAAGGGGACAAACACCCCCCAAAAAGCAGAAAGTGACTTGACCATCCCGTCGGAGGGAGCCAAGAGCTAGTATGGAGGTAGCAGGTGACCTATGGATAAGAAGGTTATACACACTTTCTTCTCCATGTATCTATAAATGCCAGAGGTAAATAACAACTCCTGCAGTGACTTCTGGTGGAAAGTAAAGGAACGACGAGTGAAACCTGTCTTCTGCTGCGTCAAGGAACTGAAGATCGAGAGAATGGAAATGTTAAACTTTTGCTTATACAAAAATAGACAGACAAGTGCTGTGTGGCCTTTCAAGATTCCTGCCGTTCCTATCCTCATTACTTTTTGCTTTATAAGTTTCAGTCAAAAGTGCACCTCAAGAACTGATCCATGGGGGAATCCACCTCCAGCAGAGGTTTTAGAGAAAGCTTTGAAACAGAACCCTGTAATCTCTTTAGCGCGTTGCCTCTCTTCTGCAGCACAGTTGGCACTGAGCTTGCACCATTTTGCTTTCTCAGATACACATTTAGAGACAAATTCCAGAAAATTCCCCATTAATTCTGAGTAAAAGTTACCTGGTGGCTGGCTAAGTGTGCCTTAAAAGATGTGATGTAAATGCCTTCATTGGCATGCCTAAGGTGTTGTAGTACTGTCATTAAAAAGATAAAGTTTATCATATTTTTGTGCCTTGTTCTTTCTGATATAATAGCTAAAACCTATTAATAACACCAAAACATCTCAAAAGGTCAAGCAGCATACAGCAAGATGAAGGGAATTGTCAAGAAGCTTAGGCAATCACCTTAGCACTCAAGACATCTGCCAGGGCTATTTAACTAATATGTGATGCTCACTTTTAATTTCAATATAGTGCCATTTGGGCAAAAATGTTGTATTTTTTAATTAATTACAATGTCAGCAGCTATTAAGATTAAAAGAAAGACCACATCAATAATAAATACTTAATCCAAAGAAAGGATTACAAGAAGAGCAATAAAAATCAATTTTTAGAGCTGGAAAATTGTGACTTTTTCCTCACTTGACTGGTATTCTCATTATATTGACAAAACCATGATCTTACCTGACACTGACATTCGCCTAATGAAATAGCAGCCATGTATAATGATGTAAGGACTTGTCAATTTTGCTACAGGGAAATACAATGCTATGGCTCTGGTGTTATGTTACAAAGGTATTTTCGTGCTCTTCATCTGATGTAAGAGAAAATGACAAGAAGAAACCAGAGAAATGGCACATCTTTTTGAATCTTCCTTTACCCCGTCATGGAAGATTAAAGTTCTTCCACGTAACTTCTGGAACTCCTCAATGTTGGTAACACGTGGCCATAAGCAGGCAGCAGATAACTGCCCTATTTCAATTTGCATGAAGACTGGGATGTTGCCATTCTTGCTTACTGTTCTGCAGGGCTTGGATGTGGGGGAGCAAAGCAAAAATCCTGGGTTCATGGTGTTAAAAGCGCAAGTAGCAAACCAGAAAATAACCAGGATACAAGGCAATGGGATACTGATCTTAACCCATTAAGGCTGGGAAAAGTATTTTTTGTGACAAATCTAGAAAGATTCAAAACAGAGGCACTCTATGTCCTAAACAGTTCATCAATGTGAAAAGTGGTAGAATGATTAAGAGATCTTGCCAGACTTGTATCTCACCAGACTTGCACCAAACGCCCTTCCCAGGCTGACCTCCTGAGGATGGCCACATGGGCAAAGGGGACAGTGGAAGGTGACAGGACACTGGCCACGTCTCGGTGAGCTGCTAGTGACATCGGCTTGCTGGAGGAAACAGCTAGGTTCAAAGGGAAGGGACTGCAAATTAAAAATAGAACCAACCACTTCTGGAAAAGGGCAATGCAAATTATTAGAAATACAGAAAGACTTCACTCGCAAAGGATTAAAAAAATGCTTGATGTTAAGAAAGCTAACCAGCAACATATTTTACATACTTAATTGTTAGCTTGGGCATTTATCCCTTTGAAAATCGCAGTACAGTGGACTACTGAGCTACGAGAGGAAACAAATGAGGGGTGGCATGACAGAATCATTTGAAGTGTTAAAGAGAAGGGAAAACCCCCTCTCTTTCAAAAGAGCACACCGATTAAAAAAATTAGAGTCAACATTCGGTTTGAACAAAGAAAATTCTGGTGGATATCCAGATAGCACGACTATTCTCCTTGTTGGAGTGAGAAATGGAATCATCTTAGCTGCATCTTAAACCTTACACCAGCTGAAGAAAGATAAAGAAGCTTTCACAAAAGGTGAGGCAGTTCCAACTATTTACCTGTCTAGAAGAATATCTGCCAAGTCTGTCTGCAACTACTTCAGCACTTGTACAGAGAAGTAGCTAAAAATGCTGTAACTTGCATCTGGTTATTTACCTGTTAGGGTGAATATGCATCTTTCCAGGACACACAATACAAGACTCAGAGACAACAACCTTCTTACACAGTGATCCTACCTTCCTATGCGAGTAAAAATGTTGAAAGATGGTTATTCGCTTAGTGCCCACAGGCTCAAATGGAAGCAGAATGGGGCTCTTCCAACCATTTCTCCATTTTATAGCTATTAGCTCATAGCATCATCTTACAGTGAGCATTGTAAATAAAATAACAATAGCCATTTATTTTCATTTCTCTGCAAATAAATAAAAACTGGATCAACAGCCCATATAGATTCTTCTTAATTGAATCATAGCTATCCTGGAAGATTATATGGCTATACGATAGAACATTTCAAAAGACACAAACCACAATGAATGCTGATGTGAGTGTCACCTTTAGCTAGACACTAATGACTGCTCTTTACCTAGCTCTAGACTATCTACAGGACAAATTACAGTAAAAAGAGAAATATAACTCAATGAGAATGTGACACACTCTGCACATTCTCATATAACGCTGTTTTTCAGAGCAAACTCAAGCAGGCAACAAGTTATTTGCTGCCGTTTCACTTTTAAGAGGCATTCTCCCTTTTCTTCAATTGCCTGTGTTTAATTACACAAATTCTACTGGGAGTGGTATTTTTTTACAATACATCCGATCTAGCCTGTAGTTACATCAGTTATATTCTACTAGAAAGACATGGTAGCCAACTGAGGCAGCTCCAGGAGAAGCTATTACTGGAAAACAGGTAAAAAGGAGTAAAGCCCTTATGACAGATGAGGTGGAGGCTCAAGAGTGTCACTAAAAGTGGTCCCAGCTCACAAGCAGACTTGGCAATCCCTTACTGTGACCCACACCATAGCACAGTGAGTTTGCTTTTGTGAAAACAAATGTCAAAACCCCCTCCAGGAAACCTCAGAGCTATTATTTTCAGCATTTCTTCGAAAAGAGCCACAATTCTATTCACATTAGGCAGATAAAGTGAAGAGTGACTTAGTGTATCCACACTGTTATTTTTTTAAGTGACACCTTTCTGTGCAGGTGTAAGCAACTGCAAGTGCTTACAAGTCCCGGATTTTGGATTGCTGATTCTCCAGTCAGATCTTTGCTTCCAAACCTGCTATTGTTTACACAGACTTCTTTTTATCGTGATAGAAAAACCCAGATCTTTAATTTACAATCTGAATAATAAATGCTGCAAATTTATTATTGATCTGTTCTGTAATTAATTAATGCCAAGAAGAAGAAAAAAAAAAGAGCTCCATATGCTGAAAATAACAGAATAAGGACTAGGACTGGCTAGGACTATCAGAAATCATCACTCACTTACTATGCAAATGCATGTATTGTGTCCTTAAATTTATAATCATGTCTATTTTCCATTACAATGCCCACAGGGACAAAGTTATTTTTCTGCTAAAAATATAATCTAACTAAAATTCTAAATGTGTTTGTGTAAACAGGAAGGACATACAAGTTAAATTTTTGACAAC
This sequence comes from Falco biarmicus, assembly GCF_023638135.1. Lineage (NCBI taxonomy): Eukaryota > Metazoa > Chordata > Aves > Falconiformes > Falconidae > Falco > Falco biarmicus. The sequence goes on along the minus strand of NC_079296.1, from coordinate 56,199,218 downwards.
TGCATCAAACATGCAAAGGTTCAAGCCAGCAGAAAAACAAGAAGCGAGGAAAAAGTGTCTTTGACTGTATTTGACAGGTTGAAAGTAACAAGACAATTTTGCTGGATTTACTCTTTAAAGAGCATATTATACAAACACGCTAATTTTGAGAGCACTTAACCTTTGTTTAAAGGAGGGGATGACTGAATATTAATGAGATGAGCCTCAGGGTGTGTAATGAAAAGCTGTCTTTTTGAATTCGATCTAGGGTTTTAAACCTTTGTTAGAAGACATTTGGATGGAAGGTTTACTTGCCCTGGGAGTGCATTCTATCTGAACACAGAGAAATTTCACTAAACGTTTGAAGGCACATGATTACAGAAAGTTTTCACTTGATGTTAAAATCACTGTTGCAAAAATAAATAAAATTAAAAAAAAAATCTCAAACCCGCAAAAGCGAGCTACTCCTAGGATCTTCTCAAATGACCCAGATCTTTAGAGTGAAGTTTTCCTTTGCCTAGAAACTAAGTGGCTTTTCTTTTGCTCATTCAGCTGCTAGTTCTGGGAAAAGCCCAAAGAGAAACATTTAGATAGGAGGGGTCTTTGAGAAGATGTGACAGTTGACTGATGAGCATCCATAAAATGACAAAGAATAGTTGTGTGGAGCCGTGCATCACATCGTCTCTCCCTGGGAAACTAATTGCTCTGAATTGTTAATAGTAACATTATTTTTCTGGCAATCATTTCTTTTGAATACCCAAAATGAGCATGAAACAGCCCCTTTGACCAGACATAAAAGTTAAATGTCCCAATGTTGATCAAATTAACTTCAGCTATGTGACAATGGACTATATTTGTGAGAAAATAATGAAGGGCACAAAGGGGAGCTTTATGCCAAGATTTCACAGTTGTAATGTAAAAATGTTTCTGTTGAACTAGGCCCGGGAACATTTCAATAGGAAAACAGAAGAGCACTGTCACTTTCTTAAAAAAAAAAACACATTCATTTTATGGATCTAAATGCTCTAGATAATTTCAGGAAGTTTAAATGGCTGGCACACCAAGAACCATAGTATCAGGCTAACATCTCACGTCCTTGCCCTTCGCAAACTCTCTTCTAATACTTTTAAAGAGCCCTGTCCTACAGCTTCTACTCATTCCCCAGCCAGGCTATTAAGCTCAGTAGACACTTTTCCCCAGCAAGTGTCTAAAGGACATGACTAATATGCCAATATGATTAATTAATGACATATGCACAAGCATTAATTATAACAGATGATGAAAGACTAAACTAAAATGCAAACTACGTCTCCTTTCTTACTCTCATGTGTAGCTTAAACCCGTCAACTTTAGAAAAATACCCAGGAGCAAGTATTGTGCAAATAGGGCTAACTGTATACAGGAATTATCCAAAATGGGCCTGGAAGAATTTTTTTCCGCACAAAATATAAAGCAGGTGTTCTTATTCTCAGTTGTAAAACAAATTCAGTTTTGACTGTATCTGTGTCTATCCAGAACAACGTAATTGACTTCTGGGAATTTAGTTTCAGTTTACATTAGCATTGACAAAGACTCATTACACATGCCAATTTTCTACATATATACTGTGTATGTGTTTGTAAATATACAAGCAAATATTTGCTTAACACCAGTGTAATTCCAACTCTCTTAGTCTTTAAAGAGTCTATCTAGCACCACATTTTCTTCACACTCGCTAAACAGCAAATGCTAAAAACAATCCGGCTCAGCACATACCAGCTAGCTGCCTTTAAAAGCATTCTTCTCGCTACATAATTAATTTTTAACATTCTTAAAACTAAATTACTTCTGAACACCACTGTAAGATTAAACCTTTCTACTCCCCAAACATGTTACTATATTAATAGATTCCCTCAGGAGAAAACTTTTCGTGGCAACTTTTAAATCATTCACTTGACACTTTTCCCTTTGGTTTTTTCCCCCCAGCCCCTCCTCTTCTCAGTAATTTAGAGATGCTGTGAGCTTCATGCCTATGTGCTGAAACCTGTAGTTAAAATAATTTTGCAGAAACCAACTTCCCTGATGATTTTAACAGTTAAACTAATTCATTTGAGCTTTATTTGCACACTCTTTTCTTTTTTGTATTCCGAAGTCCTCTGATAGTTTTTACCTTACATGAAAAGGCCATACTTAACTCATGTTTATGAAGATGCAGCCTGAACAGAACTGCGCTTTCACTTACTCCCACAGTGACCTAAATCAACTGTGAGAAGGTGTTTCTGTTTCATTCAGTGAAGGTTTAGCTCATTAAACTGTTTTCCTTCTCAGTATTGTTCGCTGGGTTTGAACTGCATTGCTGTTAAATGCCCTTTAGCAGTTAAAAGGCTTTAAAGGAAAAGACTTATCAGTCTCTGTTTTTAACAGCACTAAATCTGCATTATTAGTTCATGCAGATAAGGGGATTTAAAAGCTCAGCTTGAAACCTCTCTCCTCTGTATTTATCTGACACTGCATAGTTCCAGTAGCTCAGCTGGAAATGTAGATCTATGAAGCTTTAAAGAGAGATTAAAGCCAAGAAAAGAAGTACTTTTCCCCCTATAGACGCTCTCACTTTCCCTTTTCCTACTGTCTGAAGGAGTGATGGCAGACAATGGTCAAAGATGGTTCCCAAAACCCTCTGAATGGGGACACTGTTGGTGGTAGCATTCATTCAAAGTGAGCTTCAGTGTATTGTCCTCCCCAATCAGCAGATCAGAATAGAGTTTGCTGGTGGCTGCCAAAAGGTTAGCGATGCCGATGAAAGGGGTTTCCCATTATTCACTGCTCTTACAGAACTCCCCTTTTGTGCGAGTCAGCCCATCATTTCACTATGGAGGTCCGGATCTGCGGCTGGCTGCTCTCTCAAAATGAACAATTCATCTGAATGCAAGCTCACAGTAGTAGCGTGCAACCTCGGATCGAAGGTTTTCTTTTCTAAGGACAGGGGAGTTGGGGCAGGTTTTGGCAGTGTCACATTTTAATGATATACCATCATGACATCTCTGACCCACAGCTGACACTAATACTACAGTCTTATTACCTTACCCTTGCCAGGGCATCGTGGGAGGTCCAAAGGCAAAATTAGCTAATGAAGCACACTGTATGCTGTAAACAAGTGTGCAATAAATAATGCAAAAGGTTTATACAGGTTTGCTGAAGTTCCCTCATGCTAAGCATAAGAAAAGGAAATGAGACCAATGGAGCCAAGACAAAACGAAATAAAAATAGGCCTTTCCCACACTCCTCTCTGTAACAGAACTCAAAAATCTGTGTCTCAAACTGCACTGAGAGTAGATCCTGATCTTACTGTGCCTCTGTCCTAAATAAGGCATCTTTTATAAACCACTGCACGCCACCTATCTGCAAACCTTCCAAGTGCCTACAGTCTTTTCTGATGATTTGAACAGGTTTTAAAAGTGATGCAAGAGGAGACATATTAGTTTCTTTCTCTTCATCCTTGTATCACTCCCAAAAGTGAAAATAAATGCCTGTTTTTGAGAAATTCTTGCTTAGCCCTCTGCTGGGGTGCACAGGAAAAGCAATTCTTTATACATTTTATACATAGTGGAAAAAGCAGTCTCTTTTGCTAAAATAGCTGTCTGTCTTTAAATAAGATAAAACTTACAGAAAGAAATAAAACTTCGGACAGAATGTGATTGAAAAGGTATGCATACTCCATTCCACATTTCAGAACCTTTTTCAGTGAAAATCTAAGTAGCAAAATGTGACAACACTGCATACACAAAGGTATTTCTCAACGCATAACTGAGTTTGGTTCAGGAGTGCCTTTAAACTTCTAGGTTGCTGCCAGAGAGTCACGAGAGTAAACAGTTACTTGTTCCTGGGGAATTCCTTGCTGCATTTGCTGTGCATAGGGAAGGCTGCAAGCAAGTGCCACAAGGAAGAGATAATCGAACCCATCCTTTCTCTGGCACCCTTGACCATGGTCCAAGTTGTGCTGAGCAGTGACTCCCCACGAGTCCCAGGCACCAGCTCTCCTCCCCTCAGCTAGCCGCAGTGTGCTAGCCCTCGCCACCGACATGGCACCCACCGCCGGTAAGTGCTGGGTGGTGGGACGGGGCTCAGCAACCACTGGCTGGGCTGGGGCTTCCCACACCACAGCACTCGCTGCCCTGCAGCAAGACCAGCCATGCGACTCTTGCCCAAGCTTTGCCACGGGGAAAGGCGGCAGCAGTCCCATGCCTGCCTGGGGTCTCGCTGCAGAGCTCTCTGCGCCTGGCACGTGTTGGCACCTGCTGCCCGAGGCAGCCCTGGTACGTGGTACACTGCTGGGGGGCTGCTGGGCACCAGGGATCAGGGTGGGAAAACAGCACATCAAATGCTCTGCTTCTATTTTTTCCAGCCCAAGCAGTTTGTTTTAAGCCCCATCTTGTGCCACAGATTGCAGTGCATGCCACGGGTGCTTGGAAGAGACATTTTAAAGCTCTATTTCTCAGGCAAGCATGAAGTCAAGGAGCACGTTGTTAGAGAAATACCTACTTACTTTGCCAATACACGTATGCCCATGCAGAAATAATTACCTCTTACTCAAGAAAAAGCTGTCTTTTTTTCTGACTTTAAACTGCTAATTATAGGGCAGCTGTAAATTGTTGTGTATTTTTGGAACTATCCTTTGTACTGTACCACCCATCAGATGAATCAACTCTGTAACACCATTATAAACCATGATGTTATTAACAACTGTCAATATATATATATGTTAATATATAGACAAATGCTGTGTTGCTGCTTGATGACTATGGCGCTCAGCTAGTACTGAAAGTAAAACACCACAGGGTTTAATGCTGAGGGGGCTGGAGCTTGTGGCTTACAAGGAGAGGCTGGAAGAGCTGAACTTGTTCAGTTTACAGAAATGATGGCTATGGGAGGGTTTTGTTGCTGGCTTTAGCTGTTTGGTAGTTATGGAAAAGACAGAGCCAGACTCCTCAGCAATGCACACCAGAAAACGAGGGGTGATGGACACCAACTGCTCTGAGGGAAATTCTGACTGGATATTAGGGAGAAGAAGTGTCACAATGAAGGTAGCCATAAACACAGTAATAAGTGGCCCGGAGAAGCTACAAATCACCGTGCATGGAGCTTTTCAAAACTCAGCTGGATATAAGGCTTGAACAACCTGATCTGATGTTGAAGTCAGCCATGCTCTGAGCAGGAGGATGAACAAGAGACTCCCAGAGGTCCCTTCCAACTGGAATTATTCTATTACTCTTTAACCGAAAACATACTTGAATGGTAGCTTTATTAGAATCCACACAGGCTAAAAAGAAGGTAATCTAACTAACATATTTAATTAACAAACCTGCTTTCTACTCCACGAGTTCTGGTGACTTTAGAGAGTCAATTTAGTTTAAAAGTGTGTCATAAACTGATCTGTAATTGGCACTATCTAGAAAACTCTAACAAGAAGCGACCATTTTCAGTTTGCAGAATAAAAATCTCTACATTTCTGAGTGTGCCTTTGGAAGCATCTTTTATACGCTCCTTGTGAACACAGTAGCTTGAAAAAGGCTAGTAAAGACTAATACATACCTATCAAGTACATAGCCAAGAGCCTTATGCCGTATTCCTGAGTAAACCGATGGGCTTGTTTCCCAAGCAATTAAATTGGAAGCATCATGGAAAAGATGAATGTTTACCAAGTCAAAGGCACTATGACAAAAAAAAGAAAAAAATAAAATGATTCAGGATCAAAGAAAAAAAACATTTGCTGCATCAGCGAAGTATTCAACATAGTAACACTTACTGTATTCTCTTTTATGTTACCTTAATATTTATTCACAGACACTGTGTAAATTAAGATATCGTCATCAGAAAATTATCAAAGGCTATCATCAAACTTAAGACAACTCATCCACAGGTAAGAGTGCATCAAAGCTTTTGCTTAAAATATGCATAATATAAAAATAAAAAGCTATTTGTCAGTTACAATTCACAGAAATCAAGCAGTACCCTCTCACTAAAATATTTTTAAAACAAAACTGAATGTGTAAACAAACAACTTCAAGTTTATAGAGGTGTAGGTAAAGACCTAGTAGAACTGTGGCTTTGCAATAAGCAACATGAAAAGCTACTGACAGGAGAATTTTAGTGACATTAAAGGTTAAATCATATCACTGCAACTCCTTATCTGTCCCTGTGTGGAGAATGTCAAGATAATAGTGGTCAGTCTGCACACCACTTCCAGTCCGGAACAGGACAGTGCCTGTTTAACTCAGACTGTGCCTGTGGGATCACAGAATGATTGAATTGTTTGGAATAGATTGGAAAAGACCTTTGAGATCATCAAGTCCAACCGTTAACCCATCACTGCCAAGCCCACCACTAACGCATGTCCCCAAGTGCCACATCTACGTGTCTTTTAAATACCCCCAGGGATGGTGACCCCACCACCTCCCTGGGCAGCCTGTTCCAATGATTGACAGCCCTTTTGGCAAAGAAATTTTTCCAGATATCCATTCTAAACCTCCCCTGGTGCAACTTGAGGCCATTCCCTCTTGTCCTGTCGCTTATTATTACTCCCTACCTGGGGGAAGAGACAGACCCCTACCAGCCTACAGCCCCTGTCTGGGAGCTGTAGAGAGCGATAAGGTCCCTCCTCTCCAAGCTAAACACTCCCAGTTCCTTCAGCCGCTCCTCATAAGACTTGTATGAGGAGCTAGCCTCAGTAAATCAGTAAAATCCCTAAAATTTCCCAGCTTTTCTTCCTGAGCTGAAAGACAGGAATATTAACTCATCCTTTGCTACTTTGTAGTGTGTCAGGGAGTCGGACAGGGGTCCCTTCACCTGGCTGGGGCTGGCTCAGCCAAAGCCCATCGCATTGGCATCCCCTACCAACTACTGGCAGTGCACTCCAGAAGAAATAACCCCAAGGGGTAAATGGTGTCTTGGCTCTGGGAGCTCTGCCCTGCAGGAGGAACACGCAAGAGTTGAGGACTGCTGTTACAGCCCAATGTCTGCCTTGTGGGATGGCCAAAGACTGACAGAAGACATTTCTGAAAAGAATCATACTGCTTCAAAGGAAAACCTATGGAATTTGGTTTGGTTGAAGACAAGAGAAATACGGATATTCTGGAAGTTCCTTCTTAATGAAACCAACTTCAAACCTCTGTGAAACAGAAATACCTTCCTTTACCCCCCAGCATAAAAGCTAAATCATAGAATCACAGAACGGTTTGGTTTGGAAGGGACCATAAAGACCACCCAGTCCCACCCCCCTTGCCCTGGGCAGGGCCCCCTCCCCCAGCCCAGGCTGCTCCCAGCCCCATCCAGCCTGGCCTTGAGCACTGCCAGGGATGGGGCACCCACAGCTGCTCTGGGCAGCCTGGGCCAGCGCCTCGCCGCCCACATCGTAAAAACCCCCTCCTTATGTCCAATCTAAACCTACCCTCTTTCAGTTTAGAACTGTTGTCCCTTGCCTGTCACCATAGGCCTTTGTAGAAGTCTCTCTCAGTCTTTCTTCTGAGACCCCTTTCTATATTGAATGGTTGCAATTAGGTCTCCCCGGAGCCTTCTCCTCCCCAGGCTGAACAACCCCAACTCTCCCAGCCTGTCTCCATAGGAGAGGGGCTCCAGCCCCCTGACTCTCCTCTGGACCTGCTCTAGCAGGTCCATGACTCCATATGATCACTCTGTGTCCACCCTGTTTTCCTGTCCATTTGTTGTGACAGCTATTTATATGTACATCCTATTCAGTGTGCGTAAGTTCCTTGACACAGGGACTGGAATTTGTTACAAGACTGCACAGCAGTTGGCTGATTTTGGCTGGAAACAGTATTTTTAACAATAACACAGCTATATTCTTGTACCTTAAATCATTTCACGCAAGCCCACTTATTGTGGCAGAAACCCTTCATGCAGAAGGAATTTTCTGTTATCAACGTGCTCAGACAGAGGGATTTCCTGCTGTTACCTGTGTCAATCACATACAAGGTGTCACTTCTATCAGGCTGGGTGTCACCTGGAAGGCAAGCTGTCTTGATGAACTCTGGTTTCCCCCTTCTGACAGACAGGATGTCTGAGTGGCAAACAGAAAGCTATCCAGCTGTTAAGGCCAAGCTGGCATTCTGCTTTGTATTTGCTCTGCTTGTGGCTTTTTGTGTCCTAGAGACCTGGTCTGCATTTTTAAAAATCATCTCACTGCTTTGTTATTAAGCTCTTTCAGTGATGGGAGATGGTGAGTCACAATGAAACCTGAAAACTTGGAATGCTTTTTTCATACAGATTTAGCAACGCCACCACCCCACTAACAAAACCCCACCAAACAAACCAGTGTATGCAGGAATTCCTGCGTAGTGCATTGAGGGACTGAAGGAAAAGTGTCTGCTATGAAGCTCCAAAAGTGATACTAAAGGGACAGCGTTGACAATGTTATGTTTTGGAAAGGAGGTCCCTCCAGCACCCACAGAAAGCGGTGTGCCCCATTAGCTCCTACATGCATAATACTGCTATGTGCTAAAAAAGCTGTTACACTTTACTTTGAGTGCACAGTTTTGGTTAGTGTTCCAAAAAATAAATTTTGGGTAGGTTCCATGAACACTAATAATAATTATTACACTAGCATTGGACTGAGAAGGATAAAAAAATGTCCTGGGTATAAATGAATAGCTTTCTTAAAACTTCTTTTAAACTATGAGGAAATAGACAATACATATCAGAGTACAGGTAAGTCTGTCCAAGAGGTCTGCTATATGAAACAAGGCTATTTAAATTGCTTTATTCTCACATTCAGAAAAAATGCTGGCAAAATTTGGTTGTAGCTGATCCAAAGCAGCTAGGACTTAAATGAGAAAAGATGTTACGGGATGAATGGAAGCAAAATGAAACTGGCACAACACTGAAAAAAGTCCAGCCTTGCTGACATCTTTAGACAGGATGGGGGTAGTCATACTAGAACCGTTTTAAGCTGTCTGTCAAAGTATGCCTTGCTTGGCAGCTCAGGCATACTCCATGGACAAAGGATCTGTCAGTTCCCCTTCACAGACATGCAGGTTCTTGGTTTTCCTGCCTGAGATCCCTTGAAACAATGCTGATGGCCACAGAAACGCTCCTCAGCCAAGAGCCACTCTTCAGGCACTGCATATCTTGTGGCTACACATGCTTTCAACAGCTGTTCACCTTCATTAGTTGTTGCAGATACATACTGATGATTTTGTGAATGGCTCCAAAACCATGCATTCTCCACCTTAGGATAAGCTAAATGCAGAGGTGCTTCTAGATAAAGCCATAAAACACATGTTCTCCTTTCTCTGCTTCACTGATGAACACCCTTTGGGCTTTGCCCAGAGCCATCTATGGATTTTAAGCTGCCTCTTCCCACAGAAAAATCCACTGAATGTCCTCTCAGTGCCTTCCCTCTCCCTTAGTCTTACAGCTAATGAAAGGTCCATTTAGTGAGGTTTTCAGGCCCCTTTGTGAGATGAACCACAGCTCAGCCCTATCATCTGGCTGTACTGGGATTTCAGATCTAAACCACAATTTTCCCCTTTATAGGAGCCAAGCGTTTTGAATTTGAACAAATGGCTAAATCATACTGACTTTGCATTACTAGTTCTGTGCACAGACATCTCTTGTGGGAGAATTCAGCGTGGAGACAAAAAACAATGGAGAGGGCAAACACACCTCATGTTCCAAAAGGAGTCTGCAGCCTGGCAGCGAGGATATGGAAAAGACTTCGGCAGAGAGAGGCATCAAGCAAAAACCTCAAGCTGTGCACAGGGAGATTTTCCAGATTGTGCTGGAATCACACAACAGATTTGGACACAGCAAACCATAGCAGTCAAAACAGCAACTGCATGATAAAGATACACAGATCACCAAGCAGCCAGCACAAAGGCCTCTTCTAGAGATCCTGGTGGGGTTCTTTTGGCTTCAGGGAACAGCATATCTTGCTGAATGAACTCACAGTGATGACAAAGTAGTCCTACTAACCTTTGTAATAAGATCCATAACTAGCATGTAACTACAAAACATAACCTGGAGATGATGGCTTGAGATGTCCATTCCTGTCTGTCTGAATGATGAACAGAAAGAATCCCTGTAGGGCAGGGAGAGAACTCATGCCACAAACTCACCTCCTGTGTGAAGGTATCTATAATCCACCCCCACCCACCCAAGAACTGCTCATTCTTAAAACTTGCTAATGAAGGACCCTCCACCTACACTTTCTCTGTCCTTTTCTTTCATCACACTATCTCTTTTCCTGCAAAGAAAACTGATTTCCTTCTGCCCCTTCTGCAGGGGGGACAGTCAGCAACCAGTCTCCAGATGTGGCAAGCCAAAGTTTTTCAACTTCTTCTCAAATACTCCTATCATTTTTGACTCTTCTTTTTCCAGCTTCCCTAAAGCACAGCACTCAAAACAAGACAGAATACTCTATCAGAGGCCTTGGCAGCACTCAGTTAAATAATTACCATACCTTTCCCCCTTCCTGTGCTTCACAAAATGCATCTATTAACACATCTCAGTAAGATAATAATGAACCATATTCAGTCTCTTCTCCCTTGATCCTCTTCTACAGTATGGGTACCGAGTCAGTTATTTCCACTATTATATTTGTGCTTCTGAATTCTCCTGTCAAAGTGCAATGCTTTGCACTTCCCAGACTTTAATATTGCAATCCTACTTTCTCTAAAATATCAAAACAATTTGATTGGTGAATCTGACCACTGATTTACTTGCAAACATTCCCAGGTTGGTGCCACATCTACATTTTTTAAAAGTGCACACTAAGAACTGTTGGAATGGAAATAAATACCCCCCCCCCCCTTATATTCAAAATACTAAAAAAAACCCCAACAAACAAACAAAAAAGGCAAAAAATAAAAGTGCATGTAGTTCTCTTTCATTTTTTCTTAAAATGAAACTACAGCAAGTTTCATTAATTCTTTGTTCACACTAAAAGTAAGCTAATGAAGAATAATGGATGGGAAAAACCTGGATTCACAGACGAACTCAACTGGGGCAGATTGCTGAATCACAGAGGAGGAAAAGGAGGACAGTTTTCTGAAATGTTTTAAGGTTCCTTTTGGGGGTTTTGGGAAGCCCTCTGGTTTTGGCATGAGGTACATTCTGTAATGATATTTTCCTAGGCAGGGAAAATTAATAGCTCCTTTCAAGGATTCATAAAGAAGTATTAACAACAAGTCTCCTAGCTATATTTTTATCAGACTATATAGATCAAAAGTCATGATTATGAAAATGGCCAGAACTGTGTATGCTTATGCACATAGACTGGGTTTAAACACTTACCATACCATGAACAGACACATTATGCACTTAGACCTAACTAGGTGCATTTTCTAACCATCTGTATTTTCCATATTTATCTTTCATTCTGCAGAAATTGTTCAGAGTAACTTGTCCCTTCAACTTCTCATTAGAAACATCTGAGATCTCGTTGGATCATGTGGATTGTAATCGCAGACTATTCCAGACACAGAACTACCACCAAAACCACCAGCTCACCTCATTACAGATCAGAAAAAGCTGTAAGCCTCTTCACTCTTACTTCCCAATATACCCTTAGGAAACAAAAGCATAGTATATTACCTGGTCAGAACATCTAGCTACAGACTGCTCCCTCCAATAACTACCCCCTTTTAATATTAACCTGCAAGAAAACGTTTCCTTTAACTCTATCTCTGAAGAATAATTTTTTCTTGGAAAGGCCTGAAAATAAGATCACATTATTTTTTTCTGCAAAGAGGAAATGCAAGCAGATAGGAGACTCAGAACCTGGAGGAGTCATGATATAAGAGGGAAGGCCAGATTAGTAATTGGTGCTAAATATCCACTTCTGCAGTTCTCTACTGCTGTAATCACACACCATGTCACACAGATCTGAAAAAATTAACAAGAGCCTACATTATCCCATAGCTGCCTGCCTGATTCCTGGGACAAAAGACTAAAAGGAGAAAACCTGCTGTTTTTTCATTTTTCACAAACTGCTTAATCTAATACACATGCTTATGTAAACAAGCAAGAACACTGCTCAGCCCTCAAAAGTCAGCCTGTGTGAACATTCCTCAGACTTTAAAATCAAACTTACAATTTTAAGACATGAAATGACCACAGGAAGAAGGGGAAAATGTTGAACATTCACATATATTTAGGTGACTGTAACATAAATAAGCAGTGAAGACCAAAACTATGACTTAACAGTAAAAAAGTAAGGTAATCTGTTTCCAGGTAGGACTAGAGAAACATGTACGATCTGTGGGTTTGTTGAGCTCTCCTTGTATTAATACAAAATTTCCAAGGTCTCTCAGGTATATTATGCTGCACAATCAGCTGCTCCCCACAACATACACTACTACTATTACTGCTCTTGCAAAGACAGCGATCCAGCATGTAACACCATCATGAAGTTCAATTTCTATTGTCATACAGTTGTCTGCTCCCCTCAGCTCCCACCTCTTTAGTCTGCTGGATGATCCCAAGAGTGAAAAAAGTTTGTTTTTTCTGTAGATTTCCAGAGGATATCTTATGACGGGCGCTCTCTGCTTTGACAACAGCCAGGTTATGTTAACTTAAATAAGTTGTGTTCAGTGGGACATTTCCTCAGCAGTATATGAGTGCACAGGTAAGAGGTGTGCTGCCTGCTCTACTGCCCCTCCATTGAACCCTACTAGTGAGTGCTGGGCTGCCACATGCTTTACTCTAGGATGAAAATAAGCAACCTCACAGAGACCATGACCATACCCTGGGTTTAAAATGGAAAACCTGACTTGAATACGACAAATAAAAAGTTATGTTCCAGTAAAAGTAATATAGCAGGAACTGGCTTTAATAAGCTGCATTCCTTAAGGTAGGGTCCCCCACTGTCTTCAGTAGAAACTGGACTGGGTTTAAAGGACTGGCTTGAAGGGCTCCTGGAGAACAATCTCTCTCCTCAGAAGTCCCAGAGGTGAGGGCTGCATACACCCAGGTACACGTATCTGACCCAGGTGAGATGCTGTAGAGCCTTGGCTGCATCAGGCATGCTGGTGAGCAGTAGTGGGGGGTGCCTTTAGCTCCACACTGTGACTCCTGTGGCCTTGGTCACAGACACCAGGCTTTTTTGATCATGCTTGATTGAGCAGCTGCTTATGACCTGAATTATTCCATGTTAATTGCACATACATGTGAACATTAATATCACATTTTGTACGCATCATTACAACTCACATTCAATGCATTACAACTTGCATTCAATAAATAATAAAGCAAAGCAACTGTTTTGGAACCAATCTGTTCCATGAGCAGACCAATTTACACATACAAATACCTTCTTTGAAACAGTTAACAAAATCATACATAATATACACATAACCAGAAGTAACTAAAGATGCAACTTACCAATCAGTAATACACCATCTTGTTCGAATGAAACCTTTTCTGGACCACTTGCACTGAAAAATAAATAAGAATCAGTCACATTAAGTAAAGGATTACTGTGAAACATACTTACACAGAGAACAAAACCAAAGTTCACCCATATGTGGTAACTAATAAGCACTACACATCAACTAAGGTACCTTGAAAACATATATTGTGTCTATTTTAAATACTGGAGTTATTTACATTTTTGGTCCTGCAGCAGTTTTAAACTTACATGTAAAATTAATATAAGCCCTGGTAGTGGCTTATAGATGAACGATAACCAATTAGGAAAGCTTTACAACTGTATTTATGCTTAGCCTAAACCAGCAAATTCTTACTGCCTACACACAAATATCTTGGCTTCTTTGTAATTTTACCTGAACTGTCATCAGAGATTTACATCAAATTAAAATGAATGAGATCTGCTAGAAAGCTATTTCTCCTGCTGAGCTGACCCACCCAATATTTCTATAAAAGTTAAGGGGAATTTAAATAATGGTAAAACATTACATTTATCAAAACTGCAACATCTGCGAGAAAGCCACAAATCAGCTCACGTCAACATACGGCACTTATGATACAGCAAAAGGATTTTTTCAGCACCACTCCTAAGCCACTGCCATAAATTACAACCTCCCACAAAAAGACATGAGTCTGCATCCTATTTATTCACTGTTAACAATGAATATGGGACTAGGCTACTGTTCTCTGGTAATGAATATTGCACCAGACAATATTCATGTCATGGCCTAAATAATGATGCCAATGATTTTGTAGCAAAAGACTGCAACTCCTTATTACAAATACAGTGCTAGCCGTAGCAGAGCATCCCCCCTGTTCACAGGTTTTGCTCACCTAAGGTACTGCCTTCACAAGAGACTTGTTGGATAGATTTATCCACCCCACTGTGGACAGTCCTGATGAGATGCTGAAGTCCCAAATACTGCTAAGATAGTGAAATGCCTCACAAAATCTAAATGGGCTGTCTTCTGGTCACCCTTCAGATAACAGTTACCCATCTCCCACCTCCTTCTCTCTTCAGGCACAAACATGGCAACTGCAGTCAAGACCAACCGGATGTAACACCACTGCTTTACTAGGGCCCCTTTCCTGTTGGGGTTCTCCTTGCATTCAAAATGTGTTTATGAAGATTTTAAAGTGTTTATTTTACTGAATGAATAATATCTTATTCTTGAAAGCTTGAATGTGAAAACTGCTTACTGATACCCAGTTCTTCTCTTCTACCCAAATCCTTGAAAACGTGCAAAGTTACTTGTAAATCACAGCTTATTTCCCTGTTTGCACTCAATTTCAGAGCTGGTAATTTTGTGGAAAAAGTGTTACCTACAAGCTACAAACCAAACAAATACAAAATTGGCTACCAAATTTGTTCACAGTTATGTACTCCGTATTTTGGGAAACCTGCTTTTAGTGTTTCTTAATGCAGGTGCCAATTTCAGAATCACCTTTCTGCAGGCTTGTGGGACCTTCCCAGCCAGACTGCTAGAGGCAAATTTTACTGAGAGCGCTGCAGGGAAAATTGCAGCTTGCCTGCTTCCCTGACGACCCAGCTGTGCTGGCCCTGCCAAAGAAGCGTTGGAGGCTTTTCCTGCACAAATTTTAGCAGCTTCGCATTGCTAAAGCAGTGGAAAGTCCAAGGAAGCAGTCCTCTCAAGACCATCAAGTCCAAGAACAGTGACTAACAGCAAAGTCCTTTATGCAGTGAGTCAAAACTCGTATTTTGATACTATGGATGCATGATGAACAGATTTCTTCTGTTCTTGACTTGTGTGTCTACTTACAGTTGGCTTTCAGTAGCTCACAGGGTATATATTTAGAGGGAATAAAATAAATTAACAAAACAAAGGTTCAGCCAGATGTGAAGATTTCCTATAGACAAAAGGAGAAAAAGCTCTTAAACCCAGAAGGATTATACAGAATAAATAGGCTTCTCTTCTGAGCATAGACAAAGTTTACACACCCCCACCCTGCAGATCTGTCTGGTGACTCAGGGCAGCTGACAGCACTGACTCTGTCACTACAGATGGAGTGTGGGGTGGGTAAGTGTTTTTGAGATGTTTAGTAATTAACATCAGCAGTTTGTTGATGCTTATAGGTGCATGAATCTTTTAAGAATTTGGGTTTTGAAGGCAAGTAAATTTGCCTAGGTCTAATACAGTTGTATTCAGGGAGGAAATCCTAACAGTTCACTCCTCTCAAATCCAGCTGATGGACACATTCGAAGGGGGACCATTTTCTATAAATCCTTATTACTTTTGTCTTAGGAGAGCACACTGTTGATTTTCCTTAAACTGCAGCTCTACTGAGAAGAAATCTGCAGTAACTGAATAAATATCTACTTTATTGTAAATATCTTTTTTCAACACGGAAAAAGAATATCTCTGTAGATGCAGCTCTGGTCAACCAGGGAGTGGCTGGCTGGAGGGCTAACACATGTTCCTAACAGTCCCACTTCCATGGTTGAACTACAAAGCCCATAACCCAATAAGGTCTCTTATATTCACAGTTTCTGTGATGATCGTGACAGCACAGTTACAAGTTGAGATTTGGCTAAATGTCCACATTTATTCAAAAGCAAAACAACGAAAAAAGTTAAATGCTAGAAGCATTCAAAATGGGCCTAAATCTGATCTCAATCAAAAAAGGAAAGTTCTGTCATTTCATTCTTAAAAATAACTATAATGAACTTCTAATTACTGAAGAACAGTACATGGAACTTAAAATTAAACAGTCTAAGCCTATGATGTGGACCAAGATAATGTCTTCAATCAAGCTGTCGTTTTTCATTTGCTGTTTTCCTCTTTGGCAACATAATATGTAATTCAAAAGATGTAATACTAAACCAGAGCCAACTAGATCATGTTGCTTAGAGCTGCATCCAGTTGGGTTTTGAGCACCTCCAAAGACAGCGATTCCACAGCCTATCTGGGCCCCTCCTCTGTTGCCCACCCTCATGGTGAAATCTTTTCCCAGATTTAGTCAGATTTTCTCTTTCTGCAGCTGATGACTGCTGTCCTGTTGCTGCACGCCACCCAGAGGTACCTGACCCCACCCTTCCAGAGCCACCAGTTGGCCACTGCAGCCAGCAGTGTGGTCCCCCATCACCTCCACCTCCTGGGCTCTCCTGACCTCCACCCACATCTTGTGCTCCAGCCCCAGAGGTGCCTCTCCTATGCTTGCTCCGGTTTGCCCATGCCTCTCTGGTACAGGGGTTCCCAAACAGGACACTGAAGATATGATGTGGCCTTGGAGTGCCAAATAGATGGAGGAGTCCCTTCCCGGGACGTAACACATCCTGGGATGTTGTTGGCCTTCTTTGCCACCAAATTACAGCGCCAGCTCATGCTCCACTTGCTGTCCAACAAGATCTGAGTCCTTTTCTGTTTCCTGGACAGTCACCTCCAACCTGTATTGCTTCATGAGGTTATCCCATGCCAGGGACAAAGCTTGGCATTAACCTTTGCTGAACTCCATGAGGTTCCTGTCAGATCACTTCTTCAGGCTGTTGAATTCCCTCTGAACAGCAGCCCTGCCCTCCAGCATATTGACTGTTCTCCCAACTTGACATCATCTGCAAAGTTGAGCGTGTGCTCCATCCTGCTGTCCAAGTTGTTAACAAAGGTGTTGAACAGTACAGACGCCAGCATCGTCCCCTAAGGAACACCACCAGCAACCAGCTGGCAGCTGGACTTTGTTCACCACCCTGAGAGCCTTTTGGCTGGCCAACTTTCCAGCCATCTTACACTCCACCTACCCAGTACACGTTACCAATTGGGCTTCAAGGATGCTGTGAGAGACTGCTTTGAGAGCCCTGCCAGAGTCAATGCATACAACATCCACAGCACTCCCTTTGTCCATGCAATTGGTCATCCAAGAAGATTTGCTCCATCACCTTCCTGTGACTGAGGAGAGACCACCTGGAACCCTTCTTGAAAACGGCTGTGACATTTGTGTTTTCCCAGCCCTCAGGAACCTTAAGATGGCAGTGAGAAGCCTTGCAGTGCTATCAGCCAGAGCCCGTTCTCCTTGGATGTGCCCTGCCTGCTGCCACAGCTCACGCACGTACAAGTAGTTTAAGCTTTTGTGCAACCAAAGTGTATGAGACCGAGAGTCCTGTGTCAATCATCAACCACTTCTCCAGCAGGCCATCCCACAGGACTTTACTCTGATTCTGTCACTGATGGTAACACAAGCAATACCAGTATAAAGAATGCCCAACCCTTGGCACTGCTGTCTTATTCTGTCTCATGTAAGCCTACACTGATACAAACCAGTTAAAAGGTATTTGCAACACAATTTATATTTCATGACATGGTAAAATACAGAATTTCTTTATAGTAGCTTGGTGCTTCCTCACACGTACACTGCAAATACTGGTTTTGAGGGCAGTAGTATGTATTAGAGGCTATTTTCCCAAAAATTTACTTTAATAAGTGTAACGGAAATCCTCACACCTGTTAGAAGTCCTTTAAATTTTTATTTTTTTAAATCACAGTTTGAAAACTTGTAGTTAGATTCTGCCAGCCTTTTCTTTGTGAATAGAGTCTCTTGGGAGATCATGCTGACCTTTTAAAACCCCCTAGAAACACCACCTACATAAATAACCTCTGCTACATTGGGTAAAAGGACCTCCAGACAACATTAACATGAAGAGAGAGGTTATAGAGGGCTAATGTCAAAAAGCACTGTGAGCAATAAGTAATGCATACAAACCATGATTGATAATGACTAGCACAGAGCCTTAATTCATCTTTTCTCCATCATTTTACTGAGAGGGACCATATGAAATTAAATAGTGACCCAGCAAGGGTTTATTCAACCATACAAAGCAGGGCATGAAGGAAAGACATATTAAAGTGGCAATGACTGCAGTGTAATTGCAGCTTCTTAAAGGAACACTGCAGTTCAGAGGGAAGATGGGAAATCTTCTACTTAAGGCAGGTGAATACTGAGCAGCAGAACAACTGAGGCACCAAGGGATGTTCAGCATTAAAAGGCCTGCATCAGCACGGTGAGAACAACTCCTCCTCACAGCCTCACGCAGCAGCTTGTGTTTCATGTACTCACAATATGCTCAACATTTAACCAGCCAGGAAAAGGAGTGTGTATGATGACAACTTTCCATAAAACCCACACAGAATGTAGTTCCTGCCCCAAAATCAGTTCCTTTCTTTCCTTAGATCAGTTTACAAAACTAAATCATCTACGATCTTATGTTTTTAGGAGTTTGTATACAAACTCGTTGAAGTACCTTTTTGATTTCCTTATATTTCAGAATAATACGCAGTATATGGAGAACTCAAGGCCAGTTCAGCCTTTGAACATTATCAAGCATTGTAACAGCACTATCAGTCATATTTTTACTGCTAAAGACTTTTGGAAGTCATTACATAAGTTTAAAAGCTGGAAATAAAAACATCCATGGCTCTCATCAAAAAAATGTATAGTGAGAGCTCAAGAATATGAAGTCAATCTCTCTAATGACAAAGTCTATTATATAGGGCAACAATTGATAACTTGCTTTTTCACATAATCTTTTCATTACCCTTTATTTACAAGAAAATATAGTATAAAGAATTTAGTAAGAATATGTCTCTTGGAAGCCCACATTTAAATCACTGTGCATGATGTAAGCAAATGTAAGAAATATGTGATAAAACCTACACTTGCTTCACTTATTGCTATATACAAAACCATGGGACTTGCAAATCAGTATTGCTGTCAGCTTCTTTATATACACACCACTAATGAAGTAGCCAAGCAGCAGCAATACATAATTTCCTCATTAAAAGCTATTTTAGAAGACAGAAATACAATAATGCTGCAACTTCTGAAAGAAAGACTAAGTATTTATTTGGAAGGAAGTTGTAAGTTACCACATTGAGCTGGCAGAAGGCCTGTGGAAGCATCAGGTATGAGTATACACTGGTGGGGCAGAGGTTTTAGGGGTCCCTTTTTCATCTGTTAGAGAACCTCAAAGGACCAGCTAGGTAAAGGGGAATGCAGGAGCAGGGATGTGAAGTCAGAGGGGCCTGACCCTGCCAGCACCTGAAGTGTAATGCTCCAGTTTGGGTCCTTGCTAAAAATAGCTGAAAATAATGGTATGTGTTTGAAAGCACAACATGGACTACCAGCCTGCTCACATACTTCATATCCATGGTCAGAGATACAGCATTTCTTCTGTTTTACAAGGCATCTTCTTTTTTCCTCCTATATTTCACTAAACTCTCCAAAGAACACTTAAGTCTAGAATAATTCCTTTCTTTGGAACAGCAGAACTTAGCGTTGATAGGAGTACAAACAATGGACCTAAATTTTAGATGCCTGACCCAAAATATGATAGTAATTCTGTAGGACACTTCAATTTTTCTAAGAACACAAAGAATCATTACAAAACTTATTTTATAAAATAGGCATTAAAGGCAGATAATTACAATAATAACATGAACACTATTAAGGTAACAGCAGCACACCGATAACATGAACAGAACTGCCAACAGCAAGCTTACATGACTTGTCCCAAAATGACAATGCTTTAATATTTCAAATACAGTATTTGGAAAAAAAGAAACTTTTGGAAACAGAATTTAAGAAGAACTATAGCTTGGGAAGGAGGAAAGAGCAAACTGTTTCTTATTGCAAATTTCAAAGCAAGAATCTTTATTTTGACTTTAACAGATAGTCACTAGCTGATCCACCATCTGTAAGCCAGCATAAAAACAGGCAGAGATGACATAGATCATCTGTATGCTCTCAGAGAGGTATCTACATTTTAAAATAGGAAAAAAAATTCCTACTTCATGTCCCAGAAAGGGGATACCACATCTTTCACCTTACAGTATTAAGTCTCTTCTCAGATCCTCTGTTAATAGGATTCCTTTAGCCAGCAGATGGATTGTGAATACAGGCAGTTTCATCTACTAAAAGACAACATAAATCATCATTGAGAAAGGAGAGACCGCAGTAAGGTTATCACCATACAGCCTTCTCCATGAAAGGTTTGCATTAAAGCATTAGTGAAATTAATTCATCTTTCATAAGAGCTTTGAGCAGTATCTGTGATCTATGATAACAACCAATTTCTCACTATGTGAAAAAAAAAAAATTACTCAGGCCTGATAGACTACACAAATCTGCTTTTTTTTAAATGGCCTAACATTATCTGGAGTGTTGCTCCCAGAGGCATCATTTGAGTCTTATGCCTAGCCAAGAGGACCCATAAATCAAGACAGAAAGTTTTGTTAGTTTTATATGCAGTGGGCTGTAATTATTTTGAATTGCATTATGCCTCAATCATTGTAATTACTTTTAGATCATCCTTAAGCAGCAGTAATAAAAAGAAAAGAAATCAGTCTTCAACCATTTCTCACGGAAAATACTGTATATGTGATATGAGCAGTCTGGCTAAAACACACAAGAGCATTGTAAATGTAATATTAGGAAAGATCTGCTGCTCATGCATTCTGCTGTGTCAATTCAAATTTTCAAAATGTGCATTATTTTGTGGTCTTTCAATTAGCATTGTTATTACCAACACTCGTCTAGGAAGAAAACTGGTGGTAACAAGATTAATTTTAGCTTTAGAAATACAACATTTATATAAGAAGCCAAATTATGTCACTGTTAGTTTTTTGACGTTGCTGTACTTATGTCAGCTTGAGAGATTCTTTGGTCTTCAGTCCAAAATAAAAAAAACAGCATAGTGTAAAAATAATCACAATTATTTTCTATATCATCACATCACATACGTGACTTCAAGTTCATACGAACAATACGCTGGCTTGGTCTATGCTAGGTTGCACGCCAAGTGAGCATGGAAAGTCACACACTGTAAACACTGATGCTGCTGTTATCTGCATTATTGTAGTCCTGGAGAGCCCATCACTTTCCTCTCCCACTTTGTGAAGCCCTGAAATAAAACCAGCCTGTGGTACAAGTCTTGCCGCAACACCATTACAAGGAATTGTGCTGTGTGCAGGAACAGAACTAACCTTTAAGGTGCTTCAGGGATTTGTTCATATCTTAATTGCAAGTGTGGATTTTATCTTTTCCCATTTACTCCTCCTCCAGGTAAACAGTATCCCTGACAACAGCAGAACACGGTGCTTTCTCCTTAGAAAAGCCATTTAAGGTGGTGTAACGAATGGGAACAGTATGAAGGCATCAGATCCTCAAATGGCATTTAGCTGCATCTTGGGTTCTGGACCTAATGGTTTCTAAAGCAGCGCTGCAGGCTGCGTTGAATATGGAAGCTATTGCTCCAAATACAAACGTGGGAACAACTGATCCCTGAGCACTCAGAAGAAATGAACACAAACCCTGGTCCACAACAGTGTGGGAAAGCCACTAGACTCAATTGTTTGTCCAAGGGACTGTGAAGAATTGTGTAAAAGGTGGTAATAAATGACGCTGAACAAGTTACAAATTTGCCAGTCTCATGATGAAACAACAGCAGTGAAATAACGATGGAAATAATTCTTCCTGGGTATCAATGAACAATCCATAATTTGGCCTATTGCTGTTAAGTGTGATAGCAGCGCTCACACACGGCTGTTCAGTGCTCTCAGGACTACAATCAAATCATTCAACAGCACTGTTCATTTCCTACTTATGTTGTCAATCACCCATACTGCTACAGTTTATTGCTGATGGAGGAGAAAAATAAATACCTCAGTAACCACCTGAAGTTCCTTCAAAATGATATAACACTTAACTTCAAAGAAGCATTTAAGATGTTTATTCACAGCAGGTAAAAGCTAGTAAAACTATGTCAAAGGCAGTTTCCCTTCCAGTATAGAGATACAGAATATAAAAATAAATAGAAGTAAAGAAAAAGAATAAGTTACATCCCATCAACCCTGTAATTATTTACGCAATGCTCTTCCAAGCACATGAAGTATGTAAATATCTCTAAGTGTGTATATTTACAAATTCAAAATTAATTAACTTCATCTAGTTCTTCCTTATATTAAAGCAGTAACATGCCTGTTTGATCCACAAATGTTAAAGAAATTCAACATATTTATTCACTTGGCTTGTAGTAAACACCAACTGTTAAACACCTATGTTCTCGATGTTCTTAAGAAACTAAAAATGACCAAATTAAATTAAACATCGAAGAGAACTGCAAAGACTACAACTGCATGTGCAATTGCACTTACAGGTGCAGTGGAAGAAAACCCTCAGCTGTCCTTGTGTTTCTGGGTTTGACAAGACCTTCACCTTCAACTTCAAACGTGCAGCATTCCCCAGCTCTCAAGAGAACAACAAAAAAGCAGTACAAGGGCAGCATCGGAGGGAAATATCAGTATGTTTTTAAGTAACATGTATTCCCGCATCACTAAGAAAGCACCTTTTCCCTACATACTTGCAGTGTCTGCAGCAGTACCTGGCTGTACTGAGCAGAAACCAGCATTGCTCCAGCCATGACTACAGAGCTGCTGCTGCTGAATACAAATGGAACCTGTTCAAAGTAGCATCTCACCCTGCCAAGGAGTAAGTCTCCCTGAAACCGACTTGCAATTGGCACTGTGTGCTATTTCTTTGGTTTTAAATGCACAAACAAGTCTTTTCATCACTGTCTCCATCCTTCACAAGGATGTCCTACTATATATACGAAGAACTCCATTTGAATTTGGTAAATCCATGGAATGACTTAAAACATAGAGGTGACAAGAAACCAACAAACAAACAAATAAAAACCCAAGACTTAGTTGTGACCTTATTTACATTACTGACAGGAGCTACTCAAGTAATCAGAGCAAAGCAGAACCAAACCTAATATCTGGGAACGCTCCACAAGGTTGTACATACCTCAGGGAAATAATCCTGTGGAAACTTCTCCTTTTCCAGCATGGGCGTGCTTTCTAAAGTGTCTGAGTAGATTTCTTTCCCAGTAACTTTTTTATACTTCTTAGCTAGATATAGATAGATAGATATAAAACATAATTAACATACATACCTTTAACGTTATAAGCAACTTATAGCACTCATTGGCAAAGCAGTGACATCTACTTTATAGGTTGTAGGGTCTTAGCAAAAATATGCAAGCACTGAGCTGTTCTGGGGGAAAAAACCAGAGACCACTAAGCCATGTATAAACACACTTTTTATATCACACATCTTTAACCTACACAGTTATGGGTATTGATAGTATTCTTACTATCCAGAGCACTATAAAGTGTTAAAGCCCTAATTATGAACCAGGTCTCTCTACTCAAACTCTCTGGGATGGTCTTCCAGGAGACGCCTGTTTGTGTCCTCAGCCAGCATCCAGCAATCTATGCTGGATAATTAAAAGAAAAATTAATTAATACAAAACACACATAGGTGAAAAATGTTACTTATGCGTAGTGATTATCTGTACATTTCACCTAGCAACTTTTTTTTCCCCAGATTTTAAGTCTACCTACCTAAGCATCAACTGATGCACATCCGTAAAACACAACTGATCACATCTTTTACCTATCAAACAAGTACATAATCATTCGTTTAGATCACCTCAGCTTTTTGCCTTTTGCTTTAAATCAACAATATTTACAGACATCGATTTAGGTGTTTTGCCACACTTAAATGGTGTGCTGGGCTAGCTGTATCAGTGGGGGGGGTGATTTTTGTCACTCTGGAACTGATGGTTCAGTAATGGTGGTGGAATTCCTAATGAAAGATGAGTTGACCACAAGCTGAGCAGCTCACTGCTTTTGTGGAACTGATCTGAGGTAGACTTGTTTTTAATTAACAATTGTCTCTGCAAAGAAAGGTGACATCCTGAAGTCATCCACTGAAGTAATTAGAATACTACAAAATGCTCTGAGACAAAACAAGAAATGTGAAAAAAAGTTCTTCTGTGAATAGAGGAGTGTTTTCCTTTCAGGGATGTAGGAGTGGCAGAGGACAGACTGCACCAAAACCAAGTGGTTTACTGAGTGGTCTGGAACAGGAAAATTAGAAATTTCTCTCTGTTACATCCTAAAACAGAAATGGGGACAGCCAATGACATTCAGGAACAGCAATGCACAACCTGATAAAAAGAGGAACTTCATTTTTGAAATAATGGGTTGCTTTGCTGGGCAACTTACTGTCCCAGACTGTCAGACTCCAGCAAGATCCAGAAAAAGACTGGATATTCATAACTATTCAAATACCTAGAACTACATCAGGTATCATGCATGTGTGAACACAGTGTCAGAGAGGACAGTTGCTAAGGCCTAACCTAAACAGACTCCTGAGGCACAACTGACCCATAGGTGCCCATCAGAGGATTTCCTCTGGGTCTCTGCCACGTTTAGAAACAGTTACTGGACCAGACAGAACAGTGGTTGGATGCAGTGCAGCCATCCCCATGTGCATGGGTAGAAAGAAATTTCAGCTCTGCCAGCATCCCCACTACCTCCATGGCAGCCTCCATCAATCAAGAAGGCCAGTAACATAAATTGCCACGTTTCAGATGAGTGTTCCTTCATCAGGCAAGTGACTGAAAATTATTACAAAAATAAAAATCAGATGTCAGGACAAAGAGGCGTTCTTTTTTTCCCTTATTTCCTCCTGAAATGTTCTGAGCTTATACATGCAGCTCAGTCAACTCTGAATTATTTGTATAGTCACTTGAAAACCCTTAAGAGTAAAAAAAGGGTCTTATTTTTGAATGGCGCTGACATATACCAGGCCTCCAGCATCAGTTCATTATTTCAAACCAAGAAAGTAAAAACTTGCTCTAGTGATTTGCAGAAGATGAACTGGACTCACTCCATTCAAATCCCGTATCGGCTGCTCTGTGGCCCCGCAGCCACCCACCTCTTTCAGATTACCCACTTCTGGCTATCAGCACATGAGGTTGACACGTGGATTTTAAAGCTGGAATGGGTGCTGTGTTTGTGAAAGAGACTTAACGGTAAAGCACATCACTTTCCAAAGTCTTTAATGAATGGTTACACCAGAGACAGAAATAGCACAGACTTTTCAGCCTTAACAATCAATCTATGGATCTATACAACTCATGAACAAGAGGTTCTGCTTCTTGATCCACTTCGTACTTGGTCTGTCTCCTTATCAGGGCAATGTATTGGCATCTAACAGCAAGAACCTGACTTAATTTACCCAACTGCTCCGACACAGGAATCCATGCAGTTATCTTGCAGCTACTGTTAAGCTGGAACTACCAACTGGACTGCACTTTGACTAGGAATGCCTAAGAGAAAAAGTCCCAAACAACTATTATCAAGAACCTTGAACTGTCCAGTTCTTCTGGATATCCAGTGAAAATACCAAGCAATACAAAAATCTGTCACTTTAAGTTGTCTAGATAAAGTATTTTATATAATCTGAGGAAGCATTTACTGCAATGTAGCAATATGTCTTCAGGGGGAAAAAAGTATCATTCTTTATGTGCCTATCACTTTGAGATCTGGCTCCCACAGGAAGGCTAAACACATATCCTGATAAACTAATGTGGCATCATTCTAAGTAGATCATGGATGGATGTGCCTCTTTCAGTAAGTTTAACAGTGTCAGCAAAAAGATCCCTATGTCATTCAGGATACAGAAAACATTTGCCAGAACTGTAATACTGAAGGCTTCTGCTGTGAGAATCTAAATAAAAGGTAGCACTTGGCCGAAAGGAGGCACCTTATCATCAACTTACATTAACATCAATGCTAAATATCAACCAGTGATTCATTTACATGACTGCTGAGAAGCAAATGCAGGAGGAAAGAAGCATGCCTTCTCATGCATCTCCAAGTAAAAATACTCCTACGCTATTTCTGATTTCACACCCAAGAAAACAAGATTCTTTCTGTACTTCAAAATGGTAGACTGAAACTGGCCTAATACCCCAGTCAGCAACCCTCTCTGTTGGATGACGGCCCTTTAGAACACATAGCTTGTCAATAGTTTAAATTGTAAGCAAACATTTGGGACTCCGACCACTATAAAAATAGTCCAACACCTTCTATGCTGTGGGTAATAAATAATACATGAAGCTGTAGGAGAAAATTTTTCTCATTATAAAACTCAAATATGTCTTCCTGAGAACTGAAAAACAGAGGCAATCTCCCCCCCCCCCCCCCCCCCCCCCAAGCCTGTATTCAGTCATGTCCAACTGTGAAGTGAATTTTGAAAAGGCAGAGTGATGTTACAGGAATATTGAATTGTATATAAACATGTATTTTTTGCATGCTTTTGAGTAGAACCAGAATTCCATAATGATTTTTGTGCAGAGAACGTTTATACCCATTTGGATTTTTCCTCTGATTTAAGAGCTTAATACACTGTGAAAATGCCAATAGTCAAGAGAGAAGAGGCAAGTTTTACATTTCCCCTGAAAGATGGGAGCCTTCAGGGTCGTATTTTACAAACACTATGCTAGGAGAATGATTCTGCTCTACATTAAGAGAACAGCAAGTGACTTACAACGATTCAGTGTAGCACCTGCTTTCCTTGGATTTTATTAAGAGTTTTTTCTTTCCAAGTGATGACTGGGCCAAACATATCTTTATGTGCATGGTGCACACCCCATCTGGCTTTGCTAAGATTTTGCCAAGCCAAATGAAGCACTGAACATTTAAAGCGTTTATTTTCTGGACAAGTGCCTGCTTATTTCTTTTATATCGATTATTTTCCCCTACACTTTTTCTTTCCATACATTTTCTTCTAAAAGCCATACAGCAGTGAATAAGCTGCCAATCAACGATTAATAAACCCAGAAAGCTCCTCTTTTCCTAAAAGACTTGTCATTTCACTTGGTCAGATGTTGCTAGAGCAGCTATGACCATCAGGAGGGAACTTGAGGTGGAATTCAGAGCAAAACTGCTAGTCCTACAGCACTGGTGCAGAGAAGCTGTGGGCTGCAGAATCAAGTTGCAGCGCAGCCACAGTTCACACTGACAGTCAAAGCCACTCACATGGCAAAAGGAACTAACAGTTACCAACAGGGGACCAGGAGGCTCTTCAGTCTGAGGACTGGAGTAACACCCAGGACACTCAGTTTCACAGGCAATGTCAATTTCCTCCAGTAATTCCACCCTGCACACATTTCATCTGATAATACTATCATTACTCAGTGTCTGCAAAACTGTTCCAGTCCGGGAGAAGGACTAGATATGACCCCTCATTACAAGTCCCTACTTCACTATTGAGTTTTCCAGTACAGCCTCTCAGAAATGAAATCTACTCTGAACTGCCTATGATATTGTAGCTAAAGTTTTCCTTCAGCGTTGAAGCCAATGATGACAGGAGGACTTACGTTCGCTACATCTTGAATTGCTATATATGTAGAACTACCATTTAAATATGTCAGGGAAGGAAGACCCTGTACCCTCAATTACGCGAGCAGAAAGAATCTGTCTCTACTGAGAACAAAAGTAATGAATCTATATAATTAAGACAATTAGATCACTCCATAGTTAACCACCATTTCAACAGTGTCTCACATTAATGGGATGCTGGATGTATTAATGTGATTCTGCTCAGTTAGCTAAATGAAGCTCAGAAGACTTTTGTATTTAATATACAGACAGTTCTCAACTGAAATAACATAAATTTTATATAATCTTTTCTATATACACCTCAGGAAGCATTCAGTAATTTTCTATGATATTTTTAATATTTAATGTACATAGCCTAGCATTACTTTTAAAATTCTGAGATTTAGCAAGACCTCCAACCTGATGGATCAATGTGGGTTAAAAACAATGACACCCTCCTGCTGACCTGCACTGCTCCAAAGTAATTTAAGCCATAAATCTATATCAGTTGCTTTGCAAAATGACCATCGCTGTTGGACATTTAAGGTCTTGGTCCTATATTTGATCTACATGGAAGAACCTTGTGGCATTCCCAGCTCTTTTGAAATCATCAGGGATCTCTATGGATCCGAAGGTCCATCTGCATGGGAATGATTAATGCACCAGTTTTCAACCTGTGGCTGGTCCACTGACTTCTAAGAGGTCTATAAAAGGTAAGAGAAGTAAAATCTGTCATCAATGGACTTGCATGCATTATACAGAAGTCCACATATCATGGAAAAAAACTGCTAGGCACCACTGTCAGAAAAGATGACAGAAAAGCTGCCTTGACATATAAAGCCAGTTGACAACTAACAACATTTAATTCCTTCACTTACCTTTAAAATCAAACTGGTAGATGTTTTTCAAAGATTCATGAAGAAAGTAAAAACTTCCTAGAGCCTGCAAAAAAACAACAATAAAATAAGAAATTATAAAAATATCTACTTTGGCTAACTATACCCAAAAAAGTGTGATGCTTTCCAATTAAAAAAAAACCAAAACAGAAGAAATAAAATACTTATAAAAAGTTACTTTTTTTACATTTTCTAAGATCTATAAAAATATTAATTTCTTTGTTGCTTCTCTGAAGTTTCATAAGCCATTATAAAGAA
Organism: Falco biarmicus; assembly: GCF_023638135.1. Taxonomy (NCBI): domain Eukaryota; kingdom Metazoa; phylum Chordata; class Aves; order Falconiformes; family Falconidae; genus Falco; species Falco biarmicus. Next base: position 56,170,423 of record NC_079296.1, on the reverse strand, counting down.
GATCCTTAACAGCTGACTAAACATGGTAAGGGCACAACTACCAGGTGTACTTTTCCAAATACCAAATGGATGGATGCAATTAGTAACACAGACAAGTGCCTTTCTAAACACGGAACACATCCCCACAATTCTTTTATAAAAGCCTGACAATTTCTGCTTCACTTTCAGAGCAAAACAAATGCTTTTGGAGACTGCAGCACAGAAACAAGAGAAGAGTTGAGAGATTCAATAGCTTTTGAGAGCCAAGCACAGGCTTTCCATCTTCCTACTGAGTTGTGCAGAGTGAATGACTTTGCCAACTGCACAGCAGACTTAATACTTAAAATCCAACAGGAGTGTTGGGAGTATTTGTACATGCTTCTACAGCTTTCCTTGTTCATAAGTGGTTTGACAATAATTATAATGACTGAACCATCTCTGCTGGCCACACTCGGACAGCAATTGCTACTTGTAGCTTTGGTATGAAGCCTACAGGTGAGTATTTTCTCACAGTGCATGGATGTGAAGTGAAAGAATACACAAACATCTAGCAGAGGAGCTTAGATGTTTCAATACATGCTAAGTTTCTTGCCACTGGCAGAACTGATGTGTTTTTATGTATAAGCAGAAGCAGAGTTTAGCACCCATAACAATACATGAAAAATCTGAGTTACTATTGAAAATAAAGTATGTTCACAGTTCAGATTTAGATAGGACTTACAACTCCTTCTGCTGGTCTAGTCCTGAGCAACTCTTCTATTTTTTTTCAAAACAGTGACCAAATTCAACTACATAATTCTGTTACAGTTTTAATGATTAGTCCATGATAAAGTAAAGGTTGTAAACATAGAAGTAATCTCTACTGCATTCAGGAAAGCTTATAAACTCCAATCTCAGCAGATCAATCTTAAAAGCATACTGAAGTCCACCCGTATTTAGCAAAACATTCATATCTCTTCTTAACAAATACTTGAAGATTGTGTCTGAAGATTTCTGAGATCTTAATCCTGAGTCCAATATTAAAGAAAGCGCCTTCTGCAGAGGAAGCTTCCACACTAGTTTTTCCTATCCTGAAACTTAGAAAGTTTCCTTCACAGGGACAATCCCCTTTGCCTTCCTCTCCAGTTTCTTCTTCATACCCTCACAGCAGTGACCCTGCTCCTCTTCCAGTGAATCTCCATGGAGTGGAAGGCTGCTAACCCAGGGTGCTAGGGCCGAGACAGTCCCTTCCTGGCTCCATCTGTGTCATGGCAGCTTTGCCAAGATTTCATTCATATGTACTGTGAGCTTGCTTTTACTTCTTCACAGTCATATCATACACTGTTTTCATCCAGTTAATGAGAGGAAAATTACATATTAATGTAAAGAGAGTAGAGGAAAATCAAGTGAGAAAGGAAAAAGTAGTGTAAAGAGACTATAGTGGGTTATACAAAATGTATACATTTTAAATGGGACCTTGATGAGCCTTTAAATACATCTGATGCACTAAACAGAAGCTGAGGGGGAAAAAAAAGCAGACTGCCAGTAGATAACCTCTTACTGAGAGGTATAAAAGAAGCAGCACATTAAACAAAAAGGATGATTTAGTTTCATTTTGTCTTTCACTCCTATAATAACAGAGACCCTCCTGGCAGAGTAGTGTTTTGGTTCAGCGACTGCTGCATTATTTATGAGACACTGCACATCCAGAGATTAAACATTTGCTGATTTGTCAAAAGCACAAACATGAGGTCCTGCCCATCTCCTTGACATATTAGTCCATCCAACAGAAAACAGTCACACATTTAATTGATGAGTATGCTTCCCTGCGACCCAGTCAGCTTCCTTTAGGTCTTTCGGTTTCTTTTTTATAACATGGAAGAGGCAAGTATGAAAATTCAGGAGACACTCTTATAGAGGACTCAAGGTTAACTACCCTGCAACAAGGACACAGTGCCAAAAAAATACCAAAACCCCAAAACCTGATACAAGATAAAAACATTGCCACCTGATACTTAATTTCAAATTGAAGAAATTGTCATGCACAATAGAAAACACTGCTCTCAAGCTAAACTTTCACTATAGTCTGGCCTTTGGATTTAAAAAACAGGAGATTATTCTTAAATAGCAGTATGTTTATAGGGCGTTTTTTTGTAGAGGGAAGTATATCTTGTCTCTCGAAGAGCTAATACTAGATAAAAGTCTTAAAATCACATGCAAGCTACAGGTAAAATTCAGTTGTACTGGAAAACAACTTGCCTAAACTCACTTACAAAGCCCCCAACTAAACCAAAGAAAACCACATGCTGTCACAACTTTAAGCAAATGCCATGTTAAAAGTGCCTGCTTCTTTGAATGCACACAGGCACTGCTCAGAAGCATCATCATAAAGAAAAAACACAGAGGGAAGAAAGTTATTTTCAGAATTCTCCTTGATAAAACCAAGTTACAGTGAGGCTGATCAAAAACAGGGGCTTGGGATGGGGTCAGAACACTGGGCTCAGCTGTGGTACCCTTGCTTCATGTGGACTGGTGAAGGTAGTGACATTGTCTGGGTTCATATATACTGCTCAGATGAACAGGCAACTCACAAAATGGTTTTGTATCACAGAATTTGATCTTATGCATAATCGTCTTACATTCCTAACATCAACGCATTTTATAAACATGCAGTTTTATCCTACTGAAATCAGAGCAATCAATTATGAAGCCAAGTACTTCTGAGTGAAAGGACATTGCAGCTGAGCTCTTAGCTGCTTATTTACTTAGAGAGCTGACCTTAGATAAAAGCTTACAACAAAAGTATTACATCAAATTTAAATAATTTGAATCTGAAATATATATTACAAAAAAGGGAAGTATAAACAGCTGGATGACTTCTCAGTTATAAAATCTAGTTTAATATGATTACTCTATTTTACCAGAAGCTATATCAACTTAGTAGAGTGCATTAAAGTCATGTTCTCTGGAAGAACAAGCGAGAGTCCCTCTCCCCTGTCCTGCTCTTTCTGAATTCTTCCCAGCTGGTCCACCGCTTTCTTCAATGCACAGGGAAAAATCTGACATACATGAAGATAACCCTTTGTTATATAATGTTACTCTTTGGAAATTACTCTTTGGAATCACTATTTGGAAATAGTGACCTATCCAAATGAGGCACAAATAACTTTAAAGACCAGTGAAAATTTAAACCTAGGTGACAGGATTATGAATTACAAAGCTTCTCTATATAACATATCAATAAGTAAGCAAGAAGAACCAAGACACTCTAAAACTCGTTTTATTTAGATGCTATAATTCAATTAAAAATAGTACTGCTACTTGTGCTCAAGATACAACTCTATTTCTGCACATCCTGTTTTGTTCACTGCTCAACTTCTTACTGTTTTAATCTCATTTCTAAAAACTAATCTTGATGAATTATGCAGCAAAGGTTTAGTTTGACAGTCTATGTTTGTAGCTCTGTGTCAAATTGTGCACAAAGAGCCTCTGTTAGGGATTAAGTAACACTGTACAGTTTCAGGAACTGATACTACTAACATTAAGATAGGCTTTGACTGTGTAATTCTAAACACACCATTGAAAAGAAGCAAAACTAGAATGGAACGGAAATTATGGCTATCAATTGTTATAGACTTAATCAGGTTTATGTACATAAATGTTAACTTGTAAAAATGATGGAGTGCAGTTGTAATTCACTGCCACAATGAAACAGAAGTAAAAAGAAACTTCCTTCCAGGCCCTATTGCCTAGGCCCTTTTGTTGAGGAGATTATGTTAATCCAATTTATTTCTCATTAAATGACAGTTTAAAAATAAAGTTAAATTATATTAATCAAATGTCTAGAACTTTGCTTTATTTTTTTACATACACTTTTAATATTCCTTGGAAAAAGTAGTGCCATAGTAGCACTAGCACATACAGTATTTAAGTAATATAATACAGAAACACATTACAAATCATAAAGCACCTGAAACAGTTCAACTTTTAAAAATTTCAAACATAAAGAAAATTATTATTTGTTCCACTTAAGGACTGTTGAAATTGATTAATTCTGCTGTTAGTACAAATTCTAAGCCATGTGTAAACTGGTGCTTTTACTAAAATGCAACCTCAGAAGTGGTGTTATGTGTCGTACCTTACTTTCCTATTTTCTGGTACCCCTACGTTAGTGACCGCAGAACAGTGTATCAGCAAATCTGCAGATATGTAAGCCCTCTCTATGACAGTTCTTCTACAATAGAAGCCTGAAAAATAATATGTACTGAGGGTCACCAAAGTTGACTTTAACATACAGTTGGGGAAGATGCATATTTGGCAGCTGCAGGCCCCCCATGGACAGTTAGACCCTGGACAGATGTATCTGTTGACTTTCATGTCAAGCATTCAGAGCAACCTCATTTCTGGTATTAAGGCTCAGATGCAAGCATGACAAGCTCTTGCTAGCCACTCTGAACCCGAATCGTAGTGGTACTGCACCAAGATATCAACAGAAGATGGTATTTGCTCTGCCATACAGGTAGTGTCTTACTAGAATGAAGGGAGCAGTCACAGCCTTCTCTGCTTGATTTTCAACAGTCTGCAAACACAAACTAGTCGCAGAAACTGTATTTCAGTATCCTCATTGCAGAGTGAGCAATGGATAGCTCACAGCTAGGCTCAGATCAGCAAGTTCTTACTTTCTCAGGCCAACCTGCCAACTTTTGGGTCTGTAACTGTATCAAAATCATCTTGTATTAAGTAATATCAGAAGCTTCTAAAAGTTCAAGATCAGCACAACCTGTTGACCTCAGGTGGTCACAAGGACCGCACATGTATTTCTCTGGACTGCTCAGCCAGGTGGCTTTCTACCCTACTAGTAAAGCCAGGACAAGATAGAAAGGGCTTTGTCAGTTTGAGGTGCCTACTTCTCTAAATATATACACAATTCAAAGTAATACCTGTGGCCATGAGGAAATACCACACAGTCACTGCTGGTGGCTCTTTTAAAATTTATTCACATTTTGCTTCATAGAGGAGTTTAAGCATTGTAAATAGGCACAAACATGTATGTATATATACACACCATAAATAAACCAGCAAAAAGCATCAAAGTCAAAAGTCAGATAGGACAGTCAAGAGCAACAGGTTGGCCAAGTAGCTTAGAACTTGCAATGTTAAAACTGATTACCGGTTATTCTTCTGTCTCCCCTGTCCATTATAGCTAATCAGCTTTGCTTTAACACTCCTAAAATTAAATAGTTAGACCTGCACACAAAATCCTACAGGTAGACTAGGGAAAATTTGTGAACTCCTAGAAACTCTTTCAGTATCACAACCACTAATTGTAGAGTACACAGTCAAACGCATTCCTAGCTTTTGAAAGCTTTTGTGAGAATGGCCCTTATTGAAATGTTCAGGAACTCAGTGAAAAGGCCAGGCGATTATCTCACAGCAGTACTGCTATTAACAAAATGCTTTTTTTCAGGACTGACAGAAGTACCTGACTGTTCTTACCATGTGTGCATACAGAGGTGTACTGCCAGCTGCAAGAACAAATAGCAAAATTTAACTTACAGTTAGTGCACATTAATTTGAAGAGCTTTGCAGCGCTCCCCCTGCCCCCTCCCCCCAATGTATTATGGAGGAAAATACAGGTGTCTTCTTCCTATTAGTAGACTGAAGTTACCTGTTCACTGCTTTTATTTAGGTTCCAGAATGATACTCAGTACAATATTAGAAATGTCTTTCATTTTTCCATGCCAAAAGACTCAAGTGGAAAAACTGTTACTGACGGTAAGATAAACAAATTGGTTCTGATGGATTACATGCCTGGTGTTATTAAAAACCCTATTCCTTTGATTATACAGAAATCTTGCCAAAAAAGACTGAAGATTTAAACAGCTATGATTTTTTTTAGCAGCTAATTGGCATAATTTCTTTTTAAAGAACGTCATTTCAACTGCGGAAATCTAATGCATAAAGGAAATACCTGAATAAAAGTTTAATTACTGTACAGAGTAAACATTTACTGCATTACCTCACTGAATGTGATAAAGTTAATATATAAAGATTGCTTTAAATAAATTTAAAATAAATTGCCAATGATGACATAGAAACTGTAATTCATGTAGTCATAAAATCCATAATTAGCTTTAATGAATATTTAAAGTCAAAGTTCAACCCAACTTTTTCAATGTTTAACCTACTATATCAATATAGTTCAAGGAATTCATTTATCATCGAACATGACAATGTCTGAATATTAATTAGCGCAGGGCACTGCTGACAGGAAGCCCTTATCTCTGACCAGTCTTTTTAGCTATGCTGCACGTCAACAGTGTGTTTGTCACGCCTGATAGTATTGATTACCTGCCTGTTTTGCTAACAACAATTAAAAACATATTTTACATATTTATAAACCTGAACATCAAGAGCACATATTAGTTCCCCATTAGGAAAATGGAGTCTATTAGCTGCCACATTTCAGTCAGGGGAAACACAGCAAATGAGAAGTTGCAGCAATTCCACACAGGAAGAGGGTAATTTTATGTAAAAACACTGTTATCGGGATTATACGGGGACACCTTATCTGGATTCAGTTATGTTGCAATGATGTTAAAGAGACTTCAAATAGAAAAACCCAAGATGGGAAATGGTGCAGGCCCCGACATCCTCACAGCCTCCCCGGGGGGGCAAGCAGGCCTCACCACTGCCCCCCAGCCAGGCCCCCACAGCTGGGCTGAGGCCCTGTGCCAGCATCATGGGGCCACCCATGCCCAGCTGCCAGGGCCACCGAGAGGGAGGCGGTGGGTGCCTGGCCAGCCCAGCCCCTCGCACCCCCAGGCCAGCCCAGCAGCCCCTTGCCACCAGCCCAGCCCATGGGCGGCCCAGCGGCCCATGCAGGGCCCTGCCTGGGGAGCAGCCACGTGCGGCCTGTCCCCCTGGGCTGCGGCAGGCTGAGGGGCTGCTCCATACCGGTGGCCAAAGCTGGCGGAGCACCTGGCTGTCCCTCAGTCACTGGTGTGAGGGGCATGCTGCCACCAGGCCCAGTGACAGCAAAACAGCTCTAAAATTCTGCTAGGAAACAAGCCACAGGTTACCGTGGATTTCTGTGGCAGCTCATAAACTTGGTGAAAACCACCTGCGCCCTAAGTTTGCCTTAAAAAAGTTACTTTTCATGTAATCTTCACTTTCCTTGTAATGAAGAAAGGGCATGCTGCAAGGACAGATTGGTTCTAACACAGCTAAATAGCTACCAACAAAGCAACTACAAATCATGAGCGATGTTAAAGTGTATGCTTGTCAACTCTGTTCATAAGCTACTTGCTCCAGGATAGCTAAATTAACACTAAATGTCTATTGTTCATTCAAGGTTAACAAAACAGGCTGGGTACACAGATCAACTCATTATAAAATAGTCTATCACTTTTTATTTGCAAACAAATTAGGTGTCCAGTAATTTGTCATTTCCTGAATTAGACTTACCAGCTAAAGTACATACAATTAAACTTCTCTTGAGCTTGCCCCCAGACAGGCGTTGCGTACCCGACGTGCAGACAGCCAGAGCCTGAACCAGACCATTTCAAACAATTACACACTACTTTTGTGGCTTTGTATCTCAAGCACAGGTTATCAGCTTAATTTCAGCAGTATTTGAACAATTACACTCTTAATAAAGTGTAGAAGTGAGTGGGCTCCAAATACTCTGTGACAAACTCAGAAAACTCTCTTGGCGCACTGTAACTTTTTTTTATTATTATTTTTAAAATTAAAGCTACCTGCTTTGTTACATGTGACACTCATTACAGTAATTGGGGTTACTTGAGAAGACTAAAACCACTGACAAGATTGGTACTGAAGACTCGCTTATTCCATAAAACCTAAAATAATGTTATATATTGTAATATAAACATACCTATGTTGTAAAGAGGCAACTTGCCGTACCACAACTTGCATGCACAATCGCTAGCATCCTACCAGTTTCTCCAGTGACCACCTCCCAGTTAGTCAATGCAGCTGAAGCAGCAAAGACCACTGAGAGCAGAAGCCTGCAGGTACAGCTGGTGGGGAAAAAAAGGATATGTCTACCTAATTCATGGTCATTTATTTGCTGTAATTATATTAATTATATTAATTCCACACCCTGGTTTTGACTTAAAAAGTTCCAATGTGTTTGTAATCTATCTGTTTTATGGACCTGCCAATTTCTCAGTCTGGCTCTTGGCTGTACTGTTGCAGCTAGGCAGTGAAGTTACATTTCTGACTACTTGGCGCCAGAGGAATAACCTCACGCTTTCCATGTTGCCAGCTTCAATGAGCTGTCAGAACACGCAGTGTGATTTCTAACCATCCTCAACTAATGTTAGTGCCAGTCTTTCCTGTTAACTTGTAGTTCAGCAGCACAAGCCATAACTTTAACATCTAGCACTGCATCCTCACTTTCTTCCTTCTTACTTCTTCAGAACCGTTTTTTTAAGAGACCAGTAACAACTGAAGTATCAAAAGCAATAGTCGCTACAAATTTATGACTCAAAAAATCCAAACACAAAATAAACTCTGATTTTTTTGTTTGTTTTTATAATAGTTGAATTAAATTTAATTTGGGAAACAACTGATCCTTGAGTGATTATGTATACAGTCTTATAGCTTGTACTGTTTATTTCTAGAGTCATTACCAAGATGATTTAGGTATCTTCAAATGGGCTTATCTGTTTAGGTTTCTAAAAAGGCTGTGTAACTGCGTTAAAAATTCCAAGATGTTTAAATCCCAAGTCATTTAGATGCTTAATCAAGAGACCATTTGCACACCTGGCCTTTACGGATACCTCAGAGAGGTTTCTCTGCTAACAGCAACCATTAATAGTACATTCTCAGGAAAAAAAACCAAAGTCCCAGGAGTTTTCATTTTCCTGTTCTGAAGACTAGCAAAATGAGTGATCTTGAGCTAAAATGGTCCACCTCTACTATCTTGCCTTTATAATTTCTTTACTGCATCAATATAGCAAATGAAAAATCATAATCAATTTTAAAAGATGCTTTGAGACTACTTAAGAAAAGAAAAAATTAAAAATAAAAAATTTGAGTTATGTATAAGCATGTCTGGTAAGTAAATGAGTAATCCGTATGTAACCTACTACATTGACAAAGAATACTTACTATCCCTTTTGATGCTGACATATTTCACAGCAAGATTTAACATTTTAATTACAAATCAATTCAATTAAAAAAAAATCATACAGAGGTTCTTTTTCTTAAAACCAAGATTACTGACAGACCAAGGAGCCAACATGAGTTAAGGGAAGTGTATGTACGCTGAACAGTTAAAAAAAAGGCCACTTATCATTATTCCTGAGCTCAAAGTAGAACCTTCACAAAGTCATTAATCACACTGTTATTTAATATTTCTATTACACAAGCACTCCAGAGGCCCCCAATCAGGGTAAGAGGCACACAGCTTGGCTCCACACCAATACAAAAGAAGGTTGTCTGAATACAGGATTCAGAACTATAATTCAGGGCCACACTCTTGATTCCTGCCCTAGCAACTTTTTAATGGGCCTGACTGCAAGAAGTGCACGCGATCAAACAGCCAAAACCTCTGTTGAGACTCCACCGATGGTTTAAAGCCAGAAAAAAGTATACTGCATTGCTCAGAATATTCACTGGCTCTTCAGTATGAGAGGAGATAGAAACAGAATCAGAGAATCACAGAACAGTTTGGGTTGGCAGGGACCTTAAAGATCATCTAGTTCCAAGCCCCCTGCCTTGGGCAGGGACACCTTCCACCAGACCAGGTTGCTCCAAGTCCCATCCAACCTAAATAAACAAATAAATAAATGAAATCTGGTGTCTATCTGTAAGCACAGCAGACATTATAAGCATAAATGTACCTAAGAAAGAAATATGCACTTAAATGGTTAAATACTTAACAGTTAGTTGAGCGTCGAACCTCATGGAGACTCAGACATATTCCCCAAGCAGTTCTAAGTTCTTGACAAAGAGAGCTCAAAATACTCTACATAACAGCCAGATTTATCCAGGAGGTACTGGTAACAGTTCTCAAACTTCGAGAAAACAGAACTTGAGTCTTGCATTGCAGAAGATAATACAGAAGTGAAAAGTATTATTTTTCAGGGAGTAAGCTACATTCTACTACACATTTATTTTTGTAATCATTTTACGAGTGTAACCAATAGCAACAGAGACCAAAGTAGCACTTCACCTCTTCCAGAAATTCATTCCTTATTCCCCCCTATACTTCTATCCTCCCAGTACTGCGTGAGTGAGTGCACCACAAAAACCGTCAAAGGGATGCAGGTGTGGAAAAGGCAGAAGTGATCTGAGCGTGCAGCATGTGAGATAGAGCCATAGTTGGAGAAGCATTAGTGCAGCCGCAGAGTGCAATGATGGTGCATCATCTGGAACCACATTAGCAATTCTGTTTGCCCACATAAAAGGCTTGACCGCACTGCAAAAAGGCCATCAGGATTAAGGAATATGATCCTGCCAAACAGCAAGTGACTAAAAGAGGCTGACTCTGTATCCCAGCAAAACAAAGGAAAGCTGCAAATGAACCACAGATGAGGAGTAACACTGGGGAATGGAAAGAACCATTTAAGCTGAAGAGTTACACTGCCACAGGACAAAGCAGATCCAGAACGAACAAAAATCAATCTAGACTAGTTACAAGTATCTGATAACCATGAAGAGACCGAGTAAATGGAACATCCTTCCAGGAATGTTCCCCTGATCTGCAAGGGGAGAAGGGAGACTGCTGTAAGGGCAAAAATCCTGACTAGTTCTGAAGCAAAACCTGACAGACATGGGTGAGCCCAGCAAGAAGCCCACGGCAATTTCTTTCAGTGTTTTTGCTCCTGCAGATCAGAGGCTTCTTCACTGCCAGCCAAATCCTGGCTCACTCCTCCGGTCAGTAAGTGAGCTGTACACAGGAGAGCTCGGCACAGCACTTGGGGCCCGCAAGCAGAAAAAGGAAAGGTCTGCATGAATCCCCTCCTGCTTATGCACCTGGTGATGTGGGTGATCTGCACCGGGCTTTCACCAACAGTGACCAGCCCCTCCCAACTGGGTTATACAAGACGTGATTTACCTTTGGCAGTGCTAGTGGAACTGGGACGCAACTTGGATGGCTTCTGATCAGATGGGCGAGACTGCTGGATGTTTAACATTTTACCATACTTTTCTTCTACTAAAAAAGTGTCGTTTTGTAGGAAACTGCTAAGCTGCATGACTCTTGCTACATTTACTTGACCCTAAATACTTTTAATTTTAAAAACTTTAAATCAATTCAGTATTTTGTTGGTATATTCTTACATAAGACACTCAATATGGCAAATTCAATTTGGTGAGGAGGCATTAATGCCCATTTCATTTAGTATTACACAGGTCATCTCCAAATAGGAAAGTACCATGTGGTAAAAGGTTGTATTTAGTGTGTCACAATCACTGGCAGTTGTTTTGTATCTCAAAGAACCTTTGTAACTGCCTCAAAATACGAGATGATTGATTTACAAAGTACCAAATTTCAAATTTCATATTCTAGGACTAAACATCAAATAATTGGACAAAGCTGTCCCCCTGTCTGACCCATCACAATCAAGCCCCTTTCAAGGTTGACTGCCTGCATAAGAAATATGTGCATAATTTCATTTTGTCTCCTGTCCAACATCGAATGTTAGAAGTTAATTAAATTGCTTGTCCATTGTATTCATCCACTTACAAAGTTAATGATATTCTGTTCCTGAATTAAAGAGAATTTTATAAAGCCTGCACTATGGAACCTGGCATGCTGTACACTGAGGAGCTGAACTCTGTCATGGTTCCTGATTGCAGCTCTCCTAATTAGGAAACAAAATGAATGTTTCTGTGTCTGCCAATGCAGAGGACAAGTCATTCCAACAGCGAGGGTAAATGCTTTGTACAATAGCAACTTAATAATATCTCATGTTTGACGATAATAAATTCTGCAGGATTAATAAACCTGTTAAATTTTTAAATTACCATAACAAAGATGAACTGCAGCGTAACAAGACGGCCTTAAAAGAGGGATGAAGGTTTGAGGGAGAGAACAGCATCTTGCAAGGGCATCAACCTTGAGGACACTGAAATCATCGGATTCTCATGGTTGCATGAGGAAAGGAAGGAAAACATAATGATACAGCAATCTACTGGAGCCAGTGGAAATGCTAGGATTAATAATTTAAACTATACTACTCTTGTACTTTTGTCCTAGACAGAAATATCTGGTACCTGCGCAGCAGTCTTTCTAAGCAACCATACAATCAGAAGTGTAATGCAGTTGCAAATCAAGCACCTGTTAACAGCAAAGTTCTACAGTCCAGGAAAGCTGCTGCTGCCAGTGCTGAAGCCACCATAGGAGTCAAAGATAGAATTAAACGCAAAGTCTACATGCCGTGTGAGAAGAAATAACTATGTGGTCAAGTAAAACCTTCAGAATACTGCCCTGCACAGAAGTGCTGCTTTAAGATAATCTTTTCCATATTTAGCAAGAGTCTGCCTTCCATGATTTACATCACTGGGGATACAGTCAATCTTACTTCAGCCTCCCTAATTGCTGTTGCCCAGATTACAACCGTGCTGCAGCTGGGAGGAGGACTGCAGCACACATGGACTTGCTGAAGCCACCTCTTGCTGGCCTTGGGCCAGCCTAGCACTGGTGGCAGGAGCTTCAGCCCAGCCTGTGTGAGCAGAGTGGAGGTTGGTCATGTTCTCTAGAGATTATCCTGTATTTCGGTCTGGACTGCGTGGCTTTGTGTGAAGCAGCTTGCCACATCGACAGGTCTTACAGAACTGCTCCACCAGGGTCATGCTCCTCAGCTAGACTCCAACAGATATGTTCACTCAGCCAGTGCCTCTGCATGTCATCACTGTCAAAACCTCACCTAGGGTGCTTCCAGATTATGGCGTACGGAACCTACACTGTTGTGCCTTTTATTCAACACAATCATACTGGAAACTCAAGCACGTGGTGGCAAAATAGCAGCCATTTGATACATACAAGAGAAATCCAGTCTCTGTAAAGTAGAGCATGATAGCAATGGTATCTGGGCTGAGGGTAATGTAACCCTCTTCTTAACACCCTCCCTAAACCTATATTCTCAGGCTTCACTGTAGCATATATGAAAAGTCTGAAATGCACAAAAAAAAGCCATCAAAAAAGTAAGGTTTTCAATAACTGTTTATATCACCATAGTTATGTATCGAACAAAAAATACAATGAGAACTGCCCACACTTGAAAAACAAATTCTCTACTGACCTTTACTGAATTAATACAACAATATTTTACATTAAAAAATGGAGAAAGTCTCTCTCCCAGATTTTCTTTGTTATCCAATATTGTTAATACAGAGAGTTGGTATTAAAAATCAGAAGTGTTACTTCACTGACACTGAAGTGTCAGTGAGCAGATGAACCTGATTCGGTGCAATGACTCTTCACTGTTGTACTGTGGTACTCTGTACACTGCCAATTCAGCAAGAGACAAAGGTACATGTTACAAGTTTTTAAATTATTATTGCTAACAAGGGGCTAAACCCAGTATTTCCTAACAGGCTTCACTTCACTGAAATGAAGAGCAGTATGATTTATGTGATTAGATATTCTATGCCCTTGCCCCCTTTGCAGCAGATGGTGCACTGATTCCATAAAGGTATAATGATATACAACAAAGCAGCAATAATATAATGATTTAAGCGTATTCTGTCAGAGTTCATTGAAAATACTTAAAACTGAGTTAGGAAGAATCTTAAAAAAACTTTCAGTGTATGCCAACCAAAATAGTAGCATAAATGAAAACACGTCCAGCATATCTGGTTTAGCAAACATAAGAAAACATCCGGATTACTGAAAAGAAAAGAATTTCCCTGGAATTATACACAATAATTACATGGAGAATAACAGAATGCCTGCTGCCATTTTTCATGTCTTTGTGTACATTTAGGAGCAATACTTTGGGATAATTAATTTTCAACTATGCTCAGCATTTTCTTCAAGCGGTCTTATTTCCAAAATAAGGCTACCTTTAAATAATCCAAAAGATGTATTACAACTAATGCAACTTTTGTGAATTGAAACTCATTAAATAGCATTGGCAAATCAATAAGGACATAATGATGTAAAACTTTTCTTTATGAAATAAACCAAATTATACTCTTCTAATCTAAATACTATCAAGTAAGTTGATAATTAAATCATGTAGCAAACCTGCCTTGTTATTAAAATCTCTTCAGAATGTCCATGTAAGTTTGAGTATGCACATATATAATACATATTTTTTATATTTATACCTTTCAGAACTTTTCAATTTCAATTAAAATTCTGTAATTCTTATTGGGAATCACATTACATGCATGATAGATAAGTTAATTAAAGGACAATCAATTCTAAGAGATGGCCAACAATGAACTTAAACAGTTTACAAATTACCTACTGTCATTCAACTGGAGCATGCAATGTCTGTGGACAATTACAGAAAAGCTTTAATTGATTTTAAAAATATCAATAATATGGTACAGTTTGTACATTTATAAGTACCCTGCTCATACAGATCTTTAGAATTAAAGTAACTTAGGACCATCGATGCAAACTCCTGGCACAGTGTAGAGATTAGCTTTGAGTTCAATGACAGGCTGACATCCCTTATGCACCCCAAAATAGACATATCTACATCTCAAATTGGACAAATACTGGGTTTATGTGGTATAATGCTTTAAGCTGATCATATTTTTAAAGGGACATGCTCCTGACTAATCACAAATTACAATAATATTTAGCACACTTAATTGAAATTGTTACTGGCATGCAGGTTCCATTGCTCTGATGACAGACAAGAACACACTTCTCTTTGAATTGTGGCAAGCCATGGAGCAAATGGAATTATTCAAGAAAAACCTAGAAACTGTCACCCTCTGATTCACTGGTGACACAGTCAGCAAACAGCAAAACTCATTAAAGATATTTTTGCCTGAACATCCTAAAAGGCCTGAATAAAAAGGTTTACTATGGCCTGTTCTTACTGCTTCCTCCTGGTTTTAAAATTGGAAGATCTGGCAAGTGTCAGAGAACCTGTAATGAGAAGCAAAGACCTTTTGCTTGGTCTCCAGCAAAGGTATCTTCTCAACATGGAAATTCCAAAGACATTACTTCACACTAATGAAAGAAATTCCAGCAATTCTGCTGATGTAGGTAGGACGCTTGGTGATATCCCTAAGCAGGTAATTAATTTTGTAAGGTTATCCCTGTATCAGACAGACATCAGATAAACAGAAGTAAGCAAATGCTGGCTCCCATCTTCTGATCTACGTACGCTGGCGAGAGCACGGAGACAGACAAGGCATTCGGATGGATGTGCCTTGATCTGCCAACTCCCTCAGCATGCCAGCTGATGATATCCTGAAGCAGAAATCCAGCTTCACGGTGGGAGGAACCTGGAAGGATACCACCCTCCCTGCTGCAAAAGTTCATTTCACAAAGAAAACACCACAAACAGTTTAGGAAGAAACTGTTAGAAATATGCTTGCTGTACCTTGCTTGGAACTGTAATTCATCACTTCTGTTAATGCTTTACCTTTCAAAGTCTCAGATGAACCTTCAGCTATTGAACTACCACAAAGGAATTCATGGTATTGTGCTAGAAACAACATCACAATAGTGCTCAAAGACTTACCATCTTAATTTGTGGGTTTAGTTCCTACAAAGGCAGCATTTGCATATCCATAGCTGACTTAAAAAAAAAAAGAAATTAAAAAGAAAAACAAAACCAAATGTCTCTACAAACCATACAAAGAGCGAGCTTAAGATTACTTTGTTTGAGTCTGTCACCAGTGCCTCGCTCAAATTCTATTTTTGGCCTTGCTAGCATCACCATATTACCACTATTTTCTAGCTTTGAGCTAGTAAAAGGTAAAGAAAATACATTTATGCATTTCAAGAACAGCACAGCATCACTTTGTGAAGTTAATCCATTAATAACAAAAGGACCACTGCAGAAAAAAAGCTCATGGGTCTGTAACGTGCCTTTTGATCATATGAAATTTCTTTAAAGGTAGCATGGGAGACGAGAACTAAAAACTTCCAAGATTGCAACTGAGGCCTAACTTTACTAAAGTTTTCAATGGAATTAATTGAATATAGTTCATGCTCAGTATGACATCAATGCTTTTGAATGAAATGGCAGCTAGGGATGCCATGGTAGTGAGCAGGGAACTGTGGGCTAGGAGATGGCTTTGGTAGCAATTTAAAAGAGGAAGGCACCTCCTCAGCTGGTCCAGGGTTACAGTAAGGCTCGAGAACCAGGCTTTGCTGCTGCAGTATCGTAAACTGTATTTTTACACCTGAATTTGAAAACCAATTTCTGTTTCTAAACAGGAATATACTTTCCTACAGAAAACAGCAACAGATAAGAAGCCTGAAAAAACTTTTCCTTTTTTTTTTTTCTAAAAAGAAAGCTCTTTCAAAGAAGTGAAAATATCAGTCAACTGTACTCTGTACTGCCAGTCCCCCTACTGTTAGGGTTTTTTCTTCCTACAGGCTCATACTTGAATTAAAAAGAAGCCACCATTTGAAAAGAATGTTTTTGTAATAGTGGAAGTGTGAAAGAAAACCTCTGTATTGATAGAAGTAATAACTTGAATTTTATTTTAAAACTGAGAAGACAAAAATAGCCTGTATAAATCAAACAAGTTGTCTCTTCATGTCACTTTTATGATGGACATTAATCTTAGTTTCTAGACAGAACTGCTGTCTGATGTAACCACGCTTATTGACTTAATGGGAAGAAATTTATATTAGTCTAGGAAGCTGTGATGAATGCAGTCTTAAAGTTCAATGACTCAAACACTTAGTAACCTCAAACATTGACCCAGGTAGACAGAAACTTAAATCTTAATCCTGGAACATAAGTTTATGCTTCATTCACATTTTGTTGCCACAAAATTTCGAATCTTCATGTATTTTTTACATCTATGTATGCATGCATGTGTGTACATATATAAACTCTGTACATAGTATACATAGTTTTCATACAGCGAGATGTCTGTGGGGAAGATCCAAACCACACGCCTTTATTGCAATGTGTGCTCCCTCCCAGAACTAAGGGGTGGGAAAGTTGCCAAGAGATTCTGAAGCAAATCTGAAGTTGATTTCTTCTCAGCAATTACAAAAAAAAATATGCTGAAACTTGATTCCTTTGCCACAGAATCCGGTTTAGCCTTCATAAATGTTAGTGCAGGTGGCAGGCTACCACAAAGCATTCCCCAACTGAGAATACGGATGGGTTGCTGAGGCTGCTCAGACTGAGCTTTGACACTTCTCACAACCGATGCTCTCACCTGTCTGAAAGAGTTCCCTGGCAAATCCCTTGTTCCCACCCCAGCTGAAGATGTGAGCCTAAGGCACTGCAATGGCTATCCAGCTAGAGCCCGAGCCTTGCCTAGGTAACTCGCACACACACCATCAGCACGGGTGGCATTGCTTGTTTCACACCTGAATTGTGAAATGGTGAATACAGATGAAGTACACTGATGAACCAACAGAATCATAGTTTAACCTCCTTCCTACATATGGTATTAGCATGTAAACAGAGAAGGAGGGATCAAACCCACTCTATAGCCACAGGCTACCAGAGTGGGGGTATGCAGAGCACCTGCAGTTAGCATCCATTGATTAACTGTAATTAAAAGTTGGGATGACTCCAGTAGTGTCTGCAGTGAGTCCTACGACTGCATACTGTGGAGTATTTAGAATAGGGCAAAAGAGATGGGCTCGACCACCAGATGCACATGTTCCCCAGTATACTCCCATTTACTAGTTTTGGCCAAGGCAACTCCTTTGAAATGGGTAAAACAGCAGAGGTGTTTTGCTTCTGCTTGTAAGAAGGAGTCCTTTTCCCATTACTATTTCTCACCTTTCCCTCTCCCTTATTCTGCTTTCATATTCCTTAAGCATCCCTTGCCTTAGTCCATTTCAGTCAGAAAAGGATTCACCTGTATTCAGGTTTGTATGATACAAAGACTTTGAGATGGGATTTGTTCTCTCCCTCCTCTCCTATCCCCCCATCCCCCCCCCAAAAAAAAGTTTTTGCAGAAATTGGTGTAACTACGTCTTCAGTTTACACTCTCAGATAAGCCTGTCCACACACAGCAGGAGTCACTCGGTGTTCTTACTGTCTCCTTCCCGGGCAGGAAGAATGTGTTTCATTTCATCAGGAACCTGAACCTAGCATCATACAGTAATTTACAATAGGATTTTTAGACAATGAAATTACATTTAATTATGCTCAGGACAAATCCATGCAGAAAGAACACCTCCCTTACTGCTAGCTGTTATCTGTGACCCAATCAGCTGCAGATCCCCTTTCTGCAGATCTGTCAGTTCAGAAGGATTTTTTTTAATTTTTATTTTTTATAGTATGTCCTATCATCCCTTGGTCACTGGGAGCTTTCTTTTACAGGATCCCAAGGCCTACAATAAATCGTTCTTGAACAGAAGCATATATACTTTCCTAAGCTTACTTATAGTTTACCTGGAAATCTCTTACCTAATGCCTTGGGAACATTTACTTTTGGTACTAGATTCATCCCATGTTGGTCTGCACAGAGCCCAGTGGTGGACAGTCGCCTGATGGAGGAGTGGTGAGAGGCAGCACAGGCACTGCCTGTCAGGAGGCAGTCACACAGCTCTGCGCGATGGACAGCCAGAGCTCATGCAGCACTGGCTCGTTACAAGCTGCCTGACTGCAGCCATCCAGAGACATGTGTGGAGCCTTATACAGTGTTAAAAGCAAAGGAAAAGATCCATGAAGAAAATACAGATGCTGCCTAATATGGAGAGGATGTTTTTACTGAAGCACGTAATGAGAAGGATGCTAACAGAGCAATAATGCATGTGCTGAGAGGAAGCCAGAGGAAGACTTCTGCAGGTAAAAGAATGCTCATGAACATACAAGCGACTAATTCTGTAGATATCTTGCTCCTTTTCCACACAGGGTGAAAAAGCTCAAAATTCAGGAGACCTTTTCAAGTTCTAACAAACTAAAATACAAATTCTTAATAACTGAAAAGAAAATTCAAGGGGGAGCCAAAGGGAATACCAAAGACAGAAGAGATTTCCCCAGTGCTAGTTATGTGAGTGTTGCTCACAAATGTGTGACTTCAAAAGAAGCAAAAGACAACATCCATCCTAAAAGCAGCACCAATGATAGTGGTGCTTGCCAACTCATGGCATTGCCAAAATCGATACAGGCACTCCAGAGGGAGCTGGGGATGAGGAGGGGCTGCAGGAAACCTTCAGGGATGCATTTTTTGAAAGTGTGTCTTCTGCCATTCACCTTTTATCAAAATGCCAAAGATGAAATTTAACACAAAATCTTCCTTTTACATGGCACAGAAGAGAGCCTTCAAATTTAACAGCAATTTGTTAATTCTGCTACCACAGAAGACCTCTTACTGATCCCCCAGACTCCACAAACCCACTTCCTTATGGCTGAGAGCTAAAAATGTAATATGCACGGTCATAATTATTAGAAAATTTTAAAGCAGTTATTTTTAAGTGTTTCACAGACTTTAGATCCTGCAGCATGTCCAGGTACTTCAGTTAAGGCCTCGCAGACCTTCAAGGGCAATAAGGCAGGCAGGAAACTGCAGGCAACTGCTGCCCCACATTTACTGCTGTGCTGTTTTCTCAGACATGGCAAGATGTCCCCTTAGATCTGAGCCCTCCACGGGGCGCAGGGTCCAACAGCTTGACCCACTGCTGTCTTTCCGCAGAGCCACGAGGCGTGTGGGCTGGGCTGTGGCTCCTGGCTGTCAGCTCGCTATAAAGCACGAAGCACCTGAAGGCAGCTGCTGGCAGGAAAGGAGCACAGAAAATGAAATGCCACAGCTGGCTGTGGCATTCAGCAGCAAAGCTGCTGGATTCTGCAACATTCTAACAAAATGGTGAAATCCAGGACTGTGGAGTTGCAGCAGAGTTACTAGACACCAAGCACAATCAAAGCAGTTTGCACACTTGTGCCTTTTCTGAGGACAGAAACATGCACTGCTGCATCCATTTTCAAACAGGCAGCATTTGCTCTTTCTGTAATCATGCAACCCAGAAATTGCAACAGCATTTAGTTCTGCATGGTTTCTCAGTCACAAGAAAAGAATATATGTGGCACTCGTACTGGTTTCTACAGCCTTAGTTATTTTCTTCCAGGTCTAAAATTTACTTAATCAAGCAGCAAATCCTCCTTTCTTGCAAAAATGGAAAGTAACGCAAGTAAGGTAAGGCAAGAAAACACCACAGCACACCTGAAAGATTTTATCATGTTATACAGAAGATGACAGCTGTGAGTGAAATCTGCACATTATGACCCTCAAAACTGAAAATGTAGTTTTCACAAATGGATTTCTGCAAGCTGTGTCCACAAGCCTCTCCTGAAATTAACGGTTTGCATTCCTCTTTGGCCAGCTCAGGAAATGCAGCTTCTCTGAGCACTAGCAGCAAGGCACACTTTTTTTCCAAGGTCTAGCCTCCGCTTTGCATGGTGACTGTCCCTATCCTAGTCCTATTTTAGTTCCTCTGGACTTAGTCTGCTTATTGAATCTTTCTTAAACATCTTAAAATAAATATGTTCAACAAAAAGAAACATTCCTTTAAATAGGATCAGTTGGTATCAATGCAACAAAACCTGTTTAGCTGTTGGGATGTCACTGATTTAATGCAGCTGACAACTGGTGGATCGAAAAAATGTGAATGCTAAACATTATTACACAACTGAAAACCTTTAATACTAACTCCTGAGAAGAGCAAGTCTTAGTCTTTTGTGTAATTTGGTTTCTTTTAGAAAATAAGGCAATAATTAAAAAAACCCTTTTAATTTATTACAGCTCACATATTCAAAATCGGGGACCCATGGTGTGAAGTAGTAATACCTAAAGTATCTGAAAGACTTTAACATATATGGATACCAGGTGCTTGATTTGTCAAAGAAACTGTAGTGAAAACACCCTACTTCTATCTCCCACCGTTTAAACTTAGAAGACAGTCATTAATTAGTTTATAAAATACATGCAAACAGCGATATCCATTCTACACCATTAGGAGTGATGCAAGAATGGATGTATGCTGACATGCATTTAAGATGACAAAACGCACCAATTTACATGGGGCCTTAGTGAAAAGTTAGTGCATGGAAACAAAAATGTTCCAAGTCACAAGGAATAAGGCAACCTAGTTTAATCTGATTATTCTGAGGTTGAGGCAACATATTAATCAAGTGGACAAAACAATTCTATTAATGAAATTCAAAAGGTACAGTACAATAATCAATCTTTTACTATATTGCAAATGATAAAACAAGCATCCAGAATGGTTATGCTAATTACATGTTTCAAGTCAAATGAACCCGTTCCATGCTTTGTCTTGTTTAGACAAATAAAGCATTCCTGCCATTTAATTGTATTTCAGATGTCTGTATCAGTGTCTGCAATGATACATTAGCCTACTGAAGAACTAGAGATAGACTGTTACCTTCTTATAACAGAAACACACAATCTACCTAGAGAGCAACCCGGGCTTAGCAATTTGTACAGACAGTGGTGCAGTAAATGAGGAACAAACCCAGGAGAAGAGGCGAGCGCTCATCAGGCACCTCCCAGGGCCACCTTCTGCATATTTCCTTGCAAGCACATGCATGAGGAGACGGGTGGACTTTTTCCTGCCTGGCAGTGCACGGGGTCTGCATGGGTCAGGTCGGTCAGAGCTGAAATGCCTGAATCAGTTGAGAAGTGGTGCAGCCAAGTGAAGGTGGGAGCTTCTCCAGGGAGAGGATCAGCTCAAGGGCACTGTCCTGCAAATGTTAATATGCTGCTTCTGTCCAGGTTAGCTGGGCTATCTCTGCACAGAACCTTGCAGTAATGTACGTACTGCCTCTGTCCAAATAGAAATACCATCCTGCAAGAATACAACATGAATTCCAACATCTACTTGTTTGGAAAGAGCAAAATTATAGCATTACATGTAAAAAAAATAGCATTAATGCCTATCTTTCTCCACTGCTTGCAGATACTCTGTATAACTGTGCAAGATGACAGGCACATACATTACGCAGAGAAGCAACACAAGTGTGTGTGGGAAAAGGAGAGGGGGGAACTACTCTTCTCCCACAGCCCCAAGGAAAATGAGGACATCAACTAGAGCCCAGGAAAACAAAAAGCATCCTCCAAATGTGTTTGAAATACAGGAAATTTTGGCCATATTATAATTTGGTCTCAGTTATTAAAAGTTACATGATTGCATAAGATAACAGAAACCCTGTAAAATTGGTGTTGCACAATGCTTATATTGTACATGGGTAGCTGTGATCAAACATACACAGCTGAAAATATGGCTTGATGTATTTCATGTTTCTCCAACGGTATATTTTTTTATGTGACTCCATACAGATGGCTCATACTGGAAATATAAATATCTGAAAACAACTGAAACATATTGCAGCTTTTCTATACAGGCTCGTGTGCCTATCAGTCAACCCTGTCCCTACTACATACAAGGACATTTTTGTCTAAATAAACACAGACCTAGTGAGGCTTCAGCATTTTTCCTGGCTGTTTTTCCTAAAGCACACATCTTCCTTCTTCCACCTTAGCCATCCACCACCATTTCCTTTCAATTTCCTTTGCTTCCACTCATGCAGACTTAATACTTCCAGCTATGCTACGCTTTGCCACTGCAAACGCTTCCTCACTTGCAATGCAAATTTCAGCACTAGCCCTTTGGTTTTAACGGTGTCTTCTGAAGCAGGCACGACTGCTTGCAATGACACACCAGCTCAGCTGCATGGCTCCCCCAGCCATGCTCAGCCCCAAGGCACACTGTTAGCTTGCAGTGCATCTAGGCATTTTTCATAGATAGCAGGCATTATCTACACTGTTCAACATTTACTTACTTTGGCATCTGGAAGTAAACAACAGCCCCAAAGCAGGATGGCAAAATAAAAATAAATTCCAATATGTAAAAAAAGCCCAGACAACATGTGACAATTAAAAAAAAAATCGTCACCAAAAAGGTAATATTTTCAAACAAAGACAAGAAAATAATGAGAGCAAACAAGTACATGCCTAAGTCTGTATTTAAAAACCCCCCAACCCTAAAATCTTCTCACACAAAACCAGTCAGAACATCCTTTCTGATACAAAAAGATAAACACAATTTTTCCTTAGCTTTCAAAGAAAGCTTTTTTAAAACAAGACAATCATTGCTATCTATTTCAGAATCCTAAACCCATGTCCTTTTGTATCTAGCAATATATTATTATTCAATGAATTTTCCTGTTTAAGTGAGGAAAAAAAGTAAGTAATAAGAAAAGTCAACATTCTATATTGCAATTGAATATTTTTATTCAATGAATTTTTCTGTTTTAAGTGGGAAAAAAAGTAAGCAATAAGAAAATTCAACATCCTATATTGCATCATCTTCCTTAATTTTAAGGAACAGTTCTTTGTTACACACAAGAGAAATGACATCCTAAGAAAGTTACACTAATAAATACACAGATGCTATCAACTTCAATGGATTTCCTCAGAAATTTCCATATTTACCAACAGAACAGACATTAATACCTGAAGTCAGTGGGCTGTGATCTGGCCCTACGCTCTCTTAAATGAGAAGTTGTCAATTTTCAGAAAGGAGACATCCTATTCTACATTGTAATGACCACAAGTATTCTGACTCATCTAGTACCTGCTTTGTTATACTACTGTTTTTAGTTTTCCCTGACAAAACTAAAATGTAAGGCATAAAGGAAAACTAGCTTACTCTATATGAAAACACAAGATCGATCTTGTATAATTTAGCATCCACATTTAATTCTGAATTTTTAAACAGTAAATTATCCAAATAGCAATAGTTGTTTCCTGACCACATTTCAAACAAGTTATTAGAGGAATCCAAATCACTGAAACGAAAATTTCAGCCCTATGCTATTCCATGTATCTTCTTGGACTTCTAAAGTATACTTCATATGAGAGTGGTGACATTTTTAGGTTAGAGGTTTTACAAGGATTACTCGTCATTTTTACTATTACGTGCTGTATAATCTTCCACGTAAACTTGTGTTAGCTTGCTTTAAATTAACTTTAATTTATGTTTACCAAAGAAGAAAATCAGACTGTAACTAAATGAGGTCAAGGACTTTGGAAGACCTCATTTAATCCCACAATACTTGGATCTTTTTATGAAGTCCATTTGATCATCATGAGTCGCACAAATGGGCCAAGTATGTATGGCAGATTAAATAACTGTGTTTAATATTAGTCAGAAGTAAGAAACAATAACTAATATTTGTAAAAAGTTACACCTGGAATATTTCACTCCGTCTTAAGTCAAATGTACTTAGCAGAAAGGTCAGAGCTCCTGAATTTGCTAGATAAATAAATGTTGGTGAGGTGGATGAATCACTGGAGAATTGGTGCATGGCAGCGAATGAATAACCTGCAAATGCTTCCCAAACCCCATTATTTCCCTTTTTCCAGTAGGCCAAAGATTCATGTCCCTGCATGCCGCCAGTTCATTACGGAGAAATATCATTCCTCTTCTGGCACTCTCTGGGCGGCCTCTCAGCCCCACGAGGACCCTTTAATGTTTAATTCCCCATCATCTGCTCCAGTGAACAGCTTAATCTCTGCTTGTATGATCAATACTATATCAGTGTAAATTAAAATGACAATTTTAAAGTAATTAAGCCTGTTAATGCTCGATTCAAATGTCATTATTTGCACAAGGGATTGAGGAGAAATTACATCGTGTCCAGGGTGACAGGAAAATGTTTGAGCCTTCTCAATCCTGTTGCCGCTGTGCCACTGGAGGCTTTAGCAAAGCAGATTAACTTCTAGCTCCCACTGCCAGGATACCTATCCAATTTCAAAAGAGGATAACACAATTTGATAAATTTAATTCCAGCTACAAACTCAATTATTGTGATAATGGATGAAAACTGGGAGGAGACACTAAACAAGACCCACATAAAAAATACACTTAACTTCAGAATGAGATACAACAGTAATTGTTTTATTTGATTTGCTCTATCCCTTTTGAAAACCCTTTAAATAATTGTGATTGTTAGAAGAATAGCCAGCATTTATTAAATAGCATGAGCTCTAAGATCAAAGTGGCTGCAGTTTAAAGGATTTTGGTCACAATGGAAATGTTTGCTATCCTTTGCTTGTACAGCTACATTTATTAGACAAGTAAAATTACATCATTACAGTATTGGATCTCATAAATAGATCTATAAAACTCAACTATGCTCAGATGAAATCGCAGCCCATTCTACATGCTGGCCTTTCTAGACCCTGCCATGACAGCCTGTAGTCATTTATTATTTCAAAGGAAGATTTTAATAATAGAAAACCTTAAACTTTATGAGACAGCCATAGGATTCGGTTTGTATTTCAAGGCTGACTAGCTGAAAATGTAACCAAGCTATTGTTATTTGAGCTCATCTCCAAGACTCCAGGATACAGAAAACCACAGCAATTTAGGCAAAAGACTGGACAGAGCCATCAATATTTGGTATTTTGAAGCAGATAGCAAAAGCGAAACACCAAAGGTCATGGATTTAATACAATGATAAGGAACAGTGGAAAACTTGTGCAAAGGAAGTTCAAGCAGTAACAAATTCCTACTGATACAGGTACCAACAGCTCCAAGTGGAGTCTTTAAGAGAGTCAATCAGCATTCCTGTCACTGGATATCGTTTTAATAAATTCAGTTTTTCTGACCGTTTGCATTTCCTGAAGTTCTCTGAAATAATTATATTGAATTTTTAATAGTGCACATGAAACATTTTTGGCTTGCACTTCTTTGAATAATAAATGGCATATATTAAAGTGCCTTACAGGCATAATAACTTGCATCAGAACTGTGTAGGCCTGTCTTATTAACTTTTAGTTTAAATTACAGCAGAATTAATCAATCAGTGTATCTAAAAAGCAGACTGCAGACTGCCACAGACTCTCAAGAAAAATGTACCCTAGGACAATTAAAACATCTACTGTCTCTCAAGTATTTAATCAGAAAATCTATCAAATCACAGATTTTCTTAGATGAACTGTCAAAAGAAGAACCCTAAAGGGGTAACCAAAGGCTATTAACAATTATTTACAGTACTGAAGAAAACAGAAAGAACTGAACTTTAAATAGAAGTTTTATTTTTTAAATTAAATGCATTAACTCTAGCACAAACAGATTTTTGAAATGAAAACTAGGGAAAGTGGATCGAGTCGTGTACCATAGACTTGATATTTCATTGCTACCTCCTTAAACATAGGAACTGCTGGCATGGCAGAGGTCAGATTAAAGTCCTGACTTCCGTTTGCTTTAAATAAAAATAGCTTTCTCCTGAAAGAATAGCTACAGATTCAAAACTCAGAAAACAATGTTCAGAAGTGGGAGATTATGCTCAGTGGGTTGTTGTTGTTCTGTTTGTGTTTGCTTGTTTTTTTAAATCTGGAAACACATTGAATATTACTGTGAGTTAATTATATTTTGCTGTAATTATAAAAACTTTTAATTATAAAGCTTCTGCATCAAAAAAACTCCAAACTGCTATCTTGAAAAAAATGATCCAGAAACACATCAAACTAGCAAAGCCACTGTTGCTTTGGGATTCCCCTGGTATTTTCAAACACTGCTTTATTCTTCCTTTTCTTATGTTAGTGACAGGCACAAAGACTTGGCTACTGCTATAGTGTATGATAAGCATGTATGTGTTAGTCAGAGATTACTTTTCTCCAAGAAACTTTAAAGAGGAAATAAAAGAGACATTTTTTTATTTTTTTTTAATTTTTAAAAAATTACATTGGGAAATATGAAGTACCATTGTTCTCACACCACAGTGAAATTATCGCTGTTGGCAATTTTATGCAGTAAATGTACTGACATCTTAGAATATTTCCCTGGTTAAGCAGCACTAAAAATTCATTCAGACGTATGGGCTGACTGTATGATACTACATGTATTCTGCAGCTAACTGAATTAATAGAATATATATATTAAAAAGCAGAGTGGTTACGAAAATTGAATAAGACTGAGATGTTTTCCCTCAACATTTCCCTGCATTTACAGTAAAAGAGAGAACACTACTCCCTTTTTCAAGGCAGACCAGCAGAAAGCAATTCTGCTACAGTAAAGATGACGACAGCTGTCTGACCTGACCAGTCACAGGAAGAACTCATTACTCACTAGCTAGAAAGAAAGAAAAATACTACTTTCAAATTACTGTCTGAATAGATTAGTAAAATATTTTCCACTGAACATAACCTAAAACCTGCGTACACTCTGTTACAGCTTTTCTGTTTTGCATTATTAGCAGGGCATGTTAATGGACATCGGACCATATGGAGCAACAAATTAATTGTTTCCCTATGTACAATAATAGCTCCATTTATCATGCACATGTTGACCTGTGTTTGCTTTACAAAGCTTATTAATTATCAGTGATCTCAGCGCTTTCAGAATGAAGAAAGCATTGGTAAAATTTACCACAACTGACAGATTCATTCAGAACCATTAAACATGTCATTACTGTTGAAGGTAGGAAGTGTTCAACTTGATTTTGCTTTTAAAATTTCATTTGATAAGCTTTTAAAGAAATAACGTTGGTCAGTAGGAACAAAACCAACATGATTGGGAGTAGACTCGTATTTGCTCAAGCTCATGATTGTTCTGTTTGAAAGTAACTTTTCTTTTTAATACTGTGTCTATTATCAGCTTTTTTTTTCCTACTAGGCTTTTATTAACCTGTGAGAAGAAAAGCCAAAATGCATTAACAGATTATTAATCTCATCTGCTCCTTCATACCTACTATGCATATTTGCTTTATTTAGAACATGTAGTAAGCGGGACTTCATCTGGGTGATGTGAAGTCTTTCCCCTAGGCTGGCAGCTACACAAGAAGGTGTTCACATCAGGTACCAGTCTTGGACAAATAAACCCTTTTCGCCGAGGTAGCAGATGGTCATGTAAGACCCAGACGTTGTGGGTTCAGCCCCTTTAGCAAAACCCGTCCAAACACCTGAAGGAAAGTGGCATTTTATCAAAATGTAACGTGCTGTCTTACCAAGACTTTCCTACAATTTTGATAAAAGGTAACTTGATAAATTCCCTGAGCACAACTGAAAACTGCAATTGGAGCGGTTCTCAAACGAGGGAGTGAAAAGGCTTACAGCTGTCTGTAGAAATTTCCTTACCAGTTCCAGCAAGAGGAGCAAGCATCCTTACAGAAAGTACGCTGAATGAACAGAACCACAAATCTAAATTCTGAATCAGCCATTACGACTTTTTTGCTCTTTCTTTTTATGTTCACTGCTTCAGCGGTTTTCTGTCAAAAAAATGCTAACAAGCCTTTAAGCTCTTTAAGAGCTTACCAATTTTTCAGTTTGTTCACCAATAGATTTCTTGCAGAATATTTGTTTCCCACATGTGCTGCTATGACACAGCATTCAATCATATTTGTCTTTTCCTTTGATGTATGGTTCAACTGCCATACAGCTTGGTCAAACCTTTGCCAACATGTCAGTAACGTATTTTTCTTATTCTTTAAGAAAGTCTAGTGACAAGTGATTGAATTAAAACACAAGACTTTCTGGTCAAAAGGCAGATCTTAACTTAGAAGGACAAAGTGAACACAACTAGGAATAGTTAAAACAGATATTGACTTGATTGACTTTTTTTTTTTTTTTTTTGTTAAATGTCATAACCAGTAGAAGTTTGCTTAGGATAATGTGAGAGAATTAAGGTAATGACACAGCGTTACAGCAGCTGCTGATGTTCTTGTATTGCAATCTCTTTAAACCAATGAATTAGTATTGTCAGGATGATGAAATTCAAAGCTCTCCTTTTCCCCAATGAAATACAAAGATTTTTGAAAATAGAAATACCCAAATACATAGTGAGACTCTTTAATTTGTAAGATAAAACAGAAACACAGAAGACAGGGATTTGGCCCTGGGATGTCTCCCTTGCTACCACAGTAGGACCAACTGTAAGTCATTCCCAATAGCTGCTTGCATAACTTGCTCATGGAAGCTACCACTGGAAAATTTAAGGGGCTTTTTAAAAAAGAATGGTTTATGGTTTTTTCAGACAATATGGGGGAAAGTTTATTCCCTCTGCCCTCCTCAGTCTTCTCCTGTCTAGACTAGCCATACCCAGTTATTGCCAATCCTTCACAGCTTCTATTTTCTTGAGTTCCAGTAAGTCTTGCTACTCTTCTCCAGACTCCCTAAAGCAACTTTCGGACCACAGTACTGATACCTTCAGAAAGAGGTGGCACTGTTCAGGTGCAAGCTGCTCACACCCTGGATTTCAGCGTGGTTGCTTATCTGAGGAGGAACCAACCCAAAGACATTAAAAGTTCTGACATGTCATGTAGTCAACGCAGTTGACATGTCACATAGTAAAGTAGCGGATGAAACGGTGACCCACAGAAGTCAGTGGCTAAACGTAAAAAAGCAGCTAGATCTTGTTCGTGTCAAGAACTTACCTGTCATAAGATCATATAATTTCACTACACTTGGGCTTGGACCATAAATCGTTCACAGTCTGTTTTGCATATTAATGGATGAGAAAAAACCCCACAACTATAGTTTTCTAAGAGGAGAACTACTACCCCCATAACAGGGAAGAGTTCGCACCTTCTTCAAAACTGGCTTTGCTGCATGAGTTGTGAATGTACAAGCTAAAAGGGATGCCAAATTCCAGGTGGGATCCTGGTCCTCCTCCAGGCACCACAGCCACTGAGCCTTGGTGAGCTGCCACCATGCTGTCATCGACCCCTCCTGAAGCGTGGGGCACACTGTACTCAGCTGAGAGGTCAGAAAACGTCTAATATTGTTTTTTTCCACTTAGAAATACTTTTGAATAGGAAAGGAAAAAACTGACTACTGTGCTAAACACAGCCATCAAATACGCTCACAGGATAACGACTGCAAAGCTGTGGAGGAGGAAGACAGCTTTTTTAACACTTATTAATTCTTTCACCATTTCTATGTTGCTAAGAAAGCACTTGAACCTCTGTTTTTACCATTTTACTGTTTTCTTTGGGCCTACATTTTTATAGAACTGTTCTTTTACCATTTTTACAATTACTGAAGTGGACCTTTTATGAACAAACTCTAAGAATATAATTTAACCCATAGTCAAAAGGTGTCCCTTCAAGTAAACACAGGATTTTTGCTATGTAGCACATAGAAACAGGAGAATGTCAGGTTTACAAACTGGATTTACAAGACTGACATTAGTAAAAAAAACCCTTCCCCCCCCCCCCCCCCCCCCCCCCCCATCACAAGTAAGCTGAAAGCACATGAAACATACCGCAGGTTGCAAAATGGCTTTTCCACGACATGGTGAACAATCAGTGAGCTGGTAATGGTCAGCAAGCAGTCTCCATGAGAGAGCTCAAAACCCAGCCATGTTTCAGGTTCTGGTGCTTCATTTGCTGTTTCTGCTCCCAGATCAACAGAAACAGAATAGCTATGGCCACCACAAATTCATAACCCAGCTGCTACGATCAAAAAAGCATAAACATGCGTACGTAAATGCACACCTATCCAAACGCAGAAGGCCTATATATAGCAAGAGCAACTGTAGCCCAGCAAAACCAGTGTTAAAGGCTTCTTTCCTCCTTCCCCTCTCTCCTGCTCTCTTTCAGGAGGAATACCATGGCTCGTGCCCTGAAGCTCTGGGGCATGCTGTGACTTACACTGTGCCTAGAAATTCTTTAAAAATATTCAGTCCTATAACTTGAATTCGAGTCTACAATGCTCAGTAGGGGAGATTCGAAGGCTCTGTGCCAGAAATGTAGAAGGAGAGTCAGAGATGGGAAGGACTTCTACTACAGTTGCTTCACGGGCACCATGATGTGACCCATTACCCCATCCCCTTTTGCAGCCACAGCCAACTAACACCTGGGGGCTTTCTGTCAACGTGATCCCTCGGGCCAATTGTGAGACCCAAAGTGATCCAAAGCAATGAAGTACCTCACTTCACAAAACATTACTAAATCTGAGGGTGGGATCTCAAGTGCCGCTGACTCCTGACACAGAAGCAAACCAGTTATTGTTCATGTTTTGAGCACTGCCACAGGCTGCCCAGGGCAGTGGTGGAGTCACCATCCCCGGGGGTATTTGAAAGATGTGTAAAAGTGGCACTTGGGGACATGGCTTAGTGGTCAGCTTGGCGGTGTTTAGTTGATAGTTGGACTTGGCAATCTTAAAAGGTCTTTTCCAACATAAATGATTCCATTTTCTTACAGCAAAAGGGTCAAGGGTCCGTCAGCAGCTCCACCGATCACTGCCTGCCCGGGCACACTGCGCAGCGCTACATGCCCACAGACCACAGGCACCCAGCCTGGGCTCGCTGCACTTCAGTCCACTTTCAGGCAAGACAGGGAACGCTTAGAGGCAAAACTCTTCAAGGACACCCAAGTACTCTGTGCATTCAGACAATCTACATATGTAACTCAAAATGTGACTTAACACTTACAAATCCTATTGACACACAATTTTGTTTAATGAAAACATCGGGCAAAAAAGTTAAAATTTCCATCCCCACAATGTCCCTTTGTGCTAGTTTTGGCTGGGGTAGAGTTAATTCTCTTCTCGGTAGCTAGTATGGGGCTGTGCTTTGGATTTGTGCTGGAAACAGGGTTGCTAATGCTGAGATGTTTTAGTTATTGCTGAGCGGTGCTGGCACAGAGCCAAGGGATTCTCTCCTCACCCCACCCCACCAGTGAGCAGGCTGGGGGTGCACCACAAGCTGGGAAGGGTCACAGCCAGGACAGCTGGCCCAGCTGGCCCAAGGGATATCCCACACCATATGACATCACGCTCAGCATATGAAGCTGGGGGAAGAAAAAGGAAATGGAGGATGTTCAGAGCGATGGCGTTTGTCTTCCCAGGTCACTGATAGACATGACAGAGCCCGGCTGCCCTGGGGATGGCTGAACACCCGCCTGCCCATGGGAAGTGGGGGATGAATTCCTTGCTTTGCTTTGCTTGAGTGTGTGGCTTTTGCTTTACCTATTAAACTGTCTTTTATCCCAACCCGCAAGTAAACTCCCATTCGCTCTTCTGACTCTCTCTGCCATACCACCCGGCAGGGGGGGGAGCAAGTGAGGGGCTGCATGGGGCTGAGCTGCCAGCCAGGTTAAAACACAACCCCCTTAAAGAACCTTCTCTTCACGCTTCCTATCTGTCTTCTGTGGCAGACTCTAGACCCTGGCTGCAGCATGGGACAGCCCCCTCCCCCAGCCAGGATCCCCACCAGCCCAGAGCATCGCCCCACGGTGACCACCATGGGATACCTGGTCAAATCCAAGGTTTCATTCCTCATCTTTAAAAGTCTTACTTGGAATATTGTTCACTGTAACTGATGATGACCCTCCTCACCTCTTGTAATTATAATTTCCCAGGACATGTGCGCTGCAAGAGTCATGGAGCTGTTGGCCCCAAAAGGGAAACTCCTGAGAGCAGAGACTGGAACACCTCAGGGACTGACCCACAGATCTGAAGCTCACCAACAATCAAAGTAAAGAAGAAAAATATGCCATATATTTTGACCGACACCCCCCCCCCCCCCTTTATTTAGTGTAGTCTACGTTAAATTATGATACTTTAAAAAAAATCAATCCGTCCAAAACACAAAACTTGTACAAATTGTCTTAGGCCAGTATTTGCTGAACAGATAGATGGTGACACACACATATTTTTATGCATACGTTTTACAAACCTTGGAGCTGGTTAGCATGTTTATATGTCAAGCCATGTGAACACCAGAAAAACAGATGCAGGCTATTATAAAAAAATTGGAAAAAAAATAGTATGAAGCCCAGGTATTTTAGTAAAACTCCTTCATGTGGATACATCTGAGAAAATTCAATTGCAAATATCTGTTGGCCTCTTCCAATGAACCTCTGGACATTAACAAGAAGCATGTGAACCAAAACAAAAACTGGCCGATGGAATGCAGTTATGCAGGGAAGTGGACAACGACTAAACTGCGATCAGCTCTGTAAAGTAATTTATGGAGCTCTATTTTTATTCCCCTTAATTGATCATGTCTCCTTGCATTAAATACAATAAACACATGAGCTTAACTGTATTTGAACCTCAGGCATCAGCTAGTAAATCTAGGAAAGGAACACTAAAATGTGAGCTCACACAGAAATTTGAAAAGGTACGAGTACCTGCTTAAAGGGCTTTTTAACACACTTCTTTAACATAGAGAAGTTCAGTCAATGTTAATGGAAGAAGCCAGTCTCATTCTCGTTGCAAATTTTCTTTTTCTCCCACCTTTAAGAGCAGAGCAGGCACTCTGCCATTTCTTATAACAACATTAAAAAGCAAGTTCATAAGAGTTGCCAGAGAATAGTAACATCAAGACATCTGTTCCTGAAGAGTGTTTTGATATCTAAAAATACACTGCCTAATTTGTAAGAGAAAATGACTTTTTTTGAAAACACACATTACTGCCTTTTACTATTTCCACTAATCAGAAATACCTATGCCACCACAGTTTCTAACACTGCAGCATTACTGCATGAGCAGAGTAACAGTTAAAGAGCCTATTACATTACTGCGTACCTATTTCTGGTTGGATGTAAAATGAAGTTAAACCAATGAAGCAAAAATAATCCATTTAATGCTTACGCTATGTGATGCATTTATATGGGGTTTCTGTTGTTGTTGTTACAGTGCTTCTATTCATTCTTATGCTTTAGTGGTTCAACTGCAATTTATCAGCCTGTAGTGGAAAATACCTGGCACCTACTTAAAATGCATGGAGCTAGCAATAAAATTAACCTTGTGGCAATTGTTTTCCCACATGTTTGATAGACCAATGTCAGCTCATCTGTTAGAAGGAAATAAAAAAGTCAAGCCTAAATGTACAAAAAATTATGATGGAAGCCTTAAATAAAGGAAGGGTAATGCAAGTTTATTGAGTCAAAAATCAATCAATCAATGAGCGAGTGGATTAGGAGCACCTCATAAGCCCCAAAGAAATAATTTGCCCAAACACTAGGATTTAACGGTAGAAGACCAAATTCCAACACTTTTAGGAAGTAAGTAATGAAAAATCAATTCAAAAGGAAAAACAGATCAAGAACCCTGGATTCTGACATGCCGACACATTTATTGCTGAATACCATTTCTTGGCTGACCCGAAAACTTCGGAAGGTGTTTATTTACTTTCAACACCTTCCAGAGATCAATATTTTTAATTTGGATCCGAGTTATTATTTTTCACATCACAGCATCGGGGAGCGGAGTAAAGTGGCTCATATTTTAGTGCTAAAAAGATCGATATGACAGTTTCACCTTCACTGTAGCCCCCCGCAGCCGCCTGGGTGCACATCATAACACCCCGCAGGGGGGTGCAAGTGCCGCGGCGCGGGGAGCAGGTCATCACCCAGCCAGAGAGCCAGACAGCCCATGATTTAGCTGATCATGAAGGGCCTGGTGCCCTTAGAAAACCAATCTTGTTTCTCTCACTTTATCAGGCCTGTCTTTTATTCAGTGTACGGGAAGGGGGAGGGGGCAGGAGGAGCGAGAAAATGAGGGAGGGAAGGAGCAGAGTGAAAGACAATCGGTTTCATAAAGCGGATTACGTCCCTCATCATAAATGCATCCATTCATTTTTACCTTCCTTGAACCAGGGCACATCTGTAATCAATAATTAATTTTCCATAAATTTCAAAATATTGTTCTGGTAGCTGAAAGGGGACGAGTGTGCAGGGGAGAGCAGGAGGGAGGATCTCCTGCGGTAAGAGGCATCGCTCCTGGGCTCTGGTGGCTCTATTGATCGCTGCTATTGGGGCTGATGGAGGCAGGCAGGGAGAATTATGGACCCAACCAGCAGACCGCTGCCCTGACATCTCTTTCATTGCAGCACTATAAGGATGTGCTGCCCCTCCAAAAACCAAAGAAAACGGCATGTACTGAGTCCTGCCCTGTCACAGCTAACTTCACTCCGGTCTGAATTTAGCTACCTCCTTTCCACTGTTTATGTACTGACCTTAAAGGCACCTTTTACACACAGTCTTTGGGCTTCAAAATTCCTTTTCTCAATGGCACTCATCCTTCCAGGGTAAGATGATTGAGATGCTACACAAACACTAACAGGCCACCACAGAAAAAGGAAGGTTACTTTTAAATACTTAGAAGAGTATTAACTGCAGGTTTTACTGTACGCAAGTCAGTCACATGGATGTTGGGGATGGGACTTATGTGGGATGAGGATGAGGTCCATGGGACGCGCAGCCGGCAGGGCTTGGAAGGCTCAAGCTTACCTAGGCATGTAACTGCTTCAGGCAGACTATGCTGTAATTACAGACCAAGTATTCTCATTGTCAAGGAACCATAACTCAAGAAAAGGACTAATTGCATGCCTCTGAGTTATTTCTTAACAAAATATTAATGTCTATTCCTAGGAAGTCATTGGTGATACCATAAAATAGCTGTTATTTGCCATCTGGTGCAGTAATCAGTTCCTTAACAGGATAGCTCATGTGAAAGTAGGGAAAAGTAGCTGTAAGTTAAGAAGCATTTATGAGGAAATCTCACACTTTCTTCTTAATGTGTCCTAGAAAAAAGGAAGCAGAGACAAGGAGGAATTGTGACTCTGTGGATGGGCTGTTCTTTTATTAGCATAATTAATAGCTCACGCTCTTTAAAAAATTGCCTTCATGAAGTCCTGTGCTTGGAAGAGTAATAAATGATAGCCATCCTCCTGGGGTATGCTCCAGCATACTAACTGAAAAGTAAATGCAGGACTATTTCTCCAAATTATGTATCAGAGTTAAAGGTCGTATTAAAGGAGCAGCATTATGTAATGACATTAACTGAAAGCCAAGCAGCTTCTGGCTCACTGACAGCAGCACTGCAAAGTCAGGATAAGGAGACTACCTTGGACTCACAGGGACACGCACAGCAATCAAGCACAGAGGCTTCCTGAAACGCCTCTTCTGTATTAAGATGGACAGGTGCCTGCTTTTAAATTCAAGTCCTGAAGGATAACAGTGGAGATTCACAGCCGACTAACAAATTATCCAAACACAGGGCTGGGCACTTGTGCTTTTGTGACACAGTTTAGCAGTAACAGCCCTTGGATTTCACTGCAAAGCACCCTACTTCCAATTAAATCTCGGCAACTCAGTAAAACATTCTCCGTTTGCTGATCTCCGTCACTCAGAAACCAAAGCACCAATTATAAAAAAGCCAGCTTTGGTCAAAGAGTGAGACTTTTAACTCTTAGATTAGTATTAGGAGATCAGAAAACAAATACTTTAAAACCTGGCTGAGACTAGCCATAGGACGCTGCTTCTCTCAGGTGCTATTTTGAAAGTCTGGCAAAAGGGTTGCAGAGAACAAGTTCATGAGTTGATACCTCCCAGCTGGGAAAAAGGCTAAAGACTGAGGACAGGTACAAGGCTCCCCTGGAAAACACTGATCTTTATGCTTTGGAAACACGCACCTCGAATAGCACTCTCCGGACTTCTCCACTCCATTATCCTTGCTAAGGAACATCATCCTTCCCACTAGGCCTGTATAAAGACATACACTTTTACCAGCCTGTTAACATCCACTGCAATCTCTGAAGAAGATTTATGGACGCTTTGCAAGTGATATTTTGTTGGCTCACGGTTAAAGGCAAAAAAATTAAGTAGACCTCTAGCACGCTAGGAATCATAAGGAATGATTGCCAAGTGACATTGTCTCCAGCTCCACAACCTGGTTCAGGATTTGTTCAGATTCACAGTTTGGCCCTGTTAGGCTGTCTGCATGCAAAAGGTACTGGAAGTGCTGAAATTCAATAGTAAATTTCAAATATTAGTATGCCTACAAAAGCTAAGGGACTGGATTAACTTCAGACTGAAATAATGCAGAGTCCTGAGATACAGCTTAGAGTCTTCTGTACTCTGAGCACCCTGTGGTTTCCTCCCCACCGCCTCTGTGTGATTCTCTCTGAATGCCAGAGAACTCTCAGATGCAGGTTTCTTGCTGAAGCCTGACCTTCCTCTGTGCCAGCCTGGACTACCTGTGCTGTGAAGACTGCTGTGTAGCACATGCCCATTTTCTGGCTCAGGCTCCCCTTCCATTTGTCGGAGAAATGACCTGGAAGTGGGCAGAGGTCATCCCAAGTGAGGAAGTCACACCCCCCCAGGAACCAAATTACAGATGATAATTCTCACCATCTGCTGATTTCTTAGGATTATACAGAGTATAGTCTTGGTTCTCCTGGAGGTTCAAGCCTATTGTGACTTTTTAAGACTATGGCCAACCATGGATAAAATACTTCCCAGACATCCAATAAACAGGATACCCACCCAAAAATGTGTTACGAGAAGCCAACAAGGGAATCAGGCAATGCACAGAAGTGGAAGTTTCTCAGACTTGGAAGACCCCTGGTAAATATTAACAAGGAGAAATACCCATTAAGCTGAAGAACTATTGCCAAGTTCTGATCTAAAAGACATCATAGGCATGGGATAAGAAATCTTGAGTGAATAACCATTCTCAAGTTGCTTGTAAAAGTTGCTATTTCTCCTGTTTTAACACCTCTCCTGCCTTCATGTCTCCTAAAGAGTCTGAATATTTAGAATACATTTTAGTTACTCCATGATAACAGATACCAAATATTGGATACAGCTACCTCTCCTTTTGCAAATTTCCAAATCTCTTTTCATGTAGCAGTTCGCTAAGTGCAGATGACTGTGATAGCCCTGTGCTCTCTATTTCAGAAATTGCAGCTGTATGGGAATAAAGTCTATAAACATAATGTAAGTATGTGTACAATTGCAGCAAGGACAAAAGATTTACTTGGCTCCTGCTGAAATCACACGTACATCATCAAGTATACTAGGAGTCTACAAGAGATACAAGTGTCAGGTGGAGAGCACCTCCAAACCTGCTCCCAGGCTTCTGCTGCTGCCATGAAAGAAGATCCCATTTCTTTGCATATATACGTAAAGTACTTTGTATGAAACGAACAGGGGAAAATGTTAATATCAGTATATTAATACTAGTGAATTCTGTAAATCCAATGAAAGATAATATATCTGAGAGCAGAGGCAATGGTCAGCACCATTTTATGACGATGGAAATAAGGCAGAGAGCTTGAGCGGCTTGTTGAATGTCTCTGAGGCGAGGGGCATGAGAGCTGCAGCTCGCCAGGAGGTCCCCGGTGAAGCAGCAGTGCTCAGCACCCTGCGCTCTCCCCTCCCCCCTGCCCCACACAGGCAGGATCCTGCTCCGCCAACAGCAGCTGACAGAAGGACAACATAAAGATTTGGCTTGTAACAACAACTGCTGTGGGAAGAACTCCCATTTGCATCTCACTCCTAGGAGACGACGTCTCATTCTCACAGCCAGTGAACGAGCCACTGATAGTCCAGAACTATCCAGAACAATCTCTCGAGTCTGCCAGACTCACAGCCTGAAATCAATACCCTGCCTATGACAGTGCCTGTTGCCCAAACAGCGGCTGCGAGACACCTTCCTGGCCAGAGTGCGCTGGTTACCAACCCTGACAGAAGCAGCCTGAAGCAATGCCTTACTGCAACCAGGGGCAGAACAAGCTGCACTCTGCCCACACGGCCCTGTACTACACAGAATTGTCCTCAAGTCTGGCACTGTTTTCTAGAGACCCCAAAAGGCAGCCTTTATCTGCTGTAAAGGCCTCCAAGAGCAATGTATCGTAATTACTGACACAAACCACTTAAGTTTGTATTTTCAAAATATTCTGGATTTTAGCTTAGATTTTTCTCACTCTTCATAGCCCACTGATGTTACTTTTTCTCTTTTTGTTCCTCAAAAGGCCTCCATATACAGATGAATAACCCTTGTCTACATGGCAAAATTACTGCTCGAAATGAATTTACACCGACACAGCTGTTCTGCACTCGGTCCTTCCATGGAAAATGGCAGCCTCTACATTATTTTGTTCATCCCTTCCTTCCTCAGACACCTTTGAGGCATCTGACATACACACAGTATTCTCCCACTATTGTCGAAAAGAAAAACAGAGGTAGCACCAGAAAGAGGTCCTTGCGCCTCTGCCTAGAGAGTGAGTCTAGGGAACGTGTATACCTTGGGCAAATATCTGGGGTAAGCATAAGAGATCTAGAACTAATTAAGCAGTTAGTGTAAGAGTTCAAGTGCTAAGATTTACACTCTCTGTTCTTATGGAAGCAAGTGCAGTGTAGTTTGTATACTGTAAATTCACTCTCACTTACTGATAACCAACATTAATTTTAAAGCCATTGGCACTTCAGCAGTATTTCAGCTTTGGGGTAGGCAACTGGAAATGTGGTAAAGCAACATCTGAAACAGAGGTACATACACACACACACACACCCCCTGCCCTGCCCCAAACCTTGACCTTTATTTCTATGTTATATTAAGATTTTTCCGCTGCTTTTGGAGGAAACACAGTTTTTCAATTCTAAAAGTATAATTACAGTACAAGAAATACCCTATCAGGTATCCAGAATACCGTATAACCTTTCAGATGTTACTCAGTGCTTTATTTTCATCGTGCCTTAAACTCTCCTCACCATGCACATAAAAGTGCGTCAGTGTATTATCTGTTTTCATGTATCATATTAACTAGGGGAGTAGATTGCAGCTTTCTTTGAAAAGTGGTGTGTCAAAAGAATACGTTCATATGATGTGATAGTACATGCATCCGTGCACATGTACCTTGGTGGGGGATTTAGGTGTGCTGATTCCCTCCAGCATAAACTAAAACAAAATAAAACCACCAGGCAGGGTGTACTTGAGAAAACAAAGGTTAGGAAGCACTGAGGTGGTTTTTCTCTTTTGTAAGAGTTCCTTCCGTGGAACTAAGCGGTTTTCAAAGTCTTACCAGGTAACCAGGCATCAAGGAGACAAGAAGCTTTGAAATGACCCAATATTACAGCAACTGTTATTTAATAGACAATTTACATAAGAGAGGACTGTAAATAATAGTGATATTTAAATGTGTGATTTATAACCACAACTGCCTTCACAACAAAGTGAGTCAATATAGAAATACTTCATCTTTTTTGGACACCTTGTCAGACATGCAAGACAGTTTAGGTCACAGTCTTTTGAGCTGAGATTAATAAGCCATTATTATAATTAGCTGAGATAAACACGAATTTTTGCAAAAAAAGTTGGTATTCTGGGTTTAGGCTGGTTTTTTTGGTGGTGGTGGGTTTGTTTGTTTTGAGTTTGTTTTCTGGTTTTTTTTACATTAAAGTTATCGTTTACTTTACCTTCTCCCACCCTCAAGGGCCATATATTTCTCAACCATTAGTACTTCATTTCTGACATTCTCGTACATTACCCATCTGTTCATACTTTCTTTCCTTATATGATTTCTTCCTCTGTGGTCTAAACCCCCCTAATTGCCCTAATGTAAATGCTCAAACCACCAACTATGAACTTTTAATATAAGACCAACGAAATCCTCACTCCAGTTTCTGGGCAACCCTATCTCCCTCAGCTTCCACAACAGCCAGCTGTACCTAAGGAACACTCGCTGTTTCCACCTGCTCTAAGGGACACGGACTAGTTTGTGACCAGTATGCAGAAATACCCACACACCTACTCATCCTCATAAATACATTAAAGATGAGGCTTAATACTGTATATAGATTTACAGCTTCCATCATGTTGTATTGTGTGATGTTCCTATTTGGACATTCTGATGCACTTCCTTGCAAGCGATCCAAACAAAGCTTTGCTCTTTCATTGCCCTTGCTATTCGGAAGAAACTGTAAAACTGTATCTGGTTTTCTGTTTTCTCAATGCCATCATAGGTCCACACTGCCTGATCAGAATTGATTGCTGCTCTTATCCCCCCCTTCCCTATCCCGGTTTATTGCCTCCACACTGTGCTCCAGATTCAGAGCCTGAAAATCGTGGTCACAAAACACACCAATGGATCTTAGAACACTCAGGGCTGACATTGCAGCATCTTACTCTGAGTCAGCAGTACCATGCCAGATTTGCCTCCACGTGGGCCAGAAACTGCTGCAGCCTGAGCACTGCAACACAGCTCCCTCCGCTTTGAAGGGCCCGACATCAATGCAGAGGCTACACCATATGCTCTCAGACCCCATCTTCACAGCGGTACCTTCCTTCTCACCAATGTGATTACCCATATAACCTGCGCTCTTCGGCCATTCTTCTAAATACACAGTCATTACAATTGTGCTTTGATAAACATGAAATAAATAGTAGAAAGAGAATCTCTTTGTGTTTTGGAGGGTTTTTTTGTTTGGTTTTGTTTGGTTTTTTTATTCACCTCCTTGTGCGCTACTTTCGTTGACTGATCACGTCATAGGATGCCAATTACTCTTTATAGCACATTTTTTTTCTATGCTTATTATGAAGCAGGTATAAAAGATAGCTTCTAGTTTAAGCAAAGAGAAGCAATGAATGTCTCATAACCCTGGTATAGTAATGACTTCCGGCAAAAAAAACCCCCACAACAACAATGCATCCTCAGGAGTAGATGGGAGCCTTGTTCAAAATGTTAGGGTATGTGCTTCCCCACTAATCCTAAAAGGTGAAAAACGCACAACCTGAGTAGGCAAACTGGAAGAGCACAAAAGACTATCTGTTGCACATTCATTTCTAAATCCTGTGTGGATTTAGAGGTAACCTACTCTTACCAACAGTGCAGAGCATTCAGCCCCCAGCTTCAACTCCCACCTGCCAGGAAGGAAACCCTGTGCAGGACTACAGGGAACTTCGATCTGCGAAGGATGTGGAGGTCATCTGGGAGTAATGCCAGTCAATTCTAGAATGAATGCTCAGGGTTGTATTAGTTTGTTCAGAAATCAGATCCCCACCCCCCCAACAAAATCTTCCGTGTATCTGGAATTTGTGGGATAAAATGAAACCAACCCAAAACTCCTTTACACCTTAATAATGCACAACCAAAGGAAGGGAACCAATAACAATATATCCCTTCCCAAGCTGGACTTCTACTAGCTACCTCTGGAGATCCGGTATTTATTCCATTTATTTAAAAAACAAAAGGTTGAGATATAAGTAAGTTTTGCTCTACCTTTATGTTAATAACTTACAATAAAATTAGCAATCTGTGTTCACGCTAAAGAACAGAATTGAAATAAAGATGTTCCTAATACAGCTGAACCACTTAGAAAACAGCAATACTTGAAAACGTTTGGACAGAAGCAGCAGACTCTTAGCCAGACTTCATGAGCAAAAATCACTAAATTTGTCAAAATGACTAACCCCCACATTTCCATCTTTTTCTCTTTTGTTTTATATGCTTTGCATGTCAGACAAATTATCAGGAAAATACTCCTTGTGTGACATTTCATTGCTTAATGCTTTACTGGTGCCGTAAAACAAGACAACTGCTGAAATTATAGGAAAATAAATTTGTAATTTCTTCCTCATTTAGCCATTTTTGAAGCTCGTGTATAGGAAAGTCATTAATGTTATGTCCTCCTATCGATGTTCCAAGCCTTTCAAGGGATAACTAATGTTTTTTCTATACTCTTCCATGTGGCCAGTTAAATTAGACACATTATTTGTGCTGTTAGAGAACACTGATCAATAGACACTTGGAAAGCCCTCTAAAACTAAGTGGAAACACTTCCTCAGTGTCAAAGGGTTCTAGTTTGGGTTTGTACATTGCAAACATCGTTAAATTGAACAGAGTAGTTAAGTGTGTGTCTGTGGCATTTTAATACTAGCATCAAAATCTCTGAATGTTAATTTCTCTTTAGAAGCTCTGTATGACAGCTGGTATGCACTGACCATCATCACGGTGGTTTCAGGGAAAGAGACGCTGCTCCCTCTCCACCAGCACCAGGCCTTTTTTAACTGGCTTTGCTCATGGGGAATTACTCCACTGCCTAAATCCACTAGACGCCTGCTCACAGAGCCTGTGGGTTTCAGCCCAGCTCGATTTCACTGAGACCCGTACAGTTTTTTATTCATCTTTTTTCCCTTGGAAATCGAGTTGCTTACTGCCTTTTCACATCAACAGTAGTATCTTGACATTAGGATTAGGTAGCATAATACAACAACTCTTTTTCTACTATCCATTTGCTTTTAATTGTGAAAAGTTGAGGTGGATTTCCAAGCCTTTTTGAAATGTGTAGCTGGTAACTTGGTTGCCACATGATATTCATAGAAAGGCTGTGAGCAGACCCGGGTATTGCTTTCTTTTCAGCTACGAATACTGCATTATAACATTATTTCAGACACTAAATAACCCATTAGTTTATATCAGTAAATAGCATACGTATTGTTTTTCTATAGAGTCACGCTACTCTTATTTAAGAATTAATTCAATGCCTCAGACAAACACATTAGCAAGTTCTTTAAACAGCAGTTCATAATTTCTTAAGCAATTATCTTCACATTTTCCAATCTCACATCTTTTCATGAAAGCCAGAGCTGTTCCAAATCAAACATTTTGTTCGCACAAACAAAATTCCTCACACACATTACTTGAAAAGAGCTGTTATAAAATTGTGGCTCTGCTAGAGCAATGTATAAATGGTCCTGCCCTTAGCCCTACTGCATATAAATGCAAACAAGATATCCGATTGCCCCACACCTTAATAATTTGGAGTTTTCTCGTAGAAAGACAAAGCGTGGCAACTGTGCCACCAGATTTCTAAAGGGGACCTATGCAGGGCTTTGCAAACTTCAAGTTAAAGCATTTACTGTATTATTTGTGCTATATCTTCAATTATTTCAGTGTTTTTCATTACTGTTCTTCCTGTTTCATTAAATATTCAATGTCTTCCCAAGCACTTAGCAAACCTTTACGCAAAACATCCTTAACCCCCTAGCCCTGAAGAAAAGCGCACTTTTCTCCTCGCTGGCAGAAGAGGTGCGCATGATGGAACCGCAAGGGCTGGCAGTGGCAGCTCAGCCCTGCGGATAGCGGGGGCCAGGGACCTGCCCGCGGGCATCGCCCCTGCCAGCGGCTGGGCGTCCAGACAGTGTCACCCTGACACTGGGGGTGACAGCGGGGCTGCTGAGCAACCCCTCCACAGCCCTAGGAGAAGGCTGGAAGGATTCCTGTGTTTTAGAAGGGAAGGGTTTAGTCCAAGTAAGTATACGTTATAGCATTTTAATGTTTATTGACATATGTTCGCCAGATGTGCATGATGCAGCCACTGAAGCACCTACAATGAGCAGCTGCCTGCAAATCAGTAACGTGAAAATTTATTAATCTTTAGCCACAGATCACTTGCAGATGAGCTGCTAACAATGGATACCAAGCACTACTCTGCTCTCCCTTCTGCTTTTTGGAAAGCTCCCTTGCCCCTACCCCAGCCTGGCCAGGAGGGCGCTTACAAGTAAACACGGCCAGGGAAGCGTGGTGTCCGCTTCCCCAGCGCCGACCAGGGAGCCAAACCTGAGAAAT
Source organism: Falco biarmicus (assembly GCF_023638135.1). Taxonomy (NCBI): domain Eukaryota; kingdom Metazoa; phylum Chordata; class Aves; order Falconiformes; family Falconidae; genus Falco; species Falco biarmicus. The sequence continues at coordinate 56,125,992 of NC_079296.1, read as the reverse complement.
GCCACAGCACCAGGCTCACAGCAAGCACAGGCCATGAGGCAACGCTCGTGTCCTGGTCTGGCGCAGTTCTGCTGTGCTCAGCACTCGCCAGCAAGCAGTGCGGGGGCCTTGGGGACAGACAGACTGCAGGCTGGGTGCAGTGATGTGAATCTTCTCCTGTGCTCGTGGAGGGGGGACGGATGCCACAATTGAAGTTGCAAGCTTTTTGTGCCTGTACTAGGACAGCCTTTGCTCTGCAGAGCCTGTTCTTGGCTCCTCTGTTGAGAAGGTTTTCTTCCTTTCACCCCAAGAAGATTTGCTGTGCCGCTCTTGGACTTCAAAGAAACTTTACTAAAATAAAACAAGATAAAAATAAAGGCCTGAAAACAGGACTTTTATTCCATTCATAGCAAATGAAAATCTCTAATAGCCATGTTTTCCCTCAAAATTCTTTACTATTTGTATGCAACAATTTATGTATCAGACAATTATATTCAACCTTCAAGACAGGATTAAGAAGAATAAATTCTAAATAGTATATACTATTAAAAAAAAGGAAAAAAGCTAGAGTAAAACTTGAGAACTGTCATGCAAATAGCAGGCAGCAAACACTATGCTGCAAAGGACTCTTGAGTTAAAGCCTCAGGGCTATCCCTGCAGTATCAGTGATCTGTTAAGAGCAGAGTTGTCAAATAAATGGAATATAACTGAGAAGACTTAACGTTTTGAGATATGTGTTGAGCCAACCAATAATTCTTTCCATAGATCTTCAGACAATTTACTTTCAGAACACACAATAATCAAATACGCAGCAAAGCAGAAGCAAACAAAACCGCAACATGCTCCTACGCTGAAAGGAGAGCAGTTCTCCTCCGTCTTTTGTTGTGTTCCTCACCAGCTCAGAAAACACCAAGTGCCACCACAGCCAGAGGCAGTGCCACGGGCCAGCACATCGCTGTCCAGCCTGGCCGGTGCCAAAGCAAAGTGGAAAGCTGCTGGTGCAGCCAAGCACCTTCCAACCCATGGCAGGAGCCCCGGGCGATCCCCCACGCACCACAGAAAGGGAAATAAGCCCCCTAACCACTGTCAACCGCAGAGACTCCTGAAACACAAGGGAGGGCATGGGGAGCCCACGCTGAAAGGTCCAATCAAGGCATTTTAGGTTTAACATCACTGCTACTGCCCTCTCTGCTGTCCCCAAACCCCGCTGGCTTCCACTAGCACAAGCAGGGAAGTGCTGCTCCGCAGGACCACACTCCCACGCCAGGCAGCAGGATTGCACAGATAGGGGGCTTGCCAGGAGAGTGGTCTGCCCGCCGGCAGAGCCAGGGCCACAGCCCCTCCAGGAGGTGTCCATAGCTATTCCTCCTCAGCCAGGCTCCCCCATGGTTTGCACTTCCACAGAGCTGAGGCCAGGCAGCTGCGCCCCATGCCCCTGGCCTCTAAGGTTAATTTTAAATGACCTTGGCTCTCAGGAAATTCTGAACCAAAACACTGATACCAGCGACTGCAAGGTTCGGTGCCGTGCACGTGTGGGCGAGTGGTGTGCCTCACAGGTGTACCTGCCCAAGTAACCCAACAACCACAGCATGCCTTGCCTTGTATCACAGCTGTAGTTTTAAACAACAACAAAGTTTGTTTTAGCCTCTCTTTTCTGACAGCAATTACAAAAGTCTTAATTTTTTAAAGCTTAGAAAGAGTTGTTTTCCCCTTGTGTTCAGATACTATAGCCTATATTTTAGTTTTAAATATTTCAGCTGATTTTTAGATGTAAGGGTTTCTACAAAAACGGGTTATGATTTTTCTTTACAAATAATCCCACATTTTTTGTAAACATGTAGTCTGTCGCATGACTACAGTATGCAATTCTGAATATAAAATCCACAGCCAACAGAAAATGCAATTCCACATAAATTGTAAATCCATTGTTAATACAAACAGTATAATGATTCTACATATAAAGAAGATGCTATATCACCAATTTCCTCAGCACTAGCACCTTTGAAAACAACAGAAATCGACCCAAGACTGTATTACCGGGCTACTGATCTGTGAAATGTCTCACTGTTTTGTAATCGTTCCTCCTCTTTCAATTATAAAGAAGTGTCAGAAAACTGGTGGATGATAAGCCATGAAATTCCTCACTGCAAGAACTTTATTTGTTTCAAAAATGTACAGAAAAAGAGAGAAGTCAAAGCCAGAGGAAGGTACCGCTGTGGCAACACCTTTCACATCCCATTTCCCATCCAAAGGAAATTGGAAGCAACTATGCAACTGCTGACTCCCCTAAGAAATTAAGTGGGAAATTTCATTTCAGGTGGTTGTAAACACATGTCCATGTCACAAAATGACAATCATTTTTTTCATGACTTAGTAGAAGTTAATCCTTCTGCTTCTGACGTTCACCAGCTTATTTCAAACTCCACCCCCACCCCACCCCAAATAAAAAGAGACAAAAGCTAATGAAGAGGTCAAGTTTTGTGACACAGGTTTCAAAAGCTTCCAACCGTGTATTTCATCAAGAACTAGGAGGATGTATTGGAATGAGACTGTGTATTACGATTAGCAAAATGAGGCAGGCGGCTGCGGGGACACGGTAACGGCAGGGTGCTCCGCGAAGCCACCGCTGATGTGCAGCGCCACCGCGCGGCTCCGCCCGGCTCTGCAGCGCCGCTCCCCGCAGTCGGGGGCTTCATTTCGCTTTTCCTACCTCACAGAACTTATCAGCAGGCACTTCTGTGCATGGCTACAGATTTGCTGCTGGCGTTTTCGGTGCATTTATAGGGAAGACTAACATGTTTTTCAAATGGTTTTATTCCTTTCGTTCTCACCTAGGAAGTGGAATTGGCAAAAAGCAAAAATGAATTAATTATCCAAGCAGCAAGCACCAACACAAAATGGAGCACTCCACGGCGTCTCTTGGAGGCTTGCCGTGCTGATGTTTGCCTCACTTGTCATGAGAGGGCTCCCCCAGGCATCCTCTCACAGCCCACCAGCCTCACACATGCTCCTATGCACTTGAGTACCAAGAAAAAAAATTCTAAAGAACGCGCATAGTAAAGTTTGTTTAAAAAGTTGTTACCAATTTAAAAATGCTTATACTAACTCATTTCTACAGGGAAGAAAAAAACAAAAAAAACACCCAAAAACCAGACAGTGAGGCAGAGGGAAACATTTGATCAGAAGTGATGTGTGGAAGCTGGTGATGACAAAATACTTCTGGGTTTTTCGTATGTGCTTGTCAGAAAGGAGTCTGTGGACTTTTCTTCGTTTCAAAGATCGTTCCCTGCAGGAACCTCACTAATTTTAGGAGAGTCTACACAGCGAGTGACAGCCCCTTGGCTCCTCCTGCAGCATGACCTTCCCTGGCAGGACAGCCCTGGCCCCATACATCCCTCCAGACGCAGCATCTCTGCCAGGCACTGCTTCTGCCACGTTCTCAGGCCAGAAATGATGTTCTACTTCTCTAGTTTGGTATATTTTTCAAAGATAGGATCATAAAACCAAACTCAAGTACAAAATGAAATTCCATGGAAAGGAGAGGATGGGGAAAAAGGAGAAGGTGGAAGCAGGCTCATGCAATTAGCAGGAGAAAATTCAAATCGACTGCAGTAAAGGATAAGCCTGGCAAGAAAACATACTCCCAAAACTCCCATTCAGCCAAGGGCTACACTGATACCGAGCTACAAATTGAAGACTAAAATCAACATCGCAGCTGGGTCAGGACTGCTTCTGCTCGTGTTCCCAGAACCCAGGCAGCTGCGCTTGCGTCAGCTGGGCCAGGGAGCAGGGCACGATGGCTCCGTGTCTGAGCGTGCACCCGGGTGTGCACTGCCCCCCACCCCCCAGCCCGTCGGGGCGCGCAATGGCCCCCGCAGCCGCCCCCCCCCCCCCGCTGCGCCCAGAGCGCCCGGCGGCCCCAGGACACAGCCTGGTGCTTCAGCTCCACCTCCTGGAGAAAACTTGTGTTTCTGCAAAAACTGGAAAGTCCTTAAAAGTGTTAATGGAGGAGCGGGCTGAGAACTAATCAGGCGTGTGAATTCCCCCAATATTCAATTCAATTATGTCTCTCTTCCTAAATCATCTTTTTTATTTAACAAAACTCTAAATTGCCACAGCTAATAAGCTCAGAAGAATCAGTGTACACCATTCATTTCTGGGAACAGGCCGATATTTTCTAAGATCCATTAATAACTATGACAGGATTTATGTACAAGATAAATTCATTTCAATTTCCTTTTTCAATTAATGGCCAATTATTCGAACTCAGCCCAACCAAAAATATTACTAAAGTATCATTAATCTAACAAAAATTAACTTTACTATTCTCTCAGTAATGAGCACATGTAATTTTAAGATAAAATAACATACTTGAATAAAATGTTGCCCATCTGTATTTTTAGGACCACTGCTCACCACTGGAGCCCTCTTAGTCACACTAGCTCAGGTTATTATTATTGTTATTATTAAGGATAATGACTTGAGCAAAGGTCTCTCCTAGACCCTACCGTACACCACCCAGTGCTTTATTTAGCTAAGATTAAGAGGCATTTTAAATCTAAAAAACTACTGGTACAGAGTGCATGGAGTAAAGTAAAAACAATCAGGGAGGGGGACAAACAAACAACCAACAACAAAAAAGGGCATAACCATTTTGTACATATTATGGCAATGCCTGTACTCATCTCCCTAGTACAACAGCACATTGTGTTACTGCAGAATTTGAGCCTTTTGCCCTCTTTTGTAGTGCTTATCCTCATTTCGCTGTTCATACCCATGTGGCGTAACCCACCCTGCCATGCAGCCCTCGCTGGGCGCCCTGCTCCTGCCTGCTCCTGCCCCACCGCTGGGTAGCCATGCACCGTGTCCCTGCAGGAGGCGGAAGCTGGGGTGGATGGGGGTACCCCCAAATGAGAGTGCCTAGGGCAGGGGGCGGGCAGGCCACCCAAGGACGTGCCAGTCCCCTCACAACACCAAGGGTCTGCGTCCCATCAAAGAGGGGGTGCAATGGCAGCCCCCAGGTGTTTCCTAGAGAGCTGCTCATCAGGAGACCCACACGTGCCCCCGGCTGAGCGATGCCTTCATCATCTTCAGGGAGGCAAATACCTCGGCCTCTATAACCCAACCACAGATTTGGCAGGGGGTGGGGGAAGAAAGCCTGCCAGAAAAATGGACTGTTATCTGCTGCGTTCCCCATTAATAATGTGTCTTTGCCCATTTCCTGGATGGTTATTTAAGGGTAGTTTCATTTCAGTAATTTATATCACAAAACTTGAACTTTATAAGAAGGCAGCCACGTGAGCACAGCATTCTCTCTCCTTTCTGTTTATTTGTATTATCAGTGCAAAATAATGGTAAATACTTGTGGTTTATGGCACTGGTGCTGTTTAAATACATTTTCCTGATGTCAGAAACACTGGTTGTGAAAACTACCTTTTTTCAATTTGGAAAAAATCTACTATGTAATGAACTAATTACAACACAGTATTACTAGCAGGAGCAAACTGAAACTTCAGCTCATCAGATGTATAGCTCAACAGCATTTTTTTCATTGAAGGTTATCTATCAGGCTGAGCAAGCAGACAGGCAATTGAGGATTCTGTTTATTTTTTAAAAATAAATCTACACTGAGAATAAAGCAACTACCCTACTGTGCAGATGCTTCCACAAATCAGCTAGGCGCTGTAGCAATCACACAACTCCTAGCATGCTCCCTAGAAACTGGAGGCATGAGCTGGTGACAAGCTTGCTCTCAAGAGGCTGGGTTTGCCTGGAGTCCTCAGGATCTGACTTTCTGCAATAAAGATTCTCTCAAGACAGCAAGTATGTTTTAAGCCAAGCAGAGTTTTCTTCTGCCTTCTTTTAACAATTAAAAAAAAGAAAATGCATTTGTGAAGCAATATAAAACCTTAATTGAATATTCCAGAAATCAATAAATACAGGGCACAAACAAAACTACCTTTGATCTAGTTACAATAAAAAAATGTCACTGACATCAACTTATTTCTGGCTGCTATTCAGCTTCAGTATGAATGCTCTTACTTCAGAATAAAAGCACCTTATTCACAATTAACGTAGGCTATTTGAGAAGTATCAATAGGTAAAAGTTCATCAAACCCAACTATATCTGAGTAACTCTCCACATTGAAAAGCTTTATAATTCATAAATTAATATATACATTTATAAATAAAAAAAAATTATAGTTTACTCCTTACATGAAATATACCAAGTACATTAAAATTAACAGAGAATATAAATGCTAGGATGTTGGGGAAAATCAATACAACTGCAAAGACCTGCTTAATTAAGAGTGAAGTCCGTTGGGTATACTCACAAATAAATAAAACGATTGCACTGAATTTCTCAGCTTCTCAGACTTTTACCTATTTCAGTTGTCTTATATCTGTCTTTTCACTGATTATACATTCTCTAACAGAAACTAAGATCTACCTTCTAGATTGTGTTTCGTATGACACAAGAAGTATTGTTGTTTTAAACTGAGATTTACAGGAGGCTGAATTTTAAAAAGCATTGTGAAGCTATTCGAGTACCTGAAAATTTCTGGCTAGCACATGCATCAGCTTGTCCACACTCGTTTGCTATCAGTATTTCCAGTCATAACTGGAACAGCATCAGAGCTGCCTGTTTAGTTAATCTGAAACTTCTGGGAAGCCATCGTTATGCTTGCAAAGGTTGTCACCCACAAACCTCATTCATAACTGCTGGGAGCTCTTAACTCCAATGCTGTCACCTTCCCCAGAGCTGATAAGCGTAACTCTAATGTAGCACCTTTCTGCCAAGAGATTAATCTTCAGATCATTTTTAAATTTTATAAAACCATGCATCTCTGATGCATGATATGAATTGCTTCATCCATGTGCACCTGTGTGCTGCCCCGCACTTGCCATGAAACCTCTGCTGCTCACAACACTTGGCCTTAACAAAAGCCTTAGGTCAGAGTCACAGCCAAAATCTGACTCCCTGCCAACCCCTGCCTTGGAGACAGAGCTGACTGCCCCACCAGGGCCAGAGACCTGCTGCGAGTTGGCAGGGGGCCAGCGGCATCTTCACACGTCCCCTGGGCTGTACACTTCACTGCTTACCCTAGGGGCTGGAGTTTTCTTTATGTGTGTTTTTTATTAAGTTTTGAGTGGAACAAATTCCCATGCAGCTTCACCCCATCACCTATGGCAGAACAGGGCCAACCAACAGCACCACAGTTTTCTCCCTAGTCACAACACTGCTCCCTCTCTCCCCACAAATGCCAAGCCTAAAACCATTTAGATTTGGTATACATGACTGTAAATGACAATACCTGGTATTAAAATTTGTGTCTGGAATGATGCAAAATGAACCATTTTGATCCTTAGTGAATTTAGAGTTTTTAAAACCAAATCACTCCATGTTACACCTCGTTACCATATTGTTTGGGGTTTTTTTATTTTTTATTTTTCAACACTCATCCTAGATTGCCCTGAACTGGAACGGGACAGACTACTGAAAACCTCTTCTCATATCTCACTGTCATTCCTAACACAGCCAAGCAGAGTAACTATAAGCAGCAAAATCTAATTTAGCTTTGCAGGAGCTCAGCCAAGGAAAGCCTTACAGAAGAAGTGTTGCCAAAACTGCTAGAAAAGGGATATGAGAGCAGCAGGGGTATAGGTTAGCTAAACCGTAACTACTTGGGCTTCTCCGTTTCTAAAGCAAATAGCCTTATACAACAATATATGTGATAAATGTTTATATTTTAAAGATTGAGAGGTAATAATACAGTAACTACAAGGCTAGCATCTGCTGCCAATTCTGTGCCATAGAAGGGATGGAAAAAAGCCCACAGAAGTTAAAAGAACTTTGCAATCAAACAGAACTAATGAGGAAAGAGGGAGACACGTAACATCATACAAGCCAAACCACATTGGAGATAAGACTAAAACTTTACCCTAAATGGACACACCACAGTGATGAAATCCCCGTTCAGAGTCACCCAGTGCATAAGTTACATGAACACAGACTGAACAGAAGAGCTGAAGAACTGCCACTTCAAATCACATGTGTAAAAAATCATTTTTATGAATCTTAATTCATGACAGTAGTCTCAGGAACTATGTGTGGGGGCTGTCAGCATTAGGCACCAAAAACTAGGCTATAAGAATCAAAAGGTTAAGAAGCTCAGTATGAAGGTGCATCCTCTCTCCTTTCTAGGTTTGCTGGCTTTGTTCCAAGCCACTACTGCTACAAGTCTAACAAGGAAGGTATAAAATATTCCTCTAGCACACAGCATTTTCTCCTGATAATAGTAACATAAAGTGTAATTAAATCATTGCTCAACTTTTGGGGTTTTTTTGCTTTCCACACTGAATTGATTCAGCTCAGAAAGGTTCTTAGAGGTTGGAAAGAAAGACAAGACAGAAAAAAAGCCAGAAACATAGTTCTATGAGCCACATCCACCTTTTCATTATGCTTTCAAAAATTCTGATGCAAGAACTGGAAGCCAGAACACCCATGCTACCTACCTTCACTGTGTCTGTATACAGAGACAGAATCACCATCTTTTATATACTCCTTCTCGACTAACTACACTTTCAAAGACTGCTTTCCTTCTTGCACTACAGCACCGCAACAGGATCTTGTTTCTAGCTTGCCCAACACAACCTCTACATCCCTTCCAGAAGCGCTCCTCTCCAGACAGGGAGTCCCCTCTCCACCAGCGGTACCGTACCAACATGCAGTGGTACTATGCTCATCGTTGTTCCCCAAAAAACATGTTGATTCTATTGGCAGTGCTTTTACGCCTGCTGCCAGGTTACTAACACACATAAGCCTACATCTGAGAAGATCTGAGGGCTCCTATGGGAAACTCCCTCCCTCCTGCTATGGCTGCCATTTGAGACCAATGGAGCCATTTCCGAACCATTTAACACCGCTTTACTGGTATGTGTAGTGTTATTTACAAACAGCCTGTCACGCAGGGCTACATCAAACAGCTTTACAAACCTTTTTACATCTTTATAGTTATTAGTTCAACAGAGAGTAATTTAATCAAATAGTAAAAAACACATGTTTGATTAGACTGTTTTCCATGGAAAATAATACTGGTACAGGCAGCCTCCCTCCTCCCACCCTTTACTGACTGAATACGTTGACAGAATTTCTTTTTCCAGAAAGGCCTAGTTTTAGTAAATACAGGATGAGAAGAAAGCGATATGCAAAGTAATGTTTATGACAGGAAACAGAGAATTATAAAGGTGGTTGGGGAATACTGCAAGAAAGCACAGTGCCTAGAAAATAATGCTAGTACCTGAAACAAGGAACCACGTTATTTCTTGAAGTAGGAACTCTGCAAAATATAGAGCTCTTCAGAGGCACAAACAGCACGTGTCCTACAGCCAGGATTGCTGTCAGCCTCATTAAGATCCTTTTCATTCACCACAGTGGCATGAAAAATAAACGTACCTCATAAAATAACTTCAGAAGTACTGTGACCATATAGATATTATAGGTTGCATTAGTCTTCTACACTGCACTTCTCAAAATAAGATCACAGATGATTATCCCTTTCTCCCCCATAATCACAGACAAGTCTAGGTCAGAACGGACCTCTAGAGATTATCTGGTCCAACCCTCTCCTGAAAGCAGATCAGGTCAGAGCCCATGACAGCTCTTCTCATTGTATTTGGGAGGTGCTTGCTGCAGGTGTGCTGCAGCACTGCAATGGGACCCCTGCGGGGTCTTTGTCAGTGAGCAGGTTTATTAGGATGCAGTTCTGACCCATAAGCAACTCCAAAACACACATTTCTGTACTACTGCCCTTCATCTACCAGGTCTTTCTGAACATGTTTGGCACACTGTTTTAACATTCCTGACTTGGGATTTGTCCAACTAAGGCTCAGTGAAGCTGATAATCTTGTTTTTCTCCTTTTGATGAGAAAGAGAAAAAAAAAATGCTGATATCTCTCCTCCAGTTCCACAGTACCTGGGCTCCTAGCCAGAGTCATTAAAAATGAATAAACAAAAACCTTTCCAGGTTCATATTCCCCTAGGTTATGCACTACCAAGCTGGGATTTGTGTGGATGGTGGGGGCTGTTTTTTCCTTGTTTAACTGCATGTCCCAGTCACTGCCTTCAGCTGCCAGGCAGCACCAGCCCACGTGCAGAGCGCCAAGCACTGGGAGCGGCTGGGGAGCCTGGCCAGCAGGGCTCCTTGGAGCCACCAAACGCCCACTGAGCAGGATCCCATGGGAAAAGTAAGCTGCTGTCCTGGAGGCGAGGGAGATGTCACTGATTCACCAGTAAAGGGCTGCTCTTCCTTGTAAAATCTAGCAGTAATCACCTAAAATAAACCGCAGACCTGTTTGCACGTTGCACAGTCCTGGCAGCGATCATATATCACTTCTACTCTGTGCAAAAGGCAACTCTGCACACAATCTTGCACATTTATCTGAACATCACTTTCATACTAGTGGAAACTTGTGCCCTGGCTCTTCTCACGACCCGATAGGTGAGTGAGCTCCTGAACACGTGCCAAGCCCTATCGCCAGCTAATCATGCTTCAGAGCTGGCACCAACTCAGGCTGTCAGACAGTAATGTGCTTTCTTGAACGGAAGGCAATTCTAATTCACAGAGAAGGTCAGTTGTTAGAGGGAAAAAAAAGCCTTAGACAATTTTAAGCAAAAGACTTTCCATGCATTCTGGTAGTCTACTAAGTTTTAAATGGATCCACTTCTGTGGAACCAGCATTTACACACCTGACAAAGTAAACCATCTTAGTAACGATGTAATCCTCTCCATGGTGGAAAAAGCTCACATTCCCACACCAATCAAAAAACCCCAAACAGTTTAACAAAAGAAATTCACCATCTGTTGAACTAAGCTTGTGAAATAAAGAAGTTTACCGTAAAATGTTCCTGTGATTTATAGTTCTCATCCAGGTAAACTCGAGCTCTGTTGTAGTCTTTCATCGCATCACTTGATAACAGCTCTCTACAAGAGAAAGAAGACATTGAAAATGTAAAGGGAGGTGCAAAGATACCATATTGCTTTAGCATCGCTGTCTGTACTGTGATGTCCCCAGTATCACCCAAAGGAACTCCAGGCCTTCACCTCAATGCGGTGTGACTTCCAGGGAGGAAAGTTTCCCATGCTATGGCCACCTGCCCAAAGCTTTGGAGCTGACCACATCGGCTACACTGTCACCATGGACGATGAAAGCCCTAAGTGCCATCTGGACACAGGTGCAAAGGACTTGAGACTCCAATGACCACAAAGTTCCATAAAATTAGGTGATTCATGCTAAAGGCCTTATGGTCTCAGTGTTAGAGCTTTAGTTTCCTGAACGCTGTCAATCTGCTGGCAGGCACGCTGGGTTCGCAGCGGCGTCAAAACACCTTTTTGCCTCGACAGAGGCCGGGGTCAGGTGCTCTTGGAGACGGCTTTTAGGGAACCGGGCACGCCTGAAAGGGGGGAAGAGGATGGAGGCCACCACCCTTTGGTATTTGGATGCATTTTGGTGCAACAAAACGAGCCCCCGGCACGGCTGGGAGGCACAGCTCTGCTCCGCGGTGCCCCAGGGTGGCACCGAGCTGCACCTTCGGGGGAGCGGGCAGGGCCCGCGCCTGCGGGTGGCGGAGCCGCCGCCCACCTCCAGCAGGGGGCGCTGCCGCCCCGGTCGGCCAGCCCAGCCGCGGGCGGTGCAGGACCGCCGCGCCCCGCAGCGCCGCCAGGAAGGGCCGGCGGTGCCGGTGCCGCTGCCCGGGCCGGCGGGCTGCTCGGCCCCGCAGACTCAGGCCTCAGCCCGGCCGCCTCCCGCCCGGAGAAACTGCTGGGCAAGCAGCAGCGATTCTCTTTTCTCGTGTGTGTGTTTGAGAAGCCCTCCCGGCCGCAGTGTGCTCCGAGGGAACGGCTGCCCCTGCCCTGCAGCGGCTCCGCAGCCGCCGGGAGCGAACCCACCGCTGCTCCTGCCCCGAGGCTCGGCCACCGTGCAGAAATAACCGTGCTTCTCGCTTCTTCAGACTCTGCGCATTAGATGTGCTGGTGGCTCTGGCAGGATCCCTCCTGAACAAACGGTCAAGTTGAAGCTCATCTCTCGACCCTGACTTCCAGTGGACGTTTTTGTTATGGAGATGTGCACTGCGCTCACAGGCATCGCTGTCCCACATGCCCCAGCGGCACCTGCCATCAAAACCATCACTGCGGCCACAGGCCCTGGATGCACCTACCACGAGCACGGCCTCACACCCAGTTCAGCGCCTGAACACACTTTCCAAACACGAAACTGTTGGATTATCAGACAAAATAAGCTTCATCTCGGAGATGACAGGGAAGAGAGACCTATGTTCCATATCTTGCAGGATTACCTTGCTAGTACATGGCCAGAGAAGACTTTAATTACTCTTTCCAATTTCTTAAAAAATGCAAAGATACAGCGTTTGCCTAGTCACTTCCTTCTGCAAGGTCATATGACATGCTGAAGTTGAAAAGTATTTTGAAGCTTATCCACTTTACACATCTAATGACTTCTGCTTAGAATTATATACCACGTTATGTACTACAATTTTCCAGTTACTTACTGGATTGGGTTTGCTGTGGCAAGGTTTTGGTAGCAGGGGAGGGTATGGGGGTGGCTTCTGTGAGAAGCTGCCAGAAGCTTCCCCTGTGTTTGATGGAGCCAGCGCCAGCTCTGAGATAAACCTGCTGCTGGCCAAGGCCGAGCCCATCAGCCACGGTGGTAGTGCCCCTGGGATAGCCTGTTTAAGAAGGCAGAAAAGTTGCTGCACAATAGCAGCTGCAGTGGGGCAGAGGGATGGGAATACGTCTGCAGATACCCAGCTCAGGGCAGGAGGTGCTCCAGGCACCGGAGCAGACATTCCCTGGCAGCCTGAGGTGAAGCCCATGGTGAGGCACACTGTGCCACTCAGCCCATGGAGGTCCACACCGGAGCAGGGGGATGCCCCCAAAGGGGGCTGTGACCCCGCAGGCAGCCCGTGTTGGAGCAGCTCCTGGCAGGGCCTGTGGCCCTGTGGGGAGAGGAGCCCGGGCTGGGGCAGGCCGGCAGGCAAGACTCGCATCCCCGCAGGGGACCTGTGCTGGAGCTGGCTGTGCCTGAGGGGCTGCACCCCGCAGGAGGGACCCATTTTGGAGCAGTTCATGAAGAACTGCAGCCTGTGAGAAGGACTCATATTAGAGAAGTTCATGGAGGACTGTATCCCATGGGAAGGACCCCATGCTGGAGCAGGGGAAGGGTGTGAGGAGCCCTGCCCCTGAGGAGGAAGGAGCAGCAGAGACACCATGCAATGAGCTGATCACAACCTCTGTTTCCCATCCTCCTGCACCGCTCAGGGGGAGGAGGGAGAGAAATCAGGAGTAAAGTTGAGGCCAGGAAAAAAGGAGGGCTGGGAGGGAATGTGTTTTGAGATTTGGTGTATATCTCATTACCCTACTCTGATTTGATTGGCAATAAATTAAAACTTAATTCCCCCAAGCTGAGACTGTTTTGCCTGTGTTTCTCTCCCCTGCCCACCTGAGGAGTGGAGTGACAGAGCAGCTTTAGTAGGTACCCAGTGTCCAGCCACAGTCAACCCACCACACTTACTTAACAAACTTGTCCACATGAGACATGGAAGCTTCATAGTTTTTTCCTCCAAATTCTTGACAGTGTAAAGCCATGAAGTGGGGCTTGTGTGCATGTACAACCTGAAACAAACAGATAAACAAGTATTAACAAAGTTGTATCCATAACTATTACCTATAACTATATAACATAAATGACACAAATCCAGATGTGTTATTTCTGAAAGGAGGGTAATCAGCTGTTACCTGAGAAGCAGCTGGCAGAAGTGTAATACGCAATAAGGGGAGCATCATCTGTGATGCACATAAAGGACTCATAATACACAGTAATTATCTCAAATATTTTTAGCTAGTGTTTTCTCTTTTGAAGTAGGAATTAGTTCCTAGGCATTTAAAGCAAATATATAACCTCTTCCAACTCATCTCTAAGAGGACCTAACACCACTGACGTAATCAAAACATCTTGTCTGGGAACTGGGAGAGTTCAAACACCTGAATTAATGTTAAGTGGGTTTTTTTCCACTTCTATAAAATATCTCATATTAGCTCATGACAGAATACTGATTAGCTGTCACATTTGATATTTTTATTTATGGAGTATCTTATTTACAAAAGTATCTAAATAACACACACATTATGGTATACATACAAATTATCTAATACAGGAGGCACATAAATCCATCATGCTATTTCAAGTGTTAAGTCTTGTAAAAAGCAAGTATCTTAAATACTAAACAGTCAGCACTAGGATGCAATTATCATACTAAAAAACTGGCACATAGCACCAAATTAAATATATAGTATTTATAAATTTGTTGCTGCTTTAAACACATATTCAGTGTTACTTTCTCCTAATACATTTTCTCTGCATTAACTATATTCAGCATTGCAAACAACACATGTAAAAATGTCTGTGTGGGTATTAAGTCTCTACAACTTGTATTTCATGTCTTATCAATTTGTGAATTAATGGACACAAGCTACAGAATTATTTTAATTTTTTCTGAAAGGGCAACACAGTCTGAAATAATCAATATGTGCTGCTGCTGCTAGCATACAGGGTAAATAACACGTTAAAAATCTGAAATACGATTCACTGTTATTTTTGACTTGCTGGCATTCGGCAGTCCCACCCAGCACAGAAGCCACATTGTCCGTGCAGCCATTCAGAGGAATAATGGCCTGGTTTCCACGAGCTGCTTTGAGCAGAATAATAAACTAACTCCTCTCCCTGTAGGCTTTGGTGCCAGCAGGTCCGGGGCTCTCTACCACACCCGGGACACAGCATCCTCCCCCACTCCTGTACCGGGGATGGGTGGCAGGCAGAGATGTGCAGGAGATTGGCACGATTGCCAGAAAGAGTCCTAACTTCACCATACTGCAGTGAAGAATAACTGGAAAAAATAACAGAGATAGCTCTCCTTTTGTACTAATTTTTTTTGCTGCTGGTACCCTGCAACTCTAGAAAGGGATAAGACACAATAAACCTTTGCAGTCACATGCCTTTAATTATGTAAATTAATAACGACTAACATTACTGTTAAAAGGTCTTTAAAAAATATTTCTTTTAAGCCAGGGTAGAGAGAAATTGTCATTTGATCTGATGACAGAATGCAAAATTCCTCATTCCTGACCATGCAAAAAACGCCATTAGAAAATCAAGCTCAAAGGCAATGAATTAAAGAGTAGCAAAATCTGAAATGCAGCCGCTTTCCATTGAGCAAAAGGCAACAGCAATGCATCCCTTCTTGTGACGGCAGCATAGCGGGACAGCTCAGGGGAGTGCAGCAGAAGGGACCGGCAGCAGGTCCCTCCGCCACCCAGGAGCACCGGCACATGGCACCGCTTGTCTCTGCTGGAAGGACCCCCCCCGCAGCACGTGCCCCGTGCGCCACTGGATGCAAGCAGGTGAGTCGACAGTAAGGTCATATCCCCGGCTGGCCACACATCACTTCTCTGGGATGCCCCACGGACACCGCTCTCCATCAGAGCCTGGAGCAGGCATCCCGGGCCGCAAGGCAGGTGCTGTTCATCGGTGTGCACCCAGGGCTGGGGCAGCAGCGGCGAGCCCAGGTCCAGCAGCTGGGGAGCGGGCAGTCGAACAGCTGGTGAGCCCAGCCCCAACTGGACCATGGGGAAGCCTGGCTACAGTTTATGAATACTAGACCAAGGGGAATACAGCATGCTACTATTCATACAACACAGAAAATTCAGTGAAGTCTAGCATTTCTAATCTAAGCTAGATTAGACTTGCAAAAAGGAGACAACGGCTGCTGGTTTCTGAGTGATTTCAGCCAAGTCACTTCCTTGTCTGTACCTCGTCTTCCCCATCATCGAAACAAATCTTGACACCAACCTGCTCAGTGAAGCATTTTGAGGTAAGCTACTGACAAGTGTTACTATCTAAAGGAAAAAAGTAAATATCCACAAGCATGTATGTGCGAGGGAATCTTTGTGCGCTTTAGTTCGCTCATTAATGCCAGTTTCTGCCTAACTATGCTGTGTAGCAATTTTGCTTTAAAAACAGGCCATAATCAGCGAGGACTGAGGATGAGCTAGAGCCGGACCCAATGTAAAATTCAACTGAAGGTAGGGGGAGAAGAGAGAAAAAACAAAGTGGACTACAGAACAAGATGGCAAAAAAAACCCCACCAAACAACAAAAAACCTGGAACCCAAGAAATTATACCCAACTGGAACATGCACAGACTTCTCCTTTGATATATATTTGATTGTTGTGGTTTAATCCCAGCTGGTAACTAAGCCCCACGCAGCCGCTTGCTCACTCCTTCTCACCCAGAGGGATGGGGGAGGAGAGTTGGAAAGGAATGCAAAACTCAAGGGTCGAGATAAGAACAATTTAATAATTGAAATAGAATAAAAAAAGAACAGTAATAACTATGACGACAATAACAGTTAAAATGAAAAGGGGAAAGGAAAGAATAAAATCCAGAGGGAAAGGAAGAAAGGCACACGTCGTGCACGATGCAACTGCTCACCACACCAGCCCATGCCCAGCCAGTCCCTGAGCACCGACCTGCCCCCTTGGCCATCCCCCGGGTAGATATACCAGGCACGGCGTCCCATGGGATGGAACACCTCTTCGGCCAGTTTGGGTCAGCTGGCCTGGCTGGGCCCCCTCCCCGTTCCTTGTGCCCCTCCAGCCTTTTTGCTAACAAGGCCTGAGGAACTGAAAAGTCTCACATCAAAGCCAAAACACAGCACTGTGCTAGCTCCTAAGAAGGTCATTCAGTCCAACCCAGCTGAAACCAGGACACTGATATTACTATGAAAGCTTACACTAATACTAGCTGATTTTATAGATTTACAAGCAATTAAGAGAAAGCTTTGTTGAGAGAGTTTTTCTTAAATAATTTGTCCAACACCAAACACAGCACTGAACAGGTCTTGTATCTAAACTGGTTTTCAACATACAAAAAGCAGTTTTTGGCTACAACTATCAACATTCAGGAAAGATGTTCCAATTTCCAAAAAGTCTAGAATGCCTACTTTAATTTTCAGAAGAACTGTTAAACAGAAACTTCAGAGCCATGCTAAGCCATGAAAACCAAAGTCCAAGATGAACTTCTTCTATGTGCAACAGCATTCAACTTTAACGACCTGCAGGCAGCAAGATGGGCACCCGAGTGGGCTCCCTGGGTGCTCCAGCTGACAGGGGCATGCAGCACCAGCTGTGGTACATGTCACCTGGCCCGTGGCACAGGGGAGGCTCTGCCCACAGTCACAGCATGGGAACGACATGGCAGAATGGAAACAAGTGTCCCTGTACAGATGCTCCTTTCTTCCTAAGGCACTGCCTTAAGGGACGACCTGAGAGCAGCCTGCAATCACAGAATCCACCAGCAATGAACTAATAATCAAGCATCTTTATGAAGTTTAACTGGTTGGTTCATTTTCTTCACTATCTTGGACATAAATATTAACCAAACACACCCTGTGAAATCGAACTTTATAACAAGGGTCATTTGTGGTCCCCAAACAACATGCAGTCCCAACTCTCCATGTACTTTATTGCTCCAAATCAGTTTTGGCTTCCAAGTCCTGATCTTATCTACTTGGATAGCGCTATGAAATTACCATAATTAGAAAACAGTTGTAACTATTTAATCTTGTAAAGCAAATGTATCCAAGTCTTACTCTTTCAGAGCAACACATCCAGTGACTGCCTATTGCGAATACTGCAAAAAACACATGCTGGCACACTGTGTTATTAATTTTAACGGTTACAACAGTTTGCTTCATTAAGATATCTTCTTACACAGCCAATAAAACTAAAACTGATAAGAAAAAAGTAAAATAAATTGTTTCAAATAAGATCTAGGCATCAGCCATCTCACATTCATGGATGATGAGTAACAGGGAACCTTGAATGTGGAGCCCTGCCTTGAGAAAACACTGGAGAACAACTTTACTGTGCTACAGCAGCAGAAAATATGTCAGACTCTGAACCAAGATGCAGGACACAGGTTTTCTGTTGACATTCAGATCCTTGAGCTCGAAATCACAGCAGGTATTAAAAAAAACAAACAAAAACCCCCCCCAAAAACCCCACAAAAACCCCACAACATAAAAAAACCCCCAAACCAACCAAAATCAAAATATATGCCATTTTTTAATGAGTAAACAGCACTAGCTTAATAAGCAATGGAAAGGCCTTCATGGCATTCCTTGCAGGTTAAACCAAAAAAACATACCTGAATATTAGTTACATCCTTTCATATAATAAATCCCCTCCAACTAAGAGCAAATTGGCTCCGCTTCATTAAGTTTTACTAGTTTTCTACTGTTATAAAAGAACAAGCAGTACCTAATATTGAGTAATGAATGCTTCAGAGCTGAAAACTCACAGTTGCCAGAGGTTAAAGATCATATACAAGATCACATAAACACTGAATTTGCATCTACAGTAGCACAATGTTTTTACCAAGTTGGGCCTTATTCTCTATTTCTGGATACACAAAAAATAGTGTAAAGGAAGCTATGATTAGGTGGTGGATTTGGGGATATGGGTAATTGAGCAAGATGCTCCAACATAGTTCAGTAAAGTAAAACTGGTGAAAGATACAAAGTTCACCTCTTTCCATTCCTACAGGACTTTGTCTATTTGGACAGGGGGCAGGTAAGGGGACAGGGTGGAGCAGGGCACCCTTGCAGCCGGGGTGCCCCAAGCCCGGCGTGATGCAGGGCAGAGCAGGTGAAGGTCTGCTGGAGCTGTGGCAGGAGCTGGGAGGGCCCTGCCCCACGCTACACAGCCACCCAGCTCTGCAACGGTGGGATGAGGCTCTCAGAGGGTAATGCGTGCACAGGAGCGAAGGCATCATCTTTAGACCTCGATCCAAGCAAGGTAGAAGAGGAACTAGAGCCTTGATCTCCCATATCCAGGATTACTTTTTTTTTTATTTTAAAAAAATATAGTCAAAATATCAAAATATGAGCTTTAGTTTGCTTATGAAGTGTGCAATATGTACAAGTCAATTTAGCATTTGTGGTCCTAATGCACTCCAAGTATTTGAAATTTCTGTAAGTCTGAAGAAGGAAAAAAAAGAACAAATATTTATACAAGAGCATAAGCAAGCAGCAGCCATTCAGATAAGCCTGCTCCTTGTATTTCTGTATGTGACAGCTGACAAATCCAACTCCTAGCTCTTGTTATGTGATACAAGAGTCTGATGACAGCCATAGTGGGGTTTTCTGGTTGAAACATTCTGAAATTCCTTGTCGCTGAGACAGGGTTGTCTTCTATTGACGTGAAACGCCTGATGTTACCGTTCAGCCATGACACAGGAACATTATTAAAATCTTAAAGTGTTCTATAATTAAGAAATGCTGAAAATAAGGTTGCCTGTGGAACCTGAGTTAAGTCCCCCTATCTAGGAAAATTTAGTGATGTTATCTATAGTCTGTCTATGTGAACAACCCAACAGACTTGATCCGAGTTGTTCCAAGACTTTACAACAGAGGTTTGGTAGCAACCCATCTGCCTCACTGGTTGAGCAGCAGAGATCAGCGAAGCACGTGAGGCAGAGGACCACAGGGGGACAGTGAGGGGAGGGGAAGGGGATTTGCCACTGCTGTGGCCAGTGTGGACCTGCCCTCGCCCCACAGCAGGACAGCGCTGGGCAAGGATGCACCCAGGGCTCTCCAGGGGAACCGTTACTAACAGCCTTCATCTCACAAGCAAAGCATCCCCTAGCATCCAACCTACAGAGGGGAGAAGTGCTCCCGCTGTGCCTGCAAGTCAGAACTGTGCTCCGGGGGCATAAAGTCATTGTTGAAAGACAGAAAAGCCTGGGTGAATGGGTCACTGCTGCATGGCCTCAATGCACCTTTGAGCATCCACAGCTGAATATCACCTCCAGTTCATTACCATACCACAGCATGACCACAGCCAGGAAAGTCATTATCTAGCAATTGCTACTTAAATTTTAAGGTACTGGTATGCAGTAAACTAAGTACAGGAAGAGACTGACTTGCAATTACTTGTCAGCTATGCACAGCAGAGGTGACTCCACAACTGGCATTTGGAGCTCTTTACTGGTAAGGATACCATAGAGTCATTTTAAAGTAATTCCTTAATAAAGGGATTTTTCCTAAGCCCTTACAAAGTAACATAGGAACAATTTATCATCAGCCAGATAAGCAGCTTTACACCCTCCCCTATTACTCTGCCCCAAGGTACTCCCAGACCTGCACTCACGGCAGGGCTCTGCCACAGGTCGGGAGTCCTCCCAGCTCTAGGATACCCACACTCTAGTGCCCAGCATCTTCCTCCCTGTTTAGAGATCCCATCGCTGTCTGCAGTCTGCATCCCATTCTGATACCCCTCCTTCCCCAGCCTGGCTGGTCTCTCCCAGGGGGAGCTCCTCGGTCTGCTCATGCATGCCTCTCCACCCCAGCCGCCTTTGAAGGACAGGCAAAACAGAGCCCTTTAAATGTGCCCAAACCAGAACCATTGCTACTCTGAAGCCTGCAGTTGACACAGCATTGTAAAAAAACATACTACCAGAATGTACATACACTTATTTTTTCAAACTCAGACATGAGTATTTTAAGTCTCGTTTAGAGAAGTAGAAAGCATTATATCCTGGAGGTTCCCCCAAAAAGTCAGATGAAGCACATACATGAGAAATTGTCAGCTTAAGCAGATAGGGTTTTTTGGTGTGTATGTGGGGTGGTGGGGCATGCGTGGTGGGGGGCGGGTGCATTTTTTGTTTTGGTTTGTTGTCTTTTTCTAACAAAGCATATGAGACAGAAAACAGTAAGAAAAGTTGAGAGTAAGGGAAAAACATGCTTCCAAGTACAGGTTATGTTTATGCATTAATACACACTATCAAAAAAAGAACCTACACAAACTAGTACACCAGAGGCATTTACTTGGGGTGTACACTGCAAAATAAAAGCCGTGAATAAACTTCCCTGAACAGCCATTCGCCATGGCCCCGCTCCCCGAGGACATGGCACCTACAGCATCTTGACAGGGGTGGCACAGGCAGTAGGGAGTGGGGTCTGGGGAGCCACCACCACCACCCTGCTTCAGCAGGCGGGCTGCTCACCCAGCACCACAGAGGTCTCTCCTCCGTGGAGCAGAGGGAGGTGGCAAGTGCCAGAGACCCATTTTCTGCTCGTGGCAGGCGCAGGATGCCACAAGTTTCTGTGATGTCAGGGCCGGGCTGGCT
This sequence comes from Falco biarmicus, assembly GCF_023638135.1. Lineage (NCBI taxonomy): Eukaryota > Metazoa > Chordata > Aves > Falconiformes > Falconidae > Falco > Falco biarmicus. The sequence continues at coordinate 56,104,746 of NC_079296.1, read as the reverse complement.
ACCGGCTGCCAGGCACCCAGTGTGGGCACCCAGCACGGGCACAGCCCCGGGGCCGCCAGCCATGCCCGCGCCTTCCCCTGGCGAGCAGCTGCGGGGGCTTCAGTTCCTCCCTGCCCACCTCACACCGCGCTGGCAGGCATCACTACCTTGTTGTCAGGCTACAGCTTCAAAGAAACAAACAAAAAAAACCCAAACAAACCCACCTGAGGGAAATGCACCAACGGAAAAAGGCCCAAAATCTAAACTGGCAAGGTTTGCTGGTGTCTGTAACACAGCGTTTGGGTTAGTCATACTTTCTAGTCAAACAGGACTAAGTCCACTAAAATAATTAAACCACCACCTTTCTGAGTGGTTGTGGGGTTTTTTTGGGTGATGTTCCTTTCTGGGTTTGGGGTTTTTTTTTTTCCTTTTCTTTCTTTCTTTCTTCTTTCTTTAAAAAGGGTAACACACAAAGTTTCCATGCAGCAATACCAACATGACCTTTAACTTTTATGTAAACTTTTAACTTCTGTATTACTACAGATATAGGCTCTAAATACTGTCAAACACATTAAGCAACATGGAAAACTGCATTAGGGGGAAAAAAACCAACCACCTCTGCCTCCACTTTTTCACCTAAAATGACCATCTGCCATGAATGCTACAGGAAGATCATTACTAAAATTAGTAAAGATTTTCAATAGCTCCAGCTCCTGAACTCCTCCCACTCCAGACTCTAGGCCCAGTGCAGCTGAGAAGTACAAGGAGTGGAGAAGGAGGAGGTGAAAAGAAAAAAAACCCTAATTAAATAAATCAATCAACAGAAGTCCTTTCTATGTGCCCCTACAGCCCTCCCTTGCAAATAGCTTCTTGGATGCTCTTGAAACTTCTTGTTTGCCCATATATTTTTCCTTTGATCTGACATTAAGGCTGCGAGCCTGGGCACTTTATACAAGTGGGACAACAATCTGCTTTGCATATTCTGTGAATACTCTCTAATTTGCGTAACATCTAGTTCATCAAATCATCCAATTTCTTGTTAAGCACTAAACTCTTACCCATCACATGCAAAATGCTCCAAACAACTATTCTCACAATCTGTTTCCACTCTCCCCCAGACAGCCTCTTTCCTTCCTTGTTTCCAAGGTATGTTTTTGGGGTAAGAAAATTTTTACTGAAAAAGAGGATGGGAGCCTAAACTAACATATTTTAAGACCCAAGTTACTATTCACAGTTAAGTACCAAGTAACTATTCACAGTTAAGAGATGAGGCATAATAACTGGCACCGGGACTTCAGTGAATCCTGCCTCCCTATGAAAAGCTTCCCTCCCTCACCCCCATGTTCACTGTGGTTTCTGATTATCAAGTCTTGCTTACAAGACTTATTTCTTTTATCTTGATTCCAGTGGATTGTTTTCAAGCTGCAAATACGATTTTTTCCTTTAAACACTAGAAACTAGAGCAAACTCTGCAAACCCTGGGATTTTGCAACGTCCTTCCCCTATAACGTCTGCTTCCACTTCTAACAAGTGTGCAGATTTTGCTGCTGGAAGTTGCACAGCATGGCGTGGAGGATGATGTGCAGGAGTGCAAAGAACAAGACAGCACTGAACTGCCTAGTTCCTTCTGCAGTGCTCAGGCTGATGACAGGGACAATGACACCACAGGAGGTGGACAAGTTTCCTAGCCACAGGCAGAATTTGCTGCACATAGGGGTCACATAGCACTGGCTTAGCAAAGCCAGGCTGGCACAGCTGCCTCAGGACACACGCCGCTGTGCAACAGTGGTAACGATCCCACTCACCTTTACAGAATGCTTACACATTTCTCCAGCTGAAACCAGCCAAAGCACGCAATGTGCTAAGCTGTTCCAGAACACACTGACAACATTGTGCCTTTTTGCTCTGTGCCCACAGGACCAATGCAAGCCCAGGTCACAACTGTTGCTGCCCGAGAGCTAGAAGTGAATAGCTGACACCTCTGAGGGGGCCACTGTTCACTGCATGAACAGAAGAAGTCAACCTCCCCAAAGACACTCCTGACAGGCAAACCATGTTCTCCGCTTAATAACCTTTGCATGCTATTTAAGTACTTTTTAGCAAAGTAACTGCTTGTTGTTTGTTCTCCTCCTTCCCTAAAGGTGACGCCCAGTAGGCTGGGTATCTTTTCTCAGATATTTTACATCATTACAGTATTCCCTGTCTTCAGGGGTCATTCATCTTCCAACCACTGTTAAAAAAAAGAAGGCAGAACAGAAGCTAAGGAGAAAAAAACCCCCAAGTAGTTTCTTGTAAAACCATTTAGACATTATTCCCATGCCCTTGAAAAATTTTGGTGGCCTAGAGCCTATTCTGACCAGCCAGTTACAGGGGCTGCCAAAAGCATTCAGTTGAACAAATGCTGTCAGCTTCATACATTACATAGATTGAAAAGGTGTCATCTTTTTACTAGGGTCTAAAACAAAACACAGTCTGCAAATCTACAGCATTTAAAATAACTGACTATGCTGCCAAGGAGATTATCAAGCTTCTTGATGGTTATGATCAAATTGTTTAATGAATACTAAAGGATTTTATGAAAACTACTAAAAAAGTCAAATACCCTGGAAGAACAGTGAATTGTTTAGTAATTATACAGGTAGGGTGTTAATGGTATTAAGGGAATTAGTTGCACTAACACATTCACTGATAGCCTGACTGTTGCAAATCAGACATCAATTACATTAAGTCTGTGACTGTAGTCCATCCCCAAAATTGTGCTTCCTATTTTAACATAAGTTCTACCCATATACACTAAAAGTTGTTCTAAATCGCCCTTTTCTTTCGACCATATTCAAAAGTAGCTGACCTATTTTTAGGTTTGAAGTCACAGACACCACCTAAGATTTCACGGTGACACAGGACTGCCTTTTCAAGCACAAGCGTGCCTTCTTGCAAGCAAAGATGTTTGCAACAAAATGAGCTGTGACTGACAACTGGGAAGGGACTTTGAGAGTAAAGCTCAGAAAGAATCATCAAACTTAGAACAAAGAGAGCTTAAATGCACCTATCAAAAGGCTTTAATGTTTTAATTCTACATGCAACTTGTTTGCAGACCACACACAGATACCAATCTCCTCTTTATTGGGACAGCAATTGGAAAAACAAACTGTGTACTGAAAGCAAAGCACAGAAAATCCTGCAAAGGTGCCCAAGGCCCCACCGTGCCACCATTCTGCATGGGTTTCCACTATCCCGCAGTCAAAGCACTTGCTCACCCAAGTAAAGCTCTGGTGACACAGTGGCGCTGGGGACAGCTCAGGCCAGGCCCAGGCTGCCCCCTGCAGCAGTGGCACTGGTGTGTAACTCACCCAGCCAACACAGCTCCTCCTCAGCGCTTCAACTACGCCACAGGACACCTGGCACGTGCGCGCAGCTTCACTGGGCACGGGCTTACAGTCCTTGCGCTCCACTTCATACAGACAGATCTGTGTCACGCACGGCTATACAGCCATCTACGGCAGCAGCACCGCATGCAGGAAAGTAGGTGTCTAACCTCTCCAACTACTGGTGGGTATTTAATAATTTCCATAACCTGAATGGCCTCCTTGCACAAAGGAGGCTGTAACAATGAACAAAGAAATGAAGCAGTAATTTCATCTGCTATTGGAAGTCCTAGCCTAGCCCCCACCCCCAAATCAAAGCACGTTTTAAATAGCAAGCAAGCATAACTGCTTGCCATCCCTTCCAACTCCAAGTTAACAACTAAAATGACTACTCTGATGGCAGCCATTTCATTGAGTGCTCCTTCTTCACTTCTCAAGGTAAAAAGCAGAGCATTGGTGTACCTTCTCCGCTCCAGAGATAAGGCAGAGCTGCAGAAAATCACCATGTGGCCTTTGTCAGCCTCACTAACAACTTCTCATTCCATTAACAACTTCTCATTCCAAAAAAGGGCAGGGCTCTCCAGCACACAGGAGGTCCTTGAATTTTCAAGGCTTTGCTGTCCTAAATTAAGCCCCCGAGGAGGTGCCAGCTCCAGGTTCAGCTTCCCATGGTCCCACCAGCCCCTGGCAGCAGCAGAATGGGCACATCTGCCCGTCTGCACCTTTTCAGACCCCAGACCACATGCCCAGGTGGGTTCCAAAAGGGACAGCAGGAGCAGGGGTGGTGCAGGGACAGAGACAGCTGAGAAGGGCTGGGAACTGGCACAGGATGGAACCCCCCTGACCAGCAGCTAAGTATGTTGCTTTTCAAAACACTACAGATCAAGGACAGATATTTCATGTTTAAAAATTAAGAAAATGATTCAATGATGCTAAGTCAAGAGACAGTAAGATGCAAATTTGATGATAACCATAGAAGAAAAAAAAAATATCCGCTGGGCCAATTCTCAAATTGCCATATTCCAAGATAGCAAGTTCCTGAAGCTCAGCTCTTGGAAAGGAATTAAACAAACTTCTGAAGGACAGTACTTTTCTGGTCTCACAGAGGAAAGCTAAGAACACACATTTGAGGAATGTCAGAGCCAGAGCACACAAATCACAAATTCAGATACTCTGTGCTCCTTCTGAAGACTCTCAGTACCTGACAATCAGAAAAACCTACACCTTCAAACAATCAGCTTGGCCTACACCAAAACAGAGGCAGGAGGCTCAGGGAGGGTAACCCTCTCCTTCACGTTGCCATCAGAGGACCACACGTACTCCTCACGCAGTGCCTCTGGGCAGGGACTGAGCGCCAGGAAGAGGAGGAACACAGGAAGAGAGCTGACATTTGTTTCTTTTTGCTTTGCCTTGCTTTATAGATACTTTAAAAATATGCTAGCTTTAAAGTTAACATTGTAATCCACAGAAGAGAAGCCACATGGTACTCAATCCTTAGGTGAATACTTTTGAAGATACTGTGTTTTAATTAGATGATGTGCTTTGATCAGTTTGTTAGGCATTCACAAACAGGTAGATGGATTTTTCAGAAGCCTTTTCTTGTTCCTAAAGCATCTTACTACTAGAACACTACCAGAGATACCAACTTCCTTTTTCTACTACTACTTTTTTGCAAAAGCTGTCTGGCTTTAAGCCTTCTTGTTTATCTACACATGAGAATACAATACCTAGGGCTTATATCATAAGGAAAAGTGTTAAAAAGCCCCAGAATGAATGCCATGTATTCACCCATCAGATCAAATAGAAAAAGCAGAGTGGTGAGGAGGAAAAGCCTCACTATAGATATAGTGATGGGAAACAAGCAAGTTTCTGAGATCCAGGCCACTTTTCCTCCTTGGAGCCTGTTGCCAGCAACGCTGACTATCCCAGTGCTACATGACAGGCATGGGAAAGGTTCCACCACCACCTCCTCTGGAAAGCACACCAAAAGCTAATACCTATAAATATCTGGAATTGAGTACAGTTGTACTCCTTCATTTTCCTTTACTCTTCCTTGGGGGAAAAGCAGTACATAATAGTGAGCTGGTAGAATGTCACCCAGTATTTGATAGCTATATCAGTTTTAAACTGCCAAGTGAGTTGTCAGCCAAAATGCAGGCTCCACTTTTACAAGACCAGAGAGACCGATGTATCCAAGGGCAACAGATCAGACAACGCAACATCTCTCAGCTGTATCAACTGTGTTTTCAACAAAAGCAATTAAGTAGCATGCTGCTTTACACCCTGCTTCATTGCATTTAAACTGTCTTTAAAAACATCCCTGAAAGTTTATTTAAAATACATTTTTCCTGGTTGTATTTCTTTGGCAAAGTGTTTAATTTAATTGCATTAGATCTTCATATTTTTCATGTTAATAATGTAAGCTATTTATAGATCAATGGCAAAACTTTAAAAACTTTAGTATGTGACATTTGAATGTTATTTTAGTCCTCCATATGCTACTACCACATTCTCAGAAATGCATACAGTATATACATAAGTCACTTCCATTTACCCATCCCAGCAATTAAAATCCCTTATTTTAATTTATTGGAACTTAAAAACAAGCCCCCAAAATGCTCCTTCACTGATACCTTCTTTGATATAAATTCAAAGACATCTTTCCATTATGGGCTTGATTTCTAGCAACACTGTAGAAGCATGTAATTGCACTTCCTTTTTTGTGGCGATTATTTTCACTGCTTACAAAAGGACTTCATCCTCAGAAGTTATGCAATCTGTATTGACACAACTACGTATGCAAATTGAATTCCTCAGAAGAATGGAAAAAAAATTGTGGTCTGTGGTTTATCTGGGTTTCAAGTTTACGAAGAAATATTAAGAGTCATTTTCCAGTACTTCTGATAACTTCAATTTGCAGATGTTTTCAACATGTGCAGAGTTAAAAAAAAAAATAAAAAATTCTGAAGCTGTATAGTTGCTAGGTTGCTACACAGCCTAACACCAGGATGGTGCTGTGCTACTTACAGTACAAGCATATTAGTTTCTTCCCTAAGGAGTTTTTTATAAAGCTTTATTCTACTTCCTACTGCATTTGTGAACATGGTGAAAACAGCCATCCTGCTATGTGTCCCGGAGAGAGGAAGAAGTGTTCAAGGCTTCTGAATGGCGCTGCTTCCTCAAATCCTGCTAAGGACTCCATCTCTTACGAGCGATGAGACAAACTGATAACCTTTTCTTCCCCCCCTTTCTGTCTTTTCTTTTTTATACAGCTTCCTCAGACTGGAGGGCAGAGGCACGGAGAGGGAGGGTAGAGCAGCAAAACCACTGCAGCTGAGGGTTCAGGTCTGCTTCAACTACACTTCCACTAGTCCAGACCCTGCACTTGACAGGCCACGTGGGGGTGTTAATGAATCATTTTCTTCCTCTTTTGAACTTTGTATACACAGTGTTCACCAGACCAAAGACGGACCATGTCCAGCTACATGTTAGTGATTCCTACTCTAAGATACGAGCAGCTCAATCTTTTCCCCTTCTCTTCCTGTTTTCCAGAAACTACTCGGAAGCATTTCCGTAGTGCTCACCCTGCTTTAATAAGCAAGTGAACATGCAAGGAGTCTCTTTGATAAAGATGCATAAATAAGTAATGTGATGCTGAAAAATATGCAGCAATCTAAAAAAAAAAAAAATTATTTGTATTTTCTTTAAAGGAAGTGTCTTTCCCAAAGATGCGGAGGTTTAAATCAGAATTAGCTAAGAAAGCCTGCACAGTTTGAGCATCACGTACATATAGCAGTAATCAATCAAGATAGAAGAAGAAAAAAACCCAGTTGAATCTTTTGTGAAGCTGACAGGTAGTGAAGAATATAGGACTGGTTATTGTATCTCAGACTTTTGCAAATCCATTAATCTTGTCAGAATAAGTGAGCTGTGGTATTTTACAATGTTGACATAAAGGTTGCACCAGAAACCTGAGCATATAAATAATTACAGGATGTTTTTGGCTACAAAAAAGCAAAAGATAAATACTGCTGATCAGTTTTTCCCTATATAGTTTCACTTTAAAACCTGACCTGCAAAGTATTGTTACTTTAACCATTTCTGTATAGAAATACAAAACTGAATAAAGGAATTTTGCGGCCTTTCAGTACTTAAAGGGGGCTTAAGAAATACAGGGACAGATTTTTCAGTAGGGCCTGCTGCGACAGGACACGGGGTAATGGTTTTAAACTAAAAGAGGGTACATTTAAACTAGATATAAGGAAGAAAAGTTTGTTACAATGAGTGTAGTGAAAGACTGGCACAGGTTGCCCAGAGAGGTGGTAGATGCCCCATCCTCAGAACTGTTCAAGGTCAGGCTGGACGGAGCTCTGAGCAACCTAATGTAATAAAAAATACCAAAACCAGTGTGGCCAGCAGGGCGAGGAAGGTGATTCTCCCTGTCCCGTCAGCTCTCATGAGACCCCACCTGCAGCGCGGCATCCAGCTCTGGGGCCCCCAACATAAGGAGGACATGGACCTGCTGGAACAAGTCCAGAGGAGGCTACAAAGATGATCGGGGGTGGAGCACCTCTCCTGTGGAGAGAGGCTGAGAGAGTTGGCGTTGTTCAGCCTAGGAAGAAGGCTCTGGGGAGACCTTAGAGCAGCTCCCAGCACCTACAGGGGCCGGCAAGAAGGTGGAGAGGGGCTTTGTACAAGGGCACGTGGTGACAGAACAAGGGGGAATGGCCTTAAGCTGAGAGAGGGGAGATGCAGATGAGCTGTGAGGCAGAAATTGTTCCCCGTGAGGGCGGCGAGGCGCTGGCCCAGGCTGCCCAGAGCAGCTGTGGGTGCCCCATCCCTGGCAGTGCTCAAGGCCAGGCTGGATGGGGCTGGGAGCAGCCTGGGCTGGGGGGAGGGGGCCCTGCCCAGGGCAGGGGGTGGGACTGGGTGGGCTTCAAGGTCCCTTCCAGCCCAAACCATTCTATAATTCCATGAATCTCAGAATTGATCAATTCTGGCAGATATGACACATGCTGTCAAGAGTAAAATGGCGCTCACACTACTTCCTAGGGATGACACCTGTGTGTTCTACCAGTGCATATTTCCTATTGCATATTTACATGTTTCTGCATGAACTCAGCAAGTTAAACAAGTCTCTACTACAACACCACAATGTTTAAGAGTGGCTTTCATGCTTTAAAGAACATCCACACCCCATGTTTACAATACATTTTATAATATAGGTTCAGTTTCAAAGTTTTCATGTTGCCTAAACAAGAAAATTTTCAAGACAGCACAGACAGCACGACTGATCTATTGCAAACCAACATCAGAACTTGTTAGATTTCAATATAAATGTAAACTGGACTTGTTTTTTAAAAACAGATTTGTTTTTTAAAAGGTTTACTGAAATATATTTCTTACTTAGGAGACTTAAGACCATTTCATGCCAAACTAAAATAATTTTTATAAAATGTCAAACCTTTTTTTAGGCAGACAATTTTCAGTGAGAACAAATTGCATTTATACACTGAATTTTTATAAAAATTACTTAGAAATCCAGTAAGAGACATACCTTATAGGACTGGTTTTGACTATAAAATAGTTAGCGACTTCAACTTCACAAAGCAAAAGACCTTGACATTATTAATCAAGCCAATAAGCAAGTGTGCATAGAACTCCATGAGGAAAGTAAGTTTTACCTTACCTGATAAAATTCCCGAAGCCAATTCTTCTGTAAATTTTCTGGCTGAAAAACAAAATACAAAAATTAATTAGAGTAACATATTTTTACAATAATTTCCCAATACTTATTGCTTTCCTCAGTGCATTCAAGTGGGAAGTTTTTTCCACTACTACAGAAAAAAGTACAGTCATGAGGAACACCTCCACAAGCAGCAACAGACAGACCTGTCCTTTTTGTTTCTGTCTCTTCTACAGATTTTCACTCAAGTACATTTTGTATATGACTTCACAACATTCATATGCATTCCAGGTTATCAAACAATTAAATCAACAGACTGGACATGTATTGAAATATGTGCTTTTAGAATTACACATTCATTGGCAGGATAGCAGAAACTTTACACAAACTGCTGATAGCCAGCTCTCACAACCTGAGCTTCAAGTTATATGGATTTACTTTAACAAACTGGCTCAGACAGACGACTGTGCTTTTGTGGGACGTTCAAGCACGTGAGAGCTCCCATCAAGGAGAAACTGGGAGAAGCATTTCAAGATCGCTACAGAAGTCATGAAAACTGAAGCAGCAAAAATATGGTAAGTACGAAGTTCTGCCTTTTCAGAAACATAGCCCACCCCAGATATGACTGTGGAGGGAAATGACCGATTTTCACACATTAAATGTACAGCTACTAGAGAAACACTTGTTGAATTTTATCTTCAACAACAACACTTCTGGTAATTTTTGCATCATAGTGCGGAATAAAAACCCAAATCAGACTTTCTCTCACAGCAACAGAAGGAACGTACAGTATCTGCGGGAGGCAGCAGAACATACTGAATTGAAAACCAGAGAGATGGCTCAACATCCTCCCTTCAGCGACAGTTATGAAACCAGCTGCCCGGAGGCACATATACAGTCATGAAATTTCTGTTCTGCTCTACTTTCCCCATCACGCTTGTTCTCAAATAGCTAGATACAACTTACTAATTTATATTGACTGCTTGTTGCATGAAGATTTGCCCATGGTGGCTATATATATATATATATAAAGATTTGTAAGTAGTCAAAAAAAAAAAAATTTTTTCTGCAAGTCTATGAAAGTCAGCCCATTCTGTAAGCCTGTAAAGTCCAGAAACCTACCAAAGTTTTTTGAAAGCTGAGGAAAAATGCACCATGTTTGTCCCTTGCTACCCATCACGTCCCTTTTGTTGATCATGCCTCCTTGACAGTTCTGGAATTCAGACAGTGTTGGTCAAGAAGGTTAAACTTCCACTCCTTAGGAGCAACTGTTTTTTCTAGCAATGAGCTTTCCCAGTATGTCTTATGAAAGTTACAGCTCTTGGTGCACAGGAGCAGCTGATGGGGGGGCACAGGGCTGGGCGCAAGCAGGCACTCGAACGTGCCTGAGCAGCAGCCCCTCGTTCTGCGCCCGAAGCCAACTGGGATGAATCTTGGCCTGAGCTCAGGGATGTCTTAAATTAACAAACACACAGAACAAAACATCCATGTCTCCCACCCATGCCCTTCCCTTCGGCCAAACAGCAAAACTCAAAGTGAGAATAAGGAAGCTGCAGACACAAATAAAAACTGAAGGCATCCAGGCAAGCAATAAAATAGTCCCTCTAAAAATGCCATTTGTTAACTGCTTATTTAGCAACTTAACTCTTTTTCTACTCATTCTCAACTTAATGAGACAGCCTACTGAGAAACAGTAAGTAAGGATTGTTGCTTTCATAAAAGCAGCAACGAGAAAACAAGCAAAACAGAAGCTGCTGTGATTTCAAGCTGACTTCTAGCCTGAAGTTACAAAGATAACACAGGATTTTCTGAGTTTTGTAATTAATTTTTTTAAATCCCTCTACAAAACAGATATGAACTAGGAACATGTTTTCTATATGATTTGTGTATGATCTAAACCAAACGGTCAGATTCAAACTATCAAGAAAGCAAGATCTCGGGGATTATGAAATTTCTAATTAAAATTTTCTGGTAGCTATGAAAACTAGCTAAGCCAGTCCTGCATTAGGCCGCAAGCAGACTTCAGCAGCACAGCGTATTTATTTTCAAAACAGAAAGTGTGGCCTTACTTAGTAGGTAATAGGCAATTTTACGTTAAAAAGCAAACAATCCCCATGCACTCCTCACTTATCTTTTTTTTTTTTTTTTTTTTTTTTTAATGCCAGTTGCAAGATGTCCTGGGGACCTCTCAAGTTTTAAGAATAATTCAAAATTAACAGAAGTCAGTCATTTTTGTAAAATCACTAAAGAAAACCAAACCCCACTTCGCCCTGTATTTACAGACCAGAGCTAAATGATGGGTGACAATATCCCAACGAATGGAAAACATGAATTGGAAGCAAAGGCACTGCAGAGTGCGGGACTCCACTGAGAGCCTTACCTAGTTTCAGACATAGTCTTTCTACGTTAAGTACAACCATAAGCTTTTTATTTACCATGTTTTGAGGTTTTCAGTTAAAACGGAGAGTAAAACCTGTAAGTAAGATGGACCAGGTATTCATGTTAATTTATATTAGCTATGGTTTTTTAAGGGAGAGGAAATTGCTACCAATCAGGAATATTTAAAGCAAGTTATTCACCCTTGAGGAATCGCAGGGGAGAAAATAAAGCACAACCTTACTTCTGTTTCTAAATACTACTGCAAGTGGCAGAAGTCTCATTTGCTACATGACTAAATGAAAAACATTGGAAGATTAAACACGAGAACAACCCAGTACATCAGAGGGAAGCTGACAAGATGGGCCCTCCAGCAGCTCCACACCTACCTCCCCCGTGTGCCAGGTGAGATTGTTTTTGAGAAAACAGATCAAATACTGAAAAATGTGTCAAACTAAATCCCGAACAGCACCAGTAACCCCTCACACGCACAACACATAGAAGCTCCTCACAGTGCACAGTGACCCAAGGCTTACCCAGTTCTACCATTACCCAATTCTTCTACAACTCCCATCTCCCCCTCTCCAATGCAGCACCCAAAAGGCAATGCCTGTTACATGAAGAAATAATTAATTTGCTCCCAAGAAGGGATGAGGGGTTAACTGGATTTTGTTTCCTGTACTCCTAGTCCTTCTGATGCCCTGGGATGTTGCTTTTAGCAAGTGTCAAGGGCACACAACGGTAAGACACCATCAAAATACCATCTAACATGGACTCACATTGAAACAGCAGAAAGAGGCAGAATAGGAGTGCAAAACCCAGTGGCCCAAGCTCTTAGCAGCAACTGTCACCACAGGTCTTGGAGATATACTGGGGATCACTGAACCTTTCTGTATCCAGTGGCCCCACAAGCTGAGTCACAGCAGAAAGCCAACAACATGCTTGTTTTGCCTCCCCTACCCAAGCGGGGACGAGATGGGTGATATTATTTACTTATCTTCATTACAGCTTTGAGCTCCTTGGATGACAGATATTATAAATGGAGATCATCACTGTATCGATCCATTCCTCCCACTGGAGGAGAAAAATACATATGGAAAACTCAGAGCTCCCAAGAAGATTCAAACCTACGTGAAACAAATCTGCAGCATCCACATTGTGAAGGTAGACCAGGAGCATGTTTTGAACATAAGCAGGAGTCAGACACATGCGATTATTAAAATAAAAGCTGCTAATAGCACTCCTGTTGCCACATTTGGGAAAAAAGCAGCAGCAGCCAGCAAACATTCCTGTTGAGTGCTTTGCAATTTGATTTTTGTTTGTTTGTTTTTAAAAAAAGACTGTATTTTCGCCTTATTTTTAACCCCAGCAGTCACTACCTGGAAGCCAATAGCAGATGTCATCTATGGTGCTGCTGTACACTGTCACCAGGTGCATCGAGAATTCCAGCTCAGGAAGAAAGGACATCATCCCACCAATGGCCTGGACAACCCACACCTGACCCCTTACGAACGAAATTCAGCACAGCTCCATACCCTGCCAATACAACCCCTCCTGACACTCACTGTATTTTACATTTGCTGGCACAGGCCAGTGTCCAAATAGAAAAACGAATTCAGGTCACTAAGTGAAGGTACATCTAATTCTACAACTTCTCTTGCCTGTGCAGCTCTTTAATTAACCACAAGAGAACAAAGTCTGGGGGCAGGGGAAGGCATTTACAGGAATAATTCCAGAACCAAGCCAGGTACAATGAGATGAAGCAAGCAAAAAGCTGTAACACCTTCCCAGTTTCCTCCTCCTCTTCTCCTCATTCAAGCAGCACAACAAAAAATAACTGCAATTGTACAGCCAGGAGCGGTCAGCTGGGGGTGAAGGATGCTGGGGAGACACGTAATGCTGGGGGCTGGCTGCGGGGGGTCAAGCCCTGTCCCCACCAGGACCGGGAAGCGCTACCCACCATCCTGCCCCAGAGACCAGGCACCAAACCTGGGTCTGCCCCTTTTAAACAATCCTGTGAAGAGCTGTTAATTGCACCATTGCAGGTAAGCAGCGAGGTGTCGATTGATCATCACAGTTCACAACTGAGACTTTCTGAAACTAGTGACAGCAGGTGGCAAGAGCCCAATGGAATAATACTAATAGGTGTGGAATACAGCTTTCTCACCTGCAGATTAATTCCTTCTGGGATCCTACAGAACACAGGAAGGTTTGAAGTGGTGACAAACACAAATCAGAGCAGGAGAAACAGCTTTGCAAGATGCCAGTCAAGTCCCTTGGCAGGTAATTTTGGGAGATGAGGTGCTAAAGAGGTCGCCAGGGCTGCCAACAAGGACCCCTCTGCGCAGGGCCAGGGGTTTCAGTAACCCCACCCCCCATGGTTGCAGTGACTCATCCTCCCACCGCCTGCAGCTTGGGCTGACCATCACCTCGCTGGCTCCATGGGACCCGACTGCTCCCTCTCCCCTCAGCCAGGAGAAGGACCCTGCCACGCTCCCGACTGCCATGCCTTCCGACTACTACAGCCCCTCCTACAGCACAACTACATCCTGGCTTTCCATTTTTACCACTTTGTGGTAAAATTCTGTGATCTAGCCCTCTGCTTCAAACTCCTCACTGGTTACCTCCATATAAGTGAAATAATTTTATGTTCTGAAGGACTGGAGATAACAATCAAGCAGAAAGACAATTTATCTTCCTCTTATTTTTCTGTCTAAAAATAGGCACATTATATTTCATGTCTTCCAGAGTTAGTCTTTGGCCTTCTTCCTGTCCTTTCTCCCCACACTCTGTCCTTCATTAAATTATCTCATGCTTTTTGTAATGCAACAGAAATTAATCTTTTCCTTGTCCTCTTCAGTGCTAAATCCTTTTATACCCATTCACCGATGAACCAATTTCTTCCCATTTACTAATCCAAATGCTTCTTTATCAGCCTCCTTGTTCCTGGCTTCCCCCCTCTCCAGTCCTGCATCACCTGTGTCTGCTCTGGGTCCTCCTCCCCAGCCCACACAGCAGGCTCAGCTCACATGCTCGGCGATCCAAAGAACAACGGGCTCGAGTAATGCCAGGGAAGACAACAGAGATGCAAGAAAAAAAGGTTTGAGCATCCTTTCAGCAGGAGTCTCTCTCCTGAGCACCAAGTGCTGCTCTCCTGCAACACGCTCCCTTGTTCTCGCAGCTCAGGCTCTACCCTGCATGCATCCTTGTGCTTGGAGAGCACCCAGCCTTTTGAGCATGGCTTTATTAGAATTATTGGCCTGCTTTAAATGCAATGCTCATGGGCTAGGCAGATGTGTGCAGGCTACCTTCTCAAACACAGAGAAAAGCTTGGGAAGTTTGCCGTTCTTTGGGCTGTGCTGTTGTACTTGAGCTCAGCAAATATCCCAGAGCCTTGGGGAGCATGGCTCCGGTTTCATCCTGCCACTCTAATAGCACGCATTTTGACTCAGCAGAGCCACAAATAGAAACGTTACCCCCTGGAACAAGCACAACTTTTTGTTAGGCTGCAGAACCACGTGGGATCCATGTTAAAATAACAGGACATGTGTACCACAGACCACTGCTCCCTTCAATTAAAAGCTGTTTTGACCTTCTCCTGGAATTCCAAATCCCACTAAAACTGTCTCTTTTCATGCCAAGTTGCCATGTGAAGTCTATTTATGTCACACTGGTTGCTGTATTGGTCAGGCTTATAAGAAAAAGTAGTAAGCTTGTGAACACGTGGATACCACATGAGTTGGCAATATCCTGAAAACAAGCAGCTTTTCAAGCTGAAAATACAAGTAGTCTCTCTTCTCCCCAGTGTTTCCATTTCCTATTAAATTACACCCAACAGCCAAAAGAAAGCGTCAAGCCTGTTGCAAAAATATATTCAGACAGTGAAGAAGTCTTTTCGCAAAAAGGAAAAAAGAGAAAATATATTTAGACAGGGTAGGAAGTCTTTCATTCAACAGGGAAAAAAAGAAAGAGAACTAAATGAAGCCAAATTAACAGCCTGGAAAATTTCTTTTCAGTTTCATTCAGAAGGAAATGGAAGAAAGGAGATGAATTATAGAAAGCAGGTTCTATTTTGCGAAGTTTTATTTTTAGGGAAGAATACGCTCATTTTTTAAGCTAAAAGAAAAAATTCTTGACTCACTCTGTGAAAACCCACTGAGCTCCAAAATGAATGCAGAGGAGAACTGGCTGGTTGGACTTTGTACCTCCTGTTCAAGGCTGTATGCAACCAACCAAAACTTTGAAATGCCCACCTTAAGCAGCCCTAACAGCCCCACATGGGGTATGGGATTCCTTGAAACCCTGAGCTTCAACAGTTTCTTGGCATTACACAGCAACACACTGGCCCTACTGAAGTCATTCACTCAAAGGATGCAGCCCCAGGCAGCACCCTGAGCCTTTTTAACTTCTCCCTTCAATCTACATTTAGAGAAGAAAAAAAAAAAAAAAAATTAAACACCAGCCGTTTTTTCCTGGCCTTTGCTATATTCTGTTTTCTACTTAATGAAAACCAAAACCTTTAATCAAGGTCCGTTTCACCAGATTTACCAGGTCCATCAACATGACTGTTACAGCTATTTCACTAGCTTTGTTTAGATTAAGAATTTAGATATTTGATCTCCTATAGTATCTTTAAAAGTTTACTGGCAACTTCTTGAGATTTATGTTCAAAGACCTATTGGATTTAAATCTTTTCTTACCTTCAGACAGAGTTAAAAGTACTCCCATCACTATGCTCTAAATATCAAACTACACAACAATGCTAAAGAAAACCCACATCAATGAGTACTACTATTGTGGCATTTTGTACCAACTTGATATTCACGGCTGACAAACAAAACTATAATAACCTGCATGTCAAGTTCACCTTATTAGTTTACCACATTTCAAAGTCAATGTAGACAAGCCAACCAGGATCAAACAAGAAAACAAGAACTACTTGTGAGTCTAAGGGAAAGTGCAGATTCTTCAAAATCTGAAATTTCACTTGAACACTGTTATTATTACATACATTTGTGCAAACAGCTTCCAAATGCAAATGCAGTGTCACTTACTTGAATGTTTCTGAAAGCTCATAGCTGTCCCCAAAGCAGCTGAAAGAGAGCCCCATCCTGCTTCTGTTATACCCCACAGTGACATCACCAAGTTCAAGAAACAGACGCAGGGGAGAAGTAATGTAAGTAGAACAATTAACACAGTTGGGGGGAAAGAAATGGAGTTTTGGACACACAAGTATTTCATTGTATATTTAAGGCAGTTTTACGCCTGGGCTGACAAAAGCAGTGGCTTGTTGGATGCTGAATCAAGAGAAATGAAGGAACAAAAGCAGAGGGTAGTGCTCAGGGTAAAACATTGCACCAGGGGATAGGAAGCAGAAGGGACTGTTGCTCACCCTTCCAATTATATGGGATGCTGGATTGCCCCTGCCAGGGCTGTAAGAGATGGACGTGGTGCAGAGGGCGACCACCGAGAAGCAAAGACGGTCTGTGCCTGGAGGAGAAGGGCTGAAAGTCTCTGCAGGCAAAGCCCTCTTCCCATCACGGGGGAGGGTGGCAGAATTCAAGGACAGTGGTATGTTACTAAGACAGACTAATGGACAGGCTGTCATGGACTGATGCCACGTGGGACAGAGCCATGGTGGCACTGGACTCACTGCAGTGCTGGACTGGTATTTAAGGACCGAGGTCCCTGGCACAGTGGCCTCTCAAAGGGCACTGGAAACAACCATCTTGGTCTCTCCTGTCTAACCTAAGCTGCACTGCAGATAGCTGAGTATCTACCAAAAATGAATAAACCCCTATTTTGTTTACCTTCTTCTCTGTTGATCTCCTTTCCTGTGAGCAAGTTTAAATCAAGACACAATACATAGTGGGAATACAAAAAGAATCTGAAGCAGTTATGGCTTCCTGTGGAGTAATGTAGAAAACACGCTGCTTGCAGCCTCTGCAAGGAGAAGGCTGCAGAAAACACAGGCAAAGCAGCTCCCTGGAGAACCCAAGACAGATAACTGGACCATGGTCCAGAGCTGTGTGCTCACTAGCACACATATCCAGCAGGAAGAGTAGGAAAACCAAAAGCCTGGGCTTCCTGTCATAAAACATCACAAGCTGAAAGAAAAATACTATGCATCTACTACCTGTTTCGAAGGCTTTGTGCTTCCAAACAATTGAAGCTGTCTACAAACTAACACGTACACACAAGAAATCAGCATTTCTTGAAACAGTGGAAAGCACGTGTACCTAGACTGTAAGAGACACCCAGAGACAGCCCTTCCCAGCCAAGGATGGTGCAGTCAAAACCCAGCAGCACTTTCTTCAATGCAGGAAATACACCCTAAAACAGTAACAGCAAATGACAACCTGTTAAAGAGTAAATGAACTATTCTGGCCACATCTTAGGGAGACATCAGGAATGATGTAATTGAACTGAAACTGATGAAGCAATGACGATGAGCCTACCTCTTCAAAGAGGCTGGATGTAAAGACACACATGTTACAATTGATACCAAGACCAGAATTAGTCTCACCTCTAACAACACAAGGCAGTGAAGAAGAAAGAGTCACCTGCCTTTAATTTCTAAAACGTAATGGTAGCGCATGCTGTCAGAACTCCAATCTGGACAAGATCTTTCAAAACCTTGAAACCAACCTAACTTATTATGAGAAGACCCTAAAAAACCAAACAAATGAAAAATCAAACAGATCCTCACAAAAACAAGGCTAAGCATGGACACCTCACAAGCAGCAGCTGAAAAAAGTTAAAGTTCTTCAGCAGCTTCAGCTGATGATGCCAGTGCCGTAACAGTGCATACGAAGGCAGAAGGCAAACTAACACCAGACTTTAGCAATTGTGTCTTGCACTGCTGAAACCAACTGTGCTCTTCACAAATACTTTTGACAAACTTCTGGCTTCTGAATGGCCCAGACACAGACATGACCTTACAGGTACAAAGACACAGTTTGACAGTGAGACATGCAGGAAGCAGAGTGGTAAGAAACACTCTCTGGAGAACGGTGTATGGCACATGAATAAGCATCCTTAAAAGTGCAGCAATACAGCTGTGTGAATTGAAAGCAGGAGACCACGAAGAGATGCTAACACCCTATTACAGGAAGCAGCAGAGGACCAGTATTGGATTTCAGGGGAAGTTTTTGGGGACTCTTCTGTGGAGAATGAGTTAATATGTCCACAAGCAAAGTAACTGGCCCCTGGGAATAAGCCTAGAGATTTTGAAGGGCTGACAGTCCTGTTCACAGTACTGCACAGGGCAGAAAAGCAGGGCTCAGCCTCACCATGAACACTCACACTGAGGAGGGGGTCAGGGTGACTGCCTTTCTGCACAGTGTCAGGGCAAGCACCCAGCCCAGAACATCAGGAATGGCGTGGTGCACGCAGCTGGCCAAGGTGGCAGCTGCCAACTCATCGACCCAAGCACAGAAACCATGGCCTGCCAACAACTGATAGATGCAGCCTGTTGTTGGAGCGATCCAGCCAGACAGCCCAATAACCAGTGACTCCAAGCATGGCTCTTGGAGACAGGTACCAGACTCTGGCATTTGCAATGAATTAATTCTGGGCAAAGTCTAACTGCCTGGGTGTACAACTGCAGAGAATGCAAGAGCGTGGCACTGCCCACAACTGTGAGTGTCTGCACCATCTGCAACCAGTGGGCACGTGCACAACAGCTGAACAGAAATCCGCAGCAGCCATAGGGTCTGTACTGTGCCTAACCCCTAACAGCTGGAGATGCCTGCCAGTGCATTGCTGCCATGCAGGACCTCAGGCCAGGGGCACTGCAGAGCATAGCGGGCTCTTACAGGTGGCATCAGGTAGATAGCGTGAGATGAGGCTAAACATAGAAAGAAGAGGTGAGGATGGATCTTTACAGGAGAGGGCACAATGCTGTGATGTGGAAACTAGTCATCTGTGGTATCATAACAGTGTCATGGAAATAGGTGAAAGTCATTGGACAGGTACAGGATAGATCATGAGCACTCAGACATAGTCTCTTCTGGTGTAACCTAATAACGAACAGGACTCCAGGGCTGGAGCAGAATGCTTGCTCTGATGCCAAAGAGCCCTCAGAGCAGCCATTAAGTAGGAAAGAGACACAGCCTGACAACACAAGCACAGTCACTAAACACCACACAGCACATACAGAAAGCAAACCTGATTCCAGACACAAGGAGAAGATTCAAATGAAAAAGTGAATTAAACCAAATGTTTTTTATTAAAGAAAAACATCTGTTAGCAAAAGTGTCCCCAAATTTAGTTTATTTTGGGGGTTGGGATGTACAAAGCATGGCAGCCGGCACCCTCGCACTTTAAGGGAGGAGGAGGAACTGACCAAGTTACTGCACTTTGGTCACCTGCCCATCCTGACCTGACAAGACTAAAGCCTGTTAAAAAACTTCTGTAACTTCAAAAAGCACATCTTTTCACCCTGCTGCATGCAGATCTCTGTGTGACTAGCACAAAACACCAGGCCACTTGTCATTTCAGTCCACCCCCTGCCCAGCCCAGAGGGCTGCTTGGTCCTTGCCAGAGCTGGGGTAAGGTACACATGGGCAGGGGCTGGTCAAAGCTGTCCCCAGCCCTGTGCTCAGCAGGCGCAGATGCTGGGAGAGGGTGACATGACAGTGCTAGGAGGGTGAACAGCAGCTCCTTCACCAGGAGGGTGAACTGGCAGGGCACAACAGTGACGAGGGAAGAAAATGAACATGCTGCATATTGAACAGGGAATTTTCTTTCCTGCCCCAAAGAGCAGCTCTGTCCCAGGTTCTCAACGTGGATATTAAGGAGCCCCTCCTAAACTCCATGGGCATAAGAGAACAAAAAGTCCAGCCAAGAATACCATTAAATAAAAAAAGGGAAAGGAGGAAAAAAACCCTACAACCCAAACAATTAAACCCATTCACTCCAGCGGAAAAAGAAATTAAGTTTACATGACAAACTTTAAATTGGTCACCTAATTCAGTATGAACAATACTTGCATTTAAAAAAGGATGATTCAAGTTCTGTGACTAAAAGCAATTTATCATTCATATGAACAATTACATCTCTGGAAAAAGCCTATGAATCACATACAATACACAATATTGTAACACACAATTTGTAACTCCCAAGTACAAAGATGAAGACTGCACTAGAAGTGTATCACAGCAATACATCTTTAGAACAAATGCAGCAGCAGGTCAGCATGACACCAGAACAGCGCTTCTGCAAGGTCTGCTCCTTGATCAACCTGTAGCTAACCATCAGTGCCATCCACACTCTTAAAAAAGTTAGGAGGAACCTATGATTTGTGTATGCTATTGTTGGAAGAAGGGTTCGCCTGAGTCAAGAAGACGCTCAATACGAGTTATGCATCTTGCTCAACTTTATTAGTTTCTAACACTACTTATATAGAACCGATACACATGCATATTCGTAAAGCAGAAATAATTGGTTAGTAGTCTCTAAACACGCGCAGTTCTCACACCCCTAATTATCACGACTAAGATAAGCATTCTATCCATGTAGCTAATTGTGTTGCTGTGCTTCAGCCTCGTAGTTTGTTACTCCCTATATTCCCATACCGCTCCCTATCTTTCTTGGCCCTGCACCTGCCTTCCCAGCAGCTGTAGCTTGTTACAGCCACGGCCTGTTGGCACAACATAATTACTTGGTCTCAGGATTCAAGAATAGCTCAAGGCTACCTTTCTTGTTAACTTCAGGACAGCAACTTCAGTACAATTCTGATTACAGGCCTATTCTAATACCAGGCCTGGATTGTGCAGATCTTCAGAGATTCTAAGGCCACGCTTCTGCAGCTATTCTACATGCTATTACTTAGCAAGACTCCAGTTCAGCAACTCATTTCAAACACATTTATGCCAATCTCTGCTGAAAGCAGAACTGCTGAACAGCCTGAGATGAAACATGGGTTCAAGAGCTTTGCAGAGAATTGGGCCAGATGCTAAAACAGGGAACGATGGCAGGTTGTGCAGGTATGTTTTTCACCAGCATACCTGCAGTGACACTGAGTACCTCTATCCAAGTAGCTGGCATCTGGAAAGAAATTACAGCAACGCGATGGGCTGCCTTATCCATTGCTGAAAGCCAACTGCTTGCCTTTGGGAGGTATCAGTGGCAGGGAGGCTTTGATGCAGCCGGCCACTGGCCACAGATGCCATGTGGCTGCTGCCTGCCTGGGGCTGGACCCCCCAGGCACAGCTGACACTGAGCAGAACAGGACACCCTGCTCATTCCCACAGGCACTGCCTGGTCTGGAAAAAACACTTCACATGCATAAGTGCTTAAAGCTTTCGTCGTCAGTGCTGAACTTCCTCCGCATGCAGCGCTGCAGGATTTACAGAGCTAATACTTTCTTACAGGCTTTCACAGTCAATTAAATGTTGTGCCTGCCAAACACCTGGAAAACACATTCCCAGTCACTGAGAAGAGTGTAAGTGGAAATACATAGCCACACTCACCAAAACACGCCTCTGGCCCCTCATTTTTCATGTGTCCCTTGACTGACACAGACTGTTAACTAGCCAAGCACACAGCTGTAATAATTGATATCACTATTTTTTATGAAAAGTTGCTTGGTAATCCATAAAGCAACACTACTGACAGAAGCACCCTCTTTCCTCAGCCTATATAATTTATATCAAATAATGTCTTAAATGGGCAATGGTGATATAAGAGTCACTCTAATCATGGGTTGTAAACAGAAGGAAAAAAGAACACCAAAGGAAAAGCAAACATTTCCTCTTTTCCTTCATAATACCATACCATTCATACATATGTATGAATGAAAACCTAGTAAAGCAGCAGACTTAGGAAAGGTGCATAAGCGCATGCACACACATACATACGTGTGTTTATTTACCTATACACATATATTCCAAACAAGGTGTTCGTATGTCACAAGTCTATTTTACTTTCTTAGTTAATCCAGTGTCAGAGAACAAAAGAAAAATACTTCTCAACACTAATGAAGCTCAGCTTTCAATTACAGAACACCACACTATGATTAATTGAAGATACATTTTCTTTTGTAACTATTTTTAGTAAAGTAACAGGTAATTTTCTTAAGGATTACATTACACTGAGACAGTGCAACAAGGCTTTCAGACTTCCAGAATTGTTTGTGCAGAAAATAATACAGTATCTGATGGCAACAACACCAGGTTTACACAGGTCTAACACACATCCAGATATACCCTTAAAAGGAGTGAAGTTAAACCACTTTAAAACAACGTGTTTTCTGAAGGTATGTAGCACACAGACAATATGTATTCTCTGCCATACCTGCAAATATGTGTGCACAACACCCACAGCAGTGCCATGACTCTACGCACAAGCTGTCTCTGAGCACACACTGCAACAGGAGAGACCAGACCCACAACTCTCAGGGCTAACCTCTGTCCACATCCCACCTTGTAAGATAAACCCGGCCAGATGCAAGCACAGTATGGTAACTACAGTGAATAATGATTTACAAGTAACTGCAAAGACTGAAGTAAAGAAGCCATGAGTCTTAACTATCCTGACCCTCGCAAACTCCCAGCGTGTTTCAAATTTAACTTCTATTACTGACATCTTATTGAAAGATTAAAGGCTCCTGGATATTTGAATAACCAGCATGTTAAGAGTATTAACAACAAGAGTTAATCCAACACTCGGTATTTACAACACCACACAAACTATAATTGTTAGCAAATAGCAGGGATTAACCACAATAATACACTCAAGTTTTCAATTACTTTGCATCCTGATTTTGGAATGGCATGGGAAAAACAGACATTATGCTGAAAAAGAGTATAAATGAAATTAATCTGTTCTTGCACTTGCATAGATAAAATAGAGCTCTGGCAATATTCACAATCACAACCACCACCGTGGTCTGTCTTGTGTATTTGTGAACTTTCTTTCTTTGTTTGCTTTAAATTAGATCTTTAAAAACTCCCTCTGGCTTGAACATGGAGATAATTATTCCTTACCTACAGCAACTGGTTGTTTGGTTTTTTTAAGTGTATAATAGTATGAAAACATTTGGATTTAGGATCCAGTTTCAAAAGTGAAATCTAAAACATACTCAAGTACCCCTCTTCCCAAATCTCCCAAGAAAAACTCCCCATAAATTGCTAAGCCAATGGACTTTGAAAAATGACATAAACAGAAAAATCCATCACATCCATCAACAACAAAACCAGACTGTATTTGTTAATCTCTGGGGTTTTAGGGTCTTTTTCTGCAAAATCGTGCTCAACACACTTCACAGCACAACCCACAGGGGAGCAACGCTGTCCTGACTTGTGTCATGGCAGGAGGTGGGCACTGACCCACCACATGAAGTAAGCAGCACAATCAAGTAGAGAGCGGTTAACGGGCCATCACCATGTGGACCCCGGATCTGCTCATTGCATGTAACCTCTATGAACCTCTGGGGAGCTCAGCAAGCAGAGATCTACCTAGCAAGCAAGGTAAGCAAGAGAACTTATACCTGAACTAGATGAAAGAAAAAGAAAATCCCTGACAAGATCCTGAAAAGAATTTGGCTCTCTGAGCCACATCAAAGTGAGATCTGCCGAGAGCTGTATACCTACCCCACAGCTGTTTGCACACCATTTGAATTTTCCTACGTCCAAGTCATGACAGGGACATAGTTAAAAATTCAGGAAATATTAAGTTGCAGAGCCCCTATAAGGCAACAAAGACACAACAGTGAAAGCTGCTACTAAAGCCAATGATCAAGACAGTTCTTCCTGCAGTCTAGATTTTATGGAGTCTTGAAAATATCTTACATATTTTATTAATCCTGTTTCTGTGACAGCAGTAGACCTTCACATATGTACCGTGCTGGTATCTTGAAGCAGCACATGCCATAGACTCCCAGTGCCTTCTACACAAGAAATAAATGCACTGCAGAGAGCATCACAGGTTAGCCATTACGGTATGTACATACTGCATGTGCCCAACTATACCTATGGCTTTGTGACACCTGCTGAGCCCAACAGCTCAGTGATTAACTGCAGAGTAGGAGGCTGGCAAAAAAAATATTGTCTTAATACGGTAGAATGCATTCAACGGGCAAAAAAATTTAATGTGATAGTATGTAAATGCTCGCTTTTGTACAAGACAGGAACTTTCATGAACTAAAGATCAAGAGCTAAAGTTCATGAGCTATATGCACTTGTGTACAGCAGCATGTATCAACTGCTTCAAGCAATAAATGCTCTTTCATCAAGAAGATATCCATATTTACATGCTAAACACCTTTTGATTGGGCACTGCTCTGCCAAGGATGAAAGTCCAAAGCTTTCCCAGAATCATTGCAGAATCAGTTCCAGGACTAACACACCAGCAATGCGCAAGCTGTCAGTGAGGTGGCTCCAACACACCCTATTAAATCAGAAAAGAGATCTTTCATGCCAAAATACCATAGACCTAAGAATGGCTGTCAACTTGCTGCCAAGTGAAGCACGGGGGATGCCAAAATGCAGTTCATCACACTAATAAAGTAGTATTTAGTGATCTAACCTAAGTATTTGATAGCAGACGAGACCATGTTAAAGTTGTTTACATTCTATTTCAGAAATAAAGTGCCAAGGGACACATTTAGGAATTGATTTCAATTTGATCTAGGAGAGTGGGTTTTCAGTATTTTTTTTTCTTTCCTCTTTACTGCTGTATTTGTCCCTGGTGAGACCAGGGACCTCCATGCAGCATGGAGCTCGGACCTCTTCAGGCAAGTACCTGCTTCAGGCAAGTACCTCCCTGCAGCAACTGCACCATAACCCCCGCTTTAGAGTTCGCTGACGCAACAGGAGGCGAGGGGCTAATGTCCTTTACACTGTGCCTGGGCCACTGTTCGCAGAGGGAGAACGATTCTCTGCCAAATTCTGTCCTGGCAGGAAATTCAGACCAGACTGCTCTGCATACCTACCAAATGGCTGAGCATGCAAGTGATCCATGACCAGGGTGTCAACTCCAGAGAGCCGCAGGTACCAAAAATTCGGTGCGGTCTCATTCACTGCTTAGCTTAGGTGAAAGGACCTGAGGAGTCTTCTACTTACAGGTGAAACTGGAGCAACCTCTTCTATTGCTGTCTGTCAAGAACTGACAAGAAACAATTTAAAGAAACAAAGTGCTAAAAGGAAAATAATTTTGCTCAGTTTATTGATGCAATTTCTAAGAAGCCAGAGCAGCAGAACTTATATATGCAGTTGAAAAATAACATCCTTGGTATTGTATTAAGTTTCCATTAAAGATCATTGGATGTCTTGCAAATAGGTGATCTCATAAAGATATAAATTGTCAGAGACATATGTATAGCCCTTTGTGAAATGTTCCATCCAGTCAGTTTTAGCTTAAGCAGAAGCAAACTCTCAAACAAAATGCATAAATACTTTCCTGTCACATTTAAAAGAGATGTACATTTAAATCTGGCATTGATATTTATTTGGAAACCTAAGTATCACGCGATATTGAAATGGTGATTTTAGATGCCTAGAATTTTGATTTCT
Organism: Falco biarmicus; assembly: GCF_023638135.1. Classification (NCBI taxonomy): domain Eukaryota; kingdom Metazoa; phylum Chordata; class Aves; order Falconiformes; family Falconidae; genus Falco; species Falco biarmicus. The sequence goes on along the minus strand of NC_079296.1, from coordinate 56,078,824 downwards.
CCAGTTCTTTATTTTAGTACATTAATCTCAGGGACTGTGTTTGGGCCCAATTACAGAGAAGAGTCTCCTGCTATATAGATCCATTAACAGCATTAAGGTCCCAGGGCTTCTACACATAAAACCTGGACGTACAGTCAGTTTTTCTGGTTTCAGTCAGGCTACACCTTTGAACACCACACCAGGGCTCACTCCTCATGCCACAAGTGGAAAAACAAACAAATCCCCCCATTCCCCCCAAACTCCAAGCTCAGTATGTTTTGAAAGTGAAGGTTTTACTGTTCCCCCATCTCACTCCTCAGAGAGGAAAAAAATGCACTATTAGTACAAAATAGAGTTTTAGCAGCTTTCATGGAAGAAAACAAAGAACACACACGAGGTAAAACCAAAAACATATTCTAGTTTCTGATTTGTGTAATGCTCTGATATTGCAGTAACTTCATAAGAATTAACAAAAAGGCAGTGCTTATAGCAATTTTGGAATTTACGTAAATGCTTCATCGAAATGAGCACAAACCGGGCAGTAGTTCAGAGGTCATGTAAAAGGACATCTGCACATTGCTGCATGAGAACAGGGCAGGCAGTAACCTGAGGGAACACACCTCATACCAACGTCCAGATGTAATGGTAAAGGCCAACTACAAAAGAAAGAAATTTCAGCTCCAAAAATCATATAGATAATTGGGTATTCACAGATAATTTTCCCATTCAAGCACTCCTCCTGTTGTTAGGGAGAAGCAGAAGTGAAATTTTCTGCTTGTCACAGCAGTAACCCTTTTTCCCCACTTCCTCTCTGACTCTCAGCCACCCCAGCTGTGGAGCCACAGATGGGCCACCAGCTGTCTGATGGAGAGACGAGGACCCCAGCCCTGCTGCCAGCCCTGCCTGCCCCAGCAGGCTGCCACTGTGTCCCCTCTGTGCCCACCGGGCCACAGTCACCTTCGCACCACGCCAGGGTGTGCCCGAGGCCCGCGGTGCCCAACCTCACCTCACCCCTTCCTGGCACTGGGTCCTGCATGAGGGAGGACCAAGGGCAACGCAAACGCAGCGGCTAACTGGCTGATTAATGCCTGCTACAGCCGGCTGGGCTGGCAGGAGCTCAGGGGTCCCTGTACACCCTGCTCCCAGCAGGTCCCCACTGCGGGTGCTCAGGGACATGTCCGGGGGATGGAGCATCGCCAAGGATGGAGACCCCACAGCCACCCTGCTCCACACACACACACACCCCCCCTCAGTGCATGGGCTTTTCCTCAGGTGCAGAGGGAACCTCGCATGCCCCGTTTGCTGCCTGAGAAGGGATTAGGGAATCCTGATCAGAAAACAAACAAAAAAAACCAAACAAGCCATCCTTCAGAAAGGAAAACTTTCACTTGCTTTGAGGAAGAGAAGGACAACCCATGGTGCTCTCAGCCAGACAGCTATGAAGAAACACTTCTGTCAGTCTCCATACAACGTTAATGTAAGCACCATCAGGAATTCTATCTTCATAAGGATTTTAAGAAGTCATAAAAAATTAGGCTAAAGGAAAGAAAATTAAAAAGCTGACTATCTCACACACAAAGTCACACTACTTGGTCCTTATCCGATTCATAGCGCTTCAGGAGGTGCTGAGGAGCAGGCCAACGAGGCAGGTCAAGCAACCCCTCACCCTTCCTGCCAGGCACCAAGGGGAAAATCACCTTCTCCAGCACAGGCCCAGCACTACTTTGGGGACTGCCCCCCGCAAAAGGATCACCCCACCAACTGCTCTGCAGATACAGAGCATTGTGTAATTCAGGCCTGCTTGTCCAGGAACGTTTGTGGCTCAGGAACTTGTGAGAACTGAAACAAAACAAGTATTCTTAACACAATTTGGTAGAGCTCAGTTGAAATACCACAGTTGTACACTTTTTTTCTGTTTTTAAAGACATCATTTCAATTTACTGAAACAGGACAAAACACTAATCAGGAAAGCAGGAACATTCTGTACAGAAACGCATCATTGGAATATTCCATTTTTTAAACATGCTCCCCAAATCAGGCAGTGATGCAAGAAGAGCAGCTGGAAATGCCGCTGATGTTGCAACAGTCCTTCAAACAAGCGTGAGCAGTGATGAACACACAGATCATCTTGGGGACACAGGGAAGGGGTTGAGCTGCCTGCTTAGCACTACTGCACAGCACGTCCCCTGGGACACGCTGCAGGAACACCACACTGTGCATCCCACCAGGGCTTTGATCACGAAGTGAAAAGTTCACATACATTTTTTTATTCCAGAACCTTTAAAGGAGCTGCAGGAATTCCATAAACCCCAGCTAAAATCAGATGTGGTCAGTGTAGCACCTGCTCCATTGTCCTAGCATGCAGAACAGCCTGGCCATAAGGAAACGTACAACAAAGCACCTTAACCCCATGCTCACATGTGCTTTGGCCTTTGTAACGGGCAGCAGAGCTGCCCAAGAGGTATGTGCTCACTGCGACCCCCACAAGAGAGGTTACTTGTTGAGGAGATAAGCAAAAGAAGGTTTTCACCTTCTATGTCAAGACATGTGACCATCACCATGCGCCAGCCACAGCCTCCGTTTGTAGCTTTACCTTTCACTGAAAAGCCCGACCTCCTTCCTCCTACAGCCCACGCACACCAGCCTGACATCCCCAGCACACTCCTCCAGTCTCCCAGCTCCTCCTGGCACCCCCAAGTGGGGTGGGACGGGGCATGCTGCAGCTGGTTTGGGACCCAGCGGACTTCAGCAGCCCCAGGCAGACCAGAGCCTGGCCAGGCAGGCTTGGCAGGCAGCTGCCAAGCTCACACTACCACTGCTCCCACCATGCTGGAGGAAGGAGGATGGCTTTGATCCACCTACAAAACCACCAACTTCACTGCTTACCTCTGGTTTTACAGGATCTCGGTCTTGCCACAAGAAGTGGCTGAAATTGGCCAAAAGATTCACACATCTTTGGGAGGAAAAGCAGGTGGGCAGCACGCTGCGGTGGGCTGAGAGGGCAGGAGACAGCCTGTCCTTCCCCGGCCGCCCCATGCTCCGGAGGGCAAGGACCTCCAGCCAGGCCGCTGCCAGGAGTGCCCCTCTGCCTTGCTGCTTGCGAAGGAGGCAAGCAGCCCACCACCCCTCCTGCCTGCCCTTGGCACCCTCCCAAAGCTGCCAGGCCAAGGGTGCCCTGTGGGCATCACTGCCCCGGCCCACATCCTGCACCCGGCCGCCTGGGGCCCAGCCCAGCCATCCCACATGCTGGGGTGTCTCCAGCCATACCCAACCACGGGAGCACGCACAGCTATGACAGGGACTGAAATCACATGCAACGCTTTCTGAGCTCCTACACTGTAAACAAGTGACCTGTACACCTAAACGGAGCCCCTCTCCTGGCACAGACATGGCATGCGCCCAAATGGCACTCCTGAAACTGCATGGCAGCGACCATGGGCTCCTCACTCCTTGCCACAGCCACACGGCTCCTGTCCCCTTTGCCCACACCAGGACAGGCTTGGCCTTTCAGTGGCTGTATCCTGAAAGACAGACTATTTTTAGAGCCATTAATAAGGGAAAGAAAAACAGATCACATTCACCAGGGAACACATCTGCTGCTCTCAGAGCTTGTTCTAGCCGCCACTGTCATTCTGTACTGAAAAAGCTCATTTTTCCTCCTCAGTAGAGGGACTCTACTGCATCTCCCCTGTGCTACATGGCACAAAGCTGCATTAGGATGACTACATGCATGGCACATGCTGAAGTTGCTACCCTCAGCATGTGCACCACACACCAGTAAGTTACTGCAAAATCACGCAGCAAAATCACCTTGTCCAGTTTTGGACAAGTGTACTCTGAAACCTGTTTTTGAAATGGTCCTGTTCCCTTACCTTCCACAAGAAGGCCTAATTCAAGCTACAGCAAACACGCTGAGAAGTACAAAGGACGTGGTTACGAGGTAGCGGGGTGGGGGGTGGGGGGGTGTGTCTTTTATGTTGGTGCAAATTGTCTGGGTTTTTCATTTAGCCTTCTTCACCATTATCCTTCTTCACCATTATCACCATTAAGTTCAAAGTAGAAGCCAACTCTCACGTGGGTGAGTTTCCACAGGAAATCCTGCCCTTCGTTCACTCTTATCCCTAAAGAGAACTGTTTCCTTTTGCTTGAAAAGCAACCGCCTTGAGTCGTATGCCACAGTGAATACTTTTTTAACACTAAATATAGATTCTCAAGGAAGGAAACATCAGGCAGACAACAAAAGCGAGGAACGTTAGCATGCAGCATGCATTGTGTCAGATGGTACAGGCTCTCTGAAAACGCACTTATGAGGAACACATGCTCTGTTAACACAAAAAAACCTGCAGACTAATGAACAGCAGAGATAAGAACTTTTCTCTTGAGTTTGATAAAAATCAAGCATTGCTTAATATAAATTCTACCCCCCCCCCCCCCAAGCAAAGACATGCACAGACCATAAATACACCCTATCACCACCCCAGCCCTACAAAATAGTCTGACTGATCCTCTCACGATAATGGATATATAAATTTGTTACATTTTTTTTAAACACACAAACTTAACCTACCGCTGTAAGCTTGCACCTTTTTTTCGTCCCACACACGGCACAAGACATCAGCACAAAATAACTGGTGCCCCCATCTCTGCAAATCTCCCCAGCCCGACAGTTCCTCAGCCAAGCACAATTGCAGCTTTGCTTGCGAAAGCGAAACCTTGTTCATTACAAGCCATGCACAACCTAAGCAGCTTGCCTGACCAACTCCACAGGTGAACCCACAACATGGATGGTGCCATCTAATTCCAGTTCCATCTTCAAATGATCATATTGTCCCAGACCACAAAGGACAAATGAGCAGAAGTAGAAGCTAAGCTGGAAGCTGCTGCATCCATTTGGTTACTTCCCCTCAAACACCTGGCTGAGAAAGGAGGCTGTCCTGGAGCTCACCGATGTACCGGCTCTCATGGTCCAAGTGAGGCGCTGGCTCCCACTTCAGACACCATCATCACCACGGCCTTCCCCAAACTGCCCTTTCCCTAGTTGCAGAGATGTCCCCTCTCGCACAAACTCCTCCAAGCCCACCCCCTGCAGAGACACCCTCCGAGCTCCTTGGTCTCCGGTTGCATATTCCGAGACACCTCAACAACAAATGTAGAAGTGCATTTATTGTGTAAAAATAAATGTCTACCTAAACTCGAATTGAAGATCCAGTCCAGAAGTCTTTACTTTCACCCTAAGAAGTCCAATAGAAGTTATCCAAATACAACCCAAAGTCTCAAAATTAAGCTTAATTTGTTACCTGGTCCTGCTGTATACAGTTAAAATGAGACACTTTTACTCAGTAATAAACTGACAGGTCAGTGCGTGAAGCAATATTCCTCACACAAACCTCTTTCTATACAGTGGCACAGCCTCATCGCAACTGCTCCCACCCCAAACTTGTCGGCTCTGATGCTATATTACAAATGCCACACTCTCCTCTTTCTGTCTTTATGGACAGTTATTTTATTTTTCCTTCTTTAATACTAGGTGTTGATATGTATTTATCAAATTTCCATTTGCCTCTCAATCAAACTCTTAAAAAACCTGTTAGATCAAGTTGGAGTTTAGCAGGACAGAGTACATTTCATAAAGATCCCTTTTTCCCTCAGCACCACTATGGACACAACAGTTAAGACTTAACGGCCACCACCAGGGGGAAGTACCAAAGCTTTCATTACCCTCAGGAGAACACAGTCTCAGCACCACCTGAATAGAGATTTAATATGTCAACCTGATTTTCAAAGAAAATTATCAAGCTATGTATTCGCAGGTGTGAACAGATTGATCAATTAATTTATTTTCAAACAGTTGTGACCAGTGGGTAGTGGTGTAAAAGGTATTTAACACCTACAGTGCTTGCAAAAAACCTCCTGCTACAAAGGGGCTACCAAAACACAAGCTGGCATTTCAAATAGAAAAACTGTCAAAACAAGCTTCTTCAGATCTACTGCACTTCCCATAGTGTTCCATCTTAATTCCCTGCACAATTTTCCATTACTTAGGCAAGAAGCTTTTTGTTTGAAACTGACCCAAAATAGCAATAGATTGTGAATAACATATTTTTTACAGTCTTCATTATAACTCCGCAAAACAAAAAATGGAAATGGACCTAAAGCATTCCTGTTTCTACAGCTGACCTCACATTCACGCTTTGCAGAATTAGGGCCCAAATTACCTTTCTGCAGATTTTTACCAAATAACAGGGAAGGATCACATCAGTCAGCAAACAGTACAGAAATTAAACCACATTTTTACAATATACCCACGGAAGTTAACTGACTACCTTCAAAGCAGTAATTTACCCAAGGAACTAAGGTTACTGCTGTTTAACCCACGCAACATGGTACTGGCAAACAGTTCACAGGCATTTACTAGGCATCAAGTACCATCTGTGTTGTTAGCTCCTACAACTGCATCAATTGTCTCAACAAGCAGGAGTTTTTACTTTGTGATTTATGCTTTTTTTAAAGAAAACTCCAAAGGCCAGGTGAGTATCTCAGTCATTCCTATGAAAAAAGTAATTTCTCACTGGTGGATACAGAAAGAAATTCGCAAACATGACACAAGTGCTCTCTTAAAAGGTAACGACCAGGAAGCATGTGAATAAGCCCCCAAACCCCCTGATTTTCACCATTGCAGCAGCTACAGCACTGGCAGCAGCCAACCGGGCTGCGGTTGGCAACTCCCCCTCAATGCTGCACTGCTCCTCCTGCTGCCCAGGCAACTGGCCCTTGCCAGTCCACGACAAGGACAGAAACACCTCAAACTCCAGCCCCAGGCACAAAAAGAAAACTATTTTCACAGTGTAAGTAGCGATTTGACATGCTGCACAACGAGCTCTTAGGTGCTCAGGGATATTACTTCTGCAAAGTTATTTTCCAAAGTGTCTTGTAGAAGTGAAAAGCAATTTATTTACCGTGCTTTATAAAAACATCTTTTTGACATACACTTTAATATTAAGTAGCACTAATTTCACACAAATGAAATCATAAAGGGTGAAGTAGGACAGTAAGCTGGATAAGGAATTAATTACATAAACAATGGCAGAACTCTAAAGAAGCACAGTGGCTGCCACAACGAAGACCTTAACTACAAAAGCAGAAGGTGAGCAAGTTTTGCTACCCAATTTACTGCCCCAGGCAACTTTCCTTCAAGGTTTCTGTGATCTGCTTCCCATCTGACTGCACTCTGCCATCCACCTTTATTTTGACTCAGTTTCTCATGTGTATTTCCCAGGTAAACACTTGGCAGCTTCACCTCCCGTTTTAATCTTCCATCAGAGGTTTCACCCAGCAACACACTGTCTCAGCTTACCGGTTTCACGTGAAATCCTAAATTACAGCTAGAAGGAGTGCCAGCCCTGGACCAGTACCCCAGCATGCCGGGCACTATAGGGACACCTGAGAAAAAAAAAAAAAAGATAGCCTATGCGCCAACCAATTATATTTTTTATATATATATAAAAACATATATATATTAATATATTAAATATTTATGTATACATAATTGTTTAAAATCTAAGATTACAGGGAGACCAGCCAGCTAAACAATATCCTTCCATGCTGAGTTTTTTAGCATGCAAGGTGTTCAACTCCTGTCAAATTTTTACAGTACCTCCTTGAAAGTTTCAAGAAAGTATTATATATTTTTACAAGGAGGTTTCCCAAGCATAAGAGGCATCCCGGGACACAGCAAAACCGTATCTCCTGGCAAATCCAGTGAGTTAGAAATCAAGACAGGAGACCTTGGCCAAAAAACCCCAACAAAAAAACCAAAACCCAACCAGGAGCCAACATGCCACTATTTGGCAAAAAAATGTCTTAGGAAGGCTGAAGAAAGCAGGGGGATTTTAGGTTAAGTCAGGCAGCTTATTCTTAAAATAAGAGAATATAAAATAAATGAAGTAGCAACACAAGGGGTGAAATTATGCATGACAGCCTAGGAAAATTACATCCACAAGTGCAGTCTGAACAGATGCTATGGAAGACAAGTCTGCTTTCATCACAGGTAAGAAAAAGCAGTTTACAGTCATCAGGGTGCAAAACAAAAACGTGAACAAGAATAAGGCTGGAGGAACGATCATTAGCCTAGACTGCATGCAAAATGTGAGCAAGATAATGACTGAGCCTGAACTTGAGGAGCCAGAAAAACACTGTCTGCACTTGTGCAGATAAGACTACTCATGTGGGACTTTTTTAGAAAAGATTCACAAGCTCATGGGGGAAGATGCTATTGGTAGAAAGCTTCCCAGATATAAAAAGAAAAATAAAAATGGCTAGGCTTAGCAATATACAAAGCCACAGATAACAGAAAAAGAAAAACCCACATGCAAAGGAACTAGAAGTCTTTTCCAAATCACAAAGAGCAGAACCTTTCTTTAGGTATTGCCACATCCACCTGCACAAAGAACAGGTCCACAGCCCATCAACTACAAGTTTCAACACTGTAAGAAAGTCTGGTTCCAAATCCACAATTTCTTTCCTATTTTTGTAGAGAGCTGCAGCCTCCTAAGACCATTCCTGCCAGATCCAAATACTTGCCAGAATAAACAGTCTAAGCCCCTGTGCCTTCTGTATGAGCTGCACCCAGCCACAGCCGCGCCCGCCTCTGCAGTAGGAGTGCTTGCAGACCCACTTCCCGACATCCCCACTGTACTTGCCCAACAGTGTGATTGAACATGGGACCAGGATCCCCAAGGAGGCCGTGAGGTCTCCATCCTTGGAGGTGCCCAACCCCGTGGGCAGAGACCCCTGAGCTTCTGTCATCCCCGGTTCTCTTGGGCTCTGTGACCTGTGTTCATACTCTTACAGGTTTTTTTTTTCTACCCCCATCCCCCATAAAAGTGTGGCCTGCAGGTTGTTCTAAGTTGTGGATGCCCCATCCCTGGCAGTGCTCAAGGCCAGGCTGGATGGGGCTGGGAGCAGCCTGGGCTGGGGGGAGGGGTCGCTGCCCCTGGCAGGGGCTTGAACTAGGTGATCTACAAGGTCCCTTCGAACCCAAACCATTCTGTGATTCTATGAAAGCAACTCAACAGGGACCTCAAAACAACTATGTATTTAGCTGACAGCTGACTGCGCACAGAGTGCTAAGCAGTAAGTTTCAGGTTATGTTTCCCCCTTGCTGAACTCTAATGCTCCCCAAAGTTATGCCAAGCTCCTTCCAGCCCTGTTACTGCCATTTCTGCCAAAGGGACACACACTGCTACTAATGGGGCAGCCCCTTTGCTGCTGGGGACTGCCTGACAGCCACTCCCCCCAGCACCCGTGTTAAAATCACTATTTTGGAAATAGGAGAGTTTCAAAAGGATGTGCTACAGATAACTGTGCCTTGTCTTCTGGCCTACTGTACTCTCTGCTTGAATTTCAGCACTGCTCCAGAAAGATGCTAAAGTTAATTAATGCACTGCCAAACTCATACAGCACCTTCTTTTACCACAGGTTCACCCCATGGGCTCTTTACCACTGGGACACAGGGTGGGTGGCTACATGGTTATGTGCTGAATGCAAGGGTTGGTCTTTTAAGTAAATGACACAAGGAGAGATTTCAACTTTCAGCAACTTTAAACAGTGACTGCTGGATCTCACTTTTTTAAATATTCAATAGCACAGAAACAAGAAACTGGTGAAAGTTAGCTCAAGACTATATCTGGGTAAGAATATTCCTGGGAGTCAGAAAGAAAATGTGAAGAACTATTTCCTGCGTCTATTTTTCTTTTTTAAATACACAGCTGAGAAACAGTTTTATCTCTCAATGACTTCATTTGCTCTTAAATGCTGAAGTCAGTTTATGAGGCCAGTGAGGTATTTTGCAATGATGGGAAATTTACTTAACAACTGTGGAAAACCCCTCAACCTAAGAAGAAAACTACTCTCTGCCCATGTGGCATTGAAATACCCACCAGAGCACAGCAGATGTGACACCTGCTCTCGGGATGGATATACAGAGGAGCCACCCACCAAGGCACAGGCTGGGCCAGGCTTCCCCAGCATGGGAGTGGGCAGCACAGCCCCCCTCCCTGCCATTACGCAGGCAAGAGGGGCACCAGCCTGCTCCCGAGCCAAGCCATGCTCACGCTGCACCAACAGCCACAGCGTGCAAGCGAGTTCTGGCAAGCTTGCAGAGCAAACTCCTGACCTTGTACCACCCCAGCTGCCCTGGTAGGAGGGCTGAACCCTTCCCTCTAGACTACCTTCCCCCGGCTTCCAAAACACAGGCAAAAACTACGCAGTGATTACCCGCTCAATTTCCTGATCCTCACTCTAAAAATCAGCAGCTGAAGAACATGGACTACTTTTGTTCATAAATTAAAAAAAGTTGAGCCAAACAAAACCTCTTTTTTTTTTTTTTGGTTGTGGGGGGGTTTTGTTGTTGTTTTTTGAGTTGTTTTTTTGGGGGGTTTGGTTGGTTTTGGTTTTTTTGTTGTTGTTAAGAGAGAGAAGCGAGGTTGGGTTTTTTACTGCTCAACTCATTAAATAGCACCTTGATTTCTACACTCATCTTAAGAATTATTCACAAGACACAGCCAGGAATAGAGACTTTCTATTTAGAAGTTACATCTCCAGAATGTTTTTCCTTACTGTAACACATTTCTCACTCAAATAAGAGACAAGACTGCATCAAGAGAACTGACATCACATATATTTTCTCAGAATTACTGAACTCTTCCTGACCTACTGTACATACACAGTTTGGCATACTAGACTAGAATAAACACATGCTCGACAATTAAACAAAATGCAAGCAAAGTACTGCAAGAATGCATACTCTGGGTCCTGCTTATCTTTCATGTTTTTAAGAACATCACTCCATTTTGTAATGAAACATTCACCATCAACTGAATTCTGCTGCAGAAATGACCTAGACTTTTTTTTTTAGGGGTGGGAAGGGGCTGGGGAAGATATCTTCAGTTTAAAAACTTACTTTCCATCTCAAGAAACCTCCTACAAGCAAGGGTGCTACCATGGCAGGGATGGACCCTGGGAGACCTTGGCACTGGCGAGCAGCTCTCACACTCCCCCCCCAGGAGTCTGAAGCCGGCATGCAAGCACTGCTACTGCTAAGGTGTAAGGCAAACCCAGCATATGTATAATAAAGTAACAAAAACAAACACAAAAGCCCGTTTCCATGAACACTTTATAGACACATTTCATGAAGCAGTAGGCTTGATTCAACACCAAAACCCAAGCAAGCAATATCACGAGGGATCAGTGGAAATCTCCTGATGGCCAGCCAGCAATAATACTATTACAACCAGAATTTGTGTTTGTGGCTCCAGAAATTCAAAGCCACTATGGAAAATTTTGTATATTTAAACCTAACTATTAAGAGATATCCTGTTTGCAGTGAGGTAACACCTCTATTTTTCTCTGTCACAAGGAAGTGCACTTAACCTAGTATCAACATTTCTGAACAGCGCTGGAATGGCTCTTTTCCTGTTTAGGAAAATGGGCTTCAGGCTCAAGTTAGACCCTGACAAAAAAATAAAGATTATTTTTATTGACTTTTTCCTCTCTGAGATTTTTTTCATATTTTGAAACATTCCAAATGCATAATAGGTCACACTGGGAAAAACCATCTCTAGTTTTCTCTGACTGCTCGAGAAGAAACTGAAGTCACCTCACTAGGTACCACAGCTTGAGGATGCACTTGACGAGAATGCTGCAAACATGAGGACATACTTAAAACGACAGTTGTAAGTGTTTTTTAAATGTTACTTTTGGAGAGCTCTGGAAACATATTTATGCTGCAATATGTGAATTGCTGTAAGGAAAAGTAAAGCTGCCCTTATGTTCAGGATTGAGAATTAAGACCGTAACCACAGTCGCTATTCCTTTGGCACAGGCTGTGCCAGCAAATTGCCCCACAGCCCTTGGGCTTCATCTGCTGCCTCCTGACAGCTCACCCGAGGAGAGGGCCCACAGCGGCTGCGAGGGAGGGAAACAGAGGCTGCACCTCAAGAAACACCATCCTCGAGCAGCACCATATGGGGCCACCCAACAGCACTGCTGGGGCAGGGGATTCGCTCCTGGGACTCAGTTCCTAGATAATTAAGGACAACTTTTTTTTTTTTTTCCTAGAGGGAAAACATTCCTGCAAATTAGCATGAGCAAGTCAAAATTACACAGCCATTACAGAAGAACAGCTAGAAGGCAGACATGTAAAACAAAAACTATACTACAAAATTAAGTGTTTTATACTTATCCTGCTGAATCTCTCACAACAGTTGTAGACTCGGAGACAATTTTTACATCAACCCCACTAGAATAAAGCAGGTTTGAACCGACTTTATTCACCAATCTCTCTCTCTCATTTCCCCACAAAAAAACAAACCAAAACACAAAAAACACACAGCTCCAAAAAAATGCCACAGGTTATAGCAGCAAAAACCTTGTGATTCCAGTTTTTAATTTCACAGAGTAGTTACACCAACTGGAGTACGGCACTAACATCAAAACAGTGGATGTCCCAACTGAAACTCCATGCAATCTTAGGTGAAAGCGTCCACCAAGGCCTCCACCCTCAGATGGGAATGTGTCCCCTTGCACACCCACAGCTTTGGCAACACAGAGCTTCTCTGAGGGGACATCTTTCCTCCATGAAGGAAACTTGCCCTTGCTCATCCCAAAAGCCAGCCAAAAGAGCACCATCTTTTGGGGTGACCCCATCCTCAGCAGACAGTCAAAAGCAAAAAACAGAAACCAGTGGAAGACACCACACCACCACTGAAGAGTGCTAGGATGGTATTTTCGGATAAGAGAAATCCTAACCAGCCTGCTTAGGGAAAATTAAACACTGAGACTACATAAACCCACCCTCACCAGAACAGGGCATTCAACAGACAGGCCACCTCCCTACACCCACAAGCAATACCATATCCTTCCCTGACATAGCCCAAGCAGGGAAAGCAACGCAGCCAATACAGGCGTTGGGACACTCGGACCATCAGGCTGGACCTCCGTCCCCAGCTCATCCACACGCTCATTTGTGCCTGGACTGGGATCTGGCACAAACTGAGTAGCACCCATAGCACAGAGGTCAGGAATGATACACCTAGCTGGATTCAGGTGAGAGAGAGCTGGGACACAAGCCAGTACACACCAGTGGACTAAGACATCACATCTTACTTCCAGGCACACAATACAGATGGTATAGACATGGGAAAACACTATTCCCCCACCTTTCCTCCTTCAAAAACTTCCCTGGAGGTAAACATGGTGCTAGTCTGCTAGCTTGCAGCAAAAGACACAGTAGAGAAATGTTTTGTTTTCAGACTGCCCAAGGCCATGGCCTGACGGTCTGCTTCCAAGGTCATACAGGTAGAGTCCCTCACATCAGCTTCAGCAAACACGGCAGACTGCTGCATCTGTTTGACTGCCCTTCAAACTGGCATCCCCCAAAGTGTTATTTATTAAATAACACTTAGAAGATGCACACTATTTCTTGCAATATCAGATTTCACTCAGCGAGAAAAGTGGCAATATCACACTCTCAATACTGATATTTTTTCCACTGTGCAATATACTTCTGAGCTGAAAGACTGTTCTCCACCTTATACTACCTTGCAATGCACCAATACAATATGCAGTTCATTCCAGAGGAAAAAAGCTATGCCAGCTGTCAAATCCTACAGCAAGTAATTCACAATCATATTAGTTTACACAATGACCAAAATCTGTTTCCATCCTTGAAACACATCTCAGTTTTCAGAGCAAAGCTCCACACTAGAAACTTGGTCTCTCACCAATTCAAGCCCTTCTGAAAGAGAAGTTTTGTAAACACACCCACAGCAAAAAAACCCTAGCCCTTGGCAGCCAGAGCACAGGGCAGCAGGGCAGAGCAGAGCATGGCTGTGCTTGCCATCCTCCCAAAAAGCTATGGGCTGCTTACGTGCAGAAGTGGAAAGGGGAGTTGCGCAGTCTTGCACAGCTTTCTGGAGACAAAGAGAAGCTTTAATATATGACGTGAATGCTAACCCAAACTTCAGATCCTAAGGAGAAATGTAATTCCACCACCCCCAGAAAAAAAATAAATTAGTCCTATATTTGACTGCCAGAATATATATTTTTTTTTTTACCTGTAAAGCTAAATATAAGTGAAGGCACTACACTTGGCATTTTAAAAACCAACTGAGTGAAAATTTTTTTCCATTCTGTTCTCACAACCTTCTTGCATGTCTTTTGCTCCCCTCTTCAGTTTTCACACAAAGTATTTTCCATAGTTACACAAGATTTACTCTTAAATACAGTTAGGGGTTAACAGAACTAACTAGAATCAATTATTTATAAACTAATTCTTCATTAGTATCTGGCATATACAAGCTACCATATACCTGTTTTCATATCTCCATTTGAAACTAGAAAGGCTTGGTATACTGGGATTAGCTACCTCCACCCTAGTATGCTGTCTGACTTCAGAGGTCACCACATTCACATCACAACAGATGTCTCAAGCTTTCTCCCTGATTCCACAGCAAAACATCAGTTTTCTTATGTTGCCTTTTCTAGTGTTAAGGAGATCAATATTCCACCTACTCAGCCAGTTCAGGTGTCCTCACATGACAAATACATCATGAAGATGCTGGCACTAGGGCTCAGTATGAGCTTGTCTGCTTTTTCACTTTATTTGGAGAGCAGACAGTTTGAAGTGACAGAGCACAGTTTAATAAATCCGAAATAGATCTACTCTTGTTTTCAACTGTAACTTGCCTGTCAGAGACTCCTTAAAAGGCCTCCTTAAAAGACACCTCAAATTTCTGAACCATATTAAAACTTCAGAATTTTCCTCCCATCCCCCAATTTCCAGTCTTTAATTAATAGGATACTAGCTATAATGATAATTTCAGATTAAATACCAATGAAAGTGCAAAAGATAGTAAATGATGAAGTTGTGATCACTCCTGAGGGCTTAAGAGGGTTCTGGAAGGTACAGCTCTCCTTGGTTTTGAGTCTCCTCCTACGACGGATGCATTAAGTTGCAGTATGCTACTTCAGAGTTGACAGCAGCAGCCCCGGACTAGCAATTAGGGCATGATGACAAAGAAATCTCACCAGGCTAGGGAAAATGAAGGTATCGTTGCAGAGAAATTAATTTCCCTTTAGAGAAGTAACTTGGTTATTTCTAGCCTCTTTATTAAAGCAGCCTGCAAGTAGTCTTTCAGGATCCACCTTGCATCTTCACCACCTGGGTAGCTTTGTTGTGCTCTTGAGAATTGTACAGCAGCCTGGACATGCCAGGCGTGACCCATTCTGCACATCAGACAGCACAGACCACAGCAGTGTTCCATCTGACCACAGTGTCTGTGTCAAAGAAGAGAGTTTATTTTAAGGGGTCCTATTTTAACCAAAACAGCACAGCTCTGGCTGGTGTCTTTAGACATAGGCTTCATGTGCAGTTTTACAGTCAAAAAATAATTCACCATGGCAACAAAAGATTCAAAGCAAAATCCCAGTCCAGGTTCCCTGACCATCCAGATTGGGCTTCTCATTGGCACAATCTCATGCAGGTCAGATGACACTGACAAAAAGCAATTAATGAAGTGGCCTAGATCACACATGCTCAACACCATGTTCTACAGTACAGCTATGGTTTTTAAGCAATATATTTACAGCCTGATGAGAGGAGTGAATACAAGCAGATTCCAGATGCAAAGCACGTACATAAAATTAATCATGAATACTTAGCTAAAGACTGGTAGAAACAATCCTCAGGGGAGCAATTTGATCTAACCAAGCTGAATTCCAACTACTGCAAATTCACTCATTTAAAAGGAACTGTATGGCTATACATATAGATATAGGGGGCGATATACATACATATATATCTCTATATCCATCTCCTGTGAAGAACTGAAGTCCTGGAGGTGCAATTTTGGCCCTGACAAAGTTTTGCATGACGCTTATTGCTATAATGGCAAGATTAACCGCCGTGCTGCCAGAAGCTAATTATGCAGTGGGCAAGCACCATCATTGCACCGCGGGTGGCATGGCTGTGGCTCTGGGTTTAGGCTGGGTGAAACCAGCTGGCAGCACTGGTGAGACAACACCACACAGTGTCTATGCAACACTCCCTGTCTAAATTTTTTAGCATTCTTTCATAGCCTTGAAAAGTTTACATGAAATAGCAGCGGAAGCAAATGTGTATTAAAATGAGCACTGCCAACTCTAAGATAAAGATTCCAAAGATCTTTAAATGGCAAGCAAGTTGATAGGGTCAAAAATCAATTAAATTCATTTTACTTCCAATTATCTATCATTTCAGGTTTAATTTTTATATGGTTAAAAGTACGAGCAGGAAGGCTCTAAGAGCATCATTCCAGATTTACAAAAGGAAAGATTTTTTTCAATTTTAATTAAATAAAAAAACCACAACAAACCAACCACACTTTACTTGTGTTTTTATAAAGTTGAGTTTCCCAGTAAACTTGGATAATTAAGGATTACCTTTTTTTAATGCTTCATTCGCAGTTCTAAATCAGGGACAAAACCATTTCACTTAGTAGCCTTAAAACCCAAAGTCAAGCTTACTCATGAAATACCCTCTAATTCCAGCAGAGGTGATACTGGAAGCAGTCCTACTCTTACAGAACAGAAGGATACTGTTAAACCCAGGAGACTGCTATTCAGAGCTCTTCTGCAGGGCTGTTACATACAACAACTATTAACAGAAAGGAGTAGTGGAGAAGAAAAGCATCATTGTTCCCGCATCAACCAAATCTTGCGTATACTGTGAATATGTTAGCAAATACTTAACAACACAAGCACCAAGCAGTCAGTCTCTGTGTCTTCTGCAGCTACAGAAACCTGTCAATATGTTTATACTTCACTTTCAGAAGGCTCTCGCATACAAAAATACATTCCTTCCTATAAATTTTTCATTGAAAAACAACAAAAAATCCTGTTTATTTCCACTTATTGTCAATAGGAGTGAATCTGCTGGGTTTTCTTGGAATAAAACTAAAAGGCAAGATACACTCCATCCTTAAAACAGATATTTAGCTCACAAGATCAAACTAGAACTATCTGAACACCGGTGCTCAAAACCAACTGATTCTTTCCAAAACCACTTCTATGAAACAGTGTTACTTGCTAATACAGTATAAAAGTGCAAAGACATAGCATTTTTAACTGAGGACTTCACAATATCATCTAAATATGACTTAATGCATTAAATGCACATTGCCACCATAGGAAATAAAGCAAACACAGCAATTAATTATTTTTTTTTCTTCAAAATAATAAAAACATTGAGGACTTGGGCTCCAAGTCTATTCTGGTGCTTTTGAAGTGTTTTAGCTTGCATTTTACCCTTAGCATTATCCAATATACATAATTTTCCACACAGACACAAAGTATTTTAAGATAGAACTTAACAGCATCCAAGGCTGAGCTAGAACAGATCCTGAACTTACCAGCCAGAGTTTGAACTGTTTTTCAAGCATTTGCTATTCCCAACCAAACAACTTTGCCAGGCCGTAAATGAGCACAGTGGCAACAGCACATGAACAGGAACAGCAAAGTTCCAGCACACTTCACCAAAGAAGACACAGAAACACAAGCTATGAAAGATCCCCAGATCTGACTTTTGCTTTTCCTTGCAGATTAATCCCCAAACACTCCTCTCAGTTTAGATCTCATGAAATATTGAAGTTTTCAAAGAGTTCCATGAGTCACACTCATTCCAATTAACAGATCTCAGGCAGATGTCATCCTTACTTGAGACAGTTCCTCTAGGTTTTCCACACTCTGGTTTACAACCTGGTCAGCCATAGCTGCCTCTTCAATACATCTTATTCAGATCAGGTGTGATTTGGAATCAAGCCTCCCAGCTGGCCCCACTCTACACATGTGGGCTTGCAAGCAGCTATGGAGCCCAAGAGCTGCAGAGGAGCAGCCAAGTCATTTCTGCACATTTTCACGAGCTGTCATCTACTCTGCATCCCCTACAGAGCTTCATCTCTGCCTTGCTTGCAGAGATGGCCCAAGGTCACGGTCCACAATATGCCACCCATACAGCTTTTCAGCTGGGTGATGGGGATGAGAGACAGACTGGGGGTCATGAGCTAGGAGATCTGCCCCTGAAATTCCCCCCAGTATGCCTAGTGCCTTCCTCCAGAGTAAGTCCCATTTCTATGATGATACTCAAAACCAAATTAGAAAAAGGTCCTCAACAATGCATTAATCAACATACATATGTATCTGAAGGAATTCTACAGGGAATACAAGAAAATATCTGCTTGGTCTTTCTGAACTGTGGGGACACTCCAAAGTTCTGCGTAAAATATTTTACAAGTAATACAAAATGCTTCTGGTATTATATTGGTTCCCACAAGACACAACGTATAATCAAACACAACCAACAACGGATATGGAAAATAACACAAGTTTAGCCTCAGAGCATGCAAACTTTACAATAGTAGTTTTGTACTGCATATAACAATTCACGAAAAGAAAGACCACCACCTCAAATGCATAATAAGTATTCCATGTTTTCAATTAATTTGCCTACACGCTAGTCAGATTACCACATGCACACCAAACCTTAGAACCATCCACATTTACCTCATTGCTGCTGACAGAAGGATTCCCGTGGAGATCTGAGGTTGCACCTCAAACACTGTGTTCAGCTCTGGGCCCCTCACTCCCAGACAGACCCTGAGGGGCCAGAGTGTGTCCAGAGACAGGCAACGGAGCTGGTGAGGGGTCTGGAGCACAAGGCTGATGAGGAGTGGCTGATGGAACTGGGAATGTTCAGCCTGGAGAGGAGGAGGCTCAGGGGGACCTTATCACTCTCTACAACTGCCTGACAGGGGCTGTAGGCAGGGGAGGTCGGTCTCTTCTCCCAGGTAAGAAGCGGCAGGACAAGAGGAAACGGCCTCAAGTTGCACCAGGGGAGGTTTAGTTTGGGTATTAGGAAAAATCTCTTCACTGAAAGAATGGTCAAGCACTGGAACAGGCTGCCCAGGGACGTGGTGGAATCACCATCCCTGGAGGTGTTTAAAAGACATGTAGATGCAGTGCTTAGGGACATGGGTTAGTGGTGGGCTTGGCAGTGCTGGGTTAACAGTTGGACTTGATGATCTTAAAGGTCTTTTCCAACCTAAATGATTTTATGACTCTACGATTCCTGCACTTGCCATGTTCAGCTATTTCAAGCAAACACCCCCAGCCATAAACACCATACAACAACTGAAAGCCATCATAAAAGATGGGGCTGGCAGACATCCTGTAGAATGGCCGTTGTTACAGTGAGCAGCACCTCAGCAGGCAGTTACAGAGACAAATGCCCACTTACCATCAGACGAAGCCGGACACCTCCTGGAGAAGGCCATCTCCTCACACACAGTCCAGCCCTCTGTCACAGACTTCAGTGCTGGGCTGCCATCATGCATCCTAGTTAGGAATGACTTATTTGCTTTCTGATGTGTTGTTATTGCTATCTCCCCCACTCAGCTTTAGTAGAAGAGTAAAAAGAAGACAAACTTAACAGGTGACAGATCTAGGGTTTATTACTGCATTTAGAATCTGAGCTTAAGGTTTAAAATGTCTTTTCATCAGCTCCATTAGCAGCAGAGAACTATCTCTGTGACATCAAGACCCAGCATACAGTTTATGCCCACATGGTTTCTGATCCTGCTATACATAAACCTTGGCTCTATAACAGCTAAAGACAGCAAGAAGCCTGACATCCTGAGCACAACTGCACTTGAAGAGAACTGCCCAAAGGAACTCCAGCTGCTCCGGTCCCAACATGAAGTTTCAGTTTCACTGCCTTGATTTCCCATCTTTGCATAGTGCCAGATTTAAAGTTTTATCTGACGTCCAGATTGCTAGCTCTTGAACACAATTTCTTTATTACAGCAGTATAAAATTAAACCCTAAGAGTTTCAGAGGTATCCTTTCTAAACTTATTTGCGGGTACCTAGCCTTAGCTTCTTAAGGTGTTGGACAAAGACTTTCTAGGTACTATTGAGAATTAATTCTAAAAACAATCCATCAGAATAACAAGAATAAGCCTTGTGTTAAGATAGGGCCTTTCACCTTCTTGAAAACATGACAAAGTCTAAATATTTAAGTGTTAGTAAGACAACCAGAACATAGGCAGCTGAGAGATTACTTTAAACAAGGAGTACCCCATCCTTTAGTGACACTGTCAGGCCCAGGTACAGGTGCAGCCCCCCACCAGGTGACAGCTGATGGTGCCCAGGGCTGGAGGTCTGTGTGCTCCCCAGGATCCCTGTTCACTTCCTGCACCTCCTTCTTAGGAAAACTGAAAAGAATGGCACCAAAATTTACCAGAACAAACATCCTCAGCAGTTTAGGACCCCATTTTACCTGGGGAACACGTATTCCAATCCCCTCCCCCAGCTCCCAGGCTAGCTCGTGGGGTACCTTCGCCCTTCACCCCCTGTTACCAAGACCAGGCGCTCAGCTTTCTGCAAAACAGCTGACAGTCTCTTTAACCCATAGAAAGCACTCACCTTCTCTGAATGTGCTGAGTGCTTGTGGCACCCCCCAGCATGGGAGAGGGTGTCCAGACCCAGAGCTTGGCAGCCAGGCTCCCTGGGGCTGCACACCCCCCCAGCACCTCTGGGAGGGACCAGCAAAGAGAACCGGCCTTGGCAGCCCTGCCACAGGCAGCACCTCTCCAGGACATCCATTGCCAGAGATGGGCACCAAGGGCTCGGGCTCATCCCTGGCACCATCTGTGCCAACAGCAGCAACAACTCAAGAATCACAGCATGGTGGGGACTGGAAGGGCCCTCTGGAGCCCACCCCGTCCCACCCCCTGCTAGAGCAGGGTCCCCCAGAGCAGGCTGCACAGAGCCACGTCCAGGCGGGTTGGGGTGTCTGCAGAGCAGGAGAACCCCACAGCCTCTCCGGGCAGCTGTGCCCGTGCTCACCCTCACAGCGCACAAGTTCTGCCCCACGCTCAGATGGAAGCCCCTGTGCTGCAGCCTGTGCCCGATGCCCCTTGTCCTGTCGCTGGGCACCGCTGAGAAGAGCCTGGACCCATCCTCCTGGCACTCGCCCTTAAGATCTTTGTAGGCACTGGTGAGATGCCCTCTCCCTCTTCTCTTCTCCAGGCTGAAGAGGCCCAGCTACTTTGCCTCTCTGGGCTCGTGTGGAGGCATCCCCACAAGACACAGCTGCCTGGCAGGGATGGCACTGAAGCCAACGGGAGCACGAGCTGCGAAGGGCAGAGCCACCAGTGCTGCTGGAACACACCAGGCCCAGGAACATGAACAGAAGGTGTTTCTGTTGATGCATGGGAAGGGATGGCAGTATATCAGCAGGTTTGGAAACCAGCGTACTCAAACTGCAGGCAGGTAACTCCTGAAAGCTCCTGGAAAGATATGGGTGACACTGTTTTGGCCCCTCTACCTTCCCAGCTGCTGCAAATCAGTTAGTGAAGCTAAAAATACTTTACTTTCTAAAAATTACTTTTCCATATAAGGAAG
The DNA here is from genome assembly GCF_023638135.1 of Falco biarmicus. Taxonomy (NCBI): domain Eukaryota; kingdom Metazoa; phylum Chordata; class Aves; order Falconiformes; family Falconidae; genus Falco; species Falco biarmicus. The sequence goes on along the minus strand of NC_079296.1, from coordinate 56,057,348 downwards.
AGCTGTTGTTACCAGAGAGATGTTACCACACAATCACCACAGAGAAGGAAGCTGGTCTACATAACTGTGACTGGATGGAGGGGGCCCCTGAAATAATCTTCTTATGAAGATGAGATTGTGGCTGTGGCCATGCTCACCTCCACAGCCAACACCGCTGCTGAAGCCGCTTGCAGTGGGAACATTGACTGTCACCCGGGATTACCAACCTGGATGCTTGCCAACATGGGGAGGAGGGAGGAGATACCCCGCTGATGGCCAGTGGGTCTGCTCTTTGTCATTCCCACATCCACAGCCAGGTCCTTCCTCTTTTCTCCAGAAAGCAACGCCTGACACCAGCTTACCCTGCTCAGGAAGACAACTGCTAGAACAGCCTGCACAGAGCAGCCCCAGCCCCAGGTGAAGCCCTGGCCCAGACAGAAAGGCTGGCAGGACCCCCACAGCCACCCCTGCAGCTGGAGTGGCCACCCTGCCCAGCCCAGGAGGAACATGCCTCGCGCACACACACCACTATATACACATTCCCTTAACAAACTATCAGCAAATTATTTTTTTTTTTTTTTAATCGGTACATACCAATATTCCCTCTTTTTCTGCAGCAAACACCCACTGAAGCTATTGTTTTATATCAGAAAATATTCCATAAATATTATTGAGTGCTAATTCATTAACACATGATCTTACTTACAAACAATTAATCCTGATAGACACAACAACTATTCAGAATCCATTTCACTTCCTATCTTAAACACAGTAATTCTTAAAAGCCAGTAATACTGCAGGTATACAGCCCAGCCCTCCTGGCAATGCCAAAAGATTCATGACAAATATAACAGGCTGTGTTGTTCCTTGCGATACAGAGCTGACCCGTTTTGAATTTTTCAGAGTTCAAGAACAAAATGTCATTGGTGTGTTTCAGAAAGACTTGTCCTATTTTAGTACGAGGCATTGAAAATTACAGTCCTATTACTCTATTGAAATATGAACAGCAGGAAAAATGTAAGAGAAGGGAAAGTGCAGTGTAAAAATGAGGACATCTAGAATAAGATCCCTAGAGAAACAGAGAAAAAAAAAGAGAGGGGAAAAAAAATCACTGCATAGAAGACTTAAAAAAAATATCATAGAAGATTAATACATTCCCTGGGCAGCCTCACAGAAAGCTTGATATTCCAGCTATCAGTAAGAGGATATCAAAACACTGCAACAGAAATAGGTAACAGAATGGTTTTGAAATAACAAACCATCAGATTTCCGAAGTACATCACCAGTATAAAAAGCAAATTAATCCAATGTCAAACCCCCTCTCCTCAAACCCATGACCTTCAGCAGCTTATGGCTGGATCTACAGAGTCAGATCCCTCTGCATTTCCTTGCAAGTCCACGTGAAAGAAAGACATCCTTCATCTGAGTGCTGACTATCTCTGTTTACTGGACCTGTTTTTTAAAAGACTCACTGATTTCAAGAGACTTTTAACCAGTCAAGTTTTAAAGAGGTGATCAATAACAATAGCAGCAATCATTTTAATTAATTCTTCCAGCATAAAAAGCTTGGGATAAGTTTCCTCATCCAGAGAACAAAGGGAAGGGGGAAAAAATACAATCAATCATAATGTGATGAATTCCTAAATTCCTAGTAAGTCTACAGATAATGTGGCTGGATATTCTGTGTATAGGACAAAGAACAGGGAGCTTTTCCCCCTGCATTTAAAAATTCAGTGTTAGCAGATACTGAATACAGGGGGGAAATCAGACTGGCATTCCAAAGCTAGGTCATGTCCACTTGTATGGCCATTGAAGTATGACCCTCTGCATGGAAGAACAGCTAACATGCTTACACGGGGCACATTTTTAAGTATTATTTCTTTGCTTATTTTCCAAATGGTTTACATGCTACCCACAGCAACGGCAAACTGAGCATCCAGAACCATTCATTGACATCTACGCTTAATGGAAATTTTCAAATTCATCTATTATTTGGTATCATGTATGAGAAGTTTGAATACAATGCTGTGTGAAGTTTAATAGGCTTTTAGATTTCTGTAGACTCTAAAAATCCAGCAGCTCAGTCCCTGTTGGATTCTCATTCTTCAGTAATTTAAACAAGTAGTCACTCTCTCTTCCCCCCCTCCCCCCTTTTTTTATTCGAAAGCATTTCTCATTCCTCTCAGTACGTACAAAGCTTCTGTGATAGCTTTCATAAAGTTCAAAAGGAACCACAAGATCACAACTAGGCTATGGTAAGTTTCACCCACATTCCCATATATTGGCTGCAGAATTAATAAATATTTCTATTCTCAGCAGATTAGACTGTTGAGAGAAAACAGATGCTAGGAGAGCTGGAAGTATCATCAATGCGAGGGCTCCTGCAATGGCTGGGAATTAATTAGGTGAGATAAGAATGAAGATGATCATATAAAGCAATCCACACACTTTGCTGCAGATAAAGGGAAAAAAAGCTAAAGACCTTTGCAAAACCTATCTGCTGGCACATCTGAAAATGAGCTTAACCCCAAAACTTATGAATTGGCTAGGCATCTGAGAAACAGGTATATCGGTACCACTGGGAATGTCTTGTAGGGCAAGTTGAATCTGCTCTTCCCTTCCTCAGCATGAAAGGAGGCTCTCAGGAGTATCTTTTTCATGCCTATGTGTTTGTAAAGAGCAATCACATTACCTGTCCATTTGCCCCTCCTGGGAATGGTTCTGATCCCATCTCCTCCGCCAATCACTGGTATTTATTATCATGGAAATCTGCATCTTAGAATAAAGCTGGAGAAGAGCCCTGGATATGCAGCCAGACCTGTTTTAGTTGTGCCACTTTGATTGTCATGTTTTGACAATGTAGTTTCAAGAAAAAAAGGAAAGAATTGACTTACAAAGCACAGCCTTAGTATGTATTTGTAAGCTATACAGAGTGGGGAGCCAGGCTAGAGGAGAAAAAAAGCAGGCACCAAGTTACTTCTGAATTGGTGTGATAAAGAAAGAAACTTTGGCTGAAAGAGGTTGTTTTCTGCCCAACAGAATTACAATCACACCAAATGTATCTCAAACATACAATACCATCGTACGTAGCTACTATGTCTTTTCTGGAGCTTTGTTCTGCAGAATTTCACTAAAGATTTTGTCTGTTAAGATGCAGTATATCCCATAGATAGCTGCTGCTGAAACTACCTTCCAAAGAGAATGATTTCTCAGAATTTCAGCTGTCACTCAGGCACAAATAAACTTTTGCAGAAGGTGTTAAAAAAAATAAATCGGCTAAACAACAACAAAACACACAACATCACAAAAAAACCAAACCCAAACAACTTTCAATATAAATAAGGCACTGAGCAAAGTAACACATCGCTTTAGTGCTACTGCTCATGCTAACTTTAAAAATATAAAACAAAATAATGTAATCCTAGAAAGAAAGAGGAACTAGTAAAGGTTAATTTCTAGGGCTGGTGTCTTTACTCAGCATGAGCTCTCTGTGCCCAAATGAAAAAGGACTAAGATGAGAAAATACCCTGGGACACGGGCTTGCTGCAGTGGCCAAGGACCGCGGATCCTGTGGCCCGCGGCCTGCTCACGCCATGGCAAGCTGCAGCTGGCAGGAGTCTCCGCATTTCCTGGGAATACCAAGAAATCTCATTTTCTCCCCTTACCATCACAATTAACAGCAACAGGACTTCAAAGCTAGCTCTAAGAAAACAGTATGTTAACACCGATGATTTATCTCCTTTCACAACCCTTATTTTCTTGGGCAGGAAGGGCACAAAATCTTGGAAGTAAACGTAACACACTGACTTAAGTGATGGGGAGCAGCAGGAGGGAACATCTGTGAACTGAAGTTCACTCTCCCTGGGGTCTTTGCCTCCCATCCTCAGCAAGGGAGGAGACGGCATGACATGAAGGCCCACCTTCATGTATGCTAGTTTTATCAGGCAGGGCACCACCTGCACTGAAAACACTTTAATTACATTATACAAGCTCAGGGAAACAAAGTTGCATTGTTAAATGTTAGTAAACACTACACCTGTCCCTTAAAATCCAGCTTTCCGGTTAGTCTTCGTGTCTCTGTTTTACCTAAGAGGTACCTATATATACACGCACCTCTCCTGTACAAAATGTGTGAAGTAATCACTGCTAAGAAAGCTAGCTTGCTCCCAAATTTTTGTTAAATTATCACAAACTTGACCTGAAGATACATTGCATTCAACCTATATACGTGCGTGCACAATACTTGACCAAGACAAGGAAAATACAATACAGTACCAGTGTAAAACTTGGGCAACTTTTTCAAAACTGATGCACCAAGAAGATGGTTCAGGAAATAAATAAATTTTAAAAATCGACTAACACTTGCAGGTAGCTGTTAAATGTAGTCACAAAGAAAAGTCACATCTTTGCTTGACAATCAACTGGAAATCCACATTATTTATAATAACATCATAAAGTGTATCTGAAAGTAATATATCATGAGAGAGGCTCACAAGGAGCGTGGGAAAGGAATGGCAGAGTCTTAAAAAACACATGGCCAATCCATCACAACCAATGACGCATTGCAACTATTTTCACAGACTACTTTTCAAGTAATTACTACACTTTGAGAAGAAAAAGTCTTCTTTCAATGCATATCTGAAAAAAGCATATTAATCCCTAACACATAAAGGTCTTCTCAAAACCTTAAAAGATTTGCTAAGCATAAATTGTTAATACTTCGCATGTCTGCTTTGATTAAATTTGACAGTTTCCATATGGAAACTTACACTAAATTTCATCAAGAGCTTTACTTTGTTTAAAACATCAATCCATCTAATGCAATAAATATTTGCAGATATAGGAAAACATCACCTTTGTGGGTTATCCTTATAAGAAAGGGTGAGAATTCACACACAACTTCACTCAAATGCTTCCTATTTCCTTCCTGAATGATACATACCTTCTTATTCTCCCACCCAATTCTGCCCTGTTTCTCTTTGAAAACAGCTATTTTTGGTTCTCTATTTATATTTGTGGAAATTCTTGGTTGTTTTACTCACACTGAAAGGCTCACGGATTCACTGAAGTTACATAGATAAAGATCTTAGCTTATGAAATCTCTCAGGGAAATGAACAAAATTATTTGACAAACTAGTGTTGGACATCATGGCCTCATATATCCTGGCATCTTCCTATTCCAGGCTTCCTTTGTCCACAGCCACAGCGTTTCTTTGGTATTTAAAGAAAACCCACTAAATTATGTGAGAAACGGAAGTTACTATGCTAAGGCCAAAACTTAGGTTAATAATTTCAAATCATTTTTATTAAAGATTATCATTATAAGTTCATGTCTAACTTTTGAAATACCACCAAGCCATAGTGCTATCAGGAATCAGTCAAGCAAGCATCTGGAACCACGTTTGGAGACCACCTAACCTAAACCTAGACCCACTCTGAAAATGAGCCCTGCTATGGAAGTCACGCGGCCCAGCGTTACACCAACGCAGGCAGGTTTGCCCCAGTGGTTCAGTCCAACGCTCCTTCCATCCACAGCTAAGAAACCACGTAGAAACACAGGAAAAATGCACATCCCTTGCGTCCCTCCCAACCTTTGGATAAAACCATGTGTAAAATAGTGAGAATTGGAAGTTTTAAAACATTGAGGACTGGGTTCAAAACATGATGAAAATACACAAATGGAGAAGCTAAGTGCACTTTAAGCTTTTTGCTTACTAAACAGAAGGATGTGACAGTTCATCTTCCTCACTGACAGGAAGGATCGATGTCAGTATGAATGATACATAGCACTGCAACATACCAGCTAATAAAAATCATTCTGAAGGAAGATAATCAACAGCGATTACATCTGGGATTTGTACTCTTTAACTATTTGCCAGCTTTAAAAACTTGCAGAGTATTAAAACTTGTTTTAAATAGCATCTTAAAACCAACCCATTCTGTTTTATAAATTAAAAAAGAAAGGTCTATTTCCAGATATGCTAGTCCTAAATGTTGCTGAACTACCAAAATCAGCAGTTACTTGGTACAAATCCAGAAACTCGGATGTTTTCATTTCCGTATTATCTTCAGTGCTCCATGACAGAGCACAACTAAACGTTAACAGAAATGACCACTCTTGCAGAAACAGGGCTCCCCGCAGCATGCTCCAGCTCACAGGAAATGAGCTGCTCGCAGAAGCTTTAGCAAGTTTATCATACAGCTGCTGTCAGAAATGTAAGTCACTTTTCCATAATTGCTGGGAATGTCTACTGAGTTTAAAAAAAAAAAAAAAGAACAGCAACTTCAGAAAGAAAAAAAAGAATCAAAAAAGAAAGAAAAAACAGTTCAGATGGCAAGCAGTGTTTCTCATGGCTAGAGATTTAAGGAGGCGTTGCCAAATGAAGATGGCAGACATATTTCAAAAAATACTCAATTAAACAAAACATGGTAGAACAGAAATAGTACATTTCCTCTTTTTTGAAGGTTTAAGTCTGATGCTGCCAATGTTCATGAAGAACACTCAAGTAAGTGAACAAGATGCAGCGATAAATTCCAGTGAAAGTCTGAAGCACTATTAAATGAAAGCAAGCAATTTTTTTGCCCCCTGCCTTGGTTTCATGCTCTATAATTTATCTGACGCAGATGAATACATCTCTCCAATATAAGGCAGTCTTGAGAGAGGCCATTTCAGACACCTGTGCATTTCAATTTTTATCAGTATGCCTACTAAGCTGCTGAACTACTTTACAAGTAGTACAATATTCGGTGCCACTAACCAGAAACACCCACAAGGGCCATTTTCAGAGACCTGTAAGGAATACAGGCTTTTTAAGGACTGGTTCTCACCAGTTACTGGAATTAGGGTAGATGACAGAGGTGTTACATGTTGGGAGAGTGTACCAAATGGCACGGGAACTAACTGAGGGTTTACTGGAATTAGGGTAGATGACAGAGGTGTTACATGTTGGGAGAGTGTACCAAATGGCACGGGAACTAACTGAGGGTTTGGGCACTAGTGCAGATTATGGACACTTCACTGATGGTGCAGCTGTTCACTGAAGTAGACTCACTTGTACTCTGTTACATTACTTAAGCAAAACCCAGCATTCTACTGGGGGGGAGGGGGAAGAGAGCAAAACTGTAGAACAGGCTCTATAAATACAAAAATAAATATTCCAAGCACTAGATAATCTCCAGCTCTGCTAATGGAGCACACAGCAATTATTCACTTGTCAGGTGCACAGGAAATTTAAATGAGCTTTGTTAATGCCACATCTGTTGGCATGTGCTTTGCATTTTTCCACAAGGTATAATACTTGCTGTACTCCAGGTTCTGTATCACACACTGGATTTTAGGAAGCTTTTACAAACACTCTGTTTTCGCATACTGAGACCTTGTCTCCTCGGTAGACACTATCATATACAACACATTTGTACTGCAAATTGTACTGTCACTGGGCTCTCTAAGTGCCATGAGCTTAAATAATCACAAATACTAAGCTCAGTTGCTACTCCTATTTCAGATTTCTAAATAGCTAGTAGATGTTACTATATACTTCAGAAATATTTATGCAACACAGCTTTAGACAAAAGAATTTCAATTTTACCCATCTTTGAAGCATAGGCAATAATAAAAGGAAGAAAAAAGGTGCAAGACAGACAGACAGAAGGGAGAGCACTGCTCCAAGAAAACACACTGTCATAAAGTCTCCATTAGCCTTTCAAACCAGTGAGAATGAAAAGGAGCTTCACCATCCCTCTAGTAACACATTTGAAAAATTCACCATCACAGTATTTATTACCACCTGTTCATATCATGTTTTTTTGGTGTGGGTTTTTTGGTTGGTTGGTTGGTTTTTTTAAGTCCATTGCCAGGAGTCAGTCACCTTCCAAATATTTAAAACACAGCAAAACCAACAAACCTCCCCCAAGCCCCACCCCCAAATCACCACCACCACCAAACCCTCTAAAAACCTCACACAAACAATTAGGCCACATTACTAAACTCTGGAGATAAATCCCCATCACTCTGTTCACTGATGCACATGGTCAAGACATCACAGAAAACATGACCTCCAGGTACCCAGCCCTTTGGTGTAGCCAGAGCACACATGCAAAGCTGTCACAAAGCTGTCAGTGCAATGCTTTAGCAAAAGGCGATGGAGGACAAAAACTGGCTGTAAATGAAGGGAGCAGTACAGGTTTTAGAACTATTTCTGCACATCTCTTTCAGACCACTGCAGCATGTGTCTGCTGTTAGTCCCAAAGCCACTCACAGGAACAGTAACCAAAAAAAGCTGCACTTCAGGGTTTTCTGAACTGAAAGAAAAGCCTGTAACATTTAACTGAAGCAGTGTTTCAGTCTTGAGGTATAAACCAAGTAGCCTCTCTAGCTTTTTTTCCCCCGGTAACTTCCTACTTGGTTTATTACATTTTTAAAGGCAAATCTGCTTGTAGATCACTTGGTTCAATGATCAGAGGGAAGATGCTACAGACTCACAAAACTCAGCCAAACACAACGCTACAATAAAAAAAGTAGACATACTTTCCCCCCAATATTCATTCAGCTTGCTTTCCACCTTTGAAGGAAGTGAAGCAGTCTATAAACTTTCCAGGAACAGGCAAGGGCCACAGTTCTCTGAAAAGGCAAATCACTCCGGTACATTGATCTGTGAGGAGACCTTTTATTCAAAGGTCTCAGTACTCCAAACACAGTACTCAAAACAGTATTTTCCCTCTGATACAGAACTGAGCACTTCAAGAGGAACACAGTTTGTACCACCTCTTCTCAGAGACCTGATAACATCTATTTCCAAAATGAATTAAAGAATGCCATTTGAATTCATGGTTACTTAAATTATTTGGAAAAAGCACACATTTGGCTCCCCACAGTACGTCACAGCTAGTGTTTAGATAGATGTGGCAAAGTCAACTAAAGTAAAGCCCCCAATTTCAAATTTGTTTTAGATCCATCTACTTGCATTTTCATGTTATGATTTGCTTATTGCTCTAGAGAAAAATACTTGCACAATGCCACAGTTATTTTGCAAAACACAAGATTATACTTAAAATTCTATACATCAGACTGGGCACAGAAATTAAAGTAATACATTGTTCAGAAACATCAGAGAAATAAAGTAGAGGTGTCCATGGGCTTCCTGTACTATTAGCATACATAGTGACACCATAAACTTCCCATTCTTTATCTTTGAATATACTATTAAGGGGAAAATACCCATTTTAAGCAAGGAAAAGCATGAAACAGAACACACAGAACAGTCTAATAAACTGTCTGTATGAATGTCACATTTCAGAAATGTTATTGAAATTCCTACATTAAAAAAACTCTTCAGAAGTTTTACCACTTCTTTATATACTCATTTAATGAGAATAATCAGCTATTTCCATTTTCTTAGAGCTTTTAAGTTCACATATTTAATTAAGAGGTTTAGGAAGAAGTGCTAGGAAGACAACGTAAGAACTTCAGTTCTGCTGAGATCTCCAGATAATGTCTTCACATTTTTCAACTATTTAAAATACAACTGAACCTTCCAAAAATCCAGAGCGGCTAGAGAAATTTCCCTGTAGGATGATATCATGCAAGGAAATCTCAGTACCAGTAGATTTCAAGCAAACATAGTTAAAAGTGCTATCTAACATTTTCCAACTTTCAACAAAAGCTTTAAGGAACATAGTTAAGTGATCCAAGTATTTACAGACTCCTCAGCAAAGCTAGCTTTTCACCAGCGCTAAAGGAAATTCACCATAGGTTTATTCTTGTATTTGGAAGCAAATGCAGTAACAGTATTCCCTCCAAGTATGAGGCTACGCAGCACTAACTTTTAACTGGGGATTTGGGGGTTTTGGGGTTTTTTTTGATTTTTTGTTGTTGTTGTTTTGGGTGGTGGTGGTATGTGTTTGGGGTTTTGGTTGGTTTGTTTATTTGGGGTGGGTTTGTTTTTTGTGTAGAGTTTTTTGGTGGTGGGCTTTTTTGTTTGTTTGTTTTTTAAACAAATGTCTCTTATCCAGCATATTCATTAAGATTTCTGTATTTGTGTGACAGTCCAGTGAAATGAAGTGATTTTAAATAGGCCTGGAGTAGAGGAGGATGGACAGTGTTCATTGTCCCCACTTCTGGATCCCCCTGCAGGAGCTGAACCTAAAACCCACAAACTACTCAGAACAGAGCAGCCTTCTGTGCATTTATGGTGCGTAGCATGACTGGGTCCCCCCACTGCTTTTGTCTTCAGAATACAGCCCTGCACAGGCTTTCAGGATAAAACCATGCCTGTCAACCTCCAGCAGCAGATAAGACAGACTCCTCCAACAAAGAATTCACATAGCTGCAAAAATGCTTTCTACTTGCAGGTTACTGACTAAGGAAAAGCACAATGCGTTTTCCTAATGAAGATTTTGGGAACATCCCTTCCTATGAAACACCCACAAGCTTCAGAATTGCCTCTGAACTTCAAAACTATCTGTCTGCCTCCAGCACATCCCACTCCATGAACTTCCCTGCTCCAGGGTGAGATGTGCGGTGAAGCACTCGCTCCTCCAGCCTCTGCTGACCCAGTACTGCAGGACTCATGCACCTGCTTGGGGAGAGCCCCTTAGCAGAGATAAACCAGAACAAGGCAGAGGTGAAGCAGAAGCCCCAGGGAGTGACGGACTGGGAGCAGTGGAGCACAGGACTCCCCCCCCCCCCCCCCCCCCAAAGCAGGGGAGGGTCAGCTCCCCCACACCCTGACCCTTACACTCCTCTTCTCTGCACCTCTCCATCCTGCTGCTGCTGCACTGGAAAGCCCCTTACATGAACTGCAGAAGTTGTCCGTGACAGCAGCAGAAAGCCCTGCTCTCAAGGACTGCTGAAGTATTTTGCCTTCTCTCTCTCCTTCCATCTGCAGCAGCCAGAAGACTTGCCAGGGGTGGTTGGGTGACAGCTGCCAGGGGTTGCAAAACCTGCAGGAGAACAGCCGAGATTCAAGCACTGAGCTCAGAGACGGAAGAGAGGAGAGACAGTGCTGTGAATACCCGCAGCCTTGAGAGACACCACCAGCCTTGCCCTCCTCTGCAACCCAGAGCATCCTCAAAACCTGCACATCTGCCTGTGCTGTCCCCAGCTCCCCAGGAAACCACCTGTGAGCTTTCGTGGCCAGGACAGCCTCAGCTGGCAACCGCTGCCCCCAGGGGGCTGCACGCCCTCCCCAGCCTTTCGTGGCCCTGCTACCCTGGAGCACCTACACCCAGCACATGGCAGCTCTCCACAGCAGGGAAAAGGAGAGAGACAGGACTGGGACACAGCTGTGAATTAGGTGACATCACTAAGCCACACAGCAGTCAAATTTGAGATCAGGTATGGAATTCTTCTCGGCAGAGGGAAGGGTCTAAACCTGCCCTGCTGCTGGAGGCGATGCTGGGCAGCCTCACCACACCAGGCATGCCCAGTCCTGCTTGTGGTGAACGTGGTGAGCAAACCGAGCTAAACTCCACAACACACCTCCATGGCTTGAGGCGAACACCTCTGTACAGCCCAGCGAACAGAGCGGACACACCGTTTCTCAGAAGTGATGCAGAGATTTTTAAAATATTGGCAGAAGCTTTACTCTCTACACTCTGACCATGCAGATCAATTACTGCAAATATGAATGGCAGGTCATCTTGCCTTACACTACCAGGTGACTGAACAAAAATGTAGACAAGAAGAGGAATACTTTTTTTTTTTCCTCCTTTCTGTACTATGACAACATCTCTTCCCAGTTCACAGCTCAGTTCTTTGGACCAATCATGTTTCAAGTAACAAAAAGTAATACGGCAAACAGCAGTAGATAAAATAGAAACACATAAGCCAAGCAGCTGTTCCGCTATCTAATCACTTCCCATTGTGCACCTTTGCCATTACTTTGTTTGGGGTAAATATCATAGCCATCAGCTGCTAGTGAACTCTGCAGTATCCCTTCTCTTAGCCTCTCAGTCACTTGTAACTGTCTTCTGGCTCCTGTGCTTCTACCACCTTTCCAGTTCAAGTAATCAGGAACAGCATGTTTATTTGATACTGAAATGTCAGTAGAAAAGCAAATAAAAAACCCCAATCAGAGCTGAAAACCCGACTTAGAGACTTCAGTTTCAGCACACTAGTAAAGCATGTGAGGAAGCTTTCAGAAGAGTTAGAGAAGCTTTGTAAGCTGACTGACAGCGTGACCATTTCCCCACACCTTCAGGAAAGCACGCACATGTTCCAGCTCCTGGACCAAAGTTACTCCCCAAAGCATTCAGAAATGGTCTATGTCCATAACAGAAAAGCAGATAAAAAGTGAATGAGGATTTGCCACAAAAACATGGACTGAGAAGTAGAAAGTTGTCTTCCGCAAGTGCAGGAAAGCAACAGGCAATGGCTCAGCAACAACAAAACACAGGGAGGGGCACAGGTTGGCGGCAAGCATGATGTCTGGCTGTATAGTCACCGGCTGCTTCAAGTAAAGGTCACCTGGTCCAACCCTCTGCTCAAACAAGGTCACCCAGGGTCAGCTGCCCCAGACCACATCCAGGTGGCTTTTGAATGCTTCCAAGGGCAAAGAGCCCACAACCTCTCTGGGCAACCTGTGCCAGTGCTCGGCCACCCTTGCAGCAGAAAGGTGTTTCCTTGTGTACTTTTCTTGCATTGCTCTGAACTTAACGTAAATAAAACCTTCTATCTGTTTAATATGGATTTTCATTGTACAACACCAAATATTCACATACAAATGAAAAACCAATTAGCTTGGCAAAAGTTATTATTTTAAGCAACACAAGCAAGCCTCACACCAAAATCCCACCTACTTAGTCAAGGACATATGCCTTCACCTGGCTTCCACAGCTGCCTTTATTGATCCTGGCATAAAATGTACTTTTCACTCACTCACTTCAGCAAAACTACAATGGCACCGATAGCCTATAAGAACAAGTAGATCCACATGGCATCAGCCCCTTCCCCCTTTTTCCCTAAATGATATTTCAGATCTTTGGTTGTTGAGATGAGTAAAAGGCACACAGCGGTCATAAATCACAAGTACTTTAATATTTAGTAAGGATAGCTGAAGAGAAAAGGCTTGCTTCCCTTTTGCTAAAAATTGCTATCCCACAAGACAAATCAGAATTGGCTTCATGGTCTTGCAAGCAGCCAAGCCTAGATAAGGTCTGTCCTCCCAGCCCAGAAAAACAACATTGCCAGTTCATAAGCACAAACTTGCTTTAGCAGAAGATTCTTGGGTGACATCCAGTTCTCTGAAGTGAGCACGTTGGTCCTATCATACGTTCCATCTAATTCTTGACTCCTTAATGTGCCAGGCAATATTTGAAGTTTACAACTAAATTTTTTTTAAAAAAAAGTTATTTCATTTCTTCCTCCAATAAAAAGCGGGATAGGAATTCTAGACCAACACTTTCACTTTGAACAGCTGTTTTAAACAACATTTTGAATTATGAGATCAGGAACACAAACAGCCAGTGCTTTTGTCAAAAGGAACCTTCTTTGTGTGAATCTGCTGCAATAACAGATCCAACGATAGCTGTCTGCCCAACATTACATGTAAAGTTCTTCACTGCCAGTTACTCCAAGAAAAGCAGGAATTCTGTCCCCAGAATTCTGAAATTAAACAAGAACTCTGAAGTAATTAAAATATAGCTAATGCCGGCTGATTGTTCAAAAAATCACTTGAGGGAATTCTGTATTTACTAAGTACTATTTCTTTTGACACGTAAATAAACACTGCCAAAGATAGTTCAAGCATACATTTCCAAGATGTTCCTATGGGAAAACTAGCTTTGCTTTTCCCACTGGGATTGGTAAAGCCTCTAAAATTAGGGAGTTTGCCACACCAGAAAAACAAAAAAAACCCTAACTTCAAAAAAGCTCCCACAGGATCACTTAAAAGGCTTTAACGAAAGACTTCAGAATTACGTCCTGCTCACAAAGCCTGCCTGCTGCTCACTGTTCAGCACTGCTAGCACCGCAGTAGCTAACAGCACAGTACATAGTTGCTCCGAAGAGCATATCCATAACATGCAGTGGGCTGCCGACACGTTCAAGGGCAATTTAAAAAAATAAATAATAATAAAAAAAGAAATCTCTTTTCAAGAATGCAATGGAAACTGGAAAACTAAGAGAGAACAAGTAGAGGCAGCTCTATCTTGTGCACAGTACAACAAACAAGTTTTGGATATGGCATGTTCCCATGGTAATTAATGTCTGTGATCGGCCACTCCTTCTGCAGTATGCTAGTGAAGCCTTTTAATGAGATCTGAGACAGGTGACATTACGTAATGTCCCGTAAACAGCCTTGGCAAGCCTTACCAAAATGCAGACAGAGACAGAGCATCTTTCCCTGCTTTTACTCACTCCCGTAAGTATAGACTTTTTCTTCTAAAGCCTATCTAAAGAGCTAGTTTTGTCATTCATTTGAGCTTGCATAAACCAAAGGAACCTCTCACTAAGCAGAATGCTCACATAGCCTGTATTAACTAAGCCTTTGTTTAGCCAGGAACTTCTCCAGTAATAAGATGTGGTGCATGCCCATACAAGCTGTGTTGAAGATGGCACGTGGTGCTCCTCTGCCTTCCTCAAAATAAAGGGAAAAGAATGAGCCATCATCCTGGTCTCACCCATGACCCACACCATCCGGTTACTCCTGATTGCTCACCGCTGGACTCTGGCACACAGCCTAGACTTTAAGAGAGAAACATTGCACAGCCTGCTCTGGCTGAAAAGCTACTCTGACCTGCTTGCGTGCCATCTTGGCTGTCCACCTTATGGTCTTCAGCTGCATGACCTTCACAGCATCCTTCTAAAATCCTCCAGTTTTCAGAGGGAGAACCAGGATGCGGTGTCCACAGCCTGTCACAAGCACAGGAATGCCTTTGGTTGCAGTTTGAGGTGTCAACTGCCCGGGGTATCTGGTGCCACTTGCCCAGGGTCACACAGGATGCCTGAGGCTGAACACAAACTGAACCTGATTTCCATAGCCTACACCAGCATTCCCACTGTCAAACCACCTTCCTCCCTAATGACTAGAAAACATTTTTATCCTGAAGCAGTTATTTTTTTTCTCCAGGTTTTTCCTGGGCACTTGCTGCACTGCTTCTCTACAACACAGGCATGCAGTCCTGCTTTGAACTGTGTCAGTTACTGGTGTCCCCATACAGCCACCTGCAGCCATGAGTTCTGCAATCTAACACCCTATGGGTTCTAAATTTGAATTTAATTTAACAGCACTTATTTTCTATTGCAAAGAAAAATACCAAAACAACCTCTTTTCAGTACCATTCAGTATACTTTACTCCTACATCCCTGAAAAGAGAAGTGCACAGTTTCTGTATGTGCACCAGCAAACCATTCACAAATGAACATTTTTGAATTCTGGCTCTCTGGCGACTGGTGGGTTCCTCCCAGTGACTAAATGCCATGCTGCTAGCACTTCTGGAGCTGGCTGATGAGCAGCAAGCAGGCTTTGAAAACCGTAGGCAATTCCAGATACTTTTTTAAAAACTCTACAAACAGGCTCACTTAGGATGACTGAGGTCTCCTGCACCTCAGCTGAGCAAGTGGATTGATTCTGTAGGGAAGGAAAACACCTGATGACCCCGTCACCGCCATGCTGCACTGCCTGCTCACATGAATGCTCCTTCTCCGCTCACCTCACTGGCACGTCCCCAGGCCACCTGCCCCGCCATCCTGAGGGAGGGGGCAAGGCCAACCCCCCACCCAACAGCTTTCGCCCCTGGATGACCCAGAGGCAATGGGCCCCCTGGATCCCACAGGCTACAGCCTGACTCCAGGAGCCGGACCCCTCTACGGGTTGCCACCATGCGACCCCAAGCCACAGCGCTCCGGAAGTGCCAGGGCCGTGGCTCCCACTGGGTGCTGCAGGAGGGCCAGCGAGGCCTGGCCCAGAGGCAGGCAGCCAGGTCAGGCCCTCCTGCACACCCCAGCTCGGCCTGGGAGCTCATTTTACGGAGTGCAGCCCACCGAAGGGTGGCTGAGGGCCGGCCGGCTGCCTGCAGCCTCCAGCACAGACGGCAGGCATGGGCAAAGGCAAGACAAACGGGCAAATGTGCGCGGGGGAGGTCAGGGCTCCCCTTCCCTGAGCAAGGCCTGGCCCCAAGGCCGGGGGCTGCCACTCCTCGCACCCAGCACTGACCAGCCCCAGCCCCACCGGGCACTGCAGGCAGGAGGCAGGCCCATACACTGCACCATATCATCACCGTGCTGCTCCTGATCAGGCTGGTTTTTTCAGCTTATGGGCTTTTTCTATGCCTGCTACAATTTCATGTCATACTAAAGCTTCTACTTGCAGGAATTTCTGACTACAAACTGTATAAGAAAAGAAACAGAGGTAAAACCAGGGAAAACTGAGGAGACTGAAAAGGTAAGAACAGCAGGGCATTTAAAAACATCTATTTGGCAAGAAACATAGGCAGGATATCTTTCCATTGATTGGGGAAAAGGTGCAGGAAAAGACCAGAAGATGTTTTACTGAGGACAAACCAAAACTTGAAGTGAAAATCCTTCCAGTCACAAACCACAACGTGAAAGGAAAGTTCTTCCTGTTGCACTTGTAACTGCATCCCTCAGCTGCTGTATCACCTCAAGTTACAAGCACGCAGGTCTCGAGCTGGGTTAACGTTTGTTAAATATCCAGGTATCAGTAACAGTCGTATCACCTAAAAGCCATTTGAATCGGCACATAAGCTACCTATACCACCAGAGAAAACTTGCAGTGTTGTCATGGGGTTTTTTTAATTACTTTTCTTAGTTTTAATGTTCTGCTTTCACGGATATTATCTGTTAAAGCTGACTGACTTGTGAAGACAAGTGCTTAACAACCTGAAGACAATAATGAAAACAATCAATTATATCTGACTTCAAAATATATATCATCATATAAAAGCAATGATCACTTTTGTTTGCTGTCAATAAATGCTTTAATAGCCTTTCCAATAACATTAAAAATGAAAACAATTAAATAGTACATCTACAATAAAGAATGATGTATGAATAATGAAAATAGCGCTAGAAGTGTTGAATAACTACTATATACCATTGGAAAAAAGGCAGTAAAATAAACATTTTACTTTTAATATTCACTCTTCCCCCATCTGATGATTACTGTGCTCAACCTGAACTTTTCCACAATATGAAATAACGTATTTCCCTGGAACTTTCATCAGGGGAAGATGCCTTGCCACTTAAGTAACAAAGATGTAAGGAGGATGCTAAATGACTGTGACAGGTCATTCAAGCAGTCATCCAAGGCAAAAAGTCTTGCTTTTCTGTGACCATTTCCTATTCTCTACCAAGAAAGTCAAAGATGGTTAGAAAACACTGCGTAAAGTATTAGACTACAATAATGTAGATATATTTTTAGAACTTCCACATTCTAAAAGCATACAGCTGGCTGGCAGTCTGACCTGTCTGCCTGCCTTTTTCCATTTTTTTTTCCAAATTAAGGTAAGAGTTTAAGGGCAGAGGACAAGGTAAAGCTTTGACCAAAGCAGCTGGTCTTCTGGGCAGGGGGTGGAAAGGAGACAACTCCCAGAGCTCATACTTTCAGCCAGTCTGTCTTCCAAGGTAGTTGAGTCATTTGATTTTGTTTTCTCACACGGATACCAAGGAATAGCATGTTGGTCTGCCCTGGTTAAGAAGAGACCTTGAATTTAACCTTGTGGAATTGCCTCTTCGACAGAGAGCAAGACACCCATTGCATTAAAGGCAGTGCAACATTTCAAAACCCAAGATAAAGCTCCATGTGGAACAGTTTTAAAACAAGTGAGTTACTTCACTGGAAGTACATTGTCCTGGCTCTGTCTTTAACAGGCGTGTTACCTGGCATGCCCCTGGGCCCTGAAGATGTGCATTAATAAATCTGATGCCTCCCATATGCATTCAGTCCCAATTGTAGCTGAACAGTTCTTCTTCAAGGGGCAGTGAACAACACGTTCAGGGGAACAGAACTCTCCTTCCTGATCGCTTTTGAGACACATGCAAAACTGCAAATGAAAAGGCTACTTTTCTCAGTGACATCCTCACTTCAAATAATAAGTGAGCAATAAGGGGAGAGCTTTCAGGAGGAGGTAAATATATGCAGTGTAAGAAAGGGAAAGAAAGTATTTGAGATAAAAAGAGAAAATACATTTGCAGGGGGGTAGAAGATGTAAACAGTATGATGAAATAAATAACAGAAAAGGGAAAGAGAGAAAGTAAACAACTGATCAGCCTTTTAGAAAAATCATGAAGTCTGAGAGCTTGACTGGTATCTGTGTGCAACCTACTTTGAAGTCAAACTCTCTGGTAAGAAAATTCACAATGAGAACTTTGAAACAGCAAGAAAAACTTTGAATTTGACCCTTGCAAGAGTGCTCATACAAGCTAATAAACTCACAGATTCACATGTAAAGCATTCTTCCTACGGTATCCTATTCCCACTGCATAATTTCATATTCAAATATTTTGGGAATTAAATCCTCTTAAACCATCAGACTGATACACTGGCAGTTTGTGAAAACCCAGCAGGTTACAAAATGCTAGCTCTACTCTGCCTGCTATAAAACCACATTAACAGAAAACTGTAATTATATAATGCACTTTGCCACTATTACTTCCTCATGTAAACATGTGCTCTTGCTGTTAATGATAACACTTAATCAAAAGGAGAAGAAAGATGGTCTACAAGATAATCTTCTGAGTTTCCTGCTTAAGGGAAGCTAAACACTGTACAAGCTCCTAATTAGAACTCTTTTGTTCAGAGAATTGTAAAAATACCCGCTAAAAAGAAAAACGCTTATTTTTTGTTAAATAAAAAACTCATTTTTTTTAAAGCGTACAACTCCATCTTGGGGGAAAATTCCCACCCTCTGTCTTGCCTGTACTATTACTGCTCCAATCATCTTCAGCTAATTAGAAAAGAGCTTTTAAATTTTACAAGTCTGCAGACGTACAACAGTGTGTCCCTGCTCTAGTGCATGACTGCTTCGGGTCTTGATTCTCATTTATACTTAAGAGGGGAATTTGCTCTGCAACTCACCCTCAGCTCTTACTGCTTATTAAACCTTCGGGGGCTGAGAGACAAGGGCTGGTTGTGAGCAGGACCTGTGCAGTCACCACAGAAGCCCATGGAGGAAGCACCATGGACCACAGCACAAAGCCCGGCAGGAGGATACTCCGGAGTGGGTGCACTGGTTACAATTAACCTCACCAGCACACACTGCTGTGCCATCTTTAGCCTAAGCTAGGGATGCTAAGAGCTGAATTACTTGGGAAGCTGACACCTAGGAAGCCATAAATCAGCATGAGTATTTAGATCTTCTTCAAGCAGGCTGTGAATGATTTAGGGAAGACCTTGTCAAAACTGTGTGCTGTACATATTTGATGCTAGCACCTACCTAAAGACCAAGTGAAGAAAGAGCTACAAACTGGTTCAGTCCTCCCCACAACTATCCTACAGCTTTTTCAAAGCAGGAGCACCAACAGTTGCAGCACGTGAGCAACAGAGACCGGCACGGGCATTCCTGCTGGTACAGCTCCACCGTCCTGCCCAAGTCACTTCAGCTGTCCGCACACGTGTCCCTGAGCTCATGCCTGGTCACAGAAATAGCAGGAAACAAGAGGTAGCAAAGGAGTTTGAAATCAAAACACCTTTTCACAGCAGCAGATTAAGAACTACACACAAAGCAAGAGACAGCAGCCAGACATCATTATGTCAAGCCACCACTCAGCTTTGTTCAGTTGCACATCTGGGCCAACAGCTGTATCCTGCTGGTAATGTGTTACCAACAATTTCATTCTCAAGATACAGCTGATCCCTCTAAAAATTTTCAAATGCACAAGCACTGCAAAGGGCTATAATACAGCTTTCTCCTCCCCATCATCATTTTCACATAGCTCAAGAAGTTGTAGGTAGTACCAAATTCTAGTCCACCTTGAAATTTCACCTCCTGCAAAGGGTGTTTAGAATTGAATAAAACAAGAGTTAGTCTCCTAGAAAACAGCATAAGCATGAGTACAGCAGAAACTGTAAGAAAAACATTGATTTGAGATTCTGCCATAGAAAACCAAAGAAGACAGCAACAATGTTTAAGAAAGTACCAGTGGCACTCACACAACAGAAAATTAGTATCAGAAAGAAGACACCAAAAAAACCAGAAAATAGGAAGTGAGGAGTGCACGAACAGATAAAAAGAGTAATTAGCACTACTTATTTTTAGGGTTCCCATAATAGAGAACACTGAAAAACACTTTTTTGTTGGCCTTCTACGTTATCGCTTGAGTATGTATTCCTAAAATGGAAGCCCTCAGTTAAGAGCAGGCAATTTTACAGCACCACAGAAAGCAAGGCAATAAACAACCAGGGTGTGGGGACAGTGCCCTCACCAGCTGGCCAGAGCTGCCAAGCGCCAGGCTAGGCCCCAGGACAGCCACCCAGGAGGGCTTTCAGGCCTGCCAGAGCAACCCATCCATGGCCAGGGCTCCTTCTCCAAGCACCAGCCAGCTTTGGGAGCACAGCAAGAGGGGAAGCTTGCTCCAAAGCACATGAGCCCACTGGTGAGGCCAAACCAGGGCCCTCCTTGCTTGTCTGCCTCTGCCCCTCTTCCTCCAGCTACCCAGTTTCTGTCCTTCTTGCCCCTCACCTGGCCCGAGAACATGTGCGAGCTCATCCCTGCCTGCCAGCGAGGTGCCCACAGCCACAGTCAGCCCCCCCACATCAGGCAGAAACACCCCCCATAGAAGCAACACCTTTATCTGAGCACATTTGTCTTGTTTTCTTTTCCACTCCAGGTAACATCAACACAGCCTGACAGTAAGGATGGAGAAAAGTGTTTCTCTGCAGTGAAACAATGTATCTTTTTAAAAAATCACAATGAATCAAACATTATCTTTCGCTCTATCTGGTAGATAAGATTTGAAGAAAAGAGGGTGCCTTGACTTGCAACATACTAGTCCTAACACTTATACAGAAATCAAAACCTAATGAATGTATTTTCCATCCTACCACACTTCAAATATATCACAAAATTTAAGTAATTATTTAGGGGTGAGGGAACAAAAACCAGCAAAATAAAACCCTAAACAAACCCAAAGCCAAAAATACCCCTTTTCATTATTACCTAATACCAGCCAAATCCACAGATATCTAACATCAAAATAAAACTACACCCACTGTTTCAGGATTGGAAAATTAAAATCAGGTGATAAAGAAAAGACAACTGCACTGTGATCACAATCAAATTTAAATGCCTTTTACTGACAGCGTAATGTTTCCTCGCTTTTCCATTTCCCTTGGTGGAGCTAAGAGGAAAGGAATCCTGGAAACCCATTAAAAGAGCAGACTGCTTTTAAAAATTATGGGAAGTACTACTACTTCAAATTCAATTAATAGACTTCAACTCTTAACAGAGGTAAAGGATATTCCAAGTTTGTACTCAGAATTAAAGCAATGAAACTTACTTACAATAACACTACTGCTACAAATAGGGCTTAGAACAAGATATTCCACCCCTGCCCTCTTTCTGTACTATATGAGAAAGGGAGACTTTCACCCGAATGTTGTGTAGGTTAAGGCCACTTGGGAATGTGAAAGCTTACTGCCCCAACTGTCATATAAAGGCTAGTATTTTACATAGTCAAAGAACACACAGGTAGGACAGCAACGCTGTTAAGTCATTTAAAGATCCTGAGTGTTTGTACCCTAGCACCACACAGCTATTCCCTAATCTACTTTCTCCCCTCCTTTTTTTAACTACTAAGATTACACGTTCTGTTTAGCTTTTGCCTTTTTCTTGTCATTATTATGGTTCTATTCTGGCCTAAGTTTGTCCCGAGAATTTAAGAACTGCATCAACCTCCTGTTAGAGAAAAGCTACATACATTCAGTGGCATGAAGACAAGAGGAAACATTTTCAGAAGTACATACCTGACTTGGGCTCATATATTCCAGTTTCGAAAGGAACCAGAACAAATGAACCATTTTCCAACCCAAGAAGAAACGGTGGAACTTGCACAGTTAAATCTGCTGGGCATACTGAAAATCTTTAGGGCAAAGATCTACATCCAGAGGTTTAAACAACACTGATTGTTAGTCACCTAAAACCGAAACAGAGAAGGACACAATTTTCAAGTGTAAGCACTAAGGTGTTTTATCAATATTTGTGACTGCACCCAGCTAAATATGCAGCCAACTAACAAAATCTCTGAGACAACAATGAAAACTGAATTGCAAAGATCTCCATCTGCCTCCATCCAGCAGAAACAACCACAACTCCTTTGCTGCACTGACAATGAAACGCGCAGTAAGAGAAGTTTCTCCACTACATACAGCCTCTCCAAGACATCTGCCAGACAGGAGGGATGGAGGCAGGGACAGAGGGGCTGCCCGCCTGCGTTCGCTGAGACAGGGCTGGGGACCTGCCCGAACAGAGGACAGATGCGCCTCCCGCCACTTGTGCCCAGGCACCTGCAACCCAGCCTGCTCTGCACGTTGGCCAGTAACACGCTGCACTTGGGGCTGCACGACCTAGCTGTGGAACCCAAATGTCTCCTCCACTGATGTACTCTCATTGCCATGAAATGCTCCTGACCCTACCTAAAACCCTCCTGAGCAGAGTCCCACAGAAGTTGCCAGGATCGCTCCAAGCCTGAGGGTGTCCTCAGCAGGGTTTTCCACAGTTTGGCTCAAGGCATTTTATTGCCGACATCAGCACAACTTTCTGCCAGGCACCCACACACAGCCCTCGGGAGGATGAGCTCACGCTGCCTGACAGCTCTCACAGGCCCCAACACCAGCTGCTCACACCTGACTCCCAGGTTTTTGTCCCAGGCAAAACCAAACAGAGTTAAGCCTTTTAAAAGTAACTGAAGAGAATGAAAAGGATACAGCAGATAGGATTTTAATTTAATGTGCTGTCTTTTTTTTCCTATACAGTAAAAGCAGTGAAGTGCCAGACAGATTGATTCTGTGGCCACTGCAGTGTGTAGGCTCACTGTAAGGTAAATCGTTTTTTTTTTTCTGTCAGTGCAGACAGAGGAAGCAAAGAAAGCACAGAAACTGCGGAGGGAGAGGCTCCTATAATAGAATGCTCTGGGTTGGAAAGGACCTTTAAAGATAGTCTAGTCCAAGCCCCTGCCACAGGCAAAGGCATCAGGGGAGAGTGTGTGTGTGTGAAGTGGCCCACAAGCAACCTGAACTCCATCTTCTGTTAGCAAAAGTATATTGTGATAAAAACAGGAAATGTTTACACAGTAAGACAAACATTAAATGCTTATGAAAACATGAATGTACCAAAAATCATATGCATTCATATTCATGAGATGCACATGTTCATAAAACTTGGAAGAATATTTGTGTATCTTATACTGTGTTAACTTTTTTAATGAAGCAGCAAAACTACTCAAGGAATGAAAAACCCAGCACAGTCCCTTTTCAGTGTTAACTGTTTATGTTTATTCATGAGCTCCCAGGTCACCATTGCAACAGGTTATTAGTGGATGCGGATGGCTGGCAGGAGCAAACCAGTATATTATCATAACTTGCTTCTGGCAGTCAGAGAAGGAAAAACAAAACAAGACAAAAAGCAACCTTCTTCACTTTCCAAAAGTATAGCCAGGTCAGCAATACCCATTATCTAGGAAAGACTGTCCCACCCAGATAAACCCATTTACCAAAGAGATTTTAAATTATTCTATAAAATACTGGTCTCTACTATGCACATACAGCATGTGCCCACCAAGTAAACAGTACTTATACAAAACACATCTAAACTGCAAGTTGTGCTGTTGCTGCACTGCTCAGGCTACTTTAACCAAGTTGGAGAAAGGTTCATTGTGGAGCCCACACGTGAGGGTTCACTGGCATGGAAAGGGGGAGCAGAAGCCCGACCCATGCAAAGGTGGGACTGTGTTAGTGCAGGTACTCAGTCTTGACCATCCCCTCTGCTCGGTGTTTCTGTACTGTGTCGTGAAAATGCATATTGTTATACTACCCTGAGGTCTAGCAAAATTTTACTAAAGTGTGGTGTTTAGTTAAAGTATGTATCACCAACTGAAATTTGAAATCAGGAATTGTAAAAAATTGATTAAAAGGAACTGGAAATCGTTTCCCAACCCAGCTTAGGTGAAGACTATCAAAGCAGGAGTCCTTGTTCATGACTGAAATCACTTTAGGTCATAGCAGAGAAACTTACTCCTCAGCTGAATACGAAGGACCCAACAAGCAGAAACAGCCACTGACAGCTCCCACATGTAAATCGAAAGCTGAGACCACAAACCAAGCTAATGTCATCTTTACTGTGCCTGAACTACACCAACATTACTATAGAAACCTGACCGGGCAGTCACCAGTCCCAACTCCAACAGCAACAAACCAGAAGCATAATCACGAAAGTTCAGACCAGTCTTTCCATTCCCCACCCTGCAGCGGAACATACCCAAATAAGACTGGCTTTGTTGCTGTAGAAAACTGAATTTTTCATCGTAAGGGAGTTGCTTGCTAGAGCAGAAGCATTCCTTTCTTTGGTCACACTGAACGATAAACAAGAAACACGCTCCAGGAATGCCAGCGAGTCTCAAATACTAACTAGGAACAACCAGGAAATCGTTCAGTCTGACAGCACAGGATTTCTTCAGTGACACCGCTCCGAAGCTGTTGCTTTTGTTGCTCAGACAAAAGAGAAGGCAGGAGCACTCTGAACGACAGCATTCGCTACAGGAGATAGTGGGCTCAGGTCAGACAGAGCCATCGTCTTTAGGCTCCAGCAACGGCAACAGGAACACACAGCAGTAATTACCTGCCCTACTGAACACCACGTGGCTTCGCTCACAAATGGATGCTGCACAAGTCTAAGGCCATAATCATGAAAATCATCACGAAATGAGTATTTTCACAGTGCTCACTTAATATGAATCGACACATTTAAGTGTAAAAATAACTGCGGTGATAAATTGTCAAAGTTTACTGAACTTGGTGAAAAGATGAATTGCACCCTTCGACTACACACAGATCAAAGTGTGTACTTTACAGGTCAGCCTTCCAGATGATGCAAAAACAAACTTTGAAGACTGGGGGTGATCACGAAAACAACACACCTACTGTCGAGCACTTATCAATTTGTGCATAGGGCTGGCGCACGAAACAAAGCCAGTCCCAACACACACGGCAGGAGTGACACACAGCACAAGTTTGGACCCAGTTCCCTGCTGCTTTACAAGCTGCAAGCCCCTACAAATACTGCCTTTGCGGTATGTGACACACCAGTATTAGTTCCAGAAACGCTTTGTCACTGAGTTCAGTGGTGCCAGACTTCACACCGGGCACAGGTTTAGAAGCCTGGCTGCTATTCCAGATATTTGTGAATATCTCTTAATTCACGCAAACTTACAAGGAAGCATTCTTCTCTTTTCTTAACTACTAGCTCTATCAACTGTTGCATTAGTCTTCTTTGCAACCATAAGAAATATTCCAAACGTTTGCCGGAGCGTACTACGCTAAGCAGAAATTAAACCGTATTTTCGTGTCCCAAGGGGCGAGGTATCTCGGGGGAGCGCCGAAGGTCAGCCTCCGCGACAGGGTTGCGCCGGGGCAGGACCCGCTCCGCCCCCCCCGGGAATGAGCGCTCGCGCCCTCCTGACATTTCGGGAGGAAGGACCGGAATCGCCTGGGACGATGTGACACCGCACGGCACCCCCAAAACCAACACCGCCGACGAGGAAGTGGCACGGCGGCGGCACCGGGCATTCCCGGCGCCCGGCTCCGCGCTCCCAGAGGCAGCACAGCCCCCGCGGCAAGCGCTTCGGCCGCCGGGACGGCTTGCCGGGACACCGGCACCCACACACACCCCCCCACGGCGGGCAGCGCTGCCCACCGACACCCGGGGCCGGCCGGCACCGGCGCGGGGAGGCAGCCGCGGAAGGGGGGGCGGCGCTAGGACCGGCGCGGGGCGGCGGCCCGCTGCCCGGCGGAGACCCCGGCCCCCCCGCACATCCCCGGCGGGGCGCGCACGGCCGCGGTACTTACGTCGTCAAAGAGGGACCCGACGTTGGCCGTCACCAGGAGCACCCCGGCGCCGGCCGCGGCCCCCTTCACCGCCATGGCGCCGGCGCTGGCGGCGGGCGGGCGGGCGGAAGCGCGGCCGGCAGCGGCGGCGCTGCGGGGAGCCCGGGGGCGGGCGCGGGGCGCTGCGGCGAGCGGGGCGCCTGGCCCGCCCCGTCAGCGCGGGCGGGCGGGCGGCGGCGAGTCCTCCCGGCGCGGGCAGCCCGCGGACATTCGCGCCGCGGCGGGCCGGCCGCCCTGCGGCTGCTGCGGGGCCGCGGCGCTCAGCGCTCGCCCGCCGCCGCCGTCGCCGTCGCGCTGCTGCCGGGACGGCTCCCGCCGGCGGAGGCTGGCGCCGGGCCGCGGCGCATGGCAGGTCGGCGGGATGGGGCGGCGCGGGACGGGGCGGCTGCTGCGGCGCGGCTGGACTGGGCGCTCCCCGGCGGGGCTGGGCTGGGCGGGCGCTGCGCGTACCGCGCTGCTGCTGCCGCCACCGCTCCCGGCTCTGGCGGCGCGGCGGGCGGGCCGGGCTAGGGCTCTGCGCCCGCGACGTCACAGCGGCCCCGCGCGGCTCTTAAAAGGGCAACGCCACCCCGGGGAAGCGCCCCGCGGGACGCGGCCGGCAGCGCTGTCCCGGGGCTCGGCCGCCGCGCGTCCCCGCGGAGCGCGCCGGGCTGGGCCGCCGCTCCCGCAACGCCGCCCGCTGGGTGGGGCCGCCGCTCACCTGCGCGGCCCGGGCCGGCAGCCGGTGCCCGGGGCGGCGAGGCCGGGCGGGGCTGCGGGCCGCTCAGCGCCCCGGCGGGGCAGGCGGCACGTCTCTGCCCGGGCGCTGCCTCCTGCGGGGAAAAAGGGCCCGCTGCCGGTTCTGCGGGCGCCCCCGGGCAGCCGGGGGCCTCTCCCGGGGGTCTGCCCTGAACGGGAGCGCGGCCGCGGGCGGTGCGGACCCCCGCGTAGCGGCAGCCGGCCCGGGCGGCGGCCGCGGGTACGGGCACCGGCCGCTCCCCATCCGGCCCCGTGCGCCTGACCGGCTTAGGCAAACGGGTACGGCCGCCCCCAGGGCGGAAAACCCGCAGCGCTGCAGCAGGGCTGTCACCGGGAGCGGAAGGCCAGAGGGTGACCGGCGGTGCCGGACAAGGGGCTGTTCGCCCCGGCAGGATCTGGCCCCGTGCGGGAGTGTGCCCGGCTGGGCCTGCCGAGCCGGGGAAGTGTCCCAGCAAGCTTCAGCCTGCGAACCCACCCGTCGCGGGAGGAATCTCATCGCTGACTTTGCTCAAGAAACCAGAGAAATGACAAATCAGTCTTTGCTATGCTGTGCAAAACAGCTGGCTCCTAAGACTATCTATATGTCATGGCTGGTTAGTAATGGGAACAAAATGTGCAGAAGGTCAGATTACGAGGCTTGCAGAGGGCTTGCTAAGTTTTGGAGCTGAGGACGCTCTTGTCAAAAAAGCATGTGAATGATATGGGCAGGTAGTTGCTGAGCAGAGTGGGGGAAATGGGAAACCCAAACTAGATTCAAGAGCAACTGCACGAATACACAAAACTGAGGGGAAAACGAAATGTAGAGGCAGATTCAGGGGTGCTGTGCCAGGAAGCGTGATGGTGAGGAATGTCCAACGGTGGGTGACACACACTGTAGTAGAGGTGACAACGGAAATCGCTGAAGACTGAGACGTCCTTCACACCGAGCAGGAGGACATCACACTGAACAAGAAGGCTTGGCCAGAGAAATGAGCGGCCCCTGTCAGAGAAATAAAAATATTGTTACTGCTCCTCAGCAGAATGTTATTTCTCCCCTCAGCGCTTGGCTGGCTGTCACCCCAGGGAGAGGTGTCTGCTGGGCAGCAAATAATCGCATATGGTTCCAAATACAAGGTGAAGAAAATATATCTCCCAAACAGGCCTTTGGGTGTGGTTTATGCAAAATTTATTATATTTTGCATCGTAATCGACAAAGTGTGCTTACAGTCAGTTAGCGAGTCTCTCCCAAGTTAAAGATACATCAAGCAAATGAGCTTGTCTGCTCAGTGCTTGCAGTGAATGAGATTTCATGTGGGACAGAAGAACAGTTTCGCACCTCTTCAGTAAGCTTCCGTTACCCAGAAATACCTAAGCAATGTCTTCCTGGTACCTTGCAGTTCTGCTCACCCCACCTGCAGTCAGGAAAGGAGGTTGAGCTCACCCTCGTTCCCCTGTAACTGTTGTGGGTAGCAGTACGCAGAAACCAGCAGACAGACCTTCAGTTCAAGTTGGTTCCTCCCATGCCCACCGCAGGCACACAGGTTCTGCTGAAGACCATGGCGTGCCTGCCGCACGGTCACCGAAGCGCAGCCCACACGGGGGCCCGGGTGCTGCCGTCACACGCCTGCAGTACTGAGAGTCTCAGAAAGCAGGAGCAGCACTTGAGCTGGGCAGGCCCTGCCTTGCTAGTGCATTATGGGGAGGGGTTGCAGAAATGGAGGGGAGAGAGCAAAACAACTGAAGTCATGGATCCCCCAGCTTGAAGAAGGGGCCTGGTACCCACTGTCAAGCCAGGGCAATGAGAAGCAGGCACAGGCTCAAACAGCTTGAAGCTATGAAAAGAGCGAGCAACTGTGGCAGATGCCTGTGTCTGAAAAGCCACTACTTGATAAAAGAAAGGCAAAATTATTCTTGGTATTCAACAGCAAAAATAAATACTGTTAAGTACTACTGACCCGAGGAAACATTGACTTCACCGTCCTTTGGTGCTCTTCACCACACCATAGTAGTGTATCACACTAGCAGATAGGCACGGGTGGATGAGCGGGCCCACCAACCTGTGAGAGGAGATGGCTATTTCCAATGATACTGAACTTGATGAGTCAGTCCTGTAAAGTCTCTCCTTTGTGGCAAACTTTCTCAGGTAGGGATGCAAGCAGAACGACAAAAACTCTGCTAGATTGTGACCACTGGCCTTCTTTGTTAGCAGGCACAAATGAAAAATACAATTAAATAAAAAACAAGTGGAAATTGTGAAAGTCTGCCTCAAACATGGGATCCCTGCTGACCTCCAGTGAGCTGCGACATATGGGTAAATGCAGCGCAGAATATGCTCATGCCGAGACACTAAACACTGCTGGACTCCTCTGGACAATTTCTTCTAAGGGTTTGTGCATCTCCCAAAACTGCTATTGCATGAAGTTGCACTATAAACATCATGATCTTACCTGGATGCAGCCATCAGAGGTATCGAAGATGGATTGATCAAACCTACCATCCTGCTATACCTTGACGTGTTCACACATAGGAAAAAAAAATTAAGGGAGCGGGGGGCAGGGGGGAGGGGGAGCATCAGAACATTCACTGCTGTGGTTTTGGCACACAAGTCTTACAAATTTCAGCCCACAGCGATTACATCAAAGCCAGGGTATGCTGGAGGAGGCTGTGTCAAATTACACCCAGCTGGAAAGGGATCCCGGGCCATATGGCATCCAGGGGAAAAGTTTGGCAGTGCTCAGGAACAGGAAACTAGAATAGGAAGTGGCTGCAGACCACAAGAAGTTACTTGTAAAGAACCCAGGCAGCAATCACTGCACTACAATGCAGATGTACTTTGCCAATCTCTTTGGTAGAGGAAGCACTACAGCATGAAAATGTAGCAACTGCATAAAAGTAAAACAATGACTGACCGATGACTGAGCTGATGATGCCTGTGAATCCCATGCCTTCTTCAAGGAAAGCAGTGGATAAACCCTGAGAGAACAGAAACTTAAAATACAGCACCATCTATAAAGTGATTTCAAAAGAATTCCTGAGAGATGACTCACCCAATAGCGAATTATAGTAGAAGCCATTTCCAAAAGCAAGAAATGCTGAACGTCAAGGAGGTGTAACGATATCCTAGACCCGGAGATGTGTGTGGGGACGAACAGGCTAAGCCAAATGCCCAGTGTCCCCAGAGGAAAGCCAAGGAGAGGTGAGCCAAGCACGCAGCCTGCCTTCTTGCTGTGGGCTGTGGGTCGGCAATGACCACAGCAGCTCCTGTTAGTGAGCCAGGGCAGCATCTCGGCAGATGCAGAACTCAGTCTGCACTGTTTCGGACAGTGGATCCTAACTGCAGCCATTTGGCTGTTTTGTCCAGGGCCAGAATTCATTCATCTTATCAAATGGCAACATCCAATCAGTAACAAATACTTCCAATTAAAAAAAGTAAGGAATGACTGAAGCAACACTTCTATTGCTATTGCAGGAACCCAATACAAATACTGGTAGAAGATGCACACTGTCAGCCACTTTGTAGAGCAGGGAAGGTGTAGGGGGGACATGAGCTAATTCTGCAAAGGTAAATTGTGCAGTGCTGGTACTTGGTAAATTCAGATAACAAGATCTATATGTGTGTTATATGGGGAAAAAATGGGGACACATGACAAATCTAAGTCCAAATATAAAAGTTTTCCAGTGGCAATGATGGAAGAGTAATAGGTAAAAACATGCCGAAGTCTGAATTATGTGACCTTTGACATAACACTAAACCTAAGTGTGTACTGTGGAGCTGATAATTTTTCTCTAGATATTGCAATGGATAATTCATAAGAGGAGATGTTACAGTATAATGCAGTGATAGGACAAGGGACAACAGTTTTAAACTGAGAGAGGGGAGATGTAGATGAGCTGTGAGGCAGAAATTGTTCCCCGTGAGGGCGGCGAGGAGCTGGCCCAGGCTGCCCAGAGCAGCTGTGGGTGCCCCATCCCTGGCAGTGCTCAAGGCCAGGCTGGATGGGGCTGGGAGCAGCCTGGGCTGGGGGGAGGGGGCCCTGCCCAGGGCAGGGGAGTGGGACGAGATGAAGGTCCCTTCCAACCTGAACCATTCTGTGATTCTATGATAATGATGGGGAAATAGGAGTAGGTATGGAAGTGTCGCTTTGCATCCCATTCAGCGAGTAGTTGTTACTGCCTCCAGCTGTATCCACACCAGCACCATCTCCAGCTCCAGAGGTTCACAGCTCTGACCCCTGGGCCAAATCCAGTTGGCTGAAGGTGCAAATGCAGATCAGATCATTTCTCTTCCTCTTCTGCACAGGGACAGAAGGCAGACGGGTGTTGGTTGGTGGTATTACTGTAGGGAAAGCATCACTGCTAGCTATGGTTGCCTAACATTTCTGTTACAGCTCCTACTTTTCCAGTACTTATAACCCAGACAGTGTAGTCTGAGTATTTTCAGTCTTGGTGCCTGCCTTGAATATTAAGTTTGAGCAAGAGGGCTCAAGAATCAGGTTAATTTTTACTAAGTAGCTTTGCCATGTGAGGGAAAAAATGGTCTTGAGGCTGGATTTTTCAAATAAGCCTGAGAGTCAGATAATTGCACAACATCACTGTCCACATGAATTTTCATACACAGCTTGGAAAACAATGTCACCACTTGCACAGAGGCCACAAAAATGTTGTCTTGTAGGTTTGGGCTATTGCATTCTTGACCCAAGTTCCAATATTTTCACTGCTTTTCCTACTGAAATAGAGCATGAGTAAGATAACAAAGAGTTACTTGACATTACTCATTGGCAGTTTCATAGAAAATGTGATTGAAATTGGCAGAGAGATGTGTGATACCCCAGACCCACCGATGCACCTTCTGATGAGTGCAGGCAAACAGGCAAGCAAAGAACAGCATCATGTGCTGTTAGGTGGGACTGGTGGAGCCCATTCAGGCTGAAGGCAAGGCTGCACATGCGAAGGCAGTGACGCGCAGCAGGACTGGCCACGTGCTGAGAGCTGGAATCATCCTGGCCTCATACCTTCCCAGTGTCAGGGTCTGGGCTGCAGCCAGCAAGCTTACAGGCAAGGTGGGGTGGAAGATGTTACGACAACAGTTTTCAGTGGGGGTATAGAAGATGGATGTTGCCTGTTGCAGAGGTTGCTATTGATGAAAATTTGGCTGGAAGCAAGTTCAGGTTTTCAGCTGAAAAATGTACCGCCACCTCCCCCAGAAGCTTTGGTCAGGCCAGCTCCCTGGACAGCAGGCTTGAGAATATTAACAGAAAACAGATTTCTGTTCATTTTTTTAGACAACAAACAAACACCACATTTGGTTATTTTTGCACTTTTGCCCTGCTGCCCTTGGTGTGGGTGTGTGAAACCACTGTGCCTGGTGACAGCTGCAGACACTCCTGCGGCCATCCCGGTGCTCCTGAGGGCTCAGCCCCTGCCAGGTCACGGTCCCCACCCTGGTTTAGGCAGAGGTGTTGTCGCTGGGAGCTGGGAAGTGGGTGTAGGCCAGGTTCAGGGCATGTGGCAGGACCGAATGAGGCTGTCACATGCAGTGCTGTGCGATGGAAGGAGCCCACAGCCGTGGCTTGTGGTGGCGTGGGACAGCCCATGCTGTGCTCAGTGCTGCTGCAGCCCGGCTCTGACCTGCACCAGCCCGTTTGCCACACAGGGACCCCCATGCTGCTGGCCAGGGGCTTAGGTGGACCCGCAGCTGGGAAGGGCTCGTCGGTTTGTGTTAGATGCAGTTTTGACTGGGTGCTAGGCTTACAAGGCTGGAGGCAGGATAGCAGGCACATTCAGTCTTAACAACAGCGCGATACTTAACTAATTTGGTTCATAATTATGATTTCCTTAGACTTTAAGGAGTTTACCTTTTGAAAGTATATGCAGGATATTAATTGCACCATGCTTGGAAAAGAGAAGACTGTGGTTAAATAATCTGTTAAATGATGAATCTCTGTCCTGAATAAACTAACACATGGGAAGTGGCACAGAGAATTGACTTTTTTAAAGCAGATGTTACTACTTACTTACTGGTACTATGTCACTGGTCTGCTCCCTCCATAAGGTGGGGCATCTTTCCCCAGGAGCATGCAGATCTGTGGCTACCAGAGCTTCAGTGGAGCACAGCGGAGCAGGGACCAGACCGGCACCTGGAGCTCCAGCTCCCTGCTGAGGGGAAGGGGCTCCCTCTGTCCCTTGTGAAGGGATGACGGAGGAGGCACTCATACACTGGTTGTGCAATTCCTCTATAATCGTATTTGACTTACTTTCATCACTGTCTTTATGGCTTTACTAATTGGCTTGTGCTTTTATTAGAAAGATCTTTATGAAGGGCTTTTTATACTGGCAGGAAAAACAGCAAAACCCCAAAACTGTATCAAATTAAGCCCCTTAAATGCAATGCAGTATTTTCCTGCCTGAATGCTCTTTCATAACCCTGCGGGACGGACTCTGTTCTTCTCAGAGATGGATCTTAGTGGGCTTTGTCAGCCTATCCCAGCATTTGATAAAATGGGCCCTTTTGTACTTTCTAGACTGCACAACATAGCTTGAAGGAAATGGTCTCAGAGTTTTCACTTTTTTTAGCTCATGTTTTGAAAATTAGGAAGGCTCGCACAAGCGCCTGCTCCATACATTTTTTCTGTTCCTGCAGTCACAGGAACCAGAGGCAGAAAACCTTAAGTCTGGTACTTGGGTGTCTAATCTGTACTTCAGACTACAGGTTGTTAACGGCAAATGACAGTGTGTCACACTGAGTCCTGTACATGTCCTTTATATATTGTTAAGTCATTTGAAATTCTTCTGAACTGCTTCTGGGTACAGCTCCAGTTATATTTCTTAACAGAAATTTATTGCTGTCCATAAGGGGATATTTTGTGCATAAAAGTTAAAATTCATAGAATATAGCCGCTGCAATAACTGTCTGGGACAGCTGTCTAAGAAGCTTAAGACCTGAAGTGTTTGAGGTCAGGCCAGGTGAGCACTGATCATCACTATATAGGCCAGGTAAGGAGCTTGCCAGCTGAGAGTGACAGTTTTTCAGTGTCTTCACTTGTATTGCTTCATTTTGTATTGCTTTACACCACACAGACTTGGACTGTCAGAAAAGAAGCCTCCAAGATTCAAAATCCACATTGCAATTTTCTGAAGTCAGTCATAAATGGTCTTAAAGTTGTTTGTGGTTTTAAATGCATACTTGGGTATCTAACATGGCCAGTTTTGTGGGGAGCCAATTCTGAGCTGGAAACAGCTCAACAGGGAAAAACTGTACAGTAATATCTTCCTGCCAGTTTCTGCTATCTTGGATGTGAATACGAGAACACTGTGAGGGCACCTTGAGGGCTGGGGGTGGCTGAGCAGGGCAGATCCTCAGGACCGAGGCCCATCCCCAGGCAGGGAGGAGCAGGGCAGCTGCAGGGGCGCTGACGGCAGCAGGCTCAGGGTCCCCATGGCTGGGCATGGCAGGGCTGCAGCGAGGCTGGAGCCCAGCATCCTACTGCCCTGGGCTGGGCTGAAATGGTGTCTTGGCCCATGGCGGCAGGGTAGGGGGGATGTCCAGCTTGGGCTGGTCAGGGACGTCTAGTCTGAACCGTGCCCTCAGGGCCCTGGCAGATACAATTGGCCTCAGAGACTTGCTGTGCACCCTCAAACAAGCCACTTCATTGCTTGTGCATACATGAGAGTGATCCTCACTGGAAGTTAGGGTTGGAGGGGGAGGAAGGGAATCTTGCCAGCAAGCACATTAATACAATTCATAAACATTTCCAACTGAGCAAGCAGTCATATCATTGACTTCAAAATGTGCAGCAAAACAGAGGAAAACATACTGATTCCCTTAATAGAAACCAAGGGGAAACAGCAAGTACAGGTATGAAAAAAATGCTTGCCTTTGACTTATAAAAATTCCAGTTGGCCCTGGGACCATCCTTGCTATTATTGCTGCAGAACGTATTGAAGCTGAAATGACAGTAATGGCTGAGGTAACTCTCCACACATTGTATGGCATTTTAACCATGTCAGAATTAAGGCATTCTTCAGCATCTGAGTTCTGGTGATGTTCAAACTCCTGTAAAATTAAAAACATCTTTGTAGCTGTTAGGATTTCACCTTTCAGCTGAATGGTAACTCCTTAATATAGTTGGCCCTTACAGGAGCTGCAGTTTTTGCATAGTTATGGGGCCTAAATATCTTTCAGCATTTCTACAGATAGGCCCCATGAGTGTGAAACCCTGTCTTAATACCCCCACACCTGCAGTACAACTTGTATTTAAAGCATTTTGCTGTGATTCTGTACAGCTGCAGCTAATCAGTTTTAGCACTGAAATTACAGCTGATAAACATTCAGGCTGTTCATAGCTCAGCAAATATGTGCTGCATGTTCTGTCTCTATAAGACAGCACAGATAAGTGATGTGTCCTCCGAGCTGTGAGAGAAGCAATGAGGACAGTTTTGTGGTCAACAGCATCCCTGCACCATTGCTAGTTTGCAATGTGCATTGCCTGCCACTGGCTGGCTCAGCAGATCAGCTTTGCAGATCCACGTGCAGGTAGTAACCTTGTTTAGCCAAGTCTATGCTAAATTACATGCAGGTGTTATACTTAAATTTTCTTGAGGTTAGCAAGCCACTCATCCAATTGTCAAATAAGGCAGAGTTAAGGCTGTCTTTGTACACAGCTGTGCTGTTCTTTTTCAGTCCCTTTCCATACATGCCACTCTGCTCTGCTGCAGTTACCTGTCTTGACAAGAACACAAGCTACCTGTGCCACTAAAGGCTTTTCTGGAGGGGTATCAGGGTGTTTTTCCAGCAGTGAGCAGGAAGGCATATCCATGCAGGCCAGCCCTTCCTTCCAAGTGTCCCCTCCAGAGACCTCAGAGGTGGCCCTTGCTGAACACCAGCCTGTAAAGTATCTGGAACTGGAAAGCAGGGGAACAGCTGTGGCACAGAACTCACCGTTAACCTGAGAGACATCAGTGTGCGGTGACACCTTTCCCTACCTGTGGCTGGTTGTCTTCACACTGGCAAACGTTAAAGCAGGAGCTTTGCAATGCGTTGCCATGGCTGGCCATGACTGACATTCACACTGTGATGCCATCGCTCATCTCTCATTTGTGGGACTCTTTAGCATCATGAGCATTACTGTATTCCTTCATATGTCAAATAACTGAAGGTGGTAGAGGGCAGCCAAGGTACTTATGGTTGTGTCTGGAGATCAGAGAATGGGACACTTACATCCTGATTATTATAGTACTCCAACTTGGCCTCAAAAGAGCTATTTCTCCCTACTTTTGAACCAGAACCAGTAGTAAATATTTAATACCTGTCTGTCTTCTGATCTAGAGGTAGATAAATCTAGCTTATGACAGAAAGTGACTATTTGATGTAATGGTTACAAACACTGTTTCTTTTATTTAAAATTTTCTTATGCTGCTACTTGATCAGAAGTCTTTGATCTGTGCCACAGATGAGAAGGTTTTTTAAATTTTCCAGAGTGGACTGTCCTTACCCCAACAAGCCCTAAATCCAGTGACCGTCAATGCTATGCACTGAAAAAAGCCTTTAAGAAATAAAAAAATGAAATGTATTATACTGAATTAGTTATTCAAAAAAATTTCCAGGTGCACCATTACGTTTTCCAGTGTGCCTGAAATTGTTTTAATGTTGCTGTTCTCACCTTTTTGTAACAAGGCTGATTTACAGAAAAGACAATGTGCACTTATACCATGAGTAGGATGTGATTTATTTTATGCTCAGTATACGGAAGTAGGAGTAAATCAGAACAGAAAGCATATCACAGACTAATATCTTCCATGAGATTCTGTTTCTTTCAGCAGCTCAAGGACTGCAGAAGTTAGATAGAGGTGTTTGCTTCAACATACTTGATTATCATTAGGGTTTTGCCCTTCAGAACACTAGCGTATTTGGTCTTAGAATGATTGCCTATCCCAGGCACTTCAAAATTCCACTGTGAAATTTGGAGTCCCATAGTCGCTCCCAACAGAAAAGCCTTCCAGTAGCAAAAACCTTAAAGAGCACTTGAAAGCAACTCTTCAGGCCAATTCCTTAAAAATCTATTTCCTTTCCATAGGCCTCTATAATCACTTGGGTTTATGTTTTCCCTGTGCTTTATGTCTACTGCAAAAGGAAAGAAGCTCAGGGTAGCATGTTGGGGAGTTTACGGTTATGGACATGAACACGCAGTTAGAGGACACTGTCTTCCTCCTCAGGGCGACGCGGCTTGCTGCTGTCCTGCTGGGGAGACCTTCCCCACCCCTACTGCTGCCCTTCTTCCCTTGCCTGCTTGCAGCTGAGCTGTCTCCCTCTCCTGCTCCTCTTGCAGCTTGCGCAGTGTGACAGTGTAAGGCCAGCGGAGAGAAGTGTGTTCAGCTGCCGAGGATGGCACAACAGCTGATGAAAGTGAAGTTTGCACCTTTGCTGCTACCCTAAGCAGCAATATCAACATTTGTCACTGTGCAGTCACAAAGTCCACAGTTAAAAGGATCTTAAAGCATCGGACTAGTATGCATGGAAATAAAACCTAGTGACTCATAAATCCACTTCTTTGCTGACAGACAGCCGCACTGTTTTCTCTGCAACACTTATGTGTTATTTCAAGATTCCAGTGCTTGGTATAAAATATCACTGAGCTCTCTAATGTCTGGGAGAACCAGAACTTGTACCACAGGAAGATGGTAATATAAAAAACAGACTTCAATGTTCTGTTTCGCACTTATCCCTATAACAGCATTTGTTATGATCTAACTGGTGGAGAAGCCAACAGATTACATGAAGTTGTTCTTCGTCTGCTTTTGGTACACAAATGGTACCCATCACTGACATGTGAAGCTCTGGCCGGGATGCCAGCAGTGCAGCAGAGTGAGCCATTTGGAGAGCTCCTGCACACAGGAATTAATTCTGTCCTCAGCAGGATGTCATTCTGGCGCAGCTAGTGACATATAACCAAGTGACTGGGTTTTGTCCAGCATCTTTCAGATTCACAAAATGACTAGAGAATAATTAGAAAATAATAATAAATATTTTGGTTAAGAAAGTTAACATCGATTGGTTTGTATGGCATTCAAATATGAACGCCAACATTGTATAAGAAAAAAGGTTATTAGTAATCAAAGTACATACACTTAAAAAAATAAAAAAATAACAGGTCCTTCTTAAGCATATTTATTTCTTAGTATTTACTTTCTGCTTATCACACTAGGTTAACAGTCTCAGCCTTTTCAAGAGCCATGTACTATGTGCCAGGCTCTGCCAAGTGTAGCTGTCTCAGGCCTGGTCCATTTAAAACAAAACAGCAGTGACGCTACAACTCTTAAACCCGTTTCCATTCCCAGGTGTGAGGTGAGGTAGCAGGCTTGACAGGTCTGTGGTGGACATGGCCAGTTAAAATGCCACTTGTATGCTGGCACTAGGAAAT
This sequence comes from Falco biarmicus, assembly GCF_023638135.1. Taxonomy (NCBI): domain Eukaryota; kingdom Metazoa; phylum Chordata; class Aves; order Falconiformes; family Falconidae; genus Falco; species Falco biarmicus. The sequence goes on along the minus strand of NC_079296.1, from coordinate 56,019,178 downwards.
CGGCACAGTAATCAGCTGTATGTCAGGATACGGAGCTTTCATGGAGCTTTTACAGAGCTTTTCTTTCTTTGCCACGCCCAACTGCAGAAAAAGCAGTTTTAGAAGGAAAAAAATTCAACTAGGAACCTCCCGTATTCAGTGGCATTGCAAATAAAACATGTCTCAGTTGCAGAAAAATGCATTCTTGTTCATTATAAAAAACAGAACAAGAAACAACAAGCCCTGTTTTTCTTTTGTAAGAATCTCTCATTTGGGGAAGGAAGGGAAGCTTGATGTGATGAGTGCAGATTTTGTTTCAATTTGGCAATTAGTGAGCAGGACTGCACGTGTAGTTTCTGAGCGTTTCCTTAGTGGCTTGGTGCCATGCAGACTTCAGACTTCAATCCAAACACTGGACAGGGTCTGTCTTCCGTGCTTGGGGCAGTTCCCATTTGTGGCATTCTCAAGGACAGCTTACTGCAGTTTGCTGCTTTGGCAAAGGGGTAAGTTGAACAAGACGCCTTAGCAGCTAGTAAACATCTGTATGTTAATGTAACAGACAGACCAAAACACACAGCTAACAAAGCACGGGCCCTCAGAGAGGTATTGCTGTATCAGTGCCAATGAGATTACTTCTTTTAATAACACAGACCTCTTTAAATAGCCTTGTGTCAAAAGTATTGTGACCAAGAAGAAAAGTGCACTGTTGTTAGTTTATCCTGATAATGGCACGTACGTGATCATCCTCAGCTATGTTAGCTTTATTTGATATACAACAGAGAGAGAGTTAATACCGTTTCTTCCCTTCTTTCCTTCTGAATATCTGTAAGATAAAGCAGGTACAGCTATACGCCACCTTGTCCTCTTATACCTGGGTGTTTATAATACATACATAGTAACCCTGGTAGTCATTAGTCATTCTCAGGTCTAGGAAGTCGCAGAAAACTTCTCAAAACCCCATTGCCATTCAGCATTGGTGATTATTTTACTCACTCATTGTGCCACACAACTTATAACTTACTGAATGCAGTTGCATTAATTATCGCTACACATTACTTACTTACCAACTTTCTTCAGTGATCTTACTGCCATTACTGGATTGAGGCACTCCATAGCACAAGGAGGTTCTGTAGACTTTGCAACTAGCTAACATGAGAAAGGGGGATAGGGCGAATGAGCCATTTTCTTCTTCATCTTTCAAAATGTATTTCCAGAAAAGCATTCGCTGGATTAGCATGGTTAGGATTACTGGCACGGTGGTTTACCCGCTGTATGGGTAGCCCACAGCATGATCTGGATCTAAACTGGGAGACGCTGGCAGTGTGTGTCTGTTACTGTGTTTCCTGGAGCCTAGTGTAAGGCCTTCTAGACCGCTGACTAACAGTGTCTTTCATTAAAGCTCAGTGCATCCATTACACTGCTGTATTTTCCTATCAGGCATTCCACAAGTGTTCTTACAGAAGTGTGAGTTCTGTCATCAATTTCTGGTGGGTTCTTAATCTCTGACTGACTTTGTAGTATTATATCACACCCAATGCCAAATGAAACTTAACTGAATCCCTATAGTAAGTGAGGTGTAACCTAACCCACATATTTTTAAGTTTGTTCTTTCAGTATTTGTCACTCACCAAATGAAGAGTAGCAAAAAATGTTGTCCTTTTCAACCTTAAGCCAAAGTATTATTCTAGAAGCTAAAGCACCCTCCCCCTAAATGGTGATTGCAACTTCTTTTTTTAACCTTTTTGCAGAATAAAAGCTTTTTTGTACTGTCTTCAACCTCTTTGCATTTCTCATATTTATTCTCTTCCCATAGTTCTTTCCCTTAGGAGGATTTAGCTCTGGATAGATCCATCTGGTCTACTGTTCCAGTGCTAAAGGCCATCCAAATATTTACTTTTGTACGGCTCATAAACAGTCATACATTGCAAGCACTTCTTGAGAAATCCTAAAACATTGTATAGACTTCATGTTTCAGGGTATTTCATCTCTAAATGACATGCAGCTGTTCCTGGAGAGGGCACAGAAACTGTTTATTGCATGGTCTTGACCCTTGGAAAGCAGTGTCAGGTAGGAGGACAGTGCCCCGGGAAATCACACGAGCCATTCCCAGCATTGTTCGCACTCTGGAGCAGGAAGCCACGTTCTGAACAACAGGAATTGGGAAAGGTTGGGCCTGTAGCGTTGGAAAGCTGCAACACCGTTTATTTATTCAGTTGAATTATGGCTCAAGTGGTAATTTATTCCAATACAACAATAAATGCAGCAGCTGCCATAGTGGTTTTCTGTTATCCTGAGTGCTCCAAATTCCACTTTCCTGTCAGGACTCCAGGGACAGTGGTGTGTGCTGGGGTCTTGCAGCAGACCCAAGCAGGAGAGGTGTTACCAGGACCCATCGGGCTCACAGTGCGGCCATACTGGGGCTTTGCTTCCACACAGAGAACGTTAGTAAATGAACACAGGACTGACTCACCTGACATGTTCAAGCCCGAACCTGCTCAGGCTTGAAGAAGGAATGAGGTCATTGATGTTCAGGGGCAAAGAAATGTGCCCCTTGACATATGGGTCATGGACTGAATCTGCCTTTGTCCATCTGTCACTTGTCACCGTCAGAAGCATGGAGGTGCTGGGGTGGGCAGGGGCTGCAACCTGCTGAATACAGCACCTGAGCTGTTGGACTCTTGGTCCCTAGGATAAGGAGGAAAACCTTTGGTTTATTCCCCTGCCCTCTCTAAGGTGGTGTGTGAAACTCATATTCTGTCTCTAAGATCTTTTGTTGACACAAAAGTGAAAAAGTACTTACACACCATTGTCACTATAGTAAAAGGGTATGGACATAGGACTTTCCGAAGCCAAACCCCTTTACTTTGCTACAGCTCAAGTACAGCAGCTACCCACCTTCAGGAGCCAGAGAACTTGATGATGAAGGCTGCAGAGCTGGAGTGAGCTTCACTGATCCAACTGGCAGCTGCTGCTTGCTCCTGCCCTCTCCTGCACAGCACAGAGGGCAGTTCACACTCGATTGTCATTCACCCTGTTGAGATCACTCAAAATTAATTACAGTTTGCTTTATGTCACTGTCTGCTGGTGATGATCTAGGCTTGTTTCCTCATTGCTAAGTTTAGTCTCTGTTGTTACAAGAGATGTATATGAAGGTGTGATAAGGAAAGTTTTATAAATACATGGAACAGATTAGAGAAAGCATGATATAAATAGCTAACTGCTGATTACTTTTCTGCATAACTGTCTCCCAGACTACAATAACAATCTTTGAGACAATTCGTGAACTATACTGTTTCTTCCAGCTCTTGTATAGAGTAAAAAGAAAAGTTGGGTACTTTCAGCTTATTCTACTGAAATGGCAGAAAAAGAGTGGTTTGGGGGATATTAAGAAACACCCAACTCTGCTTTGTGGTGTCAGGCCTTCATTTTCATACAAAATGGTAACAAAAACCCCAAAAGGCCACGGCATCATGGGATTAATGTGGAAAAAGGTAATAGGAGAAAGCACAGCTTGCTGAGCATGAATATACTCATAAAATAAGTTTTCCAATATACACAATTGCATATATTGTTTTTGAAAAATTGTATTTATTATATTGCCAGTTTATGCCTGTTAGAACAAACATTTCGCTAGAAACAAAGAAAAAAAAATCAGAAAACCACAGGGGACCTGTGACCTGTGTGGTGGCACACTAAAGGAATTAAAGACTTATGCTAAGCAATTTCCTAAAGAAAGTTTTTAAAAACCTCATCCCAGAAGGCCAGCAATTTTCATCATCATAAGGACTACCCATCCTCTGGTCATTTTAAATTATTAAATTGATTTTGGATGTCTGTGGAGGACTTTCAGGATTTTTTATTTTTATTTTTTAAATAAATTCTGCCCTGTTGATAAAAGCAGAGCAGAGGCTGGCAGCATTGGAGGTGCAGAACATGCCCCGGGTGGCTGCTCTCTGCTGGGGCTGCCTGTTTTGCTGAGCAGCCAGTTACAGAAAGTGGGACATGCTGGGTGATGCCACCAAGCATCAAACTGCACCAACTGGGGTGGGAGCTGCTGGGGGGTCTGGTACTGCAGAAGGGTCCCACCCCCCCGGGAAGGTCTGGCTGGTTCCCACAAGGAGGAACACGGGGGCTGTTCCCCTGTGGGCCCTGCATGGGGACATCGGGGACATGGTTTAGCTGCTGGTGGCAGCAGAAACAGGTTGGTAAGGGATCTGTGGGGCTGCCCCAGCCCCTTCTCAAGGTATTTTCACAGCGGGCCATGCACAAGGTAATTGCAGCTCACCTGGTTTCATTAGCAAACAGTTCATACATGGATCTCACATAGGGAAACAATTCATTTATAATTTAAGCCACTTAATGTTTCTCAGAACTTGATTTCTTTTAAGCAAGGAATATGATGTAATTTGGGTGTGTGTCCATGTGATTAGGCCAATTTTCTGTGTCTATAGGGCTCCTAACCCTTCACTGCCTGAGAAAAACTATCAGGTACCCCGGCATAACAAATCCTATTCTTTTTCTGCACCCAGATTTTTCTAGAAAAATGGTTTTCTTCCAATCTGTTAAGCAAACCTCAAATGCTTGGTGGTGAACCTCAGTGGTGGGACATCGTGGTAAGGACACAGCGGCAGGTTGTTCATCTTCCTTGTGTTTTCAAACTGGCTCGAAGGAGGCTGGGTCCTGGGATTTGCTTTCCCAAGCTCCAGCAGAAGCAATATCTGGAGAGAGCTGCGAAGTCTGGGCCCATTAAGAAGTGGGTTGGCAAAGTGGAAGCTGTTCCTTATGGGGCTGATCTTCTCCATCCCCTTTGTGATCTGCCTATAGGTTGGTATAAAAATATAAATGTAATTTGTCCTCATGTAGTTCAAAACAGGGATTGTATTTAGTATATACCCCACAGATTACACAGCCACTTACATTTACAACCTTTTTGCACCATGTTGTGGGGCTGGGACAGAGAAGGTGTTGAGGAAGAGAACCTTTTTTTTAACTGAATTACACAAGGAGTAATAATGTCAATATCATTGCTGCAAAAAGTCTATTACCTAATCACCTAACATTAAAGAAGAGATTAATATGGTGTCTGTTCTCACAGGACCATAGATATTTTTATGGGATATGGCATTATAATAAAAATTCCCTAGACTTCAGATTAATCTAGAAAACTCATTAAATAGATTCAATACACTATGGAATTCTATATAGAAATGTTATTGTTAAATGTGACCATATTTCTCTGCCTTCTTTGCCCAATCATTTTTATTTTGTAGAATACTTTACAGTGTGGACGAGATAGAAAGAAGACTCAGAACTGATGCAGGCTTTAAAGATCATTGACCTGTGTGCTTTACTATGTGGGAAGGTGGGAGCAAAAGGGTCATAATTTATAAATTACTTCACTGCTGAAGATGAGCTTAGCATAGACAGAAAATCAGGACTAAACCATAATGTGGTGAGGTTTCAGAATCTTAGCCAAAGTGGCGTTACAAAAGACAGACTAAATGCTAACATCTAATGTGCTGCTGAATCCCTGATTTTGGAGCCAACAAAGACGTTGTGAAAGCCGCTCACAGAATGGCCAGAGGGCAGTTCCCCACCTGCTGCCAGCCACAGCCGCTGGCCCACCGAGGGGCTTTTGCCAGGGGGTTTGTGCACAGGGCAACCCAGCACAGCCCTGCCCGGCCTGCGGCAGAAATCAGCGCAGTCTCCCAGCCACCTCTGAGGGCACCCAAAGCCATGCACACAGCTCAGCTCTTGCCCTTCCAACGTGTTCCCTGCATCACTGCCATCACTGTGTGCCTGTGCATGGCACCACCAGCTCAGGGAAGAGGAGAGGTGGCAGCCCAGCCCTGCATAAGGCAGCTCCGCTCACGGCGCAGGGGACCAAGGGAAGAGAAATCACTTTGAAAACATTCTCAACCCTTTGGTGTCTCCAGGTCTGTGCAGCAGCAGCCAGTCAATGCAGTCTGTAGCTAAGGAGCTTTGCTTGGCTTTCCGCTAGGTCCACGCAGACCATTTCTCAGCAGGGTAAGAGTCACCCCTGCTTGGCCACAGTCATCCCTTGATAAGAGTCATCCACCATTGCACGCATGGCTGCTTCTCACCTGAGCTACAGCAATGCAATGTACCTGAGCACGGAGCCATCAGCGTGCGGGATATTTCAGCTGGAGATCAATCCTATGGCATATCTCACCTGGGTGGCAGGTGTGTGGCACATCCATCTGGCATGCTCCACAATCATTAGGAAGCTACTGTGATGTCAAGCTCAGGATCTCCATTCTTCTTGCAAGGCCCTCCAATGCTTAAAGCCTACACAACCAGCAGATTAGTGGACATGGGGTGAAGATCATGGTCAGTAGCTATGCTTCTTTGGCAAAATAGATGGTAATATGTGTAAAGCTTTAAATTAAAAGCAGAAGGCATAACTGTGAGGACCAACTTGAGACTCCTGAAGAAATTCCTACAGAATCTGAGGCTTGTCACAAATCTCACTGTCTTTCTGCAAGAGACGCATTTCTAAAGAGATCTTACTTGCTGGGGTATTATTGTATCTCATATGGATGTTAAAATACTGCACACAAGAAGAAAATGTTTCATAATGTGTACTTTTCCCACCAGAAAGCAAATGGAAGGACAGCAGTTAATCCCCTCGCTAACTGCAGTTCGGCACCAACAGGGAATCATCAGTCCTGAAATATTAGTGGCCATATAGTGACAACTCTTAAAAAGATGCTTCGATTCCTTTGTTTTTAAAACTACCAATGAAAATTTATTGCTTTTTCAGCAGTCCAGCTTAAAGGCATTTAGTATGATTCAGACAACTAGAGGTTGTGTTTGTATTGGGAATGTTTCCAGGCTGTACCTCAAAGTATTGGAATTACTGAAATATCATGAGCAGTAATAAGTTCAGGTTGTGGAGGGTTTTTAGGGTTGCACCGATGCAGAATTTTTCTGAAGGAAAATAAAATTGTTCTGCAAGGCAGCATCCATATTTTCAAGCAACATATGGAAGTGATAGCTTCAAAAATGCGTTAGAATAAACTCTCCTGCTTGCAGATAAACAACAGTGCATTGTATGAAGTGACTTCTTGGCTCCTTCACTCCCTTGGACACCACTCACTTTGTTTAAAAATAAGATGTTTGGTTAGCATGTCTGTGTACCACTAGTGAAAGTAAAAAATTTCTAGTTGCAGAGGAGCAGGCTCCCCATTCGAGGAGGGAGGGAGGACAAGCAGGCACCCAGGGTGCAGCGAGAGGGGAAGAAGAGGGAGTTGAAAGGCTGAGGCTCCTCCTTCCGAACAAGTAATGGAAAAACGATGTAAGAATTCCAGCGTCTGAATAAATATGTGCCCTATGACCTTAATCCCCTAGGAACCAAAAACATCCAGAGTCAGATAAAAATAGTAAACCCTTTACATTGCTGAGGGAGAACAGCACTGTTTGCAGCTAATTAGCTAAATCCTGTTAATAGCATGGGGGCTGGGCAGCCATGAGGAAGCCAGTCTTTGAGAGTCGGCTGAGCTGAACGCCCAGCAGAGGACAAAGCAGAGGACGGACGTGCATGGTGAGGCACTTACGTGCGTTAAACCGTGTGAAGCAGGCAAATGGCACGGCCGCGCCAAGCCAAATTCACGGGTTGCGATTTGGAGGTTTCCTGGTGCAGGGCATCCACCTCGCCCGTGGCACTGTGCGACAGGCTTTGAAGGAGACCCACCAGAACAACTCCTCGTTGATTGCAGCTATTCTAGCCCCAAACCTCCTCCCAACAAGATTACAAACCTTGCCTGCTTGCTAGCTTGTTCAGGAAACCTTAGCTGGGCAGCAAGGATCCCTTTAAAAAAAAAAAAGAAAGAAAAAAAAAAAAAAGAAAAGAAGAGAATTAGAGTGATCCTGACAGCAAATGTCAAGGATCAGGTTCAGTTGTATGGTTTTTTTTAAAGTACTATAGCTTAACAATGTCCCAAAGATTAACTAATTTATTCAAGACATAGTGAAGACAATAGATTACTTCAAAAAACATTTACAACTATTCTAATTCTGAATGACTGTGTCATTAGTCAGCTTGGTTTTTCCTTATTCTCTATTTGCAAACATTCACAACCAGTGAATCTTACATGGTGTTTTATTCTATACCTGCACACATATGAAAAGGTTAACATTTGTGCTCAGCCAGGACTCCTGTGTAAATTACATTTTCTATTTAATATTTTAGATAGTTCCAGCCAGTTCTGTTAGAGAGCAGAAATTATACCGGTCGATCTCAATGGCCTGCCATGCTTCACTGGAGAGAATTCTGGAGCCGACCCAAATGTTGAATGTCTGCTTCAAATGTAGTAATTTATAAGGATGCTAACACCACTGCATCGCAGGCTGCTCTCTGCTCACAGACCTGTCTTTGAGTGACCGAGGTTTTTCTCAGCTGTGGGTTCCTCTAGACAGCATGGCCGGGGCTTGGCTGCCTGTCCTCAGCTGCAATAGCTGCTGCCCAGTGCAACAGAGACACAGCCACCTCGGGAACACCCGTGCTGCAGCAGAGCAGTTCAGGGCATGGCTGCAGACCCCAAATCTGCAGGATTTCTACTGCATCTCAGCAGCAGGCAGCACAGCTTTATCAGTGCCATTTATGGTGTCCTGAGGCAGTTCAGCTGCTCCTAAAGTGTTCTCAGCATCTTCATCTACCAAGCATAATGCAGTGGGGTTTGCCATAGGCATTCCCCTCCAGCAATTTGGGCTTGAATTTTAGCTACTGTGTTTACATATTAATGTTTCAGGGTGAGAAATTAGTTTGTCATTGATTTCACTTCTGATACGTTTACATCATATTTCTGTAGAACCACGATGGATATTTGTTTCTGGAAAGATTGGACAAGCCATCAGAACAATTTGCATGCTAACAGAAGGAAAGGCTACTGTGTTCAGCATGTGCTTTGAAAGGCTGGGAGTGCTTACTTTCTGCAAAATCATACTGACTTCTGCCTGGAGCTCCAAGCCAGAGCTTTGATGGCAGCAGCCTCGCTCCAGAGACTGCACAGGGAAATACTACAGAGCAATATGCTATAGCTCACCTCCGTAGCACCTGGTATGTTATATAGCATTTTCAGCTACAAAAAATGACAGTGTGCACTGCATGCTGTACGTAATGCTTTGCCACTGGAAGGCAGAATTCTAAGGCATGGACCCCACAGCCTTTTGGGGTGCCTGGATGGAGTGACTTTTTTGGGAAATGCCGAGTTCCCTCAGCAAACTGCTTTTGTACTTGCCACAGTGTGCTGTGGCCATGGAGTTCCCCACCCAGAAACCAGGAGCAATTGCTCCATGACATCACTACGCCAAGAAGATAGTACCCTTGTTTTGTGGTTTGTTTTTTAAAGGCATCACTTGAAAGCATCACTTATCTCAGTGGCACAAAAAAAAGAAACCCATATTTAACTGATGTTTTATATAATGCACTTTTTACAGACCAAAACCCAGGACTGTCTGGTAGTTACAAAAGCAGAGTTTTCTCAGATTACTGTATTTCGCACTGTTACTGATTGAAATAATGCATTTTCACTCTGCATAAAAAGCTGTCTAAGAGCATAGTTAATTTCTTGTCATCTCAAGCTTTAAAAGCTGAGTAATTCCTATCCTTAGAGTAATATAAAAATTGGCTTGTTAATAGCAACAGACTTGCAGGCTGAAAGAGATGGCTGTATTTCCTTCTGCACTGTGGTATGAAGCACCTGGCTGTGGGGAGGTGTGTTGTGCTGGGGCATTGCAACCCAGCAGCACACGGCAATGCTGGCAACACCACCAGGGTCTCATGGTGGGGTCGCTGTGACAGGTGGGTAGCACAGCTGACCACCACCCACACACTCACAGGGAGGTGCCGTGGGGATTTTGATTAGTCCTGCCCTGGCCCAAGGGCTCAGACAAGCAAAGGAATTTACGTGGGTAACTGGAGGATTTGGATCGGAGACCCTAGACATAAAGTCATGTTGTCAGGCAGGAGCTCCTTCAGCCAAGGCATCCGACAAACCTGCCTTTACCCCAACAACTGCTGCCCCAGCTGGGCTCATGTTGGGGGTGGTACTCTGTGCAGCTGAAGGTGAGCAAACACTACCTGTGCACCTGTCTGCTGGTGACATGCTGGTTTCCTACCTTAAGGTGGGTGAAAACCTTAAAACATTATTTTAAACTATATGGGTTGTTTTCATTCCCCTCTTGTGTTTAACTGAAAAACAGATCAACTCAGGCCAGGGTTGAAAACCCTACAGAATTGATCTGCAATTACTTAATTTGGCCTAAGGGAGCTGTGGAGGCTTTTGCTGCTGTAGGCTGTAGAAATGAACCTCTGGGCAACTTGCCCCATCCCCTGGCAGGTCTGGAGCTTGGGCAGTGGCATCGGGGCTGCTGGGGACCGTGGGCAGCACAAACCCAACCAGCTGGAGACTGCAATCCCTGTTCCTCACCTGTCCTTTGGCACCACTGCTATGTGTCTCTAACACTCACATTGTCTCCATCTTTGCTCACACTTGCGAGGATGAGGAGGAGTGAGGTGGCATCACCACTTTTCAGGGCTATGTGATAATTTGCTGTTCAGGTATGTTGTGAGGTTTTCATGGCCCGCAGCTATCTAACCAATTTTAGCACTGCTTTACCTCCCTTCTACTTTTCTTTTGTCACTTTGAATGAAGAGCATCATTTAGCCAGCAAGGAAAAGTCACCCTTTGCTTCACAGTTTTGTACGTTAAAAGCAACATCTGAGTAGTCAGACCCTGATGAAAGCATCCCTCTGGCAGGCTGGTAAGAGGAAATTCAAAGCCAATGAGCTGACCCCGCTCACAAGCCAGACTCAACAAGGTGCAAAGGCTCTCAGTACAGTGCAAAGTGAGCAGAGACATAACTCCAGAGCACTTCCACTACTCCTCAACATCTGTGTGCACACTATTCCATCGAAATTAACATAGGCACACCACTTCCACATCAGTGCTAAGATGCCCTGTGTTGGCGCTGAGGTGGGCACGCACCTGGGCAGTTAGTGCAGAAGAGCAGAGGCATGCCTCTTCACACGTCAGGAATGTTTTTCTGGGTACACTGAAAACCAGACCAAGAGCACTTCAACTTGGGGATGTCCTCAACCCACCCAGGAGCACATCAAGCACCTGGTAGAGCAGGTGTCACCAGCTTTGCTTCTCCTCCCAGTTCATCCAGCTATTCCCTGCTGCTTCACATGCCTGATGAGACCCTCACCCAGGGACACCTGCCCTGTCTTTCCTGCCTGCTATGCTTTTGTTTTGCTTTCTTGTCCTTTTCCTTCTCCCTCTCTCCCACACACATTAAGCAATCTCTACTGCCTGTCTCCTCAGGGCACCCTCTGCAGCTGGGTACCTTAAAGCAGGCTTCTTAATTAGCACATGAATTAACTCCTTCTTTGCCACATCAGTCTGCTCCATGCATCCCACCGAGTGGGGAAGCCTCCTGGACCTTGCAGGATGACAGCAGTTGTAGAGGCAGTACCGGCAAGCAGCATATTCCTTTGCAATGTGACTTTTGGGCTCCTTCAGCAGCTGAACTGAACCCAACCTGAATGTCTAGGCAATATATTCGTATTTTTGCAAGGAGTATGAAAGATGAGAATTACCATCCCATGACAGCTCCTGATCAGGTATACAGTACAGGTCAGGTATGCTTCCTATTGAGACTTTCCATATAGATATGTTGATAGAGAACAAGGGAACATGCCAAAGTGAAAATACCTCTCTTACTGAGTTTCAAGTGCTCTGAAGAGTTAACCTTTTCTTCCTCTGTCCCTCCCACTGTGGAGCAACTTTATATAGAGTTTTTCCTTAGAAGCAGGCATGGTAATTGGGAATCACATTGTCAGTAAGACAAGTCCTGAAACAAAGTATGCCATCCTTATTCACAAATATGGTCTGGCCAAAACCATGCAATAAATGCTACACATAGTTTTTTGGTGAAGTGCAAATGCAAAAGCAGCTCCCTGCCAAAAGGATTTTCCACCTCAGACTACTTCAAATGCTACAGCAGCAATAAAATTAACCAATATAAAACCATGTAAATTGTTTTTGAAAGTTTATTCATCCTCTGAAGTAGGAGCTGTGCACAATACTTGCTTGCAAAGTATCCAGAGGAGAACACAGGAAGCAGACTAGCTCACTCCAACTCTGATGTCTCCTAGAGCTCAGCTGGGGAGACTGGAACAGATACAGGCAGGAGCATGGGTGGCAGGCACCACTCTTTCCTTCCCTCCGCTGTAAGACATGAAAGCAGGCAACTGTGAAGAACAAGACATGGAGTAACTCCAAGGCAAGATGCAGGTCATTTTCAGTGAATACTTCCTTACTCCTTCCCTCTCTCAATAAGCTATCAGAAGAGACATCTCACTATGAGTTTAGTTGCAGAGGTGTATTTCAATTTCTTTTATGAAATGTTATTGCTTACTGCCCGTCTTGTAGCTGAAATGGTTTCCAATTTTAAAGAAACAGCTGTGGGTTTTTTGCCCATAGAAGCTGACAAAAGATAGATAACGAGATGAGAAGTATTCTCACGATCCTGTTTTTCCTTTTTCCAAGAAGCCTAGTAGACAAAAGTTAATCTGAGAAGAATATTCTGCACTTCATGTAAAAGGTCTACAGGACATCATATTCATAGGTTAAGTGGTGGGTTAGCAGCTGTGGCATCAGCCTTAAGCAGGGTCTAATTGTACTTGCCATGTTAATGGTGAGTACCATGGAGAAGAACAGTAATGGGTAAGATCTGGGCATGGTTAAGTGCAAAGTGCCTTTTTCTAAATACAGCATTCAGAAGAAAGGTTGTTACAAGGACATAATTCCTTTAACTGTAAATACAGACAATTATTTAGGAATAAATTTTTATGCAAAAAGATAGAGTTCGCTCCCTTGGCTTCACTCAGGAGTGCTGGGTTCCCAGTCTTGCGTGGCCAAAGTGATCCCCTGTTTCTCTTTTTAGGTGACTGATGAAAGGCTGCTGACGATGGGACCACAGAGTTGCACCTTGGACCCATCAGGAGCCATTTGACGCCCGAGAGCTCAGCTCCCATGGTGTTTTGGTCTTATCTCGGGGACTGAAGAATAAACAATGGATGGGCTTTTGCCACCTTTTTTTCCAATGTGTGACTTTTTGGCCTCATTTTAATTAATTTGGTTTGCTTCCTTCAGGAGCTGTTTGAAACCAAGGAAAAGAAGTGAGATAGAGACCACCTACTGCATCTCATTCTCCTCTTATGTAAGCCTGTTAAAAACAGTAATAGCCCCATTAAAGTGAATAGATTTGTATCAGAATAAAAACAGTGTGAGCAGCAAGAGAATTGGCTGCTTTGGGTATAAATTCATGAAAGTCATTTGAAGGCTCTCTGGGAGCATAATTAGAAACATGAAGTCCTGGGATGTCTTCCCTCCTTTTTAGTCCAAAACTACTTTTAAGAGCAGTTGTCAGCTTGAAGAATGGTTATTAAAAGAGAAACAACCCCAGACAGTTTGAGGAACAATGTAGCCTACAAGTTTCTCTGCAAAATGGTATGGTTTGCGCTTCCCCCCCACCCCTCCCCGCCCCCCAGTGCATGATGGCTGGGCAAAAGATCTGTTTAATCAACAGGGAACAAGACATAGGCCGATTCTGGAAGGCAAAGAGATGTCAAAAGAGTGAAGGGGAACCAGCCCTTTAATCTCATGGTAATTTCATTCAAAGTGAAAGATACCTTTGCTTTTTGGAGCAATGCTACCTGCAAAATTTTCAGATGGAGGTATGCTTTTAAAGTTCACACAATCCCTTTAAGCACTGGCAATACTTAAGAGTACATGAGAGAGCCTGGCAAGAGCGTGTTCCCATTACATTATCTAGGGACAATAAATCAAGCATAAAGAGGAAACCTAATTCATCCAAGACATTATTTTCAAAGGCTTTTCTGCCTTGATAAATAATGTTTGCCTTTTAGAAGAGCAATAGGGAGGGAAGCACAATAAGCAGGTACTGGTTGTGTATTAAGTCACTGAAGGGTGCCCAGGCAGCAGAGCGATGGACACACTGAAAGCTATTAAAAAATAGCTAAGATTGATATTTTTCCATTTCTGAAAGCAAACTTTTCCTTCCCCTTCTCCCATAGAGCTTACACAGTCGTATGTAAGAGGACCTGACCTCCTTTTGGTGCTCTCTCCAAGGGTAATATGTATCTTCTCTGTTTCCTATCCTAGAAAGGTTACTGTTGATGTTTTAGAGAAAAGCTCTTTAGTTGCAGGATTTTTTTTCTACCTTTAATTCCAAGGCTTCTCAGGGTCCTGGAGATGGGGTATTTGGCTTTCAGGAACCTGGACCCATTTTGTCCTCCTGCACATCGCATAAATGCTACAGCTATGTGCTTTCAACTCTTGCCAGTGATTATGTATGACTTGCATCAAGTTTTGATAGTTCGTATAATGAGCATGGAGCATGGCTACAGCATCACCACTTAGGAGCCGCTCTTGGCTTGTGACCTCCTAGGAACCCCTGTGGCCCATAATCAGTCACAAAGATGTAAATCATGTGTTATGCCAGCCATATCAGACAATATAGAACGGGAAAAAAATACAAGAAGAGAAGAGGGGAAAGAGTGTTGGAACTGGAAGCAATTACTGCTTTTACCACAAAAAACTATAATAAACTGTCTGTCCCTAGTTTGCAGGAAGAAATTATGGCACAAGGCACTTGGAAGTCTCTTCTGTGGCTGTTAGTTACTTCTGCCATCCTGCAGCTTCTCAGCATGATCACCCATTCACATTCTTCTTGGAAAATGACTACAAAATTTATGTATGAATCTTTGAAGATTTATGGATACAAACTGTGCCTCTTTCCCTTGTATAGTAGTCCCTCTGGCATTTGAATGACATGAAGTCTTTGGGGACAGTAGTGTTTGTTTCAGTCCCATCAAAGGCTAACCTCCAAGGAATGAAAAACTAAATATATGAAATGCCAGTGCAGTCAGCTCCTTCACCCAAAACTAAAGGAGACATAAGGCAGCAGTCTAAACTGGAGACACAGGGATCCCACAACACCCAGTGCACAGGTGGGACAGTGGAACTGCCTGCAGCAGCTGCTCATACACCATTTCAGGGCATGGAGGCATATAAGATACATGATGGCAGTGTGTGCCCACAGCTCACCACCAAGGCAATGAGGGGACAGCCTGGAAAGATGGTGGGAATTCATTCTGGGTTCCTGCATGATAAAACCAGCTTCATAATCTCACGGACACGGCAGGGAGCAAACACAGTGGAGAGTGGTCAGAGCAGAGCTGCACACACTGCAGGTTTTCAATGACAGTGACTCAAGTGGGTGAACCAGTGAACAAGGGCTTAAAAAATTAGTTTAATGTTTTTCAAATGTTTGGTGATGCACAGTGTCCCAGAGATGTGCAGCAGTGTCAGGAGTAAAGGTGAGAAGCAGAGGAAGTGTAAAGCTGTCCTTAGCTTGGAAGTGAAAAAGTTACACTGAATTAGGAAATCAGCACTGACTGAATGGCTTTGGCACCCCCTCAAGTCCAACAAAATGTCAAGAGGCTGTCCAGACTGCGGCACAAGGATGGAGGCCCAGGGGTCTGGGGGTACTGGAGGTGGGGCCAGGACCATAGGAGAACCAAAAGGGCCCTGGGGGGCAGAGCTTTGCTGGGGCACAGCGCTCAGATGCAGACCCCCTTGTGCCTGGCAGCCCCCAGCTGCAGCAGAGTGAGGAGCTGAGCACGGGCACCCCTGTGTCATGAGTGGGAGCTGCCTGCTCTCCCAGGAGGAGCGGGTGGAAACCCTGGGCTTTGATGTCTGTCTCCAGCTGATAAATAGGGTAGTGTAACTGAAGGAAACAGTTAGTCAGAGAGGAAAGCCAAAGGAAATAATGACTCATGACTTGGCAACTGAGAAAGTGCCATCCGAGCCCTTTGTTTCCCTGAAGAACTGGTCACAGTGGTGCAAATGTGAGCTCCTTTTCCCTGGCTCCTCCTGCCTCCCCGGGATCTGCAGCCTGGTGTGAGAGGCACCACCAGAAAGCTGGGAGGGCTTTTCCTCTCTAAGAAGAATACAGTTGGGTGAAACATAGGCACAGTGCCTCTCTGAATCATCTTCCACTCTCCAAGTGTATTACAGGCTGTTATTGTTTGCTATGACCTGTGGTGATTTCAGATTTACTATTATTTCTAGCAAGACAGAAATTAATCCCAGACTCTGGTTACCTGGACAGGGTGATCTGGTGTTGTCTTTGGACTAGCACCAGACTATATTCCTATGTGAAGTCTAACAAAATACTTTTTCCTGAATGTACTAATACACCACAGAGTTTGTTGATCTCAGGAAACAGACACAGGATAAACTGTCCCAAAGACGGTGCGTGAAGTTAAACCCCCTCCAAAAGCATACTCATCTCCCCATGGTAGCAGCAGCAGCACTCTGGGAAGAGTCACAAACTGCACCAAAGTCAATTGGTATCACAAATGTCACTGCTCTTTAATGCGGACAGTCTTCAGTGCCAAATATTTTTAACTTCAGAAAAAGATATTCTTAGTGTAACTATAATTTTTTTTTTACTTTTTCTATAATTGAGGTGAATTAAGTGTAATTGGAAGCATCTGCTTCTATTTTGGCTCTCAGTATAGCGTGGTATTCTGCATCTCCTGGAAGACACTCTCCTTCTTCAACTCCCACGAGATCCAGCTAAAAATAGTCAATCTAAATCACACTCTCAGGCAAAAGTGATCTTCAGCTCCCAGAATTTGCCCCTCCATGCTAAACAATGTCTACTAGCATTCTTGTCCTGGTAGGATCGGGATGGGAGGTGCTCCATGTGCCCCAAGAGGGTGCAGGGGAGAAGCCCCATTTCATCTGAGCAGCACAGGCTGCCACCAGTGCCTTGCCTGGGGAGCAGTTGCAGTCAATGGTTAGCAAAGCTGTGACACCAGGGAAAGGTGTGTGGGCCTGGCACAAGGCAGCAGTGTCCTGACAACACTCCAAACTCCCCCAGCACCACAACTATTGCTGTAACTGCAGCCAGGGCAGTGACCAGCTCAGGCCCCTAAACATCTTCCCAAGTGCCCAGAGGAACGTCACCTTCTGCTTAACAAAGGCAAACTTGTTCTGGTTTGATCTTTGAGCCATCCCCACTGTGTGGAAGAGCCACCTCTCACACCCTGAGCATCAGCCTGGGGTCACGTCCCCTCTGTCACAGGGGAGCTCCTCTTGCCCCATGCAACCGCAGTCATGTTCCTCAGGCAGGTAACAACATGCACTCATAGTTACTCATCCTTGGGACAAATATTCTAGTATCGTTTTTCCTCATTTTTGAGCTAAGTATAGGCTAAAGACACCTGGAAAATCTTGGGAGAGAAAACAGAGGAAACTTGTACAAAAGAATTTGTATAGATGGCTTGGCACAACTGCAGAAAGTTGTGCGAGTGTTTGTTTTGTAGTCAGAAAGCATTTATTATGAGGTCAATACATTTACCAAATAGTAACATTTTGCTAGGGAGAGCTTGCTTCATGCCAGTTTGACTTTTCTTTAAATTTAAACTCTTTAAATTCAGCCACTGCATGCTGGATCCCCCAGCCTCGGCACTTGAGCCTTTGCCACACAGCCATTCACCGGGCACTCCACCGTGTCTGCAAGCTGTGTGCCTTGTGCTGTGCACAGCACAGCCTTAAACACGCTGTTAGAGGGTGTCTGTGGGAAGCCTCTGGCTGAACGGGGTTTAGGGTCAGGACTAAAATCTGGCTCCGTGATTACTAGCTCATACAAACAGTAATGTCACAGGAACATTTTAATATGCTTACATCTGTGCTTATATTTGGTGCTATCCATTTACAAGTAAGTGCACATCTTGGGAATGTGTATCAGTTCTCAGTTAATCCTGTAGTTTTCAATACAATACCAAACAATACTCTATATTATGCAATATGATTAATCCAAGGCTTATTTAGTTTAAAATTTATCATAATAGAACAAACACCTATTAACATGTAATTATGCTTGTGATACAATTTTCCTGGGAAGGCTTACAACCCTCAGAACATGACTTTTAGTTGACTTTATATTCACAGGTAGGAAGTATATGACTGAGTCAAGATTGAGAATGCATGGAGAAATAAAGATGAATAACCTCCTGAGTATGCTGCAGTTACATTAAACCAATGATTGGAAACTAAGAAAATTCAATTAAACCTAAAAACTAAAAAGAAATTTGTGAAGAAAGTCAAAGTGTTTACTCAGATTTCTTTGTCTTATCCAACACTAATGCCATTGGTCCTCGCTTGTGCAAAGTAAGATTCCCAAATAAATTTCTTTCAGAATGTGCTGCAGGTATGAAACACTTAAACCCCAAAATACCCAAGTTGCAAAATGGCAACACCTGATCTAAAAGATTATGACAGCCTAAATACTAAGGGCATTTTTTTTCTTCCTAGTGGGAACAAAACAGCTTTACTAGTCTGTCTGTCTTGCTCTGTTCAGGCCGTGGCTCCCCGTCTGCGAAGGCTGGCGAGAGGGCCCGGGCCAGGCTGGCCAGGCCTCAGGCCTCAGACCCCAGGAGAGTGTGGGAGCCAGGCCAAGGGGCTGAGGGCTGAGAGGCCGGGGGGCTGAGGGGGCAAGGGGCCCAGGGGGCTGAGTGAGCCAAGGGCCCGCGGGGCTGCAGCTCCCTTGCTGCTGGGCTACAGTGGCCAGAGCCCTCCACGCAGGGAACCCGTCAACCTTCCTTCCCTCCCTCCAGGCCCCTGGGGAGCACACACAGTGTTTCCTACAGGCTGCATTTAGAAATCAGAGGGGAGAAAGGCTGGGAAACTTCTGGTTAAGGCTTCTGAATAAACACAGGGATGCGAGATAGGGAGTGGCATTATTTTAACATTTGCTTCCTGTGAGAAGCAGCAGCAATTCTCCCCCATCACCACGGCACTGCACAGCTCCCCGTGCCGTGGCAGTGCTGCTGTGCAGGGCCAAGCTGCCCCCATCCCAGTGCACCGGTTCCTGACCGGCCCGTGGGTCGTTTCAGGCCATCTCTGATCTGTTTGCTCTGCTGGGAGCGCAGGGGCTGTCGGGGCCATGGCAGGAGGGTGCTCCAGAGACCCGTCCTCACCCTCAGCCGCAAGTTGTGCTGGTGCTGACATGACAGGTCAGTCGGCCACCCTTCTCCACTCGCTCTAGATAAACTCCCTTTCCCTCTGCTCGCCTCATCCTGAGGCCGCCCCGGGGTGCCTCATCCAAGCACACATGGAGCCGCTGGACGACTCCCACTCCTCCTGCAACACCCCAGGTGCGTCCCACCCGTGCCCACCCACAGCCAGGGCTCTGCTTCCCGGCCCCTATGGCAGCTGCTGTAAAGGCAGAGAGGTGCAAAGAGCAACCTTCCCTCCTCCTCTGACGTGGGGCTGAGGAAGTGCAGCCTCTGGGCTGTACCAGGCAGTGGCACAAGCCTTTCGAGTGCCTGTGGAGGAGTTCAGGGACACTTTCCTCCTGTCCTTGGCAGCAACGTGTTGTGTACATGGGCTATGGAGCCACACCAAGTGGGGCACATGTCCAGCCCCACAAACGCAAGCACCGATCTAGAGAGAGGCAGTTTTACAAAATTATGTCTCGAGTGACATTGGCTCTCCCCAGCTCTGCACTGCCTGTGGAAACCTGACCTGCTGAGCAGCTCAAGGACTTAAAAGGGGGAGAAGCGTGATTACCTTCCTGCCCCCAAAGTCCCTCTGAAACTGCTGTGGAGATCACCAAATGCTCCTGCCCACCCAGACACAGTTGTCTCTCGACTCACATCCATCTTGTATTCGTAAGGGCTATAAATACATCTTGTATTCTATACAAATAAGGCATGCACTGAAAATGTTTATGCATTGCATCCACTCGCACAGTCCTCTGGATTCTGGATTCCAGCCTTGACAACAGTAAAAACTATCATTATTCTGTCACATGGACAGGAGGAAATTCTAGTGTGAAAGTTAGTTTATCTTTTAGGGAGTTTGAAGAAATTTCACTTCTGCAACAACTGCAGCACTGGCAGTCAAACCTGGCCCTTTAAGGAAATGTCCTCTAAAAGAAGGCAAAGTTTATTGGGTTTTATGCTGTTGGACTTCTAGACTGTTCAAAACTCTCCCAGGAATCCTTTTAATATTTCCATCAAATTGAAATATGAGTTATGTAATTATAATTAGAGCACCATACTCTTGATAACATTCACTTCATTTCTTTGAAGACTATTTACTTCCTAACTTGTACCTAGATGAAATCTTAAAAAAACCTCAAAGTTTCCCTCTCCCCGGTCTGTGTTAAAGCACAAACCAAACAGCTAAATGCTCAAAACTTATTAAAGCAGTTCTTGATATAGCAGTGTTTTCACAGAGCTGTTTCTGCAGTAACCACAACCTGATGGGAAGGTTTGCACAGGGCATTTCCTCATTAAGTATCAGTGGCACTCTTCTGGCAAGAGGACCTAAAACCCCTGAGGACTTGTGGCATTATTCTCTCTTTCTTTAAAAGCAGGACACATGAAATTTGGCAAGGGCAGGATGTAGCAGCCCTCTTATACCTCAGCTGCCTTGCCTGGATAAGTCACAAATGTCTTAAAAATGGAAAACCTACACCCCCACCAAACAGAAGCCACAAACACATATGGCAGTGCTCAACAAGGCAGTGCTGGCACCTGTGCTAGCCGTGTCCCGACCGTGGGCTGGGGTCCCAAGGCAGCTGGCTGCACCATGGGAACACTGCCTGGTCCCACCCGTGGCCATGGGGGCTACCAGCCAGGAGCTGGTGGGGCAGGATGGGGGTGGGGGGGCAGTGAAGACAGAGCACCTGAGCCAGGCTTCTCCTGGTGTTGCAGGACACGCTAGGTGGTAATGGGCATAAACAAGCAGGAGGGAGAGCGTTTATAAAGAAAAACTTGTTCCCCATGAGGACAATCAAGCGGAGCTGCTCAGCTCAGAGGGGTTATGCAGTTTCCAGCCTTGACAGCTTCCAGGTCTGATCAGATAAAGATACCCCACAGCTGACCTGGCTTGGAGCAGGAGCCTGAGTTGCCAGTCTCCTGAGGTCCCTTCCCACCCGGATTGCCCTGTGATCCTAGTATTGATCCAGTGTCAGTTGAGGTGTCGATGGCACAACTTGACTTGGAGTTTTTCTGTCTTGTCATTTGTGGTCTTACTACAAGATGTAAGGTGTTGGTGTTGTAATTAATGGCACAGCATGCACTGCCATGCACTCTGGCTGTCAGCACCAGGGAAAGAAACTTTTAAGTCACAACCTTAAAGCAGTCTAAAAACCCAGAAGTCAAAGGACATTTTAAAACAAGCACTAAAAAAAGGGTAGCATTGTGAATTGTAAGCAGCTTTACATGGTCTTTGAGGATCTGGCTGAATTGATGCCACGATTGTGTCACCTCATTGTGTAATGGCTGGTGGCTCCTGGAAAAGAGAGGTTTGTGGCACTGAGATGTCCTGAGGTGTCTTAGATAACTCAGAGACATGAAATAAATGCCTAAGGACTCTGGTCTTTTCTGTTTCTGTTTCATTTTGTAGAATTTGTAGTAGAAATTACACAGGTTAAGCTTTTTATGCTGAGGTTTGACATCTGTTAGAGTCCAATAAAAGCATCAAGTAATTTCCCTTGCTTCCCTTTGATTTTAGCACTCTTGGTACTAGTTTGTGCTGCCACCTTTAATTATTAAGCAGCAATATCCTTAGTGTAAACCTCAGAATTTAAACTCTGCAGACTACTGGGAAGGACAGATTTTATTTTATTGTAGAGAAGTTCACATATGTTTTCATCCTTCACAGAAGAGAGGTGATGTGACTGAATATGATGAGCCCTTTGGACACCATCTCAAAATTTCTGCATCTCATGCATTCAGCCCACATCTGTGTTTGGCTGCTGTCCCACCTTTGTGAAATGCGCCTCTTTGCAGCTGTACTGGCTGCTGAAGGTCAGTGAAGGTCAGTCTGTTACATATTCACGTGCCTTTCCTAGACAGGCATGCTTGCTTCAGCTCTTGCCCCTCCCTGTTTTCCTCTCCTGGCTTCACATGTCTGGTTGGGATAGCAGAAATGGCTCTCCTCTAAGCTGGCGTCTTGGCTACTGGCAACTGCCCTCAGGACCTTCAGTGAGTCAGCTCCTGCGCTCTCCTCCAGTGTACTTAGATGGGTGGGAGACACTGCTGCCAGTCCACAGAGCACATGCCAGCCCAGGCTGCAGGGAGGGGGTTTCGAGACAGGTCGAAAACAATCTGTATGTGAAGTTAAATAAAACCACAGGTTTATGCCTAAGGAATGCTTGCATCCTTCCAACAGGTGTGGGGAGAGGGTGCTTGCAGCCAGACTCTTGGCTGGCACAGATAGAGCAGACCTTTTTCTTCGGCACCTGCGGTTATTGGATCCTGCAGCAATGCACCATACATCCTCCAGACTTGCCCTGGTAGCTTAGTGCTGCTTGCTGAAAATGGAGCCTCCTTCCCCTTTCCTTGCACATGCCATCAAACTGGAACACAGACAGGTTTGCCTGGTCCTCCCAGTGCCAGGAACTATCCCTTGGCCAAAGACCCATTGGCATGGAAGGACTTGATGCCAAACTCTGCCAAACACATCCTCCTCAGAGGGTACCCTGGGCTCCACTGCCCATCCTCAGAGCACACTGGCCAGCAGCCATATTGTGGATTTAAAATTAAAATGTTTAACTATGCTAATTACTCTGAAGTTTTGTAATAATTTTTATCCTGAACGCTTTTGTCCTCACTTCACACATGTTCAGAAGGCTTCTACATATCTTTGCCAATAGCTACAATATTCAATCAAAACAACCCCTCATATGTAAACAAAATATGAACTAAATGTAACCCGCCAATATAAGCCAGTAGGGTTATGAAGCCTGCTGGGACTGAGCTGGGACCTGCGCGGTGCCAGAGCCCTTGCTTCGGTCCCCATCTCCTGTCCTTTTCCAACCAACCAGGATCAGCATGATAAATGTATTCTTAACCTTTGCAAGTGAGGGCACTGGTATTTGCATTTCAAAGCTGGAACCAATACCATCCTCAGAGAAAGGATGAAATAGAGGAGAAGTATGACAATTTGGGATATAAATGTTTTTGAAATCATGTGATATCAAATGAAAAGATTGTTAACTTCCTGCTAGCTTGCTTGAAGCTGCGTAATATTATTATGGGTGAAATTATTAAAGCTCAGATAGTATGTGTCACCCGAAGATAAGAGAGTCCTGCTCAGAGTGCTTCAGAAAAGCAAGGCAGTTTTCTGCCAGCTGCAGAAAGCAGGCGAAACCCCAGGCACAGTCACAGGACGTGCCTGCAGCCCTACCACCAGTCTGGTAGCACCAAACCCGGGGTTTATGTGGCTGGGACAGGGCTTGAACATGGGGATTCCTCACCGACCTCTGCCGCCACTCCCAAACACACTACAGCATCCTCCCAGGCACCCCCAAACAAGTAAATCCCAAGCCACCATCTAAGAAAGGGGTGTTGTGGGCTGGTACCAAACCTGTGCAGATTAGTGCAGATTATCACAATGTCTGCTGCATGGCTGGTCTTGGCAACGCACACCTCCAGCCTCTGCCTGCATCCATGGGCGCCCAGCGAGCCTTGCTCCAAGGTGGTTGATTTTCTGTATCGAGTTTACAGGTTGGCTTGAAGCTCAAAACCGATTTCCTGAAAAATCCCAAAAAGGAGACTGAAATTTTACATTAAAATCTAATAAAGTTAAAAAAGCAAGGGAACAGATATTTTAACAAGGAGCCATTTCTGATGGTTACTAGATAAGATGTAAAAAAATTGTTTCATCCTGACTTGACCTAAATGGAGTGGAAAATTACCATGACTACATTTATCTGAAATCATAAAGTGTGTTCTGATTAGACCATGATAAAAAGGATGGTATAAATTGATCCAAAGATAAAGAAAGGGCAGGGAAAATGAGATTAAGAAAAGAAGCAGATGCTAAAAAGGAAGGATAATACAGCAAGTCTCTGAAGCTGTATTAAAAATAGCTGTAGGAACTGGAACATAAATAGTTCGGTGCTTCACTTTCTGCTCATTGGGCTGCAGCTCGGACGCAATACTTGGGAGTCCAAATTATCACCTTGTTAATCCCAAGACCTTCTGCAGACTGCTAAATGAGAAGTAGGTCTAGAGCAGGCAGTTCCCCTGGCCCGAGGACTGTGTCCAGGCTGGCAGGTGCAGACTGGGGCTGAGTGTGACAGGAGTAGTGTCTGCCACCCCCGCACCCAGGGCCCTCCTGGCAGGAAGGACCTCCTGCCTCCCCTCCTTGGTGAAACCTGCTTCTGGTTAATACGCTTAGTCCCTATCAAATGACATTGAAATTTGTCAAAAGATTAGAAAACTAGTACAATGGATCTGGAAAAAAAACAAACCAAAAAGAGCAATTGGCTGAACCTCACTTCCTAAGAGATATGGCACTTGCTTCTGGCAGAACCTTTGATGGTCATGGAAACAAATTTTTCTCTGATAAAAATTGTCTTTCAATTTCCTAGAAACAAATTAAAAAAAGTGAAATAAACAATTATATTTTTTTAACTCCGACTGAGCTGCATAACCGGCTGTCTGAGGACTTGGTGTTTGCAGCACCACTATGATAGTGAACAGGGAGGAAACCCACAAGCCACGAGGTCACAGGAGGCTCATGAGGATCTTGAGCTGTTGCCTGTGCCAGAGGGGCTCTGTGGCCCCCGTTGACTGCATGGGAGTTCCCACACCTTGCCCCACTGCAGCAGACCCTGAGGGAGCCCCTTCTTGCAGTGGGGGCTCCAGACTCCACATCAGCACTCGAGGGTCTTGCTGACGGATGTAAATGTGAACATAAAACAGCAATCACAATGTGCTTCATGAACCACACTCCCCACCATTCTCTGAGGGATCAACCCCACCTGAGGAACCAGGAACCAATACTTGCAATAATTTGCTCTTAAAATCACCTCTCCCAGGAAGCGCATTTTTGATAGACTGGAAATGCCACTGCTACTTGTTAAATATAGATCAGAAAATCAGAAATGGATAAAGGACTTATACAGCCTTCCTTTTCAGCTGGCTTTTTTTCTCTTCATCCAAATGACTGGAATATCCAGCCTCTCTCTAGAGCAGGAAAGCAGTTTATTTATCTAATCCCTTATGACTCTGATCTCAATCGGTTTTATCTAAGTGCAACACTGAAATCCTCAACGTCCTGTGAATACATGCCCACAGAGCACTCTCTCCCAGACCTTTCATGGATGGCCAAGTGCAGCTGGTTAGTTTAGATAAGGCTCAGCAAACAGTGTATTTGGAAAACTGTCTACTCTTTCCATTTAGTATAAACTTCCTTTTCCACTCTCTGTTTATGTTAACATAGACATATGTAAATCCTTCCACCAGATTTCCTTTAAGGAGAAAGTCAAGGCACTCGGTAAGAGGAAGCCCCATTCCACCATGCAATTTGGGTGGTGTTGGCAAGGAGGGGCTCCCTGGTATACCCTGCTTATGGCCCTGTGGTGTCACTGGCATCACGACCGGCTGTTTTCATACAGGACTCTGCAAAAGACTTCGGGCTTTTCGTCAGTTTGAGAAAAAGCCTGGTATGCACATCTGTCTCCTTCCTGCTCTGGTGGGTGCCACAAGTCCACAGGAACTTTTTTCCTCTCATTGGAGAACTTTCTGCAATGTAATTAACCAGTCAAAGATAATTTAATTTCCCTGGATTTGGTATTGTTTTAATTAATGTCCAGCTAGTCAGCTGTCCCTCAGGTCATCTGTATTCTCCTCTCTGCAGCTGTGGGTATTTTGTCCTCAAAAGGGGAATGCTGTGCAACATCCAGCTGCAGCTCCCTTTGCTGCCAGGCTGGCCTGGCTCTCCATGGCTGGGGCTCCCCCAGACTGGGGCTCCCTGAAGCTGGGGCTTCCCCAGGGCCGGCTGGGGACCTGCCTGAGAGGCTGGCTGGAGTGCTGCAGCACAGCCAACCCACAGGAAGGCCCGTGGTTATCTGTGGGGTCTGTTTTGGGCTGTGTCAGCACCCCAGCTGATATGGAGGGATGGTGTGGGAAGGCTCTGGGGCAAGAGGCCAGCGTCAGAGCTGGCGTGGTAGCCCTGAGCCATCAGCAGCTTCCCCCATTTTGCTCTCCTCCAAGAGACCTGGCGAAAGGGTTTCAAAGGGATGCTGTTTGGAAAAAGATGTCGAGTGCTGGTCAGCATCCCTGGGGACTGACCAGCCCTCTATTTCCAGAGCCCCGTGGGTTTCTTTTCCTTCCATCCTCTGGTGGCCTTGAATATGACCAGCAAGGATGGAAACCACTGGCCCCTCCTGTCTGTGCTCATCCCAGCCCCACTGGTGGTCACCCTCTTGTTACCAGGGCACTAAAACCTGATCTAGAAACTGCCCCAAATGCCATGAGGGTGTGGTACAAAGCAAAAAAGATGGTGCCATTTCTCTGATACATACTGCTAACATGGATCCTATAGTAAAAGATGGAACACAGAACAAGCTCAGTTGTAAATAAGAAAAAATACATAATAAAAGGAGTAGTATGTATGCAAAATTAGCAGCAGCGGAGAGAAGAAAGGCTGAGCTCAGTGCACCAGTAAATGCAGAAAGAGAAAGGGCAGCCCTGACAGGTAGGTATGCGGGAGAAAAGGCCACTCAGCTGCAAGTCAACGCCATCTCAGAAAATAATTTACGAAAAGAATTCTTCAAATAAGATTGTTATCACTGTGACTGTATTAAACAACACTGTAATGCCGCAACTTTCTTTTATTCTTTAAGAATGCCCAAGCCACTGAAACATTCAAGAGTTGTGTGCTTAGACTGATCCTTTCAATCACTGTTGGTGTAAAGTTACTCTTGTATTACAGTCTCTAGACATAGAAATCACACCAGAAGGTTTTCATAGTTACAAAGGGCATTTATCCTATATTTTTATGTCCCATATTCACCAGCCAGAGACGGCTATGAGGGCTGCAGAAGCACACTGCAATACAAAAAGTGAGATAGTTAGCATGATAGCATAACAGCAAACTTTACAAGCCAATGCTTATGAACATGTCGCTAGCTGTGCCATAACAAATTTTGATTCCCTCTTCAAGTGCAGAAATTCAGCATCACTTTTTAGTTCCAGCCTTACATTAAATAGTGGCTTTATTGAGGCACAGAAAGAAACAGATGCTAAATTTAGGAGCACACTGTGAGAGGGTTCACTTATTTCTTACACAGTTGCTGGCTAAATAAACAAAGCAAGTGTTTTTTTATTACTGTGGGAGCAAATTTATCTCTGCTGATCAGCAGGAGGAGGAAACACGGGATGATGACAATAAAGCTGTCAGTCTTCCCTGCCCAAGACATTGAGTCTGGGGTCCTAAGCTCAGCTTGATGGAAAAGAGCTTTGCACTGTCCCTGGGAGGTGATCCAAGGGAGGCAGAGTGTGCCTTGCTCCCTGCAGCTTTGCAGCTCAGCCATCAGCCCTCACCAGAGGAACTCAATCTCTTGGGAGCTGGTGGGTCCAAGACCAACAGAAACTGCAAAACCAAATCCAACTAGTCTCCAGTCTATGCTAATGTCTATTCTCATTCATGTAAGTCTGCCATTGCTGCCATGGTGACCAACTTAAAAATTAATTATATAACGACATTAAAGACACATTTAAATAGGAAAGTTCAACCCACAGTTCTGGCAAAAAAGATTCAAGTATTCCTAGATCACATCCCTCCTACTTTCCCCTTGAGTCCTTCAGATACTATGACTTAACTGATTTCTTCCCTGCAGTTACTTCTATGCTGATGTTGACAAATAAAATTAGTCTTCCACTGGTTTGTTTTTTTGTTTTTTTCCTTCCCTGACTCATATAAAACAGATATTCTTTAAAAATTTTAGTTCTCACTACAGAAAAGCTCTGTCACTCTTTCTGGTAATCAATCTTGTTGCTGACAGACCTAGCAGTTATGGTTTTGCATAGCACTGACCCAAACTGTTCCATCCTTCTTGGCTGTATCACCATTTCTTGTGCGCGTCGGGCAGCACAATCGCTGGCGTCAGCTGCTGCCCCATAGGCTGTGGCTGCTTCCAGGGACTCGGCACCACTGGGCTCCTGCCTGGCTGGAGGCTTTGCATTACCTTGGAGAAATCAGGCCTGCCCCTTTTGCCCAAGGTCCATGTCGCTGTGAGCACTAACACAGTCCTCGTGTAGCATATGAGGTTTGGGGTTTAAGCTGCCAGCTTCAGAAAAATGAAGGGCCAAACCAAGTGCCTGGCAGAGCACAGGCACACTGTAACACATCTCGGGCTTTTGCATTTTATTCACTGGCAGTTTTCCACAGGAGATACGCGCAAGTATCAAAAAATATACCACTGTAACCACAATGCTTGTCATGGCTGTGGCAGGGAAGACAAGGGAAGTTTACAGAGACTGACTTGCTCCTTAATCCAACTGCCAGTCCCCTTTTCCAAGAAGAAAGGTGGGTAATTTAGGTATGCTTGTTTTCCTGTTGCAACCGTTTTCTAAGTAGATGGGGCTTCTCTGTCTCTATGGAGTCAACTCCACACCTGCTGTGACTGAGCTCTTCTGCTTTCTCTTCTCTCTCTCCTCATGTATGCTTTTATCTGTGTCTAATTGTGCTTTCTGTGACCTCTCATCACATGCTGTCTTTGATGTTGGCGCTGTCATGGAGATTATTTTTATGCTCTTTTCTGCAATTACTTTACCATTGACTCATGTTGTCTCTTTTTTCTGTGTGTGTGTTATTTTTTTTTAATGCATAAACACATATCCACCCTTACGTCAATTCCTTTCTATTCAGCCAAGTGTTCTTCTAGAAGGCAGCCAACTGATGGGGACAGGCAAAAGGGAATTTAACTGTGCCTGACTATCAGGGAATTTGGCTTTTCAGAACATCCAACGAAGTAAATGTAAAACAAAACTTATGTTGCAGTGAAAGTGTGCCTCTTGGAAAGGATTTGTTGAGGGAAGGACTCACCCCTGGGATGCAGCCCTGTGCTTTCCCACCATACAAGTTCATTTGTTTTGGCACCAGCACTCTGTAAGGGTTGGTTTACATGCCTCCACATCCAGCCGCTGTTGATCTGCTGTAGTATTTTCGTTCAAAGAGCTGCTGGGAATGAGTCCTAAAAAAACCTTGCGGAGATGCCTTCATTAGTTCTGCTGAAAAGGATGCTACAAAAAAAGTTGTCTGGCAGATGCCTTTCCCCAAGAGCAACCTGTGGTGATTGGTGGGACACGGCTGATGCTACAGCTCTGTAGCCTTATTTCAGAGACAAACCAGCCCTCCCACGATTTATTGCTCAGGGACCTCTTTTCAGAATTGTCAGTGTTTGCTAACAACAAATAACAAAGGAAGCAAACAAAAAACAAAATCAAGAAGAATCAGCATACTTAGAGAAAGAAGATAACTTCTCTATAGATGTCGCTTGCTAGTTAAACCTGCAATGATAACTGTTGTATTTCACACATAGCACTTTTGAAGACACGAGCTAAAACTACTGACAAGTAGTAAATTTGCACAGGCATTTATTCGCAACTACCTGTGTAATGGTTTAATCTGCTCTTCCAACACAGCCTTTCTGGGAAAGGAACAAAACAGACAGAGAAAAATTGCAAAAGGTGCAAGAAGATAACAGCGGATGGTAGAGAGCAGGAAAAATGCTGTTCAGATTAGCACTTGATCAGGATTTTCAAGACAGACATACCACTGGATTTCTAAAGATCACTGCTCCACCACCTTTCACACAGAAGGCATCCCACGTTCTGTTTTGTAGTTATAAGAGGAAACATTTCACTTTGCAAATCACTGACATGCCTCAATTAGAAGTCTCCTTTAACGATCAGCCTGTTCAAGGAAGAGCAAGGCCTAATCCTGATTAATTTGGCAGGCTTTTAAATGGAGTGGTATGGATGGAGATGTCAAGAAGAGAGGACTGATGTAGGTGACAGGTGTGGGCATTGATTGCAGACGTTTGGAGCAGAGATCCTGTCAGGATGGAAAGCACCAGGTGACCTGTAAGGGCTGAGTGTGAGCATCCTTTCAGCTTTTGTGTGAGAAACAGCTGGGTTCCCAGGAAAGCAGATGTTTGGTGGACAGAAAGATTTGGGATAAGCAAGCCAAACCTGGTGTGGTTTTGTTGGCTTAGCGAACTTATGAAACTGGAAGAGGGCAAAATGACTGTGCAAAATATAAGCACAGCCCAGTATCAAAGAAATAAGAAGTATTGGCTTGAAGTAAAGAAAAGCCTGAAACTCAATTTGGTACATGCTGGTGGAGACAGGTTGGCTCTTGGAGAGCCTGGAGACAGGGCTGCATCCCAAACCATGGTCCCAAAACCAGGGAAGAGCAGCGCCAGGAGCTCACCTTCAGAAAAACATCACCCCCTCTCTATGGAGGGAGCAGAGCAGCTCGTGCAGCAGAAAGAAAACCTCTGGCAAGCTCGAGCAGGGTTACCGAAAACAGGTTGTGAAAGATAATATCAGATAGCTGCTCAGCTTCATGTTCAAAACAAGGCTGTGGTCTAATCCATTTTCCTTCAGGCAGCCGCGTGCGTGGGCAGCTGTTGGGGAGGCTGGTGAATGCCTGGCGGGGTATTGCCCACAGCTGCGCAGGCAGGAGTGGGACTGTGCCCTCCTTTGTCTATAGCATCCACGGCTATTGCATCTCTTGCATTCATCTGGGAGATAAAAATGAATCTCGAGTGCTCATTTAAAACCTTTTACAAATATCATGCTGACATGCAAATGAGAGAATGTGACAAAACAATGTGTGACACCCAGCTTGCTCCTCTTCTTTGAAAAACTCAGATGTTTTCTTGTCACAAAGCTGCTCATTTTTTCCTCTTAACATAAACAGCATAATAAGATTAAAACAGTTTTCTCTGACAAAATGCTATGTGTTGATGTTTAAGCAAAATTAACATTTTGTAAAGAAAAAGAAAGGGAAAGGAAGCCATTGACAAATTCTGTGAGCAAAGAAATTGTTGTTTTATTTTCTGAACAAACTAATTTCACTTTTCATGGATGTCAACCCAGATACAAAGCAGTGTCCAGGGGTACTCAAAAGGGAAATGATTAAGAAAATGAGCAAGCATTCTCCCTTTGGGTATGTGAGTCAAGAGACAAGAGATTTTTGGTGATGTGTTGCTAATTACTTGGGCTCCTCAAATCTTGTGCCTTCACACAGCTTCAAAAAAGGCAGGTAAACATCCTACACCTCTCCCTACAATTACACTGTGTAAATCATTCACCCCAAATAAACTGCAGTAATCATGTGTGTTATCATGCTTGTCAGTAGTCTTGCTGATTCAAATGGGACTGGTAGCGTGGTCAAATATCAGTGTGAATTTTAGATTCAGTATAGGAACCGTGGATGTTAAAAGCAAATTATTCCCTATATCTCCAGCCAACTGATGTTCAGATTGATGGTATTTGATTTTTTTTTTATCTTCAGACATTATTGTTCTTTTTCAACCACAGGAAGCCTCAAGGAATTTAGCTAGAAAAAAAACAATCAAATGTTTTTCTGCACCAATCTAAGCATGTAGAGAAAGGGCAATAGGTCACCAAGAACTTAAAAAATAGATGGTCTACTTTTTATAAGTCATTGCTATAATTCACAGATAACATGTATTTTCTGGATACAGGTACCAAAATTCAGAATTTAATATCATATTCAGTGCACTTTCCAAAAATTCAGTGCAGCCTTTAAAGTGCAGGTGGGTGCTGGGGCACTGCAGCTCCATTCCCCACAGAGCGCCCAGCTGGGTTCAGCTACCCTGTGAGTCAGGGCACATCACAGCATGGCAGCAAATCACCCCTCTTGCCAGCAGCACCCACATAACATCCCTCCTGGGGTGGACAAGACCATGAGGCAGGCTAGGGACCAGCTTTAAGATTTAATCATCTTCACCACTTGCCATATTTTCAAGGAAATGACATTCCATGGAAATGTGATGTTCAAAGTGAAAATATTTCACTGGCACTTACCTCTTCCAAGTACATTTTCCTCATGTGGGATGTTTGATCTGAAGCACTCTCTTTAGAGAGAGAGGGGAATACCCAGGTGGAAAAGCTGAGTTTTCAGTTTGGTTTTTTTTGGTGGGTTTTTTTTTTGGTTTTTTTTAAATATAAATTTCCATTTTCATGGAAATATAGCTTGTGTCATGTCTCAGCAAAGTCAAATCTTAGTTTTAATGGTCTGCATGAAACAGAATGGAACTGCTCTGTTTGGTAAAAGTAAGGAGTTGGAATTAAATGTAAATTATTTTCCTCTCCTGCTGGAGATTTTTTTCTTTTAAATTGGAAAAGTGACCATACCATCGGTCCTGAGCAGCAGTAAGGAATCTCCTGTTGAGATGAATGGGAATTACAGTGTTTAGCATCAGTTCCTGAGTTGCCCAACAAGTTGCATTGCTTTCTGCAGCAAAGACTGTTCTTCAGCACAAGCCCTGACTGTTGCAGACCTTGGAGTTGGGAATGTGCAGATTAAGAAATTATTTTGACTACAACCTAAAGACCTTGTAGAAAAGTTGAAAAAATTCCAAAGTGCTGCCAGTGGTTTTGCTGGGGACAAGATTAATGTTTGCTGTATTTGCTGTATCCTTTTATCTGCTGCTTTCCTTCTCCTTTCAGTAAATAAATCTGCCTATTAGTTAAACAAATGGACTCTGATGGAAACCAAACATAAGAAATATATTAACAATAATGCCCTTTTCTTAAAGTAGAAAGGCAATAGTGAAGAGATTCCCTAGGTTCTGGCTTGCCACCAGGCACTGCTTGCTTGGGTGCTATTGCTTTGAACTCCCATAATAAAGAAATACAGGCTGCAGGGGAAAATAACAACAAAAAAAGTCAAAGAAGCTCTGTGATGGAGTGTTTCAGCTAAATGTGTCTGCTTTTATTGTGCCACTGTTACAGACGTAGAACAGTCTCACCTCCTGTAAAGCTCACCGTCTGAATTGACTAGAGAGGCGCAGCAGGAGAAGGGAGCAATGAAGTGATTTAGTGGGTGATCCAGGCCTTGAATGTGAGCTTGCTTACCTCTCAGTATGGGCCTTTTTTTCCTGTTTTTCTGTATCTTGGTCGGTGCTGTGTAATACTGCAGGTATGCACAGAGCAGTCAGCCCTGCAGCCTGGCTGGGGAGGACTGTCCCCTGGTGGGTATGCCACCATCACCGCCTTTTCTTAAGGGTTTTTTTCAAAGTACAGATTATTTCTTGCTTGGAAACAACCAGGAAAAACTGGCATGCAATTGTTCACATAGGCATTTGCTGGGCAGCAGATGATCTGCTCCAGGGTGACGTTTGGAGGTGCTAGAGGTTGGAGACACCCTGCTCTGGGGTGGTTTTGTCTTGCATGGAGTGCCAATGCACCGCAGAAGCAAATCTAGATAGTAGATAGACATCCTTTTTCATGCTCAATTTCCAACAGGCAGAAGAAGCAAATTCTGGAAAGCCTTTGGGAAGCCTTCCTGCCCTTCCTGCAGCAGGAGCAGTGGCTTGGGGCTGGCAGGCACCGTGTAGCTGGGAGCAGCTGGGAGGCAAAACCACAGGCTGTGGCTGCCTGGGCCCCATGACACCAGGCTCCTCCCTGCCTCCCCCAAACCTACTTTTAGCTCCATTGGTATTGCGATAACAGATGTTTTGTGCTGATTTTTGCTGCATGCCTTGGATTGTAGAACCTTGCTCCAAAATGTTCAGAGGACATTTCCTTGACCTCACTGCACACTGGTGGCTTCTGCCATGGCAGAGGTGCTCTCTCCATCCACGCTCCTTTATGGGATGCTGCAAGCTCTTGGCAGTCCTGACTTAGCAGCCTCCATTCACCCTTTTTTTGGATGAGTGCTCCATTAATATTCAGCAATGCGTAGAAAAATCCCCTAAAACCCACGAGGACCCTGGGGGGCCTTGTCCCTCTCCTCCCCCAGTATTTAAACTGGAATCTGAAGTTTAGACCTTGACCTCCTCTCGCCTTGCTAAAGAGTTCATTTTTCAGTCTGAAGGCCAGTACCTGCCCAGAGTGCCCCAGCTGGGTGGGGGGAGCACAGGGTGCCCCACTGGGTGTGCGGGAATTGGGACCAATCTGCCCCAGGAGTCAGTGATCGACCCATCTGCCCCAGGAGCCGGTGAGCAACCAGTCTGCCCCAGGTGCTGGTGATTGACCTGTCTGCCCCAGGTGATGGACACATCTGCCCCAGGAGCTGGTGATGGACCCATCTGCCCCAGGTGATGGACTCATCTGCCCCAGGAGTCGGTGATCAACCCATCTGCCCCAGGAGCCGGTGATCGACCCATCTGCCCCAGGTGATGGACCCATCTGTCCCAGGATCCCGTTATCGCCTTTTTTGGAAGAGTTGGGCCTGGCTCGTGCGGCACCACGGGCTTTGCAGGGTGCTGCGAAGGCGAGGCAGGGCTCCTCCGTCCCACATTCCTTGCTAATTTTAACCAGCTCCCTTGAGCAGCTCGTGAGCGGAGGCCTGGAGAAGTACGGTCTTGATTTATTAGTCTTTCCCTTCTGAAAACTTTTGTTCAAGTGTCTTGGGACACAAGTAAAACCAGAATAGGATTCTCAGCCTGGATCTTTGGAGATGTTTATTTACATCATGAATCATTGTGAGTTTTTTGCAGCATCAGCAGTTTTTTCCTTAAAGATGCCCCGGCTCTGAGATGTCAGGAGAGTGAGGATCGCTGGTGGAGCTGTGTGGGGAAGATGTGGTGGCACGGCTGGATGCTGGGCCTGGCCATGGCTGGTGCCATCCTGCAGACACCAATGCCCCAGACTCAGGGCTACCATGACCAGCGGTGGTGCTGGCCACCTTCCTGCAGAGCTGTCCCTGCACAGCGCACGCACCCTGTGCCATCAGGACTATCAGGAGCGAATCACCAGAGTCCACCCAGACAGGCAACTCTTGCCACCCCAAAACTGATAGCTGTCGTTCTGTTCTGGGGAAATGAAAGGAACTGCTTGCCATCTGGCAGGGCTAACTTTCCCTGGGGTGGCCCGGTGAACATTGGCTGGCTAGGGGAGGACAGGGCAGAAATCCTCAAAGTCCCAGTGACAGGGTGGAGAATGACCAGAAACCACAGCCTAGGAGGTGAAATGGAAAGACGGATTGCTGAGCCTGTAGAAGAGCTGACCGCAGAAGACATGGCCATCAAGCACTTAAATAGACATTGTAAAGGGGCAGGGGACAGTCTACTCCCTGTACTAAACAGAGTAAGCAACAGCATGCTTAGCTTGAGGCAAGAAAGATTTGATTTAGGCACAATAAAACTCATCAGTGGTAACTTCAGCTGAGTGCTGGAACCGCCTTTCCAGGGACTCTGTAGCATCCATATCATTGGAGACTTCCAAGTGGAAGTTCAACAAGGACATGCCAGGGAAAACAGGTAGAGCTTGTCCTGCTGTGTGGGAGAAGCACAGGCTGGAAGCTCCCCTGGCTATGCCAACACCTTGCCTATAACACAGCCACTGCTTAACCATGTGGCATCCCCCAGAGCCCTGGAGCGCCCCCACTGCCATGCGGGGTTACCCGAACGCCAGCAGAGAGGTAGTTCCTGAAAAGCAAAAAGCTCAACCATCTCACTGGCTATCACAGCACTTTCTCAGTACCTCAGCATAAAAATTAGTTTATTATTTATTATTATTTTTTATTAGCTTATTAGTTTACAGATTGCATCAGTAATCAAATCAGCATGAAATTCAGAAACCGTGGTATTTGTGTAACAAACACCCCAAAGGGAAAGGTGAAACTTTTTCTTCCAACTAGTTTCTCTTGCTTATTTCACATTTATATCTGATATGCAAATGGACTTTACATCTATAGCCAAAATGATACAGTGCTTTTGGATAACAGGGGTTAAAGCTCTGATTATGCTTTTTCTTGTCTTGCCCTTGTTATTAATACAGAGGGAAAAGACAGTCAGCACTTCTGCCCAGCCACCCTGACTCATACCACAAGGCAGGCAGCCGAGGCTCCTCAGCACTTGCCGTCAGTGAATGCAGAAGCTCAGTGCTGTGGGCACAGCAATAATCACCAAAAAACCCCAAGACTGTATCCTGGAAATGAAACAACTCTTGCCTCGTTACTCTTACAGAACTAATGGTTCCTCTAAGGTGTTCTGTGCTGAAGGCTGAAAAATTAAGCAATGCTTTACGGTTTAAGGGTTTTTTTTGTTTGTTTGTGTTAGATTTTCCTATCCAGCTGCCAAATACTTTCTGGCTCAGCCTTCAAAGCAAATTAATTCTGCTACGATCTACCAATTTAAATAAATACTGTTTGAACATCTGAGGTATGAACCAGTGAGGAAGGCAGGACTGGAAAACCTCCAGCTGTCTATTTGCTTCCGAGTTGAGGTAGAGCACTGAGTCCTGCCCTGGAGCACAGCTCTCAGCTGCACTCTCCAGCCATGAGTAAGGAATGAGGAAAGGAGATGGGTGCTAGCTGAACAGCCAGCATCACTAAAAATAGCATTGTTCACAGCAGCCACTTCTGTCATTTTCTTGCTGGCAAGTGACTTAATTTCTGCCGGACGTCTGCAGGGTGTTTCCAGTTTCACTGACGTTCCGTGGGGAGAGCTGGGCACTGCACTGTGCTCTGTGGTGTGCTCCTGGGTGGCCGTGCTGAAATTCTCCTTGACTGAAGGTCCTCTTGACAGGGCAGGTTACTGTTGCTTATTCCCAGTGGCAGTGCTGGGCAGAGCTGGTGTTTCTCTAAGCTTTTCTGGGCTTCTTTCCTGACCTATGAAATAACCTCCTGGTTTGCATTATTGTAGGCTATAAATGAAGCATTGAAGTTGCAGGATAGAAATTAACAGACAACAAAAATCCTAATTCGCCCTCACTGTTATTGACAATATTGTTGCTGGTTAATCGAAAGCTTGAATTCTGAGATACCCAATTAAGAGTTTGAGCAGGGGTCTAAAATATCACAGCTTGCCAGCGTCTGGTACTGACAAAAGTGCCCCTGAGGCCTCCTGGATGTCTGCATGAAGGCAAGTTTTCTGTCCCATTGCTTTGTCTCTCCCTCTTTTCTTTTTCCACTGAGTGCTGCTCTCCCCTCTCTGACAGTCAGTGCTCTCTGTGCCTCTCACACGGTCTGTCAGGACTCATCACCATCAGGATACAGAATCCTGAATACTGCTGCTGTATGACTTCAGTCCCTGTCACCTCTTTATTGCAACATTTAAGGACGGTCATATTTTCTCCTGTGCTGATTTTCATGCTCTGAGACAATCCCTTGCAGCCCTCTGCAGAAAACCTCCTGTAAACTGTGGCAGACCCTGAGCCAGGCAGGAGTGCTGCAAGATGCATCAGGGTTCAGGTAGGACACTGACAGCCAAAACACTTCACAAAATGTTTATCAACTCCAAAATTTCTTTAGTCCAGAGCCTTTTCTGGTTACCTTTGAGTAGGGAGACTCTGTCTGGATTTCAGATGCCCTATCTGGAAGTGACAGTGCAGCACGCTGGCTCCATGAAGGTGCTGGGAAATGTGTATTTTCACCCCTCAGCACAGGTGATGGCTCTCCAGGTAATTTACTCCCTTTTCTTGCAGGCACTGATTTCACTGATGGCTCACTGCTTGCTGAGCCCATCCAGTTCCCTCAAACGAGCATTTTAATGAATATTTCAATGCATTTCTCCACTTTCCATATTTCTGTTGAGCCATTTCCTTGTCTCACACAATGGGCTCCAGTTGTCACCAACATGATGCCGTCACTTATATTTAGAGTTGGAAAAAAGCAGAATAAAGTCTAACTTGTACTTACTTCACTGTGGGAAGGACTTAACTCCTTTTTTAAAGAGGTCGTATTTTGTGTTGTTTGTTGGTTGTTGTTTTTTTCATTTTCCACCAAGGCTTCTGTAAGAGAACACATTTATTCCATCTCCATTTCCCAGTTACCTCTGCTAGGCTGTACAATTGTGGTTAATATCCAACTCCACTCGGTTTATGAGCATTGTGGACTCCCAGGCAACTCTACATGCAGAAAACAAGCTCCTGTCAGCACTCAATGAAAAATGTAATTTAATTCTTAAAGTAGCCTCAAGTCTGGCTTGAGTTTGTGCATTTTTCTCTCCACATTTTAATACTTTTCTTAAGTAATTTCTTTTTTCTGAAGTGACTTCCATTATCTTTGAAGGTTTAGGTAGGGATAAGGTTTGTGGAAAATGCTGGCTGGGATTTCCCCAGGACTGCAGCCCACGTGACAGACGCACAGCTGCTTACGGCTCCAGTATCTGTTTACTAGAACCCAGAACAACCCAGGGCAGTCTGTAAACAGAAGTTATTCCACAAATCACCCCACCATATGTCTCTTTACATAATTTGCTTTTATCTCCTCATATATATTTGCTCCTAATCTCCTCAAAACAGTAAAAAAAAGTTGTATTTGGGTAACAGCAGGAGGCAAGCAAAATGGATTTAAGGAGGCAAGAAGTTTAGCCTGGTGTTCTTCACATCAGCCCATTAAACTGCTCTTACAAATCTCAGAAGCGTTAACCTTTGGTACTATAAATTGAAATTCCTAATCTTTCCTGATTTTCTACAGCCTTAATGCTTTAATCCACCTTGTTTTCTCCCCCAGATACTTCTCTCCTGATCCCGTTGTTGCCTGATTAAACATAGTTCAAAATAACCAAACAGCCAAGGAAGAAGGACTAAGAACATCCTAGTGAGAAGCAATTTCAGAAAAAGATTGCATTCAAAAAGGCTTCACACATTTTACTGAAGTGACAGTCCCACAAATTAAAAAAAAAAAAGGAGAATGGATTTACTTTTCTCGGTATAAATTGATAGTGTTTTTCCACAACATGAGTCATCATTTTCCATTATTGTGAAGACGGAGCAAGGCAAGTGTGAGAAATAATACACTATATAATCAGACATTCAAATTTATGACTTAAATATTGATGTCAATATAGGTCACTTAACTATAATACCATTTTAAAAAAATTAATAGGAGAAATACTTTTTTCCTTGATAGCTAAGATTTTAGGTCAGTTGAAGACCCTACAATGAGGACATGTTGGTGACCAGAAGCAATGGCTGTTTGGGCTGAGCAGAGCAGACAGCTCGTCATGGCAGATGGGCATGGGGGGACCTGACTCCAGACTGTGTCTGTGATGGGCCATACGGCCCGAGCTGCAGCTGGGTGGCAGGGTGGGGCTGGGCAAGGGTAAGATGCTGCAGACTGGTTTCAGATCTCCAGTTTAGACCATCAGGTTTGCCCACCTGACGTTCTTGGTTAGGCTGCCAGCCTAGAAAACACCTAACCATGCTGAATAAATGGCACGGAAAAGGTTTCTCCTTTTCCCAAAGAGCCTGCAGCGCAAGCAGTATGGGAATTGGGACACCCATGCTATTTTTTAATTCATCAGACTGTGTCATTGCTGTAGGCACCTTGCAAGATTTTTTTCTGCCTTCTGTCTGTTTCTTTCCTTTCTCCCCACACTATTTCCTATATTTCAGGTTTAGGCTTCTAGTTTGGGTATTCATGCAAGTCAAACTTTCCACCCTTGTGTAGGAAACAAGGGCGCTTGCTGGCAGCGCGGCACCGTGCTCCATGCTCCCCCGGGGAGTTCCACTGCGCAGTGACCAGGTGAGAGCTGCAGATCGGCAGTGACGCCTGCGGGGCCCGTCCTGGGCAGAACTGGGGCTCGGTGGGTAGATGCCACGTCTGTACCTCCCAACTGCTGCTCTCAGCTGATAAAGTTATCTTGCAGTTTGTCAAACTATTTATGAGCATTTCCGTTGGTTGCTCAAACCATTGCAGCCCTTTGGTGCACAGTTACATCAGTGGGTCCCCCAGAACCTGGCAATTAAGCATGACACGTATCGCTGAGCACTTGTTTTCTCGTCTCCATGTAGAAAAATCAATTAGAGCTCTCATTCTGCAGTAAATGTCAATTGTGCTAACACTGAACAATCAAAAACATCTGTAACTATGGAAACTCTCAAGGCGAGAGTCATTTCAAGAATAAATTATGACAAGAAGCTTTTTATGGCTGTTTTTAAACAATAAATATAAATTAAACCAGCTTAATTTCTTAGATGTAAATTAATTTTATTTTTTAACCTTTAGTACTATTTGTTCTCAAGACACATTTATCAATATTGACATAGAGGAAAATGGTATCTTATCAGTGTTTGCATCCAAAGAATCAGCAGCATTATTTATATCACTCAAAAATTTTCTGCTAAGATGATCTTCACTGTATTTCAATGGGAAGCATGCTTTTCAAATGACTAATGGCTCATCCTTACGGTTTATCATGGTGTGATTTATGCTGTTTGCTACACTTTACAGTTATGAAAAAAACAGTAACTGTGTGAAAGGAAAAGTCAGTCAAAACTTTCTTTGAGAAACTGGGATGTCACAGGAAATGAGGTCTGTGCTCAGCCACAGTTTTGGTGAGCAATCTGGAAGTTGTTCTTCCACTCCGTTTGCTGCCGGTTCACAGCCAGAATGAGGAGCTGCAGGGCAGGGCAGTTTGATTTTGGAGCTGATGGTGCCCAGCCCTGGAGGCAGAGGGATATGGCTGTCCCCCAGACACAGCCCTTCCCGAGGATGGAGGGGGCAAACGTCACCCATGGCTGTGGGAGCTTCCCCGTGACAGCAGCAGTGGCTGTCGGGCTGGGTGCTGCGAACAGGGATGGTGCGCTTGGGTGGGAATTGCACCAGGGTGGGAATTGCACTCTGCTCCATCAGCGTTCTGGGGCTGCCAGCCTCTCCATGTGCGGTGTGACCACTGCAAAGGACACAGAACAACTCTCAGAAAACCTGTTTCAACAGTGTTTTTTCATCCTTTTTCTTGTGCTAATGCACTTTAACTCACTTCAAAATGAATGCAAGAATGATGCAATGCTCTTTTTTTATTTTTTATTTTTCTTTTTATCTTCTTTTTTTTTTTTTTTTTAACTTCATCTTGCTAGAAGTCGTAACCTGGTTCTGGTCTGAGCACCACACAAATCAGAAATAAGATGCAGTGCTGCACATTGCAGCATGATATATAACTATGTATCTCTATATATACATAGATATAAATAGAAATATTTCTGGTTTTATCAAACGAAAATCTGTGTATCTCTATCAAACTCAGTGGATCTGTGTTTATTTCTGTGTTAATTTGTGTCAATGGATTTGCGTGGAACAGGGTGCCAAAACCTGATGAAAACATCCCAGCTCTGAGGAAAGCTTGATCTCTGTGACGATGAGATGGTGGCTGCTGACTTTGCCCCAAGCCTCCATAGTGTGAACAATGAAGAAATTATCAGCTGAACGAAGGCTGTGGCTATTCAGCCTTAGACTCCCTTTGCCTGCCAAAAAGCAAACAAAAATCCTCATGAAAAAGAATATTCCGCCCCCGACCACCACCCGTCTTCAGCAGCCCTGTAGTCGGGGCTGCCTAATGCTACAGGACAGGAAAATGCTGTCCCCCTTACAGATACCGTCACGCGGTGTTGGTGTAAAGTGTTTCAGAAACAACCTCTAGAATTCAAAGCAACATAGTCTTCCAAAGCCTTGGCTTGTATAATGCAAACATCATTGTCAGGTTTTGACCTTATCCTCCAGGCTTTTAAGTGAAAGTCTTGGGACACATTAGACAAGTAGCAGGCTTATCATTAACAGTCTGATAAAGTTTGCTAATGGCTTAAAAACAATGATGCAAACAGGGTGTGTTGGTGATTCTATCAAATATTCAGCATGATCACAGCAGGAGACATGATATTTAAATACACACAGCAAGTGTGCTTCAGTGTCAGCCAAAATCTTTGTGCTTTAAACAGGTGCAATGAAATTATAATTTATTTCTGGATCTTGAGCTGTGCACATTGCTCGAAAAGATGGGCCATAGCCAGGAGGGTTGTGGGCTCCCAAGGCAGGGAGCAGAGGATGGGGAATTTCCTCCTGTGCTGTAAAGGAGGGTGATAAGGGAGCTACAGCCCAGGATCCCCCCAGGGGCTCCTGCCCTGGGGTCTCACAGGGCACCTCCAGCTCCTGCCAGGACTCACTTTCAGTGACAAACCATGTCATCAAAGTGGATGAAGTCATGAGCTGTGGATGAAATAAGTACCCTATTAGTGGATTACAAATTTGCAAAGTAAAGACAGGGAAGCAGCTTAATGCACCAGCTACAGAGATTTTATGTAAAATGGTGACAAGATTTACTGAGATATACACTTTTTAAATTTTAAATGAAGCAACAGGTGACAGCAAAGGAACTTCTGTTTCATAAAACAATGCAGTTTCCAAACTACCCAAGTATTCTTTGTCTGACCAAACTAATGAGCCTGGAGTCTGCAGCAAAATGCCTTACATGCAGAAAATGAACACTGCATGTTTAATGCGGTGTCTCAGGCATACCAGATGTACTAATAAAATCTCCATAACCAGAACTCACTTATATAAACAAGCAAAACCAATGTGCTTAAATGCTTGCTTGAAATCGTTGTAAGAGTGAGGTAAAGATGGTTAGATCAAACCACTTTGGCGCAAATAACTGCACAAGTGCAATTCAGCCCACTTTCCCACACGACTCAAATTTGACCAAATTCCCTCTTCATCAGCCAGCAGGACGCTGAGTATGCTTTATGCAGCACTCCTGGCTTCCCAAATGGCGCACAGGAGAGGAGCAGTCAGCTCAGAAAGCTGTGAGCCAACATTTGCCTGTTTGTATATAGATTTGCACATGCAATCCTACTTTTCTCCAGCCCTACATCTATTTCCCCACACCACAAATACCCCAGGGCACTCACCTGCCCACATTTTGAAGGATTGTTTTAATGGCAAAAAATGAGTAAATTCCTATTTTGTTTGATAGTGAAAGGTACCATTCTCTGCCACATAGGCAAGAGCTAAATCAACAAGAGACAGCTTCCCCGCAGAATTTGCCCCAGAACGGTGTCTGCCAGGGTGGGATTCAACTCTCAGTGCCGGATGAAGCCACGTGCATGGAAGGACCTTGCCAGGATTTTTCCCACTTTCTTCTCTCTGTTCTTGTACTCAAAATACAGGTTTTGCTACTGCCACTGCAAGCCACTCCTTCCCCCAGCCCACAAACACACAGCCCCTGTGCCCCCGCACCCCTTGTGAAAGACATCGAGGAACTGGTGATAATTAAGTTGCCAAAGAGACAAGCAGGGACCAAGAGATGACAGACACAGCTCTTTGCTCGGCTGCTCTTTTTCTCTGAGTGAACAGCCTGTGTTGGTGGCAACACTGACACCTGGGTGAAGTGGCGGACACAGCGCGTGGTGATGTGCTTGTGATGCCAGAGAAGCTGCAGCTGCATAGGGAGTGTCACAGCACCTGCAAAGGGCACGAAGCTGCCAGCTGGGGCACATGATAGGAAGCTGTGCCTTCGGGATGGATGCTTCAGGATAAAATACCATATTTTGAAGGTTTATAAAAGACAGAAATCATACCTCTCTACTTGGATTGTAAATGGGTGAGGAAAACATCCCTATATACACCTTGCCAGACTGGGGGAAAGGGGAGATTTTTTCCTTTGACCTGGTACCTCACATCCCTTGTGCAGGTCACGCTGCGCTGCTGGGAACCCGTCTGCTGCATTTGGAAGAAGATGGGCACCTCAGCCCCTGCACTGTTTTGAGCGCAATGTGCACACAAGGCAAAAAGCTGACTGAAAGACTGATTTGCAGGTCTGACATAATATCCAGCTTTACTCTGTTACGGGACCGACACCATCACAACCTTGTGAAAGTTGTGTTGCTCGTGAGCACCACACGAAGCGTGC
The DNA here is from genome assembly GCF_023638135.1 of Falco biarmicus. Taxonomy (NCBI): domain Eukaryota; kingdom Metazoa; phylum Chordata; class Aves; order Falconiformes; family Falconidae; genus Falco; species Falco biarmicus. Next base: position 55,975,438 of record NC_079296.1, on the reverse strand, counting down.
CCTCACTCAGCCCAGCAGCCCGGCAGATGCTGGCATTCGCCCTGGCAAGGAAAGCCGGCCAGGCAGCTGCCCTGCCGCACCATTCCCAGCCGCAGGCGGGCTCAAGGTTAGTGGGGAGCAGATGCCGATGTGTTTCAGGGGAGCCGGACTGCTCCTTCCCTCCATGCTCCAGGCATCAACACCAACTGATGCAACATCACAGCCCTAGTTGAACACCACAGAACGATAAAGACCCATAATAACCTCAAGGACTTATATTACTTGCCAGAAGCATTTTAACTGACAGAAGAATAAGGTTCAACTAGAACTGCAACCTTTATTAAAAAAAAAAAAATCCATGATAGATACCATGAGGTTTTTTCCTAGAAAAAAATCATCCAGGAGAGACTACTGGGAAAATTAGAAGTATATACTAGAGCTAGATGGAGACAATGCAAGTTTTCACCAGTTGTGCAAAGAAATACAGAATTTCCTCCAGTGTCACAGTGAAACCGGAGCCTATTCTGCTGTGGGATTACACCCTGCCCACTTGCATTCTTGACAGGAGGAGATTATAAATTCAACTGAAGAAGAGGAAGACTCTGAGCATCTGCTTGGATTTGCAAAAAATGTAAAGTTGCATTTTTAGGTAGCATTCAAAAAATTATCTAAATAATTTTTTTCTAAATTGCAGTGGAAGGTTAAAAGTACTCAAAAAATCCAGGCCTTTAAAAGCCAGCAGGTAAAAGCCGACAATATAATTTAGGAAGCTGGGTACAAAACCTCTAAATAATACTACTGATTTCAGCTATTCAACAGGAACTGGGCACCAGCAGGAGAGCACAAGCAGGACATCAGCTGGAGCACAGGGAATGCACTGGAAAATAATTCAGAGTCCCTTCTTCAGGCTGCTGCAAGGTGACCTTTGGCTTCACATGCAGCACAAACAGGTGGGTAGAAAGAAACTTTCTGAGCATGAACCTAAATCAGAGAGAGTAAGGCATGAAGGTATGTACTACCATGTCATGTACATCAAGGTTATTGGAAATTAAGATAAAGGAACAGGAAATACTAATGGAGATTAGTTGTAGCTGTGAGGCAACAGAATCATTTCCTTCTCACAGTTTGAATCAGAGAGTTTGTAATTAAAGAGCAACCAGCAAAGTATGCATCATGAGTTTGTCACCAGTCGCTTTAGAGGACTGTCTGAAGAACAGGTTCATTAATACATATTCAGGGATGATCCAGATAAAACAAAACAATTCTGTCAGGTTAGAACTTAAATCTGTGCTCCCAGTACAATGGCATTGCATCTACTGCAGGCGTAATATCATTTACCATTATTTCAATGCTTTTCCGTTCATATGTTGGAAAATTTGTAGACAGATTAAGCTAAAAGCTAAAAAGCTGGTGGTACTATCACCTGCTAAAATAAGAAGAAAATAAATACAAGCAAACCTGAAGAATAAAACCCTAAACCCAGCTCAACGCACAGAATTCACAGAAATAGGAAATGTTAAATGATAACCATTTATCATTTAACACTTGTTCAGCCACTTCTTGCCTGGGCCAGCGGCCAGTGGCAGATGCTTGGGGGCAGCAGTCACTGCCTGACCTATGTCCTGGGGTGCCCAAGGTGGCAGCAGTTCCAGAGAAGAGCTGCCCAGGCTGGGCTCTGCCCCTTGGCTCTCAAGCAGTCGGCTCCTCTCCCAGGAGCCTGCCCAGCAGCACTGGGAACCCTGCTCAGCCCTGGGGAGTGTTAGACCTTCTGCAATGAGCAGCACCAGGCCCCAGCCCCTGTGCATGACCCCTTCGTCTGTGCTCCTCAGCTCCTGCAGTTTGGAAAAAGTGATCCTTCCTCACTCATCTTCGCTTTCCTCATCACAGTGACAGCTCTGCTGTCCTCCTTCCCAGTGTCTCTTCCAAGCTGGAGAGTCCTGGAGCGTCAGGTCTATTTAGGTTCTCCGTGGAGGCAAGCTGCCCCCTGAGGGCACCCCGCACCTTTCGGTTAGGTGCTGAGGCCCCGAGCAGCGCCCTGTGTGCTGTGCTGGAGTGGGCAGTGCCAGGCTCACGCCACAGCGCACAGCTCCGGCATGGTCACTGGTTCTTCAGCGTTTTGCCCAGGATCAAGCTGGGGTTTGGCGGAGCATCTGCAGCCATGCCAAGGCCTCTTCCACAAGTGGCCACAGACAACCCACAACCCGCCGGCGCCTGTATATGCTGTTGCTTAATTCTTATCACACATTAGTCCTCATATAACCTGCCTGTCTTTTTGCCCACTTTTAGCAGTTTCTCAGTGATTATTTTTTTGTTTTGGCTATCTATATTACTGTGTTACTGTCAGCAGCTAGTGTCACCTCACTCTTCACTCTGCAGTTGGGGTTGGTTTTTTTTGGGGGGGGGGGAGGGGTGTACCTTTTTTTCTTTTAACACCAACTCTATTTTCCCGCTGTGGAACTGGCAGCTGAAGTCAGCTACAAGGCTGGAGGACTGCTAAGCAGCTGTTTGAAACTCCAAGTGCACACAATCGAACAGACCACCCCAGCTTTCTCATTGACTCTTTCAGAGACCCCTAGTAGATTTACAAGAAATAGTTTCCTTCTACAAACCCATACTGCCTCTTTCCCATCACATCACCCCACCCACGTACCTGCTAATGCCCCTTTCTGCTGGTCAGCGGGGAATAGAGCCCTGCTCGGGGGGTAATTGCTTCCTCCCTAAGAGTTACATAAAGTGCTTTATAACCCCATACGCGTTATTATAGGGGATCAATACAAATACACTGCAGATCAGAAATAGCAGTTGGATATTTCAGCGCTAAGCCTGCTTTTACTTCTTTTATTTCTTTCTTGCTGTGTCCCTATTGTGCTGGTAGAGCAGGTATGAACCCTGCTGGCCTTGACCCCTTCTGACAGGCACCTCCTCCTTGGGCTGAAGAGCAGAGCAAAAATGTCAAGGTCTTTTCTAAACGTAGGTCTTGACAGAGGTCTGCCATGTACCAAGCTCCCAATTCAAAGCTAGTAATACACTTTTCAGAATAAAAGGAATATTTCCATTGTAAGAAGCACAACCATTACAGCTTTCAAATGCAAAATCTAATTTTAAAGTGTCTTACTGAAATTGGACAAATTACAGCTGAATGTTCACCAAATGCCCCCAAAGATTCCATGCAAAGATTTATGCGGATTCCATGCCATCTGACAACATGTGGGGCTTCCTCAGCAGATAAATAATACCGGCTCTCTTGTGAGCTGTTTGCTCAGGGTAATGCTACAAGACCCAAGAGTCAGGATTCTTTACCCCTGGGTTGCAGGGTCACCTACATTACTGGTCTGGTTTCTGTGCCCTGAGCAGGCAATTAAGCTTTGCTACCCACCAGGAGAAACAAGGCTGGTCTGTGGCTAAACAGGTCCCAGTTAACCTCATTTCACAGATGAATGTTCATGAAAAGCAAAGAGATGGGAGAGGGGAGCTGTCAGAGCAGAATTGTGTTTAGAAGTCATCGAAGTGATGGTGAGCAATTTATCGTACCGCTTTCTTAGCTGCATCAGTTCTCTAGACAATCAGGAGCATCGCTCCCAGCCCGGCTGTGTGCCAGTTCCCAGCACAGCTGCTGCATAACAGCATGGGCGCCCGGCAGCTCCCGCAGCGATGCACAGTGCCATCAGGTACTGATATTTACTGGTTGCCCAAATGTAATGTTGTTAAATAAACACTAGTGTAATGAAGTCATTTGTTTACATCTGAGACAAAGTTAGTTTTAACGATTGAACTGCCTTCATCTTACCGGAGTAAATATATTAGCACAGCAGGACCTGGCACAAGAGATCATTACATGCATTAATCTTCTGTGACCTGTTTGTTAGCCCCACTGGGCTGTTTTTCCTGATGTGGTGAGCAGGGGCTGCCTGTCCCAGTGCCTGCAACCCCTCCTCTCTGCCAGGCTGGACAGGGGTCCCAGGGGAAAAGCCTCCCCGGGTACAGCTCAGCACCGGGCTCTTCCCAGAGACCTCAGGGCTTGGCCCCATGCTGGTACTGACACTTTGGCTCAAGCTTTGCAAGGTCCTGCCGGACGTGAGTTATTTTTCCCAGGGATGCTGATGCAGAGGAGCCTGGAGGATTTCCTCCCCCTTGCTTTTAAATAAGTAGATTCCCGCTTGGCACCCACGCATTTCCAAGCATCCTCAAACAAGTACCACAACAGAAGAGCTTTCAAGACACTTTAGCACTTCTCATTCCGATAGAAATCAGGGAGGCAGAGCTGTAGGGCAGTGAAAAGCAAGCTCTGAAGATCACACAGAAACCCTTCTAACTTGCCAAAGGAGCTTAATTTTTATCTTGTGCGAAAGTTCAAACCAAAAGCCACACTACCCAAGCCACTTCCAGCCTTAGCTGTGATGAGAAAAGAATCCTGGAGTAAAACAATCATGGAAGAGGCACATTTAGAACAAAACAAAACCATGTGATAATATTTTTCAGAAGGGGAGTTCAGCTGTGAGCACAATGCTCTCCTGAGGGTATCCATACTAATTTTTATATTTACATTATGACCTGGCCATTTTTACAAGGGTTATGGTGCAATTGCACCATTTTTGTTTCCTTTAAAACCTTGTTTGCTTTCTTAAGAGAATGAGTTTGGAAGGAATACAATACACAAACAACCTTCCATGCTGCAGTCAATGGAAAAACCCTTTTAAAGTCTGTTAAAGCTCCCATCAGCATCGCAGCTGATGCAACATCGTGATTGTTATCTCTGCATTATCACACATCACTCACACCACTCAATGCAGTAACACCGGCCCAGACACCTTTGTGCAACTTGCCACGCATAAATACATCCAGCAAGTGGAGGCGGTTCCTCTCAGAGTTCTACATGGGGATGCAGACAGGACCCTGGCCCTGGCACGTTTGCCCCTCCAAGGCAAGCACACAGCAATTTGATAAGAGAGATAATTAAGTCTGGTTATGCTCCTGGCAGAAAGCACATCACCAGCACTTACGCTCTGATCACACAACTTGTGATGCTGTGCAGTATAATGTCTTGGAAATACTCATGACTTTAAAAAAATAAGATACAGCTTTTGGGTCATAGAGGAAAAACTGATCCAAATTCATCCAATTGCAACCATAGCAAAGTCTAAATAGAAACAATGAATTTATTATGAAATTATCTTGAAGAATTAGATGAACCTCATGGTCTGAGTCACTTTTTGTCCTTTTAGGCTGGGCAATAACTGAATTCAAATATCCATACCTTACCACTTTTGTACCTTTCTATTTCAGTTCTCATAGCCATAAAACAGATTTTATTAGATGTCACATCTCAGCGTTTCAGTCACCCAGGACTTCTAGAAACAGACCGCAGACTGAAGGCAGGTATTGAAGCACCTTGCACTGTAATTTCTATGTGTTTCTCCTCTGACTGCAGCCACCCTTTTTCCTGCCTTCCTTTCTATAATTTACAAAATTATTATGGAGTCTGAAGAAAATAAAAGGTTTTGATCTTGTTTTTATTTTTAACAGGGAAACACTGAAATAATCACTGAAGACGCTCAGTATGCTGTATCATGCTGTCTTTCATTAACACCAGAGTGGCCTTATTTTTCTGGTACATGTTAAAGTTGACAAAGGCCAATTTGAAAACATAATGTTTCAGTATTAATCTTCCCCTTGTTTGTTTTCATTTAAAAGCATATGCAACAAGAAAGTGAATACTCCATTTCCCAGGCAAAGAAGCTCAGCCTCAGGTCGGCAAGGTGAAGTCTGAGCAGCAACACCACAGTGTCAGGATCCCAGCCAGATGCTGGTGTTCAGGGCTGTGATTTTCACGGTGCATGGCTATTGATACTGCACAACCTGAGAAGGAAACTGTGGCAGCAGCTCTGGGCTGCTGGACAAGCTGCGTTTTGCTCCATTTGGGAAGGGCAATACACTGGCAGTGGCTGCAGTCGAGTCACCTCAGCAGGCATCTGTCTTTGCTGTTAGGATTCTCCAAGCTGCATGGCACTGGGTGGTATCCTCCTGACTCAGGTGGACTATTTATGATCTGTCACTTCACTGCTGAGTGATTAAAGCATCAAACTGTTTGTACAGTAAGGCACTGGCCAGGACCTATATGGGAAACCCCCCTCTTACTCTTGGAACAAAGCAGTGTTTGCACAGTGCCTGCTCTGGCTCTGCCTCTTTGGAGCTGACAGACAGCACCTGCTTGTGCACAGTTGTTTCCTTCTGCTTCCAGCAGAGAGGGTTTACATCTGAAACAGCTTTTTTTATTTCTCCTGTTTCCTTTTTTTACACCCATTTGTCCTGTACTTGGGAGGTAGAAACAGAAAGCCCTGGTTGCACCAGCAGCAGGGTGTGCATTGACATAGCGATGGGGCGAGGTGTGCCAGTGATGCTCAGAAGCAGCGGCAGCCCCCTTTGTTCTCCCCAGAGGTGCTGAGGTACATTCACATCTGGCAGCACGTAGCCCTCTCCTGGGGTCAGCCCTGTACTGCAAAGCACTGTTGATTTTCAGACTGGAGCAGACTTGTGTCCAACCACATCGACCATAGACCATAGACAGAGCGAGACAGCCTCAAAGGCTGGGGAAGCCTATATCTGAGTCCAAGTCTCTCCTGGAAATTGAATGTATCAGAAGTTTCAAGTTGAGAGGAAGACAATCTTAGAAGAGAAATATTTAGGAAGAAGCAGAAATACCAGTATCTATGTTGGCATCAGTGCAGGACCGACCGAAAGCACCCTGCAGCCCTGGGTCTGGAGGGTGCATTGGGGTGATAGAACCATTCCCACAGGCCCAAATGCAGGAATGGGTGAGACGGCTCCTTGCTGCTGGCATCCTGCTCAGAACCACCTGCCTCCAGCTGCCCACACGATCCTGTACCCAAACCTGCTCCTGGACATTCAACAGTCTGAGTGCAAGGAGAAGCCAGAACATCACATAAATTTTCCACAAGCTGCCACTGGCATCCCAGCATTCAGGGAGCTGGTCAAGTAGAACAGTGACCTGCTGGGAACTCCCCAGAGCTATTCAGCAGCAATGGTGAGCCAAAGGCCACAGCATCTCTGCTACTTGTACCTGTTCTATGCAAAGCAGAGGAGCCCTCTGCCAGGCTCTCCTGCCAGTTCTAAGCCGTCTGACAAACACAGATGAAGTTTTGCTCAGGCTGCAATTTGTTTTTTTCATGTCATTCCCATCAACTGTCTCATTTTGAGAACTGCAGTAAGAAAACATCAGCCAAGGTTTCTTTTATTTTCATCTCTAGCCAGCCTAACTGGATGCAGATCCAAACATCCCAGACTCTCACCCACAGGGAGGGCTCAGCCCTGACTCCCTGCAGTGATGCAATACAGAGGAAATAATATTCATTCCTCAAATGCTGGATTAATCCAAGCTGTCAGCTGTTTCTTTCACAGCAGTTATATGCTAGAGATTACATTACAGAATAGCTGCTTATCATAAATGTTCCAGCTAGCGCTCGCTTTCAATAGCTGCTCACCCAGCATTCACGATGAGAGTGATTGCATGACCCAGCGACAGGACGGCTGGGATACCCAACCAGCACTTCCCTCCTGTTACATGCCAGATCGGTACCAAAGCCATACAGCCCAGGCACAGAGGGCAAAGCAGGGAATCCGCTGCTGCCAGGCAGGTGGGCAGCTCCTCTTGTCTGGGGCAATGGCATTTCTGCAATCCCACCAGCTCCTTCTGCTGAGAAAAAGGTTCTATTTCAAATAGGGTCATTTACTAGACTAACAAGAGACCTATAATTTACATTTGCACCAGACTTTCCCCAGTGAGACCACCTGTTTCACCTCATTATATGGATTGTACCCTTTTGTACACAATTTCACTAAGAAGATTAAAATAGTCACAGTACTAATGCTAAATATAAAAACACATTAAGGTCCTGATATTGACTACATCCATCAGGACTTCCAAATTAAACTACTCCATATCTAATGTCCATTGCCAGCGTGACTTCCTAGCTTACTGCCCTTAAACCATGAATGAATACAGAGGCACCGTGAGGTGAAGGGGACTTGAACAACATAACAGCCCGGCTGCAGAGCTGCAAGAGGAGCCCAGGGGGTAACGTGATCACAACCTATGTGTACTTATACCTGGTGGGTATGTCAGATAGTAGGGGATCTTTGGTCCTGTTGCGTCAAGTGGGCAGAAGTTGAAATCAGCAAAGGCTGAAGCCAGAGCCAGCCTTTAGGGTGATGGGCCATCAGCCCTGGTCACCCAGGAGATTTCATAAACCCTTTCTCTCCCAGACCTGGCACTGGTTCAGACTGCTTATCTCTGAGGGAAGGGCTCTGCCCAGTGCTCAGCAGCTACTACGTGCCCATGGAAGCACCACAAATTGCCACCCAACTAATGCTGGACATGAGTCCTGAGCAAATGCTCTCCCCCCCAAGAACACTTCCAGAAGAGTCACCATGCCTGGCCCACAGGCACAGGGATCTGCAGCCAGCAGGGTCCCTCACAGCCCTGGGGAGAGGACACTCCTTGCCATCCCACTGAGTGCCAGAGCGATGCTGCACTGCAGAGCAGCCCCCATCTCTGTCAGGCAGCAAAGCAGCTCAGTGATTCATCGTCCACGCCGCCAGCCACTGGGGCTGATTCCTGTCCCCTGCAAGCACGGGTCTTATTGCAGATGGCTGCAGTCTGGTAAACATCGGGACTTCATTTATAGAGAGCCTTTGGTGTGAGTGCTACACAACTGCAGACTAACAGCCAAAGCTAGGGGCAGGTTATCCTTTGTTTGGAATGCTCTTGCACTTCACCAAGTCTGGTTGTGAGGCATATAAAAGTTTATTACATATTTTCAGCAAGTCACAGTAAATATGGCAGACCTGAGTGAAAGAACCCCAAAGCAGAGCTGGGTTACCAGACAATAGACGAATGCAACACACAGCCTACGTTACTCACTGAGGACTGCTCTGAGCAATCTCTGCTCTAAAGCCGTTATGCCAAGTGCAGAATAACTGAATCCAGGCTGTGCTGGTACTCAGGCTGGTCAGGGAGCCCTTGCTGTTGGACACTGCCTGGCCACCAGCCCCGGTCTCCATTGCACCCAGCAGGTGGCAGGGGGCGGGGGGGGTAGGGTGGGCAACACGATGCACTGGGAGACCTCGCTGTCCCTTAGGGTGCCTCCCTCAAAACAGAGGCAAGCTGTACCAGAACTGCTCTGCCACCCGAAAACACCTCTACAAGACCATAATTCAACTTTGTTTGCAGTGCACTGTGATGACTTTTAAATGAAAGAGCCTTGAAAAATAAACCTGGAATGCTGCTCTAGTGGTGTTTTAAAAGATAATAAATTTGCAAACAGAAGACTTGGCAGAGGGGAGGTAAAATGGGACTTTTTTTGGCACTCACACCACAGACAATTTAAATTAGGTAACTGATATCTATAAATTATTTAATTAGGCCAACTTCCACTGCAACCTCAGGCTGAAATCCCCCAGCAATCACGCTTTCTTCAGAGAAGGTCCTTTATACCCCTTGTTGCCACATAGTACTTCAAAATGATAATTCACTTAATCCTCGTAACTGACTTGAGGCTTTCCAGGAGATGCTATAACTTCAAACAAGTACATTTCTCAGGAATACAAGTCTCTATGTATGGAAGGATTTGTTCTGAAAATCATAAAATCTCCATAACAGAGCTCTGTAATACAGTTGCATAATGATATAAACAGTGGCTACAAAATGGCATTCATATGTTTGTTTTCCATAAAGCTCTGAAATAACAGAATTTAACTAAGGAAAACCAACTTTGTTAAAATAAACCTGTCCTCTCACTTAATCAGAAATTAAAACAGAGCTGTGTGCCAGTTCAGCTTTGCCTGCTGAGGCCTTTCCCATCACCCACTTAACCCCCCTCAGCAGCTCAGGTCAACATCATCCCTCCATGCCCAACATGGCCAAGCCCACCATCCTCTCATCCACCTGCGGCTGCTGCTGCACACTGCTGCTCTCCTGCCACTCATCCTTCCCATCTTGGCCTCCAAGCCTCCTCTCTGTCTTGCCTGGGCTCCCCAGCTCATCTTCCAAGAGCATCCTTGGTTTGGGTGGGTGTCCCCGTCCCTGTCCTGGGCTGCAGTCACTGCTGTCCCTGCTGCTGCTCCCACCACCCTTCCTGGGCCACACGTTGAGTAAGAGCGACGAACAGTGCTAGCTGAACAACAACAAAACCCAGCAATAACCCTATCTTCTTGCTTTTTTTTAGGCAGAGTTACTTCCCAACTGCAACTGGCAGATTGGTTGTATGGTCATGAGCCAAAGGGCAGAGGTAAGCAGACAGGGGCAAGAAGGTTGGGGAATATTTTAGCTGATAGCCTGGCCAAATGACTGAGAATACAGAGGCTGTAAACTCCCGGCAGCAACAGATGTCTTTTCCCCTATGAATCCTGAAGGCTCCATAGTGCTCTGGGGGGTGTCTGGGTCCTGCCAACTTTCATCACCATCACTTCAGCTTGCATGCTTTTGTTTCAAGGATATTTCCTACGAGTACCGTATCTCCATAATCCACGCGCAGCTGACATTTTCCCAAAGACAGCAGCCTGCTTGGGCATTACACAGCCTTCTCACCCTGTGCAACCTCTCCCAGACCCATAAGTAACTTGTTGGCAAAGCACATTCCCAGTGGAGGGCATTCCTGGCAGAACAGCCCTGGAGAGCGAGACCATCCCTATGTGAAGGCTTCACATCTGAGCTGCACTCCCGTGGTGTATGCTGCCTGGCTTCTTCATGATGAAGCAGAAAGTGACAACATGTTCACATAACAGATATCTGATGCTTTCCACCACCCCTCACCAGCCCTGGCCATGCTCCAACCTGGAGCCCGTCCAGCTGCCCCAGGCACCTCGTGGGGACAATGCACCCAGCAGCTGCCTCTGCAAGGAGGAGGATGGGTACTCTTGCCTTCTCCTCCCTCCCAAGAGAAGGGGGACAGAAGATCCTGATGCACATAGATGAGAAAATACCAGGGGCTACTGAAAGACGGATCAATGTGGCAAAGACTTGTCAGGGAAGCAGGTTTCCAGCACCCAGGGAAATGGAAGGGTAAGGGCATCTGTCCCAAGACAGACACTAATTGAGCAAAAACGTATTGAAATCAATACTCTGGAGGACATTTCTGCATGGTGGTATGTGCTAATTAATTCTCCTGTGCAGTCTGAAATCCTGCCTTGATCATGACCCTCCCCTCTGCCTTCAAGCTCCCACTCCTCTCCTCTCAAAATGTCTTTGTAAGCAGCAGTTAAAATGGGAATTAAAAGCACCCAGGGTCACACTGACACACACCTACATGGAAAGGTCACTGTGGTGCTCGGACCTGCCATCCTTTTTATAGTTAATTGCAGTATTAAAGCCTCGTAACAGAGAGCAATGCCCATCAGCGCCAGCGCTTGAGAGCCTGGCGCTGCAGACCTCACTCCCACAGACGCTGTCACTGCGCCTGGTGATGAGACACGTTTCTCTGGGAAGATGTAACATGGGAAAGCCCAGCGTTTGACACCGGTAGGCAGGAAGAAATGGTTACTAGCAACAGAAACTGTGAAATAAGAACAAACAGGAAGCCAAAATACTTATACTGAAAGATGTGTTTTTCCCCCCGATGCGGCTGCAGGGACCACCACTCCAGTCAATACCTGCATATTGCACACATTCAACACTGTCCAGCTCAGGTGAAAAACAGATTTTCCCTATAATTGGAGAACGTGATGTAGAAAGTGCATAAATGCTAAGTTGAACTTAGAAATCTGCCAAAGGCATGGCTGAAACGCTGGCACCATGAGTGCAGCGGAAGATGCGGCCGGGTACGGCAGGAGGCAGGCACTCATGCAGACTCCCTGCTGTAAGGGAGAAGTCTTTCAACATAGTTTTTTGTAGTGCTTGACTAGTCATACTTCATTTGCACTTTTATTTATTCCATATGCCGTTTCTCTGGATTTCTGTAATGTTACTGAACACAACGCTGTTTTCTTTGAACAGCAGTTGCAAGGCCCATTTCAGCTCGCTAAGTCACCAGGTGCAGACACCACAAGACTTCAGGGGTGGCAGCAGAAATCACAGCCTAATTAATATGGCAGGAAAAGCACTGTCCAAACATCAGCAGCACACCTAATACATCAGTACAGGGCTCAAAGCCCGTACAACATCTCTGGGGTTGAGGGAGGGAATTTTTGCATAGGGCAAAACTTTTACTTGAGAGGTGTGAGACTGTACATGACAGAAGAGGGCTTGGAAGTGTGGAAGTTTAAAGCAACATATAACTGTGAAGTTTTTAAAGCAGATCACTGCGGGGTGACACTCTTGTTCTTGATCTACTGGGGAACGATCCCTGAGATCTCTGTTTTTCCTGCAGGCTGCTGGGCAGCAATGACAGTCACACTCTCTCTGCAGCTCAGCTACCTATTGACTTAAAGAGCTGGGCAGGGGGAAAAAATATTGCTCTGCTTTCCTTCTGGGGTCTGGTACAGCTAAATTCACCTTATTTTCTCCATGAACAGTTGGAAAAGCCAGAAAATAAATGCAAGGACAGACAGGGCTTGTGCTTGCAGAGAAATATCTGGTAGATTCTGGTTGGTACCTCCCAAGATACTGCTCTGGGATGCTGCAGATATAGTTTTTTAAATTGCTTGAATTTATTCCAGACTCATTCTTTTGAGAAGAAAGGAATTGGGTTATTACTAATAGCAATTATGAATGATACCGTTTTTGATTTCCAAGTAATTTGCAAGTACTCCGTCAAAAAAACATGCTGGGTTTGCTCTGCTCCTGTTCACACAGTGCAGGTCCCACAAAGCTCTGCAGCCATCGGTGCGCATTCACAGGCTGGGACGCACTGAGCCTGGAAAACACATGGGAACTACAACACAAAATATTAACACCTGGGATTTAGTCTCCATTCTGTCCTGGTAAAATGCTTTACTCCTGAATTTTTGCACAATCCTCATGAGACATGTACACACAGCATCTGCATTGTTTCATCAGCCCCCGTGGCAGGCAGATGCAGGCAGCAGCATCCCCCGGAGCTGCGCACCCCACGGTGCGAAGCCGTGTGCCTGGTGGGTGTGCGTGTCCATGAGTGGGACTGGGGCAGCGCGGCAGCGTCTCGCCGACAGCCCCACCGCTGCGTGGCACCCTGGCAGCACGCACACCCACGGCCCAGCGCTCCCACGCACCCACAGCAAAGCTGAGCAGCCCTCAGGGCTGCCGACCACCTCCCAGGGACCTGCTGGGCTCTGTGCTGGGCGGTGGGGCTGGCTGGGTGCCCACACACCCGCGGGGACAGGGGACGTGGCCTGAGCTTGCTGGAGCAGGTCCCGATGGAGACGCTTCTCCTGCCTGCCAGCACCAGGGCCAAGGCACGGGGCAGCTGGCGCAGTGTGCCCACAAACGTCGGGGTCTGCCTGTCTGCAGGCAGCTGTACCTGCTGCTGCCCACCAAGGGGGATGGCAGCTCTGACTCCACCAAGATAAAAAAAGTGATTCCAGGACTGATAAATAGATGCAGAGGGTTTTGGTTGCATTTTTGAAGGTATTTTCTCTCTTTTTTTTACACTTTATTTTCAGTATACCCCTACTTCAACTTCTATTCCTGCCTCTATCTGAGCTACCTCTGCAGAAGAGATTTTTTTAAGCCTTTTCCTCTCCCTGGATGTTCTGCATCTCACATGTTCTCAAGGACACTGAGACTTGGAGGAGTCACAAAAGCCACAGGAAGAAAAGACAAAAACAGGCAAAGCACAGCCTGAGAGGTGAGACTGACACCTCTGATGCAGGGGTATCACAAGCAACAAATTGATATTTTTTTCTGCAGCTTGCCCACCCCCAGAGAAAGCTTCACTTGTATTGTGGTGTGAGGAACCACTGCTACATCGGTAGCCCTGGGCACAGGCATGGGCAGCCCTGGGTGTGACTGCCAAACAGGTTCCTGGGGTGTCAGGGTGGCCCCAAACCAAACCTTGGTTCCCAGGGACCCGGCTGCAGTGTCCCAATGAGCAGTGGAGGAAATAAAACCTGTCTTAGGTGGCTAAAGCAGGATTATCTTCAAGGGTCTGTTAGCAAAGCACACAAGCACCCAGCAGCTACCCTGTCTGCAGGCACCCAAGCTACCTAAAAATCTTATTTTTTCCTTATTGCCCCACAGGGACAAGCACAAGAGAAGCTGGTCCTCTTGTGGGTCTGAAGACCATACTATGCCCAGGAGACAGAGCAGTTCAATTCTCATTTGGCAGAGGATGAACTTAAACCCTGCACACTGTGGAAACAATTCTTTAACCACCATCACTTCCTTCACAAGCTGTACTAGAAAAAGACAAGACGCTCCTGCCAGAACTTGCAGCTCCCAGAGAAGCAGAGTCCCCCCTGTGGCCTTAAGTGCAGCCCTTCTGGGACAGGTTTTAAGACCGAGTGAGTTGAGGGTGTTGATATTGGCTATGGGTAGGCAGTGGCTGGCTGGGGGTCTGGGACGGGGAGCAGGTGGAAAGGGCTGGGTCTCTGTGCCCTGCGGATGTGGCACAGGTGGGCTGCATTTCAAGTCCAGGACCCAGCAATGGAAAACCAGGTACTGCTTAAGGTGTGTGAGCCCTTCACTAGGTATGTACTTAAGTTTCTGTCAATTTTCTAAATCAGACTTCAGTGCAGGACTTTGCTTCTTTTGCTGTGAGATACCGAATCACCAACATTACATCCCTCCCCAATGCACGGCAGCTCCCCAGCAAAGATACACTCTTTGCCTTTGTTGTTTATCTGCTCAAAGACAGATCACCACCCCCTAAAACAGAGCAACTGTTCAATTAGTTCTTAATTGGTTTTATTTTTTTCCTGCCATTCAAACTAATTAGAGTTACCTAGCAATGTCTCACTTGCTCATTTTAATGAGGATTTTGATTTAGGTAAGCAGCAGCAGGCATTGGGAGCCTGCCTAACGTGCATGTCTGACACACCCCTGGGGCTCCTCCAGCTCTGGGGGCACAGGGTGGATGCAGAGCCCCTGGCCACCCTGTCCCGCAGCAGCACAGCCTCGCGTGTCCTGCGCTCCCAGCACCGAACCCACACGGTGCCACATTGCTTCTCCCTCCAGCTCCTCTCATACCTTGGGTCATGCTAGGCAGCCTTAAATCCAGGCAATGGCAGCTGGTGGCCAGGAGGGACATGGAGGGCTGCCTGCTCTGCCTCGCCTCTGGGTGTTACAGCCTTGGTGGCTCACTTGTGGTCATGGTCAGGAACATGGGGACCTGCCATTCATGTAACATTCACTACGGGGATGCTGGTGGTGGGGACACCAGCTCCGTTTCCTGGTTTTCTCTCTGACAGGACCCAGGGAGGCAGCTGGTCTGGAGGCGAGGTCACTCAGGATGAAACACCAGGTGAGGTCACACACAGAAGTTGCACTCTGATGTGATGTCACCTTCATCCTGTAGGTAGGGCAAAGCAGTGTATGGTCACAGGCAGCCCGGCTGGTTTGGTCACCAACCCCAGCACAGCAGCTGGCTGCCTGTTGGGCACGAGTGACAGCAGAGTGGCTGCCCTGCCCAGGCTCCAATGCCCACCTATTCGTCATATGCTTCTCATGCCAAAACCAACCGCCTTTGAAAATCCCAGCTAGTCAGTCATGATTCTGGGTCTCACCAGTGCTTTAATTTCAGTAATTGAGATGTTTGTCTACATTTCTCTGTCTTATCCCATTGGGTATAAAAGTGGATTATTCACAGACAGAGCAGTTCTGGTGATTGTGTTTGTTCTTCATCCAAAATCAGAAATCAATGAACATTCCTCAGCATTTCCTAAGAGTAAAAATACTTTTTGTGCAGCTGCTCTGAACTGTCTCTTCTGGTCATGGCTGAGCAGTGGCCTCTGCTCTGCCTTGTGCTTGCACTCCCGTTACTGCGCTCTGAACCTGCCAGATGCCTCTGGCAGCCCCAAATCCAAACAAAGGAAAAAATGAGAAAAAAAAAGTGCTTCACTCTCAGTGTTCAATAGCTAGCGGCAGTGGTGATGGGGAGCATGCTCGGCGCTTACGGAGAGGCCCAGCGCAGCCTGGCCTTTCTCTTTCACTGTGCAAATGTCCTGTACACAAAGATGTTCCTAACTGCCCCACTCCCGCCTTGTGCAGGGTGAAGAAATCCCATGTGGTTCCCTCCTGCTGGTGATGTGAACAGCCGTGGCCGAGAAGCTCCTCCCCAGCGTCAGCCAGTGCAATGGCAACGCTGTGCACTGACCCTAGGCTTGCCTCAAGCAACGCCTGTACCACCCGTACCACCATACTGCCCCTACTGCCTATACCACCCACACCACCCATAACGCCCATGCCTCCCAAGCCCCTCATACCGCCTATACCACCCATACTGCCCACACTGCCCTTACAGCCCCTCCTTCCCTGTGTGCAGGATGCTCAGGTTGGCAGATTAATACCTGCCATGGCTACCCTGAAGCCATACAGAGCAGCTCAGTGATGGACCTCCCCAGCCACAGCTTGGGCAGGGTTCCTCAAGTGCCATCCAAGAAGAACCTTCATGAAGCTAAATGCACCTTCCTTGGAGGAAGGGGGGACATGACAAAACAGACACCCAAGTGATTTTGAGGGGCTCAGGTCACACAGGGCTGAAGTGAGGGTTTGGGGCCAAGGTGAGAGCTGCAGCAGGACACGCCACTCCTCGCAATGGAGCTAAGCAGGAAAAGTATGTGTCCAGCACTTGTTTTTGCTCTTCCCAACGCCTGAAACCTTAAATTGACAAAAGCATTTAAAAATAATGTACTCCAAAGAACGGGTAGAAAGGCTGGTTGTCATGTATTTCACAGGGGCTGAATGGATGCAGGACCACTTGCATTAACCTGCAAAAGAATTAGCATTTGTAATTTGCCTCTTAGGAATCCCAGTTTACCTTCATCCTCTATCTTAATTCACTGACATCATAGTTATTAGATAGATCACTTTTATGGATTATGTCTCGCAAGGGCAACATTTTAACGAATAGTAGAATTAAATGTTTGCCAGGATTTTTTTCAAATAAATGATCAATTACTGCTGGGCGCATCCATCACATTTATTAGCTACCTTCCAGAAACATTTTTCATATCTTGCAAATTGAAATGAGGTTGAAGTTGGATTTTATTTCTTCTTCATTTGCCCATAGTAAATATAGTACTTACTCATAAACCACCAAGATCAGTGGGGTTTTTTGTGTAAGTCTTTTTATGACACTGGATAAAATTATGTGTCCGCAGCATAGCAAAAAATATTTTCAAAAAAATTAGTAAAAATATGAATTTCCTCTTCAAAAATGCCTGGGTAACTATGACCTGGCAGATAAGATTTCTTCCTCATTTTCAAGGTCACCATGAGACTACCTGGTATGCATTTACTATTAATAACATCCAACTACAAGGTTAGATTGAGTGTTGAGGTTTTGGTCATGTCACACATACTACCCTTGCTTTAGCTTTAGCAAAATGGAGTCAGAAATGCCGCATATTTCATTTTCCTATTATCAGAAAATCAGCTTTATATGATATTAGAAGTTATATGTAAAATACAAGCTGCAGTCTCTTCTGCAGAGATAAAGGCAGACCGAGTGTATGGAACTCACAAGGGGCTCACATGGGAAAAGAAACAAACCACACCAAACCCTTTCCAGTCACCTCTTTCCAACCAGCCCATGCACACCTACTTGCAGGTGGCGTGTGGTGTCACTGCAGTGACATCCTGAGCCCCAGAAATGTGGGGAGGTGCCCTCAGTCCCAGTGACACCTTGGGCCACCCCCCAGAAGCTGATGGTGGCTGGTGCAAAATGCCTGCCTGGGGACCAGGCACTCTTGCCAGAGGCAATGCCAGAGCCAGAGGCGCTGGAGCAGGCGAGTCCTGTGGGGCAGCAGGAGGGGACACACCACACAGTCACTGAGCACTGTGGGTGCCACCTGCCCAGCTCCCAGGGCTGGGGTGCTCTGCAGAGATCTGTGCTCCTGGCCGAATGACGAATGTCTAAACTGTGAAGCTGAAAGTTTGGGGTAACTGGTATTTAGTAATTCATCACCTTTCCAGAAAACTGCCATGAAATTGTTTACAATGTTTCAAACAGGATTGGGGTGTGGATTCAGCTTCTGGAAGATGTCCTTTGGCTTGTCATAAGGTAAAGTTAAAAAGCAAAAAGAAACCTGAGGTGGCAAGAGACCCTGAAGGGTACCCATGAGTGTCTGTAGCAGTCTGGAGGCAGGTACGATGCTCCCTGCGGTGGGGACTGCACTGAGCCCCTGTGCCCACCTGGGAGCACCAGCATGCACGGCACGGGCTGCACCACCGCTGGTGTGCCGGACAGGGCTTGCTTCCCTCTTGCCTGCTTTGGGGAGAGGGGAAGCTTACACTGCTGGCGATGCTGCGGTGGTTTGCAGAGCCCACAGGTACTTTGCATGTGAGTGGGTTTCTGAGGAGTGACTGACACTTGTTGCTGGGGAGTGGGGGCAAGGGGATGGGTACCACAGCCCCTGCCCTGTCCTACAGGGGCAAGGCAATAAAGCGGCAGGAAAAAAAAAAGACAGGAATATTCTCTTTTATGGTTCCCCACCTTTAAGGAGTCAGGCCTGTCAGATACCACAGGCAGGAGAGTTTGACCCATCTCCAACACTTCCCTTGGGGCGGGAGCTGCAGAGAATGATTAGCTGGACCACCACTTCCCAGTCTGATGACTGCTACATCCTCAGCATCCACACACGTGGAAAGATCCTTTTTCACATGATGAGCTCACAAACATCCTCAGATGGCATTTGTTTCCTTTTTTCTCCAACTTTAAAGTCCAAACCTACCTGAAAAGTTCAATTTCTTGCTCACATTCTGAGTATATTCTAGTCTCCAGCCCCAAAAGAAAACAAAACAAAACTAAGGACATCTTTGCTCACAAGAGTAAAACATCTCCCCCTGCTGCAGGTTAAACGGGACTTTAGGAGGATGCCAGCGGCAGCGGCTGAAAGCGATCAACGGGCACTGAGTTATTGCGGAGGGTGGCTGGGAGCTGCTCTGCCAGAAGCATGCCCAGCAGCACATCCATGCCAGGCTGGAGGGAAAGGGCAATTTTGCTTTTGACTGGGGATTTTAGTTTTGGGGAAAACTAATTATTACAGCCACAAAAGGAGAGTGTGCAACTGGGGACAAATTCCTACTCTCCAGAACATAAAAACTGAAGTGTCTGTAGGAAAGGGTTTTATTGTCAATTCTGATTCATTGTGGGCTGGTTTGTGCAGCCCAATAACTGCAATGCAATAACTGTTTATTCTTTCGATCTTTTTTCTGCTGAAGTCAGAGTACCAGTCCCACTTTCATATAGATTTTAGAAAACCATTATTAAGAAGAAAACGATTCTAAATTATCGCCATTTGGAGTTGCATCTCAAGCCAGAGGCCTTTTCCAAAGTTTTATTTGTGTACTGAAGATGTCCTGCTCCAATACCGATGTACCTGTGAACGTTGCTTAGCATGCACTGTCATCAAATCATACCTATGTGTATTTTAAAGAATACTTCCCGCTTTGAAACCTAACCTCCTCGTGCTCCTGATCTTTTTCCCATCTGCATCAAAACCTTTCCTAAATAGCTTTGCTCTTAGTCGTGGAAATATACAATCGGGATGTTTTAGTACCAAGCAGCAGAGGATATGACCTCAAACAGCATGCCGTGGAATGTGTTGCAACGTTACTGGAAATTTTACAGAAAAAAATGACACCATTGTGAGTCAATGAAGTATGGTCATGGTGGGGCACTGACCCGTGCTGGGCTCCCGCACGCACCGACCCGAGCCCCGAGCTCAGCGCCCCGGCACTGAGCCAGCCAGCGCTGGGCTGCCCCGCTTCCCTTCTGCCATGCAAGTGCTGCCTCTTGGGTGAAGAGGTAAAAGCTGGATTTGAGCAGCTGATCCGTGAAGAAGGCGACTGCTCTTCTCCCATCATCTCCTCCCACCACGCATCTCCCTCCCGCCGTTGCCCAGCTCCCCACCCGCCCTGGCCCGGTTTCACCCACGTTCCCCCCTGCAGAGCTCTGTCCCCCTGAGCCCAATGGCCCTGCACCTCCCTAGCCGTGGCGGCCAGCAGCCTGGATGGCCAGCACGGGCTCTCCACAGCCATTACGCACGCTTCGCTGGGAAACGGCTCCGTGCTTGCTCGGAGAATGTACTTTATGGGGTCTCATTTCATGGGAGTTACTTTTACAGCTTCCCTAACTGCCTTGCATGCTCTGCTGGCCAAAAAATGGGTTTTATTAGTCCATGTCAATAAATCACAATCGACTCTTATAGTGCTATGTATATAAAACTATATATATATATATATATATACACACACACACATCACATCACAGTTGGGGAAGTAGCTACTTTACTCCTGATTCAGAAGGTTACTCACAGGCTCTGGCAAGTCTATTTTTTCAAGCTGTATTTGCAGCTATTTCAGTACATGGTGTATAAAACTTTCAGCATGGTACAGCAGCCCTGAAATGTGCACGCTCTATACATTTGTGAGAAATCTGTATTTCTGCCATCATTCTGCATCTCACCCAGAAACTGGTTTTGAACAGGATCACATCTCATAGAAAGATTCTGAGACATTTACATTCACATCTTTTTTACCACGCACTACTGATAAGCAGCTGCACTTTGTAATCACATAAGTGAGAAATAACATGGTAACGAATGGAAGAGATCGCATCTACTAGAGACTGGAGGTGATTTTCTTTAGATGTTTCCAAGTTGATAGGTTGTGAGAGGAGATTAAAGGAAAAGTCAATGCAACAGCACGATAAATTATTTTCTACGATGGGGGGAGTCAACAATGATGGTATAAAACATGGCTTAAAGGCATGTAGCTCCATCCCAAAACTGTTTTCTAATGTGCAAGTAATTGCCATGTTAGCCACAAGAAAGTCATGTTTTGATGAACAGGAGGGAGCCAAGAGCTGGAAGTTGGCTGGGAGCTGGTTGACTCAGAGCTGAATGCTATGGTAGAGAGAAGAAACCGGGGGCTTTGAAGGGTCAGGTTGCAGCTACTTTTTGCTGACTATGAGCTATATTAGTGGGAAGCAAAAGTTGGGGTTTGGCACCGTGTTACAGAAGTGCGCAGCAAACACCCCCTGCCCTCACCAAGCTCACAGCCAAAACTTCTGCAGAGCCTTGGAGCTGCTAGAGCCAGGACTGCATGGCAACTGGGGAAATTGTCTTATTCCTATTTTATATGTGAGAAACAGAGGCAATCAAATAACTGTGTGATCTAAAATTACAGGTGAGGGTTTTGGCAAAACAGTTTAGTCCAGGTGCTTTGAGTCCCAAGCCTAACATTTTAATATGAGTTAATTTTCTCTCATGTGAGATGGAGCTATTTCTATCAGGAAGGCTTTCACCACGTGTAGAGCCCTTTTTAGTATTCACAATTAACACAAGCAGTGATTATTCTTCACTTTGCTTGGTGTACAGATGCTGGCTTCAGGTAGCAGCTCCTGCCCCCGTGGCACATCACTGCAGCCTCTTAGGAAGCACCACGAGGGCTTATTCTGAAAAAGTGAGCATGAGCTGGAGAAAGGTGATCTGCACAGCTTTACAGGGAGGGATTTGCCATCATCAGGAACGCTCCAGCTCCTGAAATACAGACAAGTAGCCGCATACGAGGTGGCAGGTAAGCAAGCCCCGATTTCTGCTGCTTCTCTTTCAGATCTGTTGAGCTATTGGAACAAGCCTCCCCACATCCTTCTCAGCAGCTTGTGTTCCTTACCCCTGGCTGCTTGGTCTGTTTGGCAGAAGCACTGGGTAACACATCGGGTGGTGCACAGGCGGCGTATGCACCCTTGCCAGCCAGCCTCTGCATTTTTCCTTGCTATATTGGTCTCAAATGGGCAGTGTTATTTTAATGAATCACATTTTTGTGCAAGTAGACCTTCCTGGAAGGCTGTGCCCTGATCAGCACAATGTAGCCTGCTCACATTATTGACCATTTCCATCTGTTGCATCATTAATGGTATTACAGGAATCGCACTTATGTGAGTAGGGGCAGGCTCTCAGGGCACAGAGCCTGTCTTATGCTGCTGCAGCTGGGGACAAGAAAGCTGCTCCGATTCAGACACTGCACCTTGCAAACCCGCTCACCCTCTCCAGGCACAAGGTCTTTCCTGCAATCTGAGTTGATAAAATTAGCTCCAGACCTTACACCAGGCTGTCTTTCCAACACCGTGTAACAGCAGTTTGCAAAGAAGGCATTTTTGAGACATTTGAGTTGAGCTGGCAGTGGTGGGACCTCTGGAGAGGGTGGGAATGGTATTTTAATTCACACATGATGAACAAGTTTTATCTGAAACAACAAAAAAATCCTCATCAAGCTAGAATGAAGGTCAGAGGCAGGAGCTGGTCCCAGACTCAGCTTTCTGAAGGACACGGCAGCACCCAGAGCCCCAGCAGACCACGAGGAGCTCTCGGGTGCGGCCAGCAGGCAACCTCCCTCCAGCAGCGGTGACCGGCAGCAGCAGCAGGGGGGTGCCTGCAGGAGGGCAGGCGAGGGCGGGGGCTGGGGGCCTTGCCCTGCCCCACACCGTGTCCTGGCCAGCTGGGTACCGGGCAGCTCTCTGACCACCTGGGAGCTGCTGGTGCCAGCATCTGTGCTGCTAGTGTGGTCAGCAAGCTTCTTTTTGAAACCAGCATGAGTCTAACCCTAAAGCCTGCTATTATAGCTAAAAAAGCCCTTGGCTGACTGCTGAACTTGTACAAAAGCATGCAGCTGCATTTCTTGTTTTCATTCAAAATACTACATAGAATGTCACTAAACCTCTGCAGTCCTGCACATCAGAGGAACATAAAAGAACACAATCAAAGGCACAGTCATCAGAAAGTGAGGGATCACGTGCCATGCCACTCATGGACAAATGCACCCATGCAATAGGCCAGCCTCTTTCCCAGAAGAATCCTTGCAGCAGAAACCACTATATATTTAAACTTCACCATTCCTGCCCTCAAATGCTTTGAAGTTTATTTTTGTTTCTCTGGCTCTCCCAAAATGGGACACATCAATTATAACCATAGCTGTGGGTATGTGGGCAGGGAAGGGGTCTGTACAGCACAGAGTGGTTGTCCTGAGCTGCACAGCATAATTTGGCTTCAGACCAGGGTTGGGGTGGAGATATATAATTAGCAGGTTTTCAGCCTCTCATTCTCCTGCAGAAGCTAATTTTTAATTACCTGCTCTACCCCATGGCTGCCAGACTGATGCCTGAAGAGAGGGGGGCTCTCCTGAGGGACTTATTCCTGTTCCTACTTCATAGACCAGAGCAAACAATATAACGGTGATGAAGACACTCATGTAACATCCAGTTTTACCTTTAGGCCCAGACGAGGTGTTTCAGACTAGATGCAGACTCCAGAAGCGTTGATGAATTTTTGCACAGAGAAAGTGTTGAGTTGGTAAATGCAGAGCTATACGCACCACTTTCAGTTGCAGCATTTTTCACGTGTTGGTAACCTTCTTATAGGGTCGAGTAAAATAGCTTCAGGCAGAGCCACGGCAAATCCCAGCCTTTAGCTCATCAGTGCCTTGCTCTCCCCCTCCCCACGGGGCAGTAAGTGGGCAAGCACTGGAGCCATTGCCACCAGCCCCCACCTGCTCCCTGTGCTGGTCCCTCAAGCATCTCTCTCTCCACATGCCCTGAGGTCAGCTCGCCACCGATCCCTGCTGAAGGTCAGCCAGGCCCCTCCCCCTCCTGGACAGCCCTGCATCACAGCCATATGCCAGTGTTGTCTGTTTTTTGAAATGTTTATGCTTTCTCTCTCTCTCTCTCTGGGAACTTCATTAACTCCAGCCTTCAGCAAAGTGTACCAAGGGTAATGACAGTTATTAAAACCTGCTGAATGATTAACAGATTATTGCTGCTGACTGATTCACCTGGAGCCCCAGCTGACCCTTGCTCTGAGCAGGTGGAGCATCTCCATGCCTTGAGCAGAGCCTTCCTGCAGATCCTGCAGATGTGATGGGTAGCATGGTGCCACCTCGGTCCTCTCTCAGATCCAAGTGCTCCTCTTCCCTTTCACCCAGTGCTAATAGCCATTCGTTATTTAAGCAGGAGGATGCTTGCTGCCTGCGGCATCACTAAATTTAGTCTGCTTGGAGACAGAAGGCGCCTTTTGCTGTTCTGACTTAAGAAGCATCTTGCTTCATCACATGCTTTCAGGAGGCCAGGAGAAACAGACTGCAGGGGATGATACTCTGATTCAATGAACCATCTCTTGCCTGGCCAGTCGCCCTCAGCTGCTGTGGAATGTGTTACCAGCACTTTAGATGTGAAAAAATACAAATAGACAGGAAAAATATGTTGAGAATTTTGCTTTTCTAAGGGATTTAGGCATTGCTCTGCCAAAGGGAATGAACGGATCTATAGTTTGCAAACCATCTCTTCTGTGAGCATCCAGCCCTGGCCAGCATCTGGGGAGAACTGAGGCTACCAGCCAGCAGTGCAGGTTTTCTGTTGGTACCTGGGGCTGGCTGCAGGCTGTGCTGACAGAATGTGCCAGTACCAGCGGAGAGGCAGACAGACATCTGGGTACGGAGCTGTGAGGCAAGGCAGGGGGGCAGTGGGACCCATTACGAGCAAGAGCTTGGCTTTTCCCTCTGCAGCCCAGTTGCCAGCTGGGAAAGCGCAGGTCCTGGGTGTGCAGCTTATGGGCAGCCTGCGCTGTGCTCCCTGGGGAGCAGGACCCTGACCCCGTGGGAGCCACGGTGGGATGGGCAGCAGGGACCCACCGCTCCCCCTGTGAACAGCAAGGGATGAAGTCACCCTCCTCGCTTCACCCCCTCACCTCCCACTGCACTGCCTCCAGAGCATTTCCTCTGGGATGCTCTTGGCTCTCTTTTGCCTGTAGCTACCCCTCTCCGGGAGGTGCCTGGCATGCCACAAGCCTGCAGCTGGCCCCAGGACCCCCAGGTGCAGCAGACACAGGGAGCCCAGCGCAGGGAGGAGGCACGCAGGCAGCCACAGATCCAGATCCAGGCACAGACATCCAGCAGGCAGGAGCCTGAGAGTGTTCAGAGCAGAGGTGGCCAAGGCACAGGCCAAAATTTCAACAAAAGGGGTGAAGCTGTATTTTAGAACTGTATTCATTCTTCCTCTGAAAGATGCAGCAAGAGCCCAGGTAAATGCTGGGGCAGAGGTACCATACAGCTCTTATGAGCCTGGAGCACAGCAGTTCTGTAAGCACACAAAGCAAAAGAAAGGAAAGTTGGGTGGTTGGTGGGGTTTTGTTTGGCTTTTTCTTTTTTTTTTTTTTTTTCATTTTCCCTGCATCCCAGCAGCTTGATCTCACCTCCCTCTAAGTACCATACATTGACAGTGTTTAAACTCCAGGAACAAAATGTTTTCAGCTCCAAAGCTGATGTTTTCTCTTGCTTCAGAGTGATATGCTTCATTGTATAAACCATTTTCCTATTTTATAAATTACCTTCAAATTTTTAGAACCATTTATTTAGTCCTCAGACAGAAATGGCCCTGATGCAGAATCCACGCTGCCATTTATGCTGATACGTACAATTTCAAAGCAGACCACACGACCGGTCCCCGTTTCCCAGGGTGGCACCCATGTAGCAGCAATGGCTCATCCCTCTGCTCCTCGGGCAGAGTGTTGGGTGGGATGGGGAGCCCGCAATGTGCGGGGAGGCAACAATTCACTGTCAGAGAAGAGCTTCTCCTTCTTACCCACCAGTTTCAAGCCACTGGTAGAGAGGGAGCTCACTCACCCCATCGGGCTGCAGCCTACCCAGGGCTGGGAGCTGCTCCCCGTGGGTTTGGGCATGGGCCATCAGCTGGAGATGCGCTCAGCTGGGGCAGCGTCCTGCCCAGTGCCTCACACCTGCCAGCAGTCACTGCCTTCAGTCCTGCCCGCTGCACTGCCGTGCAAGGCATGGGTGCCAGGGCCCTGCCCAGAATTAGCTCCTGAAAAAAGGGTATTTCTACATCCTGATGGTCTTCAGCACAGCATGCTGAAAAACATTTACACTAGCAAAACACACCAGTAGACATGAAAAAAACACCCAAATTTCCTACCCAAAATTTGCAGCTGTCTTGTGGCTCAGAAATGACAATCTGCATGTAATAAAATCAAGAGGAAAAATCTTGGTGTCCCCATCTTCTTCTAGCCCACAGTTTTAACAGCAGGTTTCGGCTGGCCAATACCAAAGCTGAGGAGGTCAGTTTGAGAGAAAAAAAAATAAAACCTTTTCCTTCCTGGCCTTAACTTAGTCCCTGCTGCTTGTGAGACAGGGACCAGCCCACACAGACTGTGTGGTGGGCTCAGCCATGGGCTGGGATGTTACGTGGGGCCACCCCCTTACATGCATTTTCTGTGTCCTTGGTAATCAAATCTCCAGATGAAAAATGTAACTGCGTGGTTTTTAAATTTCCGCTTGTAAGAGATGTGTCTTACAGAAAACGGATCCCTCTGTGCTATACATCCACTGGTGCTTTTCCTTTTGTTAAAGGTTTTCCTGAATATCTTCATTACCTTTTTCTCCTTCTAAAAAGACAGTTGGAGGCTGAGTCAGGCACCTCCCAGCAAACAGCCCTGGCCGCACGAGTCTCCCAGCTCCGGCTGTGGGTGCCGCTGGCCCTTCCCAAGGCAGGGAACCCAGGATGGCTTCGGGAGTCTGGCCCAGCAGCGGGACCTCCTGCCCAGTGCCAGGCTCTGCTGGGCCCACGGCCGCACCGGCCAGCCTGGGCACCGCACTGTTGGAATGGCTTCTCTGGCGGGACTGCAGCCCACCTGGCCGTGGGGCAGCCAGGCTCGCCCTGGGCCTCCCCTCGCCTCTTTCTTATGGGAAGAACGAGAGATGTTTCCCCCGGGTGGCAGAGCCAGCTGTGGGCTGGCTGCCACCGAAGGGCAAGGACCGGCAATTCGTGGAAGCTGATTTGCAGAACAGCCGGAGTTCGGTCGTATGGGCTTGCAGATCATTTGAAAAGTCCACAAGATCAAAAAGGCAAAATCTACTGATGAAATCCCTTCAGCTCAAGCTGGGTACACAGGGGGAACCTTTCAGTCCCTCCTCTCTGAGAGCTTTCCACCCTCTGGTTGTGCTCTGAGAGAGGAATATGATGTTTTTAAGACCGGTGGATGAGCCACAGTCTGGAACTTGTATTTTAAAGGTCACAAATAACTATGTCCCAATTTCTGAAAAGCTATTGGCCTGAGGTGGATGCCATTGTAACTCTTCATAAAAGACTATGGTACAAATAACTCATGTTTGTATTGGCCTTTTAAATCAGTGCATTGCTGTGGGACTTACCACCGTTCCCTGTTAAGGGGTAAATATTTGATTTAATTATTAAGAATTTAAGCAGCAATCATGTCTTACCAGTCATGCTTGTTAATGAAATGATTCTGCTTCTAACATCAGTGCTCTGTGAATAACACCAGTGATTCATTTCAACCACAAACCACTCTTTTTCTCTCAAACGCTTGATAATAAGAAAATGCTTGTGCATGTATGATAGTATTAACTCTCGAGAAGAAATAACTATAAATAATCATTGAAGGTTAGCGGTGATTTTTATGGCTCTCCTATGACAAATCAGCAAAAGAACACCCAGCCAAGCAGCAATGAAAAGCATTTGCCCAGCTGGCAGGCCTTGGTGGAGCATCCTCAGAGTGAGCTGCTCCTGGGGCTGCTGCATGGGCAGCGCCCGCTCTGAGACACTGCAGCAACTGCCCTGAAACACCACAGTGACTGCACGCAGCAAGGAAAAGCAGGTGTTACCCAGGGTGTGCTGCCCACAAAGCAAGTTTCCAGAAACTGGTTTTCATGGTGCCATCTGGAATGCAGAACCTTGAAGGCAGCTCAGGTGAACCTGCTCACTATGAGGGCTTCCCTCGCCAGAGGTATGCAAATGTCCCCAAGCATGCAGGTGAGCACCATTATCCCCAGCCCATCACATTGTGCACAGCTTTATCCCTCCAGGGCTCCATGGTTCAGTTACTTACACAGTTCTAGGATGTGGAGTAGGAAACAGATTATTTTGGGCGCTGTGAAGCAATCATTGTGCTTTATTACAAGCAAAAAGGCTATTCTAGGATTATGAAAACAGGCCTTAAAATATTGAAAGCCCAGAGTGCCTTGTGCTCTTCTTTTTTTCCATCTCTCTGCTAGAAAAGATGGATCTGCCCAGCTAGCAGAGCTGTTCAGCAGCTCCAGAGGAAGCCCCATCCCACCACCACATGCCATGGGGAGCAGCCCCGTCCTTTGCATACTTGTCGCCCTGCAAAAGCAGCCAGTGGGTGGGTAGAGCACCACCTGCCCCAATATTTAACATGTGTTTTGAAGGGTAAAGGGCCAGCTGGCACAAGCCCCCTGCTGTGCCCATGGCAAGGGCAGGCGCTTCTGGGCTACCAGCCTGGAGGGCTCGGCACTGCCTGCAGAGCTGGCAAGCAGACAAAACCAGGCTGCTTTGCCAGCAGCAATAAAGGTCAAGGTGTGCTTATCTAAATATCACGACTTCCTTCTGTGCACACACTCTTCTGTGCTTTTAAAAGCTCTTCACCATTTATCCTAGACTATGAAAATGTAGCATCGTACGTTGCGTGTTCGCATCCACGCAGCACGGGTGGCAGCTCCGGCAGCACGCTTTGTGCCTCTTGCTGCGGAGGGGCTCCTTGCCAACGTCCTCTAGACCCAACTTTTTCCTTCTGTATAGAAAAGCTTGTTGGCTTCACACACCAAGAAATACTAGAGGGAGGGACAATGGCTTTTAAAAAATAATGCATCATTTCTAGTTCAGTCCTTCTGGCATATTACTCACCAAACATGTAAAGCTTTGAATAGTTGATCCTGTGTGCTGTAGAGGAGCCACCAGTTAGTAACTGCCAACAGGTGACAGCCAAAGGGCTTTGCTTTGGAACAGTAGGTCTCCAAACAACCTGTAAATCAAAGCCGCAAGTACTGAGCCATCAAGACAGAGTCACTCAGCACGCTCTGATGTTTGTCTGTGGTGGTTTTTTTTAATTCAACAGATTGCACATGATGTTTGATAAGGTGTAAAAGAGCCAGCTGATGTCAACAAGGGGCAGCACTGCTACTGGCAGCCTCTGGTTGATGCATGGGGAATCACACCAAGTGAGCAGCTCCAGCGATGGTGTTTGGTGGTTCTCCGGTATGCCGTGTTTGACAGCTGCGTGGTTGGCCTCTGTCTTCACAGATAATAGCTCCTGTTATACTCAAGTATAATAATTCTAACAGCCATGAGGGCAGGAGCCCCTGTGAGACTTTCCTCCTAGGACAAGAGGAAATGCAGTCTGCATTTCCTACTTGGAAACTCAACGAGTGTTAAAACTTTCTTCCAAAGTTTTGCCTGAATGTAAAATTTCCCTTGAGCCAGGATGTGCCTTCGCTGCTTGGTGTCTGTCATTTCAGCACAAGGTGGGTGGCCCGCAGGGGATGAAGCATGCCCCACCAGCCCACCCTGTCTCCTGTTGGAGCTGCACCTCACTTGCTTGCAGGGTCTTTGGCCCCCATTCCTCCTGCAGGCAGGACCACCTAATGATGCTCAGTCTTACTCACCCCATGGTTTGCTGACAGCAGCTTCTTGGCTTTGTGCATCTCCTCGCCTGAGACGGTGCAGGGGGGCAGGAGGAGGTCCTCCCATTACCCCCCTCCATGTGCTGGGGTGCAGCTGCCCGCAGAGACGGGGACAGATATGCAGAAACATGCCGTGCTGGTGAGCAAGGCAGTACGTTAAGGAGTCCAGTCCCTCCTACAAGACACGATAAAATCCCTCAGGTGTTCTCTTTGCCTCAACGTTTTCTGAATGAAAGCAGACACAGCCACAAAAAGGTCTTCACCCAATATACCTAGCGGGAACACAGGGAATTCTACAGGGTGGTGGTAGCTCCCTTGGAAATATTACAGCGCCGACATGGGCAGGAAGAAGGTGCCTTCCCCTTCACCGCAGGTAGGCAGCCTGTGTTTCTGCTGGCGGGGCCTCGAAACACCAGCAGCACGCTCCCTAAAACACCTGCTTTTGTTTCATGCCGAATGGGGGAACAAAAATACACATATATGTCTTCTCCCTACAAGCCATAGCATCTAGGGAATGAAATGGTCACTCCCGCACACAGGCACATGGGAGGAGAGTGGTACATTAACAACCAACTAGACCCAGTTTCTGCCCACCACTACACCCACATCCAAAACAGCTCCCCTAGGGTCCTGCTTGCCCTCCCCTGCCAAGGGCCAGCATGGGGAGTGGTGCCGGTCACCTCCTGGCCAGAGCTGCCCACCACACACCTGCAGCAAAAACCTCAAACTGGCAGCAACGCTTCAGGGAAGTGTTCAGCATGGCAGGGCTTTGCAGCACCACGGCTGGTCCCTGCGGTGCTGGCAAGGTGGAGGGGGCCCTTGGGCCCCTCAGGACCCCCCAGAGACCCTCCAGGGAAGTGCTTTGGTCTGGGGCTGGTTTCCCCATCGCCCCACTGTACTGAGATGGGGCCCACGCTTGGATTTCAGCTGCAGTTTGTTTTATTGTAAGCAATTCCCCAAGCCAAAAATCATTGCAAAATGCATCAGCTGAGTTTTTCAATCTAGAAAAGGCCAGAAAAAAATCTTTTTACAGCTCGCAAGTTCTTTCTCAAAATCTTTGACTCAGAAGATGAAGCAAAAGCACCCCTTCCTTTCTGCAAAAATTCAGTTTTGAGAAACTGATGTTTTTCAAAGGAGTAACGTTGGGTGCAAATAAAAGCAGAAAAGTGGAGTCTGCTTCCCTGCAGCTTTCCTGCCTGCTGTTACGGGGTTCTGCCAGAAGATGGGACCGTACAGTGCGGTACGGGGCTGCGGAGGTCAGCGGGGACCCCTGCTGCGGGGACCACCCCTGGGCCGCCCCTCGCCCCGACCCTCTCTGCAGGGTCTGGGCATCCTGGCCGGGCTGTACCTGAGGTTTACGAGCCTCAGCCTCCAGTCAAGCAATGAGTAGCCGTTTTCTCATTCCTTGCTCGAATTAGTGACTTGTTTTAGGAATGCTGAGAAGGATATTGAGCTTTCAGCTGAAAGTAGATCCACATATTTAACAGCACCGCGGGATTTCCAACAGCTCGTTTGTTTGGGGTCAGTTTCAGTTACTGGGGAGAAAGCAAGGGTTTGTGTGCAACAGCTCTAGCTAACCCTGTCCCACACCCCTGAGAAATTTCTTTTTAAAGTTTTTTAAAATGCTTCTGTCACTGCCTGATTTCCCACTAGATCCAACAGTTTGCTGGTATTATTGCTGGTTTTATATGAAACCCCAGTACACCGTTAAGCAGTGCCTGCCTGCCAGCACAGCTGCAGTGCTGCAGGCACGCACACTGCGGCTTCCCAGGAGCTGCATGGCATGCCACCCCTCCCTCCCGCCGCGGGGCTCCCCGCTTCTGCGACCCCCGTCCCTGTTCCTGCTTGTCACTTGGACTCATTCAGTTCAGCTGCAGATGCAAATCTGATTATCTGTGCTTTAATGACACAGCTGCAACATAGCCAAGACCGAAAATGCCCCTCTTTGCATATACATCTAAATTTTACAAGTGAAACGCAAACCCCAAAATAGACAGCACAGGTTGTGCTCCAAATACAGAGCAGCCATTTGGGGTAAAATGTTACCTAATTTGAAAATTTCAGCCTGCAGCTGCAATTTAATTGCTTAATACCCACATCAAGCAGTTTTCTTGTGAATTATTAGCATGAAATGTATTAGGAAATTAAAATAGCTTTGGCACTTATGTTTTTGTGCTTCCTTACCTTCCTGGTATATTTTTAGAACAGGAGATGTTATTGCTCAGAATCTCATAAAAAGGATTTATAATAGTTAATAATTAGTGTATTAATGCACCAGACTGCAGCAAAATTAATACAGGCTTTGTCTGCTTGGGCTTGATTCATCACCACGCACTGAAGCGGCAAGAAAACCAGGCCCAAAAGCAGTGACTGATGTCCCGAGGAAAATGCCCTCGTGCAGGGAGAAGCCCGGGCTGGCACAGAGGAAGCCTTCGCTGCCCCGCTCCATCCCCAGCCCAGAGTGGCCAGGGGGGCCGTGGCAGGGCGGATTGCCAAGGGCGTCAGTGCCGGTGGGACTGAGGGACAAAATACTGAACAATGACAAGGTTAAACAAAAATTATTTGGACAACTTAATTCTGCTGGAGCACAGGAGAGCTTGATTCCTGTGGTGCAGCAAGGACCAGGGGAAGGGGACACGGCCTCAGTGGAGCATCACAAGTGCCCGTTGCCACAGGCTGTCTCACAGGGGCACCCAGCCTTCTCCTGCCTGCGCGTCCAGGGAATGCTCTGAGCTGTGAGTTATTACTGGTTCAGCTAGAAAAACAACTGCTGTGATTAACTGCCCTCTGCAGCCATCCCCGATGCTTAAGGCAGTGGTGAGGATGGTCCCAACTGTGCCACTCTATGACCCTCAGCTGCAGGGCTTCACCCCAACCTGGGGGCCTGGGGGCTCCTCAGATTCCTCCCTTGCTTTTGAGCAAAAGCTGAGAAGCTGTCCTGGGGTCACATCCCCAGAGATTTTCTGGTGTCTTTTTTTTTTAATTATTTATTTAAAGTGACACCCCTGAGGACAGCTCTCAGGTCCCTGGGATGGGGCTGAGCCTTGCAGAGGCATCGCTGTCCTTCCATTCTCAGAACCCTGCTTGTCTTCCCCAACACACCACATCTCCTTCGCACTCCCAGTCCTGGGCTCCAAAGTCAGCCTCAAAGCCTTGAACACTTTATTCCAAGCCTGGAGTTTCCCTGCTGACCATCCAGTGACTTACCCGATGGTGGCCCAGCCCTGATCGGGCCTGGAGCCACATGACCCACGCAGCGCCCAGCCCCAGGGGAGGTTGCACAGCGCTGCCCACACCCCATCCATCCCTGTGACACAGATGTTCCCAGGTGTGATGGTCTCCTGCCAGTAGCCGAGGCTGCAGCTGCAGCCCTGACTTGTCCCTGGGGAGTCATGGCCCAGCTGAGCAGGTGCCGGACCCCTCCAGCCCTTCCTCTGCCAGCCCCCATGCCGCTCCCCGGCTCTGCCCTGCCACACAGCCCCTGGCACACGTTGGGAAGGGGGGAATTGTTTTGGGGTGAAAGCAGAGGGCTGTCAGGCAGCTTGCTAACCCCACAGCCAGGCTGGCAGAGCCCCTCCGGCTGGGTGTTCCTCATGCTGGGCAAAAGCCAGAGGGTTTCTGGGGCTGGGGAGGGAACGCGGCATACGGGCCAGGTGCTGTGGTTTGCCTCTGCGCCTTGACCCTGCCGGTTTGTGCTCAGAACTGCTGCTGTCCTGCTACAAGGTCGTACTAAGGCTGTTCCAAAACACTTCCCACGCACAAGCACTTACCCAGAGCTCACAGCACAAGCAGATCCCAGGAGCTGCTCTAAGGATCCCAGGCTCGCTGTAGTGCGGGATTATTTGTCCTGTCTGTTCTTTTCTGCCATCCACTTCCATCTGCACTGGCACTAAAAGCATTGCAACTGGGACAGCTCTTAAACCAGAATATCTGGCATTCACATTCCCTGTTGGGAGCACTTAAATGTGTGGATTTGAGGTGCTTTATAATCACCTTGGGAGGAACCATGGCTCTCAGAATAGTACAGTTTCTGAGCACTGAGAAATTTTCAGACCATCAACCCCTTGCAGCTTGCTTCTAATGAGCTTTTGGAGCTGAACAGCATTTTACCAGCTGTTACAGGGTGCAACACAGCCCAGGCCCAGCAGAGAATGTACACCCAGCCCTCGCAGAGGAATCAAAGCTGAAACTTAAGGGACTGCTGAAGACTCCCTGTGGGAACTACAGTGCTTCAGTGGCAGCTTTATACCCGGTCTCACTCAGCCCCAGGGAACAGCAGAGCTGGGCAGGTTACCTGCAAGCTTACTGGGACCACTTCAGCAGCCAAGGGCCTGAAATGCTTCGATTTAAGCCTTCAGGACACACCAAACTAAACCTGGAGCTGATCAGCCTTCCCTGGGCTCTTGCACCATGGAAAACCCAAACCGCATAAACCCACATTTTCATACCCCATCCAGCTCCTAGTCCCAGTTTCCCAGGCTGGAAAACCTCTCATGATCAGGCTGAAAGGAAAAATGGGATATTTTCCTGCACCAGAAGCCTCTTACTGACCCAAATCAGCTCTGGGAAATCATGACAGTGATGGAGCAGCTGATGGGACTGAAGGAGTTTGTAATGTATTTCATGATAAAGGGCCTGTTTATGTATTTAGCATTTTACTATGCCAAAACACAGAGGGAGCACATTTTGATCTAGGCTTTCATCCTGAGGGCTGACCCTTCCTTCCCCTGACAAACAGTGCAGTGAATTTAGTAAGACAAGTTCTCCCTCTACAGATCTTATTGCTAGTGATGAAAATCCTCTAACAATTAGCCTCACTCGTTTGTCATAGTTACATCATTTCAGATGTCTTCAAAAGATG